>NC_091470.1:255891358-256491358 GCF_036971445.1 Narcine bancroftii
ACACATCATCATCAAAAAAGCTAATTTGTGTTCTTCCCGTCCAACTTTGAAGCCCTTAATATCCAGATCCCTCCTTATAATCTCTGCCAGCAGTTCAATCGCTAGGATGAAAAGCTCTGGAAACAGAGGACACACCTAGCTCCTCAATCTGCTCAAGGGAAAAGCCACTGATATCCGATTATTAGTTATAATTTGGCTTGTGGTTTATGATAAAGAGTTTTTAATACAATTTATAAATTTTCTGCCTATATTACATTTTTCTAATGTTTTAAATTAAAAAAAGATCCATTCAAAATTATCAAATGCTTTTTCTGCAGCGAGGGAGACTGTTATACTCGAATTCAGCTTTGATTTTTCCATATGTATTATGTTAAATAGTCTGCCCAGACTATTTGAAGAGTAATTCCTTTAACAAATCCCACCGGATCTGTATGTATTAATTTTGGCAGATATTGTCCCAATCTATTGGCTAGTGCCTTCACCAATATCTTATAGTCAGCATTCAAAAGTGATGTAGGTGTATATGATGAGGTTTTTCATGGTTCCTGTTCTCTTCAGTAGCACTCTAATTATAGTAGTTGAAAAAGATTCTGGGAGAGTCTGGGTCTCCAATGCCCAGTTCTTTGGCTTGGCTTTGCGGACGAAGATTTATGGAGGGGTGATGTCCAAGTCAGCTGCAGGCTCGTTTATGGCTGACAAGTCCGATGCAGGACAGGCAGACACAGTTGCAGTGGTTGCAGGGGAAAATTGATTGGTTGGGGTTGGGTGTTGGGTTTTTCCTCCTTTATCTTTTGTCATTGAGGTGGGCTCTGCGGTCTTCTTCAAAGGAGGTTGCTGCCTGCCGAACTGTGAGGCGCCAAGATGCATGGTTGGAGGCGATATCAGCCCACTGGCAGTGGTCAATGTGGCAGGCACCAAGAGATTTCTTTAGACAGTCCTTGTACCTCTTCTTTGGTGCACCTCTGTCACGGTGGCCTGTGGAGAGCTCGCCATATAACACGATCTTGGGAAGGCGATGGTCCTCCATTCTGGAGACGTGACCTACCCAGCGCAGTTGGATCTTCAGCAGCGTGGATTCGATGCTGTTGGCCTCTGCCATCTCGAGTACTTCAATGTTAGGGATGAAGTCGCTCCAATGAATGTTGAGGATGGAGCGGAGACAACGCTGGTGGAAGCATTCTAGGAACCGTAGGTGATGCCGATAGAGGACCCATGATTCGGAGCTGAACAGAAGTGTGGGTATGACAACGGCTCTTTATATGCTAATCTTTGTGAGGTTTTTCAGTTGGTTGTTTTTCCAGACTCTTTTGTGTAGTCTTCCAAAGGCGCTATTTGCCTTGGCGAGACTGTTGTCTATCCAATACATCCATCATAAAAGGCATCAGCAAATTTTTAAATTGTCTATAGTATTCAGGCAGGAACCCATCCTCCCACAGAGACTTTTTAGCTTGTAAAGTGCCCAAAGCTCTCTCAACTTCTTCTCTTGTGAAAGGGGCATCTAAATCAACTTGTTCTCTGTCCTCTAATTTTGAAGCTCGATATTTGTTAAAAATTCATCCATCTCATTTTCATCTCCTAGTAATTCTTATTTGTATAATATAGTATAGCATTGTCAAAAAAAGACTTTTTCTTTTTGATTATATGTTAGAATATCAGCTTCTGTTTTTATTGCATTCCAAGATGACTCCTTAGTCTTTATTTACCAAGACAGGGCTTCATGTGTCCTTTCTCCTAATTCATAATAATTTGTTTAGTTTTTAATATAATTTTTTTCCATTCTATAATGCATTATATCTCAGTTGTTTTATTCTCTAATAGTCTATATTTTTCTTGTAACCCTGATCTTTGATATTTTTCTAGTTTTGTTATATCTTTCTCTAAACCATCCAATTCTGTAGTATATTCTCTCTTGAGTTTTTTTTGTATGAAATAATTTGTCCTCTTAAGTAAGCTCTGATATTAAAAAGCTATTTATCTTTGGAAGGGAGATTAGTTTCACAAAACAGTTTCATCTGTCTCTTAATAAACAAAAGTCCTTCCTTCTCAACAGTGTGGCATTGAGATGCCATCTATACATACTTTCTTGTTTTTCCATTATCACAATAGTTAATGGTGAATGATCTGATGGAAATCTTGCCAAATATTCTGTTTTCACCACTGTTTTTTAACAGGAGAGACATTAAAAACAAATCAATCCTTGTATGTGAATCATCTACCTTTGAATAGAATGAATAGTCTCTTTCTACAGTATCAAGTTGCCTCCATATAGCAATGAAATTTAATTCCTTCATAAATGATAGTGGAATTTTTGCAGATTTTTCCCTTGTTACCAATACTGGATCCAAACAGAAATTAAAATCTCCCCTGTCCAGTATATTTTATCTTCCTCTGCTGTTTGTAAAAAGATAACATTCATAAACGGTTCATCGTCATAATTTAACCATATAACCATATAACCATTTACAGCACGGAAACAGGCCATGTTGGCCCTTCAAGTCCGTACTGGTTCACTTAAACAACTCCACTAGCTCCTCCACAAACTCCTGAGGAAGCAGAAGCTCTCTTCATGACGCCACCAGTTATGGTTGTCGTGTATCTCAAAATTTTTACTAAGATGGATCTTGATTTTTGATATGCCTGTGGTTTTGGAGCTAATGCTCTGTGTGCCCTTTCTATTTCCATTTCTTCCTGCATTTCTGTCATTCCTTGGTATACTTTTGCTTTTTATACAAGAGCTTCTTCATTTGTTCAAAATGGAAAACCGTTAATTTCCCTTCTATGTTGTGGTCCCTGACTGCCAAGTCATTGATTGTGATAGGAAGGAGCCAAGGAATAAGTGAAGATTCCCAAACCCCCCCCAACCCACCTCCAGTAGTCCCATCGTGCTATTTAGCCATACTCAAGCAGGGGAATGTTGTGGATGGATGAGGTATTACCTGAGCTCTTTTTTCAGCACTTCTGTCTCTGAGTCAGAAGTTTACAGGTTACAGACAAATTCCGGAATTTGAGGCATAAATATTTATAAATGTCCGTGATTATGTATAAATTTTACAATGTGGCATTACAAATCTTCTAGCTTGGTCAGTCGATGTCTCTTCTATTATTATTGGTATATAATTAAGCTCACTACTCCTTTTGCTTTTGAACCAAATGTAAATGATATTACTTGTCCTATCTATCCTCTTTTTAATTTAGCATGTTCTAATTTGATAACTTGTTTCTTGTAGAAAGACAATATCTGCCTTTAAATTTTTAAAGTGTGGCAGGACTTGCTTCCTTTTCACTATCTTGTTTAACACATTAAGATGAATAAATTTTAACATTCTGTCCATACTGATTGTGAAACAAATATTGTTTAACAGTAAAACCTTTTCAATTGTTTAAATAATACAATGATATTCTCCTTTAAAGAACACATACAGTGTTCCTGCCCTGACGATGATGTAAACAGAAAACACTGAAAGCCCATGGAATCTTCCGAGGCAGAAGAACCTCTCCCTTTAGCGTCACCTTTTATAGATACTCCTTTCCCTATGCCATTATCCCCTTAGGCTGGAGTTTCCACCCTGCTACTATTTTTACCATGTTTTCAATCTTTCCTGAGCTCTCTGTGAACATTTCAATAAAATTTTCTTTTCAACAATAAATACAAGATGGTTCAATAATGTAACTTTTACTTAATCCCATTGTAAACATTCTTCTCAGTCTTCTTTGGTAACCTTAGTCTTTTCATAATCCTTTTTAGTTCTTAGTCCTGAAAAATGGCCGAATAGCTTCCCCTACTTTGACCCCCCCCCAGAGTTGCAGGGTATATCATTGAGTATTTCAAATTTTTAGAATGCAATTTTTTTTTACATTGATGAACTCCTTCCTTTGCTTAATCAAAGTAGGACTGAAATCTTGAAAGGATAGCACTTTTTCATGGTCATTCTTGGGCAGACCATCATTTTGCTTAGAGTATACATATGGTGCTCCCAGAATTGTGTCCCATTCTTGGTAACTCAAAAGTCTTACCAGGACTGGTCATGGTTGATCACCAGTTCTTCTAGGTCTAAGGGTCTGGTGAGCTCTTTCTATCTGTAATTTTTCTTTGAATTTGTCTTCTCCCATACTTGTGGAATCCATGTTTCAAAGAAGTTCATCGGGTTTCTCCCCTTGATCTCTTCTTTCAATCCAATAATTCAAACGTTTTTAGTCTTTTAAAATTTTCCACATGGTCAATCTTGCCCTGCAGACCTTGTCTGTCCAACTACCATTTCTTTGCATATTTTTCCATAGCTTTTAGCTTATCTCGTGCTTTTGCAAAGCCAATTTCTACTTGGTCTATTTGTTGAATTAAATCTTCGACAATTTCTTTAATTTCAGTCATCCTCTCTGACATGTCTCTCATTACAGTTTTGACACCTGCAAATCAATTACTCAAATTTTCTATTTTCTCCAGGATAATATTTAGTTCTTGTCCCGACTCCCCAGATCTGCCAGGGTCCACCAGTCCCAAGACCACTCTTATGCCACACCCTTTCAGGCTTTTGCCCAATGTTCCTGGCTGAGTAGAAACTTCCTTGGCTTTTGTTTTTTTCTGCTTTATCCATTTTTAGTAAAATAAATCTTGATTTTAAAATTTTAACTGTCTTTTGGATACTCTTCATGTCTAAGTCCTTCACATGAACACACCCCTCTGATCCACCTTCTTGAAGAGGCATAGCTAGTCAGTGTATCCCGCACTCCTTCAGGGCTTGATAACAGTTTGAAGAAGAGAACAGTGACTGGCTTTCCAGGAATTTGGGATCCCTTTCTTCAGGGTTCACATGTTTTAACAGATACTATGAGATCTGCCATTCTGCTGATCAGTGGACACTCAGATGCAACACTCAGTGCATTTGGAGCCAATCCCTTTCCTACTGTCCACCTCCATGTGTCACCAGCTTGAATTTGCCACAGTGTTGTCAGGACAAAGAACCACGGTTCCATTACACCTGCAAAAGGGTTCCCAAATGAGACACCATATGAGTCAACTGCTCCAAAGTATCAGTGGCCAACTTATCTACCAACCTGTGTACCAAGCTTCCTCAGAATTGTGAGTTTTCACCAGCCAGGAGGAAAAGCAAGAAGGTGAGATGAGGCCCCCATTGTAAGTGTGGATGTGCAAAGATAAAATAACTATAACGCAGAGCAAATTGTTTGTGGTTTATGTCAGAGGGATGTTTGCACATCAATCCCTTACCTGCTTTCTTGCGCAAGCTGTGGATCCTATAGCAGGCTTGCACTGAGACATTGTGGAGGGAGTGGCTCGGACTTACATTAGGGTGGTTGGTTTTCTACTTTGAAGCTTTTTCCTTTTTCTCTTGTTCTTACTATATGGCCCAGCTCCAATAAATGACACATATGGGAACAATGAAAAAGCAAAACAGTTTAATATGGGTAAACTCAATGTCAAATCCACTTCTGAGAAAGAGAAATAAAAAGATGGAAATAAAAATGTAATGGGAAGAAAGAGAAAAGAAGACAAAGTAAACAAGTTTTCAAATGAACAATGGACGTAACAGTATTTAAAGCTAAAACAATTCACCACTGATGTGATCCATACTGGCTTGGCTGGGTATGTTTACTGATGAGAACTCACACTGAGGGGAGCTGTTTATAGGCCTCTGAATAATAGTTCCAATATAGGGTGTGATATAGGGAGTACATGTAAAGTAAGCAATGAGGCACATAAACATTGGGATTAACCCAACACTAGAATCTACAATTAAAATTCACAGTCTTAGGGTAAGAGATAGGTTATTAAGGACTAAAATAAGGGGAAATGTTTTTCATTTTTAAAAAAAATTTTTATTTTTCACACCATAAACCACATTGACCAAGATACATGCATTTTCCTTTTCAAATATATACAGTGTCATTTTCTCCCCCCCCTCCCTCCTCCCATCCCACCCTCCCTACCTCCCCCCCATTCATTTAAAGTACAGAATCTAAGATACATTAAACCAGTCAAAATCTGTTGTCATTCAATAAAAATAAACAAGAAATTCCACTGAGTCAATTCTTTTCATTTCCTTCTCCTTTCGTTATTTCAGGTGGTAGATGTCCCCGGTAGGTTTTCTCTATTGTGTTTCATGTATGGCTCCCATATTTGTTCAAATATTTCAATATTATTTCTTAAATTATATGTTATTTTTTCTAATGGAATACACTTATTCATTTCTATATACCATTGTTGTATTCTCAAATTATCTTCTAATTTCCAGGTTGACATAATACATTTTTTTGCTAAGGCTAGGGCTATCATAACAAATCTTTTTTGTGCACCATCCAAATCAAGTCCAAATTCTTTGTTTTTTATGTTACTTAGGAGGAAGATCTGTGGGTTTTTAGGTATATTGTTTTCTGTAATTTTATTTAATATCTGGTTTAGATCTTCCCAAAATTTTTCTACTTTCTCACATGTCCAGATTGCATGAATTGTTGTTCCCATTTCTTTTTTACAATGAAAACATCTGTCAGATACTGTTGGGTCCTATTTATTTAACTTTTGAGGTGTAATGTATACCTGTGTATCCAGTTATATTGTATCATACGTAACCTCGTGTTTATTGTATTTCTCATAGTTCCAGAGCATAACTTCTCCCATGTTTCCTTCTTTATCTTTATGTTTAAATCTTGTTCCCATTTTTTAGTTTTACCATTTGTTTCCTCATTCTCCTTTTCTTGCAGTTTAATATACATATTTGTTATAAATTTTTTGATTATCATTGTATCTGTAATCACATATTCAAAATTACTTCCCTCTGGTAACCTCAGACTGCTTCCAAATTTGTCCTTCTAGTAGGATCTCAGTTGGTAGTATGCCAACACTGTGTCTTGAGTTATATTATATTTATCCTTCATTTGTTCAAAGGATAGTAATTTATTTCCTGAAAAAAAATTTTCTATTCTTTTGATCCTTTTTTTCTCCCATTCTTTAAAGGAAAGGTTATCTATTGTAAAAGGGATGAACTGATTTTGCGTCAGTATTAGTTTTGGTAATTGGTAATTTGTTTTATTCCTTTCTACATGAATCTTCTTCCAAATATTGAGCAGATGATGTAATACTGGAGAACTCCTACGTTGTACCAATTTTTCATCCCATTTATATAATATATGTTCAGGTATCTTCTCCCCTATTTTATCTAGTTCTAATATAGTCCAATCTGGCTTTTCCCTTGTTTGATAAAAATCTGATAGGTATCTTAATTGTGCGGCTCTATAATAATTTTTAAAGTTTGGCAGTTGTAAGCCTCCTTGTTTATACCATTCTGTTAATTTATCTAGTGCTATTCTCTGTTTTCCCCCCTTTCCATAAAAATTTATTTATTATTTTCTTTAACTCCTTGAAGAATTTCTCTGTCAAGTGTATTGGCAATGCCTGAAATAGGTATTGTATCCTTGGGAAAATGTTCATTTTAATACAGTTGATCCTTCCTATTAGTGTTAGTGGTAAATCTTTCCAATGCTCTAAATCGTCCTGTAATTTTTTCATTAGTGGATAATAATTGAGTTTATATAGATGGCCGAAGTTTTTATTTATTTGTATACCTAGGTATCTTATTGCTTGCATTTGCCATCTGAATGGTGATTCCTTCTTAAATTTTGAGAAATCCGCATTATTCATTGGCATTGCTTCACTTTTATTTGCGTTAATCTTGTAGCCCGACACTTCTCCATATTCCTTCAATTTCTTATGTAATTCTTTTATTGACAATTCTGCTTCTGTTAAGTATACTATAACATCATCTGCAAATAAACTGATTTTATATTCCTTGTCTTTTATTTTCTGTTCTTATCAATTCTGCTAGTGGTTCTATAGCTAACGCGAACAATAAGGGTGATAGTGGGCATCCCTGCCTTGTTGATCTGCTTAAATTAAATTGCTTTGATATATATCCATTTACTGTCACTTTCACCAATGGCCCCTTATATAATGCTTTAATCCAATTAATATACTTCTCTGGTAAACTGAATTTTTGCAATACTTTGAATAAATAATTCCATTCTACTCTGTCAAAGGCCTTCTCTGCATCTAAAGCAACTGCTACTGTTGGCACTTTACTCCCTTCTACTGCATGAATTAAGTTAATAAATTTACAAATATTGTCTGTTGTTCGTCTTTTTTTAATAAATCCAGTTTGGTCTAGATTTACCATTTTAGGTACATAATTGGCTAATCTGTTTGCTAATAGTTTAGCTATTATCTTATAATCTGTGTTAAGTAATGATATTGGTCTATATGACGCTGGTGCGAGTGGATCTTTCTCTGTCTTTGGTATTACTGTAATTATTGCTGTTTTACATGAATCTGGTAAGCTTTGTGTTTTGTCAATCTGGTTGATTACTTCGAGGAGGGGAGGAATTAATAAATCTTTAAATGTTTTATAGAATTCTATTGGGAATCCATCCTCTCCTGGTGTTTTATTATTTGGTAGTTTTTTTATTATCTCTTGTATTTCTACTATTTCAAATGGTTCTGTTAATTTATTTTGTTCCTCTATTTGTAATTTTGGTAGTTCAATTTTAGTTAAAAATTCATCTATTTTGTCTTCTTTCCCTTCGTTTTCAGTTTGGTATAATTGTTCATAGAATTCTCTGAAGTTTTCATTAATCTCCGTTGGATTATATGTGATTTGTTTGTCTTTTTTCCTTGATACCAATACCATTCTCTTAGTTTGTTCTGTCTTAAGCTGCCATGCTAGAATTTTGTGCGTTTTTTCCCCTAGTTCATAATATTTCTGTTTTGTCTTCATTATGTTCTTCTCCACCTTATATGTTTGTAGTGTTTCATATTTTATTTTTTTATCTGCCAATTCTCTTCTTTTAGTTGTGTCTTCCTTCATTGCTAATTCTTTTTCTATATTTACTATTTCCCTTTCCAACTGCTCTGTTTCCTGATTGTAGTCCTTCTTCATCTTGGTTACATAATTTATTATTTGCCCTCTGATGAATACTTTCATTGCGTCCCATAGTATAAACTTATCTTTCACTGATTCCGTATTTATTTCAAAGTACATTTTAATTTGTCTTTCAATGAATTCTCTAAAATCCTGCCTTTTAAGTAGCATGGAGTTTAATCTCCATCTATACATTCTTGGAGGGATGTCTTCTAACTTATTGTCAATATCAAGGGTGAATGGTCCGATAATATTCTAGCTTTATATTCTGTTTTTCTAACTCTGTCTTGCATACGAGCTGATAACAGGAATAGGTCTATTCTTGAGTATGTTTTATGTCAACCCGAATAATATGAATATTCCTTTTCCTTTGGGTGTTGTTTCCTCCATATATCCAAAAGTTGCATTTCTTGCATCGATTTAATTATAAATTTGGTTACTTTGTTCTTTCTGTTAATTTTTTTCCCAGTTTTGTCCATATTTAAATCCAAATTAAGGTTGAATTCCCCTCCTATTAATATGTTCCCTTGCGTGTCTGCTATCTTCAAAAAAATATCTTGCATAAATTTTTGATCTTCTTCGTTAGGTGAATATACATTGAGTAAATTCCGAGTATATCTGACATTTTATCATTACATATCTCCCTGCTGGATCTATTATTTCCTCTTCTATTTTAATTGGTACATTTTTACTGATTAATATAGCTACTCCTCTTGCTTTTGAATTATATGACGCTGCTGTTACATGTCCTACCCAATCTCTCTTTAAATTCTTATGCTCCATTTCAGTTAAATGTATTTCTTGCACGAATGCTATATCAATTTTTTCTTTTTTCAGTAAATTTAGCAGTTTCTTCCTTTTGATTTGGTTATGTATTCCATTAATATTTAAAGTCATATAGTTCAACGTAGCCATTTCATACTTTGTTTATCTTCCCTTTCTGTTTCCTCATCATCACCTTTCCTTCTTATCCATTTCTGCTTTCTTGTTTTGAACACTTTATAAGACAACATTTCTAAAACCTCAAACATTTCCCTTATTCTCCTATCTAAAATTTCTTTAACCCCATTCTCCCCTCCCCACCTGAGTTGCCCTTTATCCCTTGTCGGGCAACCACATCTCACCTCTCCATTTGGATTTGCGAATTCACTCGCAAGTGTCAACTGATTTTGCAGTGACCGTAACTCCTCCCCACCCAGCCCCCCCCCAGAAAAGTTTTCAATTTTCATATACAACAAAGGTCACTCTTTTAATTCCCTCCTTATTTCCTCTGTTCCCTTTCATTCCCTTATTAATTCTTATCTATACTCTATATATTTTCCTCTAAACACGGATACACTCATGTATATACATATATCTACACACTTATATATATATATATATATATATACCCCCATATACACACGTACATATAGTTCGTGGTCATTTTTACTCTGCTGAAGATCCAGCTGCGTTGGGTGGGTCACGTCTCCAGAATGGAGGACCATCGCCTTCCCAAGATCGTGTTATATGGCGAGCTCTCCACTGGCCACCGTGACAGAGGTGCACCAAAGAAGAGGTACAAGGACTGCCTAAAGAAATCTCTTGGTGCCTGCCACATTGACCACCACCAGTGGGCTGATATCACCTCAAACCGTGCATCTTGGCGCCTCACAGTTCGGCGGGCAGCAACCTCCTTTGAAGAAGACAGCAGAGCCCACCTCACTGACAAAAGATAAAGGAGGAAAAACCCAACACCCAACCCCAACCAACCAATTTTCCCCTGCAACCGCTGCAACCGTGTCTGCCTGTCCCGCATCGGACTTGTCAGCCACAAACGAGCCTGCAGCTGGCGTGGACATTTACTCCCTCTATAAATCTTCGTCCGCGAAGCCAAGCCAAAGAAGAAGACATGTCTTCATCTCTCTGCTTGTTTTGTAGTTGTTCTGCAAATTTTCGTGCTTCCTCCGGATCCGAGAATAGTCTGTTTTGTTGCCCTGGAATAACTATTTTAAGTACCGCTGGGTACTTTAACATAAATTTATATCCTTTTTTCCATAGGATCATTTTTGCTGTATTGAACTCCTTCCTCTTCTTCAGGAGTTCAAAAGTTATGTCTGGATAGAAAAAATTTTTTTGACCTTTGTATTCCAGTGGCTTTTTGTCTTCTCTTATTTTCTTCATTGCTTTTTCCAATATATTTTCTCTTGTTGTATATCTTAAGAATTTTACTAAAATGGATCTTGGTTTTTGCTGCGGCTGTGGTTTCGGGGCTAGTGTTCTATGTGTCCTCTCTATTTCCATTTCTTCCTGTAATTCTGGTCTTCCTAGGACCCTGGGGATCCAATCTTTTATAAATTCTCTCATATTCTTGCCTTCTTCATCTTCCTTAAGGCCCACTATCTTTATATTATTTCTTCTATTATAGTTTTCCATTATATCTTTCTTCTGAGCTAACAGCTCTTGTGCCTCTTTAACTTTTTTATTAGATTCTTCTAATTTCTCTTTTAAGTCCTCTACTTCCATTTCTACGATTGTTTCTCGTTCTTCCACATTGTCCACTCTTTTTCCTGTCTCTGATATGACCATCTCTATTTTATTCATTTTTTTCTTCTGTACTCTTAATTCTTCTTTTTATTTCATTAAATTTTTGTAATTGCCATTCTTTTACTGATTCCATATATTCTTTAAAAAAAATCCATTGTCCTGCCTTTCCCTTCTTCTTCCATTTCTCTATGTTCTTCTTCTTCTTCCTCTGGGTTGGCCATCTGTTGTTTCCTTGTTTTCTTTTTGCTCTCTTCTTTCTTGTTCTCGTTGTTTTCTGTGTTCTCTTCCTGTTGCTGTGTTGCAGCTGTCACTCTCAGCTGTGGAGATCGACTCCTCAGCTGTTCCCCCCTCCCGTCAGTGTGGTTTTTTTCATGCGCGGTTGTGCACTTTTACTCGGCTCCGCGAGCCATTTTTGTAGTCCCGAGCTCGGGACTTCCACCGACCTTTGGGAGCGGGCTTCTCTCTCCACGGCGGGCCTCCTTGGACAGGTAAGGCCTTCACCTTCTTCCGACGTTGTTTCTTCTTCTCTTCTTCCTGTTGCTTTCGACTTTTCTCTCTTCGCTGCCATTTTCTTCTCACCTTTGCTTTTACTTTGTTTTAATTTTTATTCTTGTACCTTTGTGTTTTGTCCGTTTTTTTTCAACTTTCCCCGAGAGGGCTGGAATTCCCTGACCGGCCACTACTCCATCACGTGACTCCTCTCGGAAATGTTTTTCTTGAAAATGTAATGAATGTTTAGAGTTTTCTAACTAATCAGCAAAGAAAAACTTGGTCATTGATTCCAATCAAAACAGAGATCCATAGATTTCTGGCTACAAGAGGAATCAAGGGATAAGGAAGAAAATGACGTGCTCCTACTCTATGTTCCCATGTTCTTATTTTTATTATCTAACCTGGGGTGCAGTGTTATCATTTTAATGATTCTCAGCTGCACTTCTTCCATGCCCTGCCTGTCTTTTTGAAGTGCCTTCTAGATATAGCCTCACCAAAGTACCACCAGAGCAAGATATGCTCTTCTTTATATTCTAGTTCCATTCTTAAAAAGGCTCACATTCACAATGACTAGGTGCTGTTTTTGGCTTTTCATCATTTAAGTACTGCTTTGATTTACCTTATAATTATCCAAAATTACTGACATTGCTTATGTACAAGCATCAGAAATGGAATAAGGAATAGGCCTTGTGATGTCTTGAGCCTGCTCCACATTCAATGAGGAGAGCATTTTGACTGTATGCATCACTGTCTGCTATGGAGGTGCCAATGCACAGGACCAGAACAAGCTACATAGAGGGTTGTAAACTCGGCCATCACCATCATAGGCATTAATCTTCACTCTATTAAGGACATCTTTAAGAGGTCGTGCCTTTAGAAAGCAGCTGCTACCATCAAGTATCCTCACCACCTAGGCCATGCCATTTTCTCACTACTATCATCAGGAAATAGGTACAGGAGCCTGAAGACACGCACTCAATATAGCACAAACAACTTCTTCCCCTCTGGCATCAGATTTCTGAATGGACAATGGACCTATGGACAGTACCTCACATTTTCTCCTTTTTTTGCATGAGTTATTTATTTTTTAAAATCTTGCATTTACAAATTTGTATTTTATAGTCATTTGTAACCTTGTTCTGCACAATACCGCTGCTGCAAAACAACAAATTTCATGAGACATGTTTATGACAATAAACCCAATTCTGATTCTGTGATTGGCCAATTTACCAGAGCATCCATCCTTGGTACCTGGATAAATGGCCCATTATTGTGCATCAATGTAATTGGTTACAAAGGGAAGAGAGCCTTTCATGCCATCATTATTCATTTTCTTTTGATTTCTGATCTGACTAATTCCTACTGTCTGCCTACTAATCATGTCACCGTTACACCTTCAGGATGCCTCTGCATTTTTACTGCCATTCATTATTCATTGTCATGAAGCAGGTCGATGGAATATTTGCACAGAGCTTGGTCTGAGAAATGAGAGTTGAGGTAAACAACCAGTGAATTTGTTTTGTTGATTGTAGTTTAGAACAGAATATTGGTGTGAAGTGCATGAAATCTCCCTGCCTTTCTGTAATAGAGAATTGTTTATATCCTCTTGAACAGCAGACATCAGTGCTTTTGGATTGGATTAAATGGTTCCTTTATTTTGTGTATCAATCATTGTAATTTTTCTACCTGCACTTGATAACAACATTGACGAATGACACTTGCAATGTTCCACCCCAACTCCAGCCTCTGCTAGCTGATCATGCTCCTTTAAACTGACCATCAGCTACCAAAGCCCTCCTCAAGTTCAATACCAGATCACCGCTATCCATGTATCTGAGAGTGAGTGAGTGAAAGGGGAAGCGTATTTTTTATGGAAATAATGACAGCATTGTCATAGAGTCATGCAGGACAAAACAAGTCCTTTGGACCAACTTGTCCGTGCTGATAAAGTTAGCATTTTGAGCTAGTCCTATTTGCCTGAATTTGGTCTATATTCTTCTAAGTCCTTGTTATCCACATATCTGTCCAAATGCCTTTTGAACGTTGTAATTATACCCTCTTCAATAGCATCCTCTGGCACCTCATTCTGGATCTGAAAGAGTTGCCCCCCTGGTTTCCTCTTAAATCTCACCCCACTCACCTTAAACCTCTGCCCTCTAGTTCTAGAATCGTCTACCCCAAGCATTCAGTTTATCTATAACTCTCATGACTTAATGGCCTCAACAAGGCCACCGCTCAGTTTAGTACACTCTAGGGAATAAAGACCAAGCCAATTCAATCTCTTCCTGGAACTGAAGCCCTCCTGTCCTGACCGGATCCTGGAGAATCTCTTCCGCACCCTTTCCAACATCTTGATAACGGATTGTCTTTCTGGAGCCCCGAATTTAGAGCCCTACAACTGAAAATGCGACACGTATTTAATTTCATTCTATTTATTGTTATTTTTTTCACTCAAGAATGTGTAAATTAAGCACGAGAATAGGTGACCTGCAAAGG
This sequence comes from Narcine bancroftii, assembly GCF_036971445.1. Classification (NCBI taxonomy): domain Eukaryota; kingdom Metazoa; phylum Chordata; class Chondrichthyes; order Torpediniformes; family Narcinidae; genus Narcine; species Narcine bancroftii. The sequence goes on from NC_091470.1 coordinate 255,905,797, forward strand.
CAGTTAGAAATTAACAGAAAAGAAATAAGTGGACTATGAAATCAATAGATATTAAGTACAAATACACCAGTTGTTGCAATGATTGTATAGTCAAGAGGTCTGATGATGCAACGCACAGCTTGTTTTTCAGGATGGGGGGATGTTGGGCAACTCACATCTGCTGTACATGGACACAGTTACCCAATAGTTGAAAGATGTCACATATTGTTGCAGTATTCTGCATTACATAAACGACATTGCAAAAGTATGAAAGAAATTTACCTTACACAACGACTTCTTCTTTGTGATGAAAAACCTTACCACATTGTACAATTCTATTTAAAAATAATTGCACTGGTGACTATTTTTAAATTGTCATTGACCAGGATTATTTTTAAATGCTACTAGTTCCGACAATCCTTGGGATTCCAAGAAAGCACCCAAAACATGAAGTATGTTGAAGAATTACTTTTCAAGCAAGCTCCTCATTTCACTCTAACAATCAACTACTGACTAGCTAAAAAAATCTTCCTGAAACATCTCCTTAATGTTGTACAGTGTTTTAAATCTAGCTGTGGTGGTGTGGGAATTGATTTTATCTGAACATATTCTACAGGGATCGGATCAGCTATTTGCTTTACATTCAGCAAAGTTGCATTCCATTCTTCACATATTTGATCCTTTGAATTTACTGTTCAAAACAGTAGGGTTTCTCTTGAAAGGTTTTTCATGTCTGTGGGTGGTAAACATTTTTTGTCACAGGTCATTTTAAGGGAGCAATTGGAGTGAAAAGAAACTTCCACATGCCTAACAGTCAGCTCGTCACCAGGCAACACTGGTAGGTAACACCAGTAGGAAACATCACCAGGCAACATTGGCATGTAACAGCAACATACAACATCAAAGGCAACGTCTGAGGCAACATCACAAAACAACATCACTAGGTAGCGTCACAAGGCAATATCAGCAAGCACCATCAACAGATACCAATCACTTAGGAACATCAACAAACAGCATTGCAAGGCAAAACTGCAGGCAATATCACAAAGTAACATCGTTAAACAACAGCAAAAGGTAACATCAAGTGGCATCGTCAACAGATAACATCACTCAGCAACATCAACAAGTGACATCTCTCGGAAATACCATCAGGCAACATCACCATGCCACAGCAGCAGGCAACCTATAATTTTAAAGATGGTCATTTCATCAACAGGCAATATCAGTAGAAAGCATGGAAATTATTCAGTCCCCTGTACCATTGAGTTTTACCATGGATAATCTGCAATCTTAACTCCTTCTGCTTGCCTTGGTTTTGTAACCTTTAATCTGCTTGCCTAATAGAAATCTATCAATCTCCCTTTTGAAATTTTTCAACCGACTCAGCCACACAGGAGGAAGAAAATTCTATATTTTCACTCCTTTTTGCACAAAAAAAATGTTCACTGACTTCACCCCTAAGCAGCCTGGCTAGAATGTTAGGGCCTTGTATACTTGCATTGTTCTTCCTCATTCGGGGAAATGGTTATTCGTTATCAGTCTTTTCAATGCATCAGACACCTTAACGTCCTCAGTTACTTGGCACAAAAGTGGAAAATGGTTCAACAAAATGTGTGTAATGACTTCATGAAAATAAAGGGAAAGATCTTCTGCTTGAAAGCCAGATGATACACGTGAGTTATTTGCTTTGAAACATCTTACCGAGTGAAGCTCGGGATTCCTAACCCCAGGTTGAAGTGCAACCTTCCTCCCTGAGTATATGCCACCCTGGCCTTCTGGCTGCACTGCAACTCCTTATGGAAACCAAAGGAGCAACGCAAACATCCTCAAATTTTCCAGTTGTCAGACTGGGAAATCGGTCTCCAGAATTTGTACCTATCAAAGAATCGTGCAGTTTTTATAAGCTCAAAAACAGGCTTTTGAACCCTTTGTCTACATGGCAGAACAAGCTCATTAGTCTCATTTTCCGCTCTTTTCCCCATAGTTCTACAAAGTAAACTCTTGACTGCTGATCCAATTTCATTTTAAAAGCGCTAATTCATTCTGCTTCTAACTTCCCTCACATCAGCTACAACAAAACTCCAGAAATCCACTATCCAACACATCAGGGCAGCACATGGCTCATCAAGTAATCTTCCACTCAGCCAGGCCCTATTACCTGAAGAACCTTACTTGACTTTCCATAAAATTATTGTGACATCTTGTAACAGCTTAAAAAAATTGAAAGTTCATTGGGGTATAATAACATCCAACAGTGCTGAACATCTGCAGGTCTGTCAACACCAAAAGTCCTGAATGTGCTAGATTATCAGAATTTTACTGTAACTTCCCATTAAAATGTTTTTTTTTCTCTCACAACTTCTTGTATTTTTAGTTTAAAGTATTTAAATTTTCCTACTTCTTGGGAAGTCTACTAAAGTGTACTGCTTCTTTCTATCCTCCCAGTTTGAACCACGACCATATCTTTCAACATTCTTCTCTCTGATCTGCCCTTTGTCTGACTTTCCAGGGTCTATTTTAACCTTGTAGATACAATTCCTTATCCCTGGAATTAATCAAATCAATGCTGCAGGCCTAACCAGTGTTTTGTATAGGTTGGACAAAACTCTTTTGTTTGCCTCTATTTATAAATTCCACTTGCTTTGTAAAACACTCTTATAAAACCAGGACTGCGACTGACAGCACAGAGCAGCTGCTTGTATGGATTCCCATCCACCCTGCAGGTTACCAAGAAGCTCCTGGAATGACAGAAAGCTGCCGTGAATGAATCAAATTTGCCTGTTATGTTAAAACGCTAGAAACCCAGTTTGATTAATCATCTTGTTATTTTGATTTTACCATGAATTTTAAAATTTAACAAGATGAAAGAGAGTGACAATTTTGTGTGAAGCCTGGATAGCATGCAAAACTGAAGTTTTTACTCCGTACAAGCCACAAAAAAACTAAACTCTAACTCGTCTATCTATTTCCAAGGAATAATGTAGCTGCAGTGTGATACACTGATACAGCTATTGGAATTGTAGTCTCACAGTTCAATTCTGACTGGCACCTTTTCCCTGTGTCCCATGTGAGGTTTCTCCAGGTGCTCCATTTTCCTCCCACAGCCCATGGATGAGTCAATTGGCCACTATAAATTGACGTGTGTTTGGTTGAGGGATAGAAACTGTGGGGAGTTGATGGGAATTTGAGGAAATTAAGTGATAGGAAAAGTATTAAAGGGTGCTTGATAGTTGGACAGCCATGGAGCCTGTTTCCATGCTGTATGACTTGGAGGCCCTCTGATGCTACATACCCATCAGACTTGAGCCATTTAGTCTATGTTGTCTCTTCTATGTGCATCTCCTATCTGCACTTCCTTGTATTATGTTTCATCTGCCACTTCTCTGACCAGTTTATCCATGTCTTTGTGCTGTCTGTCTCTACCATCCTCAGCGTTCACCACTTCCAAGCATCGTTCTCTTTGCAATTTGGGGAATTTTAACCCACACATCCATATCTGGGTCAATAATATGTATCTAACATAGCACTATTCCCAGCACTGACAACTGCAGGTACCACTATCAACCATCCTCCAGTCTGAAAAGCAATCACTTACCATTAAGGCTCTGCTCTTAAACTAATTTCCTATTAATTCTCCAAATAGCTGATACTATTATCATTAAAGACCTGATAGTTAAAATAATTATGGAACAGGATCAGCAAGAATTTAGAGGTTAAGGAAATACATGCAACACACAAAATACTGGAAGAACTCAATGAGTTAGGAAAGCAATAGATAGTCAATGTTTTGGGCCACAACCTTTCATTGAGAATTTTTGATTCCTGATGAAGGGTTATGGCCCAACGTGTTGACTATCTATTGTCTCCCATGGGTGCTGCCTGACCTGCTGAGTTTCTCCAACATTTTGTACCACCTCTTTGGATGCATCTATCTGCCCCTGTCTCACTCCTCCCTCTTGCCTCTTTACACTGGTTATCTTCCCTCTACGCTGCCCTCTTACATGGTTTTGGTCCAATACCTCAACCTTCCTTTTACCTCCACAGATATGCCTTGACTTGCTGAGTTCCTCCAGCAGTTCTTTTTTTAGCTCAGTTTTCGGCATCTGCAGTGTCTTGCATCTCCAGGCCCTCAAATCTGTTGGAGAGTTGAATAAAATAAGACTGGTATATAAAACTTTCCTTCAGTTAAATGCTTATCCAAAAGTCTCAGCATTTAGTTTATGCAGAGAAGTTTGGAAAAATTTTGAAAATTATTTATTTATTTTTAATTTAAACATACAGCACGGTAACAGGCCCTTCTGGCCCACATGCCCGCGCTGTCTAATTATCCTCATGTTACTAATTAACCTTCTAACCCTGTATGTCTTTGGATTGTAGGAGGAAATCGAAGCATCCAAGTGGAAACCCGTGCAGAAAGTAGTGGATTCAGACCTGGGTCACTGGCACTGCAATAGCTTTGCACTAACCTCCACACTAGCTATTTCAAAATGTTAAAACAGAGACTACCTGACCTGTTGTGTGTTTTATGTTTTAATTTAAGATTTCCTTGTCCTCAAATCTTAAGGCTGTTTGACACATACATCCTTCGCCATCATAGAAGGACCTGCAACTACGTTACTCTAAGGACTTTCAATCAATCTGGACAATGATCTTGGAGCCCTGTTGATCACATCTTGATACTATGCAAATTAAATGTTGCACCATGGTGTTTAATATCCTATGAGTGTGGTGACTTCATCAAGAAAACCTCATGGGAATCTTCAGATATGTGGCTGTAGCTGCTCAATGTTGGTAATGTTGACAATCCTGTTCACGGGGTGGACTGAGGTTAGTTGATGGGTTCCAGTGCCTGATGGAGGTAGATGTATCCTGTGGAAATGGGAACAACTCAGGAGGTTGCTAGCATCATTCAGCATGCAAAATAATTCTAGACCCCATGGGGATTTTGTTTCCTGTACTTGCCCTCATTCTGAAGTAATGGGCAATGATGATCTACTACTAACTTGATACAGTTATCGACTGGTCAAGAGTCACAGAATATGCATGTTTCAAGTCAATAGCCTGAAAGTTCCTCATTTTTAGGAAGAAGTACAATGTGTCAGGAAGAAGAACAGAGTTGAGGTGGTGAAACTTCCAAGAAGTTTGAACTGTCTCTGAGCAAATATGAAAAGTGTTTACAAACCTTTCCTTCAAAGAGTAGAATGTGATAAATTTTGATATAGTTATAGGATGTAATGACATTATCATGTCTATATACAATGAAAGCATTGAGTTTATTGAGTTCCCACCGCTAGTCTCAGAATTAGCAATACTGTTGACCTGAGACTGTTATTGTAGATAAAATTTAACAACTACATTGAAGGTATCTGGGTTGGGATGAAGTTGCGATGTCTTCATAAATATTCATTTGTGGCTCTGTCAGTCTCCAACCCAAATGTTAATGTTTAGGAGAAGAATTAAAATCTCAACCTCAACCAGAGGAAACTTTTATATAAAAAAAAGGGGAGCAGTTGCCCCACTGTCTCTGAGGAAAAACTTCCTTTTCCACCTGTTTGGATATCAGAGTTCGGAGGCTAGAATTTTCAAAGGTTGCATTGTTCACACCTCATGAAGGCACCAAGCCAACACTCCTCCCCTGTCCCCAGAGTTTATTGTGGCCTACAGATCACTGGTAGTTGAAGTGCATCACATATTCCAATATACAGCCCACACACTGCATATGGAACTTCATGCAGATCTTGATTTAGTCAAACAGAATGGCATTCATCTCCTTCCCTGAAATGGAAAGCCCTGAGTATTGTAGGTATTTATCCTGATAGAAGGCTTCTCTGTCACTGAGGGAGCTTGAGATTTGGCAGTGCAGCCTCCTTGAAGGAACCATCATCAATTCATGAACTGAATGGGCAGTCCAAACCCTCAGGGTGGCTCTCATCAGAGGACTATGATAGTCAATAAAAACTGAAAATTCTCTGCATTTCAGGCAGTATCTGTGGGAAGAGCAACCGAGATAATGTTTCATTGGAACTGGGAATAAGAGAAAATAAGCTTATTTTTTTTCCTCTTTTTCTCTCTTGTCTCTCTGGGATTGAAGAATATTCCCCATCTAACACTAGGCATGACTACCTGCGCTTCAATTTACAATTCCTCTATATCTCTGTGATCTTTGGTTTGCATTCTCACTCATTAACTCATTTGCATAGTCAATCACTCATTGACTGGATAACCTTGTTTATAGTTTATCCCTGGGCCATACTGGTTGAACCCTAACAGAGACATCCCCTCCCTCACCCATCCTGCCCCCCACCACAGTTTGTAAGCTTCTTTTCTTTTATTCCCAGTTCTGATGAGGAGTCTTTGACCTGAAACATTAGCCCTGTTTCTTTTCCCACAGATGCAGACTGACTGCTATTTCCAACATTCTCTGTTTTCATTTTAGATTTTACAAAAGCATCTGATTTAAAAAAAAAATTTCATTGCCATATTACTCTTTCAGGCTGACACAGTCCACAGAACCTGGCAAAAGTCAGCCTTCACATCAGATGAATGGATGGCTCTTGGGGGAAACATGCTTTTCCCTGAACATCTTTGAAACTCTTAGATTGACACATTCAGATTTCTACACTTGTTTTGCAGCAAAATCAAATTTCTGCCCATTGAGTTAGTAGATAACCATTTTGCATTCTGATCTGGTTAGAAGACAAAAACTTGTGTTGCATAAAGTATTGGTTTAATTCCGTTTTCTTAATATCATGGAGTTGTTACATAATGTGAAAACCTGAAATTAACTGATAAAAACCTATATTATCTGTAACCTGACAGTTGTTATGTGTTAATATATTCAATATTCAATGAAATCATCAATCTTGTAATAACTTACAATGAGTGCCACTGGCTGAACTGGTGTATGACCATCTTGAAGTAAAATGGAACTATATTTTTCCTATTTCAAGATGCAATGTTGAATTTAGAAGATATTCACTGAGTCTAGTTCTGCATTTGTACTGCAGGAGCAGAAATGAGCCAGTGAGCTTTTTTATTTGAAGTGAAGAAGGATGAAAATAAGATTTCAGATTTTGATTTATTGACAGAATACATACATGACATCACATGCAACCCTGAGATTTTTTTTTCGTATACGTGTAAACAGATAATGAAAGTAACCAAACTGTGCAATACAGAGAGAATAAAAAAATCAATAAGGTGCACAAGTAAGGGTCTTTAAATGAGCCCCTGATTGAGTTTGTTGTTGAGGAGTCTGATGGTGGAGGGGTAGCAGCTATTCCTGAACCTGATGTTAAGAGTCTTGTGGTACATATACCTCTTTCCTGATGGCAGAAGTAAGAACAGAGCATGTGCTGGGTTGTGTAGATTCTTGACGATTGCTGCTCCTCTCCAACAGCAGCATTCCCTGCAGATGTTCTTGATAGTGGGATCTACAAGATTATGAGAGGCATAGTTAGGATGTACAGCCAACACCTTTTCCCCAGGGCAAGAGTAGTAAATACCACAGGACATTTTTACAAGGTAAGGGAAGGAAAGTTTTGGGGAGATGATAGGGGTAGGGTTTTTTTTTAACACAGAGAGTAGTGGGTCCCTGGAATACATTGCCAGGGGTGATGTTGGAGGATTCTTGTTCAGACACATGGATGCAAGAAAAATTGAGGGTTATAGGTGTGAGTAGGGATGGATTATATTGTAAGTAGATTTATATAGGTTAGCACAACATCCTGGGCTGAAGGGTCTGTACTGTGCTCTAATGTTCTGTGTTCAAATTTGAGAAAAATTGCTAGATTTCATGTATCAAATCTAACCAAGCTTTCTCAAGGGATCAGATGGATGATAGGGTAGAGCAGGTGGCAGGTGGGAATTGCTCTCTGCCTTTGCATCCTACTTCAGATGGAAGGTGGTTGAATTATGGTAAGATCTGGGGAGAGTCTGTAAGGGGAATAAAAAGTTGGATTATGTCAAATCAAGGTAAAGGTTGACGAATGGCTCAGTCTGATTGGCCAGTTTCCACGTGTGTGTCTCTATACCTTTCTCAATGACTACATGGAGTTGAAGAATTTCTGACTGTCAGCAAAAGCTGTCATCTGAGTTATAAACCTCTGGGTTCAAATCCCTCTCCAGATCATCTTAGGTAAACTACAGTGAATGCCAAATACTGCCAGAGATGCTGTCTTTTCGCTAAAAGTTTTAGTTTTTCAGTGAATATAGAGGGCCAGGTGGCAGTGTTTGCAGTAGTGTGGATTGTGGAGGATTATGTGGCCTTTCCATCTGGAACATGGTGGGAATGTGGTTTGTGGAGGGTCACATGACCTCTCCGTTCAGATCCTAGTCTGAAGTCGCATTACCTGCTAATCAAGGTTGGACTCTGCTCACCCAGAAGAGCACACCTGGCCATTGGCCCCTTTAATCTCTTTGATATTACCTGGGCTGGACTCTTAAGCTTGCTGCAACTTAAAAGTCTGCCTTGTGCAGAAGCTCATTGTGGTCCTCACAACAAATGCTGCTCTATGCCAGGTAATGAACTGTGGACATCACTGGAGGAGTCATTGGCAAAATGTGCACTATACTTAGAGTGAGACCGTAGCAGTGTGTGGGAATACTTAACATTGAGCTGTACCCACTGGAACAGGGAACCGGAAATGAGTGTTGAAGTCTATCTAGTAAGAGTGTGCTAGTTACCGAATATTACTGCATGTCAGTAAGAGAGAGTAGGCAGACACTGGTATCGGAGATGGCTATATCCGATGTGACGGCTTACATTGTTTTAAAACTGAGTGTTGTTTTGTGTCTTCCCCATTACTATGTCAATGGGTGCAATAAAGATCATCCTTTGTTTTTTTAGCCTGTGTCTGGACTCATTCCTCTGTGAACTTACTGAACCTGATTTGATTACACACCACAAGTGTCCTAGCCACTCTTTATCCCTGAACCAACCATTCAAAGAGATGAACATCTAAAGATAACTGCATTCGCTAGAAATCTGAAATAAAGACAGAAGAGGACCGAGACACTCAGCATGTCAGGCAGCCAGCATCTGTGGAAAGAGAAGAAGAATGAACTTTTCTGGTCTGGTCCTGTGTTAGGGATATATTCTGACACAGGGCCTCAGACCAGAAATATCAACTCTGCTTCTCTTTCAGCATTTCTCTCTTTTGCGTACGTGTCTTTTCTTGAGTACAGTTTTGTTTTTTAAATTCTACTGACTCACAGGAAGAAATATCTTAGGAATGTATGTGATATCATGTATGTTCTCTGACAATAAATCTGAAGCTTTGAAATTTTTCTTTCCATTTGTGCACCCTTAAACTACTGAGTGTTTTCAGGATTTTCTGCTTCTATGTTATGCTAAAGATGATTTAGTTTATTGCATTTGTCAGTAGCTTATTCAATTCTGATTCCCGCATGGACAGAGAGGAAAATTTATAGATGTGTTTAACATAATCTTGAAGAAATGCAACATTCCAGCTGTCTCCTGGGAATCCCTGGCCAAGTAGGGAAGGAACAATTAGACTGGCCTTGGGAACCTTGAGGTCATGCATCGGGTGTGCACAGAAGCTCGACATAAGCAAAAGATTTGTCTGTACATCCCATCAGCAGCCTTCTCTGTGATGGGGTGTGTCTCCCACATTGGGATCATCAGTCACCTCAGAACCTGAGAAGCTGGAGTGGGTGCAAACAATCTTTGGCCCGAGGCGCTGCCGGAGAAGCACATTGCGCAGCAAATAGAATCATTGAGTTTTATATCATGGAGACAGACTCTTTGGCCCAAATTATCCATGTTAACCAAGTCGCCTTCCTAAGCCAGTCCAATTTGCTTGCCTTTGGCCCATTTCTCTGTGAACTTTTGCTATCCATGTACCTGTCTAAATGTCTTTTGAGCATTCCAATTGTCATCCACTCTACCACTTCCTCTGGCAACTATTTCCACATACTCAACACCTTCTTCTTGATAAGGGCTCCCCTCAGGATGTTTAAAAATTGTTTTCAGCTCACTCTAGAGCAGTGGTTTTCAAACTGCTCCCCTAAACTCACATTCCTCCTTAAGCAATCCCTATGCCATAAGCGCTGTAGTGAAATAAATGAATTGAGTTGTTTATTGTCATATATATCGAGATACAGTGAAAATTGCCTAAGGTGGTATGTGAGTGAGAAGAAAAAGTTTGAAAACCACTGTTTTAATTGTACCTAATTGACTCGTAACATGCACAGCTTCATAACTCCAAAAGAAATGGGCCAATGACAATTTTTCTCAAGCAAAAATATTTCAGTAACAATTGGGTCTAGAGCAGTGGTTCTCAACCTTCTCTTCCCACTCACATACAACAGTAAGCAATTCCTTACTAATCACAGAGCACTTAATGGCATAGGCTCTACTAGTAGAGCCAAAAAATGTGGTCTCCAGGAGCTAGAGATATTTTAAGTGAGATAAAAATGAAGTTTGTGTTATTGCAAATAGTCCAAATATTAATTAAGCACACTGCAAATTATTATTTTATGATTTAAAAACTTTGGTACTCTATCCAACACAATAAAATCTGTGAATAGTGATGACTTTATCTTCAGCCAGAATGGAAACATGTAGTTCATCCTACTATCAATTAAGGTGGTGACTGAGATTGACCTGATCCACATCATTTGTATGCCATTCTCCTTCACTCATTGCACCCCTAATTGCATTATTCTAGAGAAATGACCTATTTACAGCATTTGGAAAGAAAATTTCCCATGTCTTTGTGATAATTTGGAGTTGATTATCGTCATTGTGAAGCTCTTCACATGACAGTACCTCCATTTAGATTAGATTACAGATTTATTGTCAGAGTACATATATGACATCACATCACCCTGAGATTCCTTTTTCCTGCAGGCACGGCAGAATTTCCACTCATTGGTAATGCAAAAATAAACTGTATATAGGGTAAACATGTAAAGAAATGAAAGGTCTGTAAACAGATAACATATGTAAACAAATTAACCGCAATACAGAGAGAATAAAAAAATTCAATAAAGTGCGGAAGTAAGAGTTTGGAGGGCTTTATGCTTAAGTCCGATACCAGACTACGATGCAGCCAGTCAGCACATCTCTGTAGAAATTTGCCAGGATTTCTAGTGTCATACCAAACCTCTGCAAATTCCTGAGGAAATGGAGGCGCTGATGTGCATTCTTTGCACAGATCCAGGGCAGATCCAGGGCAGATCCTCTGAGAAAATGACTCCCAAGGACTTAAATTTGCTCACCCTCTTCACCTTTAATCCCCCAATGATCATTGGATTGTGCACCTCTGGGAAAGGTTCTAAACAAAGGTTCAATATTCAGTTGTAACACTCAAAAGTCTGCAGACTCCGTGGTTGAAGTAAAAACACGTGTTTTGCATTTGGACTAGGAGAACGCAAACAAAACTGGAAAGGTAATATTGATCTACTATTGGATGCGATAATGTGCAAAAGTCAATAGGGATATTTGTTTCAAAGGAGGGAATGGCTTAACCTACGACATAAACACTTCTTATAACATAATAAAACAGCTTGTGATGATGGTGACTCGGTACTCTTGTTGGGAACCAGCTGTCGTCCTTCATCAGTCCTCAGACATTGGTCTTCAGGAGAACTCTCAGCACTGGTCATCAGTGAAGGGAGGAGTTGTTGCTTTACGTCCTTTCTCAGCTGGAAAAGTGGGGTGGGGCCGGGCATGACCAAACACAAAGGCCCGACCCAGCTCCAGGAGCAGTTCCTATCAGAATGCCAATTGTCCCTCATCTGTGGGCAGAGGGTAGGAGATGAGTGTCTCTGAAATCTCCACTTGCAGGTCACTATTTCTCCCTCTCTCTGATGGCCATTGACACCTGACTTGGGCCGTTCCAACCAATTCATCTCTTTTTCCTTACTCGAGTCCTGGCCACTGTTTTTCTACTAGGTCCTTACCTCTTTTTCTTACTGAGGGTCCAGAACAGAGACAAAACATTGCACATTCCGCAGTCCCCACTAAATCATTGTTCAGGTTGGGCTTAATGAAAGAGTAGTGAAATAAATGAATTGAGTTGTTTATTGTCACAAATATCAAGATACCTTGAAAAGTTTTGTGTGCTTTCCAAGCAGGTCAACCCACACCCAAATATAGGAGGTAGTGCAATAATAAAACAAAAGTGCAAGGTGTCATGATACATTGCCAAAAAATACAGGATATAGTGTTATTAGGAAAATGTGCACAGACTCGCCAAGGCAAATAGTGCCTTTGGAAGACTACAGAACTGGAAAAACAACCAACTGAAAAACCTCACAAAGATAAGCGTATACAGAGCCGTTGTCATACCCACACTCCTGTTCGGCTCCGAATCATGGGTCCTCTACCGGCATCACCTACGGCTCCTAGAACGCTTCCACCAGCGTTGTCTCCGCTCCATCCTCAACATCCATTGGAGCGCTTTCATCCCTAACGTCGAAGTACTCGAGATGGCAGAGGTCGACAGCATCGAGTCCACGCTGCTGAAGATCCAGCTGCGCTGGATGGGTCACGTCTCCAGAATGGAGGACCATCGCCTTCCCAAGATCGTGTTCTATGGCGAGCTCTCCACTGGCCACTGTGACAGAGGTGCACCAAAGAAGAGGTACAAGGACTGCCTAAAGAAATCTCTTGGTGCCTGCCCCATTGACCACCGCCAGTGGGCTGATCTCGCCTCAAACCGTGCATCTTGGCGCCTCACAGTTCGGCGGGCAGCAACCTCCTTTGAAGAAGACCGCAGAGCCCACCTCACTGACAAAAGGCAAAGGAGGAAAAACCCAACACCCAACCCCAACCCACCAATTTTCCTCTGCAGCCGCTGCAACCGTGTCTGCCTGTCCCGCATCGGACTTGTCAGCCACAAACGTGCCTGCAGCTGACGTGGACTTTTTACCCCCTCCATAAATCTTCGTCCGCGAAGCCAAGCCAAAGAGATTGATTAACAGATAATTAAGCCTACTGAGCTAATTTAATCCAATAATTATTATTCTGCCGATCCATTATCAGTTATCTTTCTTCTTCTTTGGCTTGGCTTCGCGGACGAAGATTTATGGAGGGGGTAAAAGTCCACGTCAGCTGCAGGCTCGTTTGTGGCTGACAAGTCCGATGCGGGACAGGCAGACACGGTTGCAGCGGTTGCAGGGGAAAATTGGTTGGTTGGGGTTGGGTGTTGGGATTTTCCTCCTTTGTCTTTGGTCAGTGAGGTGGGCTCTGCGGTCTTCCTCAAAGGAGGTTGCTGCCCGTCGAACTGTGAGGCGCCAAGATGTTATAAAACTGTGACAAAATAACATCAGCACACTGTTCAGAACTAGCTGCTTGATTTTCCAGGAGGCAATGAGATTTGGAGCCATTAAAAATGATTCTACCTTCTCGCACCCTATCATCACTCCTCAAAAGTGCCATATCCATTTGATGACCTGCAGACACTTGAACAGGTCGAGAGGCACTGTAGGGCAGCAAAGGAAACTAGTCAACAAAAGACGAACACTTGCTGAATATTCATGAAGATGACTTGGCTCTCATAGGCACTCACTGTCCGCCCATTGAGCCTGTACTGTCGCTCAGAACAATCCCATTAATCCTAGTGGTCCAGAGCATCTGTAGTTATTGAAGTGAATTATTTATTGTCACTTGCACTGAGATACAGTGAAAAAGTTTATTTTGCGAGTTATCCAGTCAAGTCACCTCCACATAGTACAGCAGGGAGTGTAAAAATAAAAACATGGGATGACAATAAAACAAAAGTGCAGCTTTGTCATAAGACAAATGTGCGGGCGTAAGATTTAAGAGAAAAAGTGCAGTTAAACAGCACAAGGCATCATCTAATATTAATGGAAGGTCCATTGGTGCATTTTGGAAGGTGAAAAGAAACTGAAGCACCCAGAGAAAACCCACGTACAAACCCCTTACAGACAGCACCAAATTCAAACCCAGGTCACTGATGCTGTGTAATAACATTGTGCAAACTGCCTGGGACCTTTGTGATTTGTGGACAGCCTTCTTTTTACAATTGATTATAAACAATAGCTTCAATTACTTTAAAATATATAAAGGGTTTATTGTTCAGAGAAAACACTGCAGCATCAATTTAATTGGGAAGAGTTGTAATACACTTCAACAGTGTGGTCATGTGGAAGTATGAACTCAAGCTTCCAATTTATAATAATAAATGGATCTTAACAAGCTCTATGGATCTTGATGAAAACAGTGAGATAGAAAAGAATTGGTCACATAATTGACTTGTTCAGTCTGTTTGTACTTGCGTTGAATATCCAACCAATATTTCCAAATTGTTGTTGGACAAGTCCCTTATTTTTTAGCATTTTGTTTTAGCAGTGTGAAGAATTCACCAAGAGAACTTTTGCTAGTTAATGGCCCACTTGAGAGTGCTCTTTGAGAACTGTCTACCCTCCTGCAGCCAGAGCCTCCTCCCACAGCCCAGTCTCTCCCTGAGGAACCACTTTCCTCACAGTCATCACATCTGAGAGTTGGGATTAGCACAATGCCTGTTGTGAACCAAAAAACTAAGAGTATTGCTGTTTAATCTGGTCTCAAGGTGGGTCAGCATATTGTCAGCCATTATTTTTGAGGAATACATTAATCCAGAAGAAGACCATGATAACATGTACAAATATTTTTTTTAATGGACTATTTTAAAGCAGATCCTCTGGTTAGATAATCCTTGGTTATTCTTAAAGAAGAGAAGAGTTTCTTCCAATAATCTGATCAATTGTTATCCCTCAACCAATACCACAGAATAACAATTTTTTCCAAAACGTTTTCTTTATGAAAAGAAATTGGGGATTTTGATACACAACAAGCTGAATACAAAGATAATGTCAGATTTGCTCTATCATGTAGGAAGTTGGAGAAATGTTAAATTTTATGAATTTAGCATAATGTACCTCGGAGCCAAGCTCTCAGATTGACTGTACGTGTTTCACAACAAGTGTGAGGAGTCCAGGATTGATCTTGGTCACCAATTTTACAACCGAAGTAGATCTCATGGGCTTTCTTAATAAGGGCAGTCATGCTGCGTCTTTGAGCCTTAAGCGTATACTTGCTGTACTGAATCTTCCTGAAGACAATAAATGCTATTGTTAACTACACTCGCTATGTTATTGCCTAAAGAACACGTGCATTAACATGCATTTAATCTATATCAGTGTAATCTACAGCATCTGTTTACGTGAGCTTCATTTATAGCATGTCTGCATCTATCCTGATGAAGCATGCCCAGGCCTAAGACAATATTTTCTTAGCACCTGCACTAAATGCAGGCCCAGGCATGTTTGACTGACCAAAACAATTTGCTTGTGGGCAATATACTAGAAGACTTAAAAGGACAGGAAATCACAAAAATGTGATCAGCGGCCCAGCATCTATAAAATACACCCAGAAGTGTTCAGGAGGCAAACTTTTCTTTATCCAGTGTAGTTGAATAAGAATTCATTGCTTGGTTTGTTGCTGATTGTGGAATCTTGCTATTCTTTCTGAATGGTCAAAAGTTAATCATGGGATGTAATGCATTTTGAGTTGTCCTAAAGTTATTAAAGATGTAATACAAACAAGTCTGCTGTTTGTTCCAAATTTTCGAAATTCTACAGCTTGTACTGTTTGCAATTGGTTAGGCAAGCTGTTAAATTCATCACTGAAAACTGCTGTGAGAATGGAAAGTCCCAGATGTGGAAAATCCCAGAGGTATTACTCCTCTGTTTAAAGTAAATGCCATAAATGTTTTTGGCTGACATTGCATAATGCTTTTGTTGTGGTGCCATGAGATGATCTTTGTTTCATCACTATGACAGCTAGGGAAAGCTGCTTTTAACACGACTGAAGGGAGAGGAATCTACACGTGTAAATACAATAGAGACAAATCTTACTCTCCTTTAGGTTATTTTTGTATGTTGGGGTGTAGGGTGGTTTTGATGGCACAGTGAACACTTTGGTAAATCGACCACAAGGGCATTTCTCATTGAGAGTAAACCTTGACATAATTGAATCAGATACATTGTGAATGAGTCTGATGTTGTTGACACTCAACGTTCTTTCTTTTGTGGTTTGGGGAGCCTCTGTCATCTATGGCTCTAACATGTAACTGAGTGAAACCTGAAAGTCTGGAGATTATAGTCAAATGCTGGAAGAACTCTAGCATTTCAGTGTGTTTTTATTACAGATCCTGTAGCATTTTGGTGTGTTTTTTCTAACATGTGACTGACCATGTTGAAGGTTCAAGTCTCAGTGCCTTAAGGATGCACATCTAGGCTAGTGGTACACTGGATGATAGAGTGAACTGAAGCCAGTTCTGCAGTTAAGTGGACATGAGCGATCCCGTGTTACATTTTCAAAGAAAGCGGAATAATGGAGCTGGGTGTCCTGGCAAATTCAATTGAAATCACCGAAGTCAGTTTTTCAGGTTATTATCATATTGTTATGTATTGTGTTATGCACAAATGGTTACATCACTAAAGTAATTACAGCACAAAAACGTGCTCAAAGGTATAATATAGAGAAAGTCGTTTAAACACAAAAACAGAACCTTAAGGTGAATCCATGTGCTCAATCACACACCAATTAACACCATTGTATTCTTCTCATATTCCTATGGATTGTACCACTCACTTACACATGAGGAGCAATTTTGAGTGGCCAATTGTGGTGATCCACCACCAGCCTACTGCAGGAGGCAACCTCTGTACCTGCAGGAGTGTACCACCGGCCTACTGCAGGAGGCAACCTCTGTACCTGCAGGAGTGTACCACCGGCCTACTGCAGGAGGCAACCTCTGTACCTGCAGGAGTGTAAGGGGACAGGACAACACCTAGCCGGCTGTCAATCAGTCAACCTTAATTGGTCAAGACCCACCCGGTCGGGTGTCAATCACCCTCTGGGATATAAGCCTGCGCCGGCCTCCCGAGGCCTCACTCAGAGTTGCTGCAGCCACAGCCAGCCTGGCTCTGTGGAAGTCTTTGTGGATTAAAGCCTGTTGTACAGTCTTTACCTTGTGTGTGCTTGATTCTGACTAACAGCACACCACACCAATTAGCCTACCAATTTGCTTGGCTTTGGGATGTAGGAGGAAATTGGAGCACCTGCTCCAGTGTAAAGAACCCTCTTCACACTGCTACCATTTAACTTCACACAGTTTACAGTTACTGATAAATAGAAATTTTGCCGGGCCCACAGGTAAAACAATCTCAGGATTGTATGTGAAACCTCTGACAGTAAATTTGAACTTTGAACACAGCCTGATCTGGTTGGGAGCCCAGATGACAAAATATTCTGCTTATGCTGTTTGACATATCCAATGCACTGAGTACAAGAAGCACTGAATGATGGAATTCTTGAAGTTCAAAAGATGTCAGGCAATATATTTTGATAAAATTCATGATGTTCAAAAGACATTTGAGCAGATATTTGGAAAGGAAGGACTGAAAAGGAAATGGAGCAAATGCAAGCAGGCAAATGGGACAAACCCAGAAATGTCAACTTGTTGGCCCGGATGAGTTGGGCTAAAGAGCCTGTTCTGTGCTGTGCAACACCACGACCCCTTGAAATTCCATGAAATCTTCTGCAATGAGAAATCTCCTCTTGGGGAACACTGACAAAATCTGAATTCCAGAACAATCACATTTCTCTCACCCTGCAGCAGTGCAAGGCTATCGTGACCTTTTAACTAACCTTTCCACCTCTCACCTTTCTCACCTTCCCGTGGAAGTGGCATTCCCCAGCCAAAGTGTAACATCAGAGTATATGTTCAATATATTATCCAACTTTTCTCCTTCAGGTCCCTATATCAGCGGTTCCCATTTTAAATAGATCAAGCAAGAGAGAATTATAGGACAGCAAATCAAATTCAGCTATGCTGAGTAAATAACTTTTGATTGAAAATAATTAATTACTGGTTTGTGGCGATCAAGGTTGACCTGAGCAAAATTGATGGGAAATGCATAACATTAACTATATTCCTCAATGGGGCACAACTTTCGATCCATCATAGCTAACAGCTGATGGATCCTCTCTGCACAGTGAACTGTATCATTATCCAATATCTGGGGACATGAATTCTGAGTGCCAGGGACTCAGACGGGTTGTGGCTCCATGATGGGAAGAGTTTGGGGGTGGTGTGGGAGTGGATGTGTTGTGTGGATGGAGTAATTGCTTATTAATAATGGCACTTGTGTGTATGGGTGAATGTGTGCTTATGTGAGAGAGTGGGAGAGGGAAAGAGAGGAAGAGATAGAATAAAATGAGAGGAAGAGAAAGGATGAGAGGAGAGAGACATCACTTAAACATGAAATTTATTTCTGTATTCATCCATTGTGGGAGTGAGATTTTCATATTTGGAGGAGACAACAATGATCATCTCCTGCCAGGTTCTCCTTGGAAGGGGCCTACACTTCCACAATGAATGGGTCTTCTCTTGATCTAATTGACCAGAACTTCTAACATGCAATTTTCCTCTCTCTCCTCCGTGGCAACTGTAGTATGCACTGGGACTATATGTTTGCACAGGGCATTGTGCCTGGAGAGGCTGATGCCTCTCTTTGATTGTAGCACAGGAAAGTTTCAGAAACAGTGTTCAGTTGCGCGTGTTCCTGCTGGGATCAGCATAATGCCATTTCACCTCATTGTTCTGAATGTAAAATACCCAGACCTATGTTTCACCCTTGATTTTGGCCAGCTTCTGTGGTTTTTGTTTTAACCTGAGGAACCAGATTGGGTGTTTACATTAAACATAAGGATGCTTTCGCAACACCCCAAAAAAATGGCCCAGTCCAATTTTGAGGCAAGAAGAGGAGTGAGCAAGAAAAAGGAGTGTATGAGGAGAACAAAAGAGGAAAAAAGGCAGACTTGAACATAAAAGTTGGGACCAAATTCTTGTTTTTTTTTACATATATTCCTTGATGAAGGGCTCAGGCCCGAGACGTCGGTTATGTACCTTTGCTACATAAAGGACATTGTTTAACCTACTGAGCTGCTCCAGCATTTTGTATTTTTTTATCTTTGCATTTTTGTCAGATTGTTCAGATATTGAGAAATAAAGAATTGGGACATGATGGTAGCAGCAGAAGAGGGCCTGTCAATCCTGTTTCTACACAATTTAAATATGTTGGTTCCCAGGCAGCAGATTGGGAGGAGCAAAATTCTGGTCAAACTGGATTTGTTTGGATTTATTCTCAATTACATGGAATTAGAAAGAGAGAATTAAGATTTAAAAAAGAGAGAGATTGACAGAATCGTTAGATTGGGAGATAAATAGATGGAGTAGAGAGAAAAGTGAGAACTTGAGAAAGGGAGAGGGATAAAGGGGAGGGGGATAAATGGGAGGGGGAGAAAAAGGGGAGAGAGAGAGAGAGAGACAGAGTCATGATTAATAGGCTTTAATCACCTTAAAGTGTCAGCACGGCTTGCATATTTCTGGCCCAGTTCCAAGGCAGTTACTGAGGGAGGGGTTTGGGTGTTAGAGTTTTTATGGGGATATCAAGGAAGGAGGAGTCACAGGTTCGGGGTGGGCCAGCCCATGCAGCAAATATATACATCTATACACATTGTGGTAGCACCACAGGGAGAAAGGGGGGGAGAGAGGGGGTGGGGAAGAGAGAGAAGAGGGAGGGAGAGAAGGGGAAGGAGGGAGAGAGGGAGGGAGAGAGGGGAGAAAGGGATAAATAGGTTGAGAAATGGAGAGGGAGGGTGAGAGTGATGGCAAGAGAGAGAGACTGAGGGAGAGGGAGAAGAAGGTAAGCAAGCCAATGGCTGGATAGTGATGTTGGTTTCTTCACTCCTCCTCTTACTCCTGTTACAGAAAAGCAGGCTGACCTTCCTTTTATTACTTTACAAAATTCCAGAGACTTAAACTCCCTGACCTCTGTTTCCCATGCTCCCTTGACACTCACTGGGTTCTCTGGAAAGTTTATTTTACAATGGTGTAACATTAAATTAATGTGCATTAAAGTATTAACATGAAATAATATCCAATAATCCCTAGTATTAAACATGTTGGATTATCAGACGTTTATTGTGCAGTACTGCAAATGCAATCAATTCCAGTGAATTGCTGAGCCAAGACCACATCTATCCATTGGAGTGAATATATATCTTAATATGGTGTTATTGTAAAGAAAATTAGATGAAGTATACCTCCATATTCCTCCTTTCAATCTACATCACGAAAATAGACAATCTGGTCATTATTTATGTTTCTCTTTGTGGGATCATCCTGTGTGCAAATTGACTGCCATGCTTTTTATTGTGATCAATGACTGTGAAGTGCTGGCGAATACCCTGAGGTTGCAAAAGATGAAATCAAAATGCAAGTTGTTATTTCTAGAGTTACATTTAATTCATTTTACTTGAAACAAAGAGATTAACACAGAGTTTGTTGGTGACAAAACCAGTTCATTACAAAGGCTGTATGTCTGTAACTCCTTTTGCAACATCACCAAATGTTTTACAGACCCTGAAGGACACGTGAAAAGTGTCACAATGCAGGAACTGCAACAGTTGATCTGTGTACGGAAAGATCCCACAAAGTTAAAATGTGATAGTCAACCAAGTTATTAGCTTTGTGATGTTGTTTACTTACTCACTTTCAGTTTTTTATCGGTCCCCAAAACGATGAATTAAACTTGAGATTGCCCTTTCCATTTTATTCGCTTTTCATGATATGAGAAACATTGGCAAGGCCTGTGGTTATTACCCATTCTTTACTGCCCTTGAGCAAGGATGACTATCAGTCCATTTCAAGGTCAACCACACAGCTGCAGGTCTGGACTGGGTATGGCTGGAAGATGTCATTCCCTGAAGGACATTCATGAACTAGACAGTTTTTTACAACACTTCAAAAGTTTAACAGTCATTGATATTAGGTGAAGTAATTATTTTTAACTACCAAAAATATTTAATGATGGGAATTTAATAAAGGTTTCTAGATTGTTGGTCCAGGCCTCTGGATACCAATCCAGTAAATTAACTGGTACACCTCTCTGCCTGAGATGTAAAACATCCATACAAATATATTTTGAAAAGCAGAAAGATATTATTAGTTCATCAACTGACATCATCAATAAACAATTAATCCACCATTCTAAATTGCCCTTATTGTGTAGGCAAGTGATAGAATCTGAGGAAAATTGATGAGAAGGTGGGAAAAAGTAAAATGGGATTTTTGTGGGATTAATGTACATGGGAGCTTGATAGCTGCCGCTGACTGAATAAGCCAAAGGGCCTAGTTCCATGTTGTGTGACTGCTTGACTATAATATCCCACTGGAAACCTGACATCTCAAGCAATGAAGTAGTTAGAAAGCTGTCGAGGATTTTGCAATTTTATTAAAGAAAGCCGCATAAATGTGGTTCTGTCTTTCTATAATAGCCTTTTGTATTGTGTTTTAGATACAATACTGTATTTTGGAAGTTGACGTGGGGTTTACTGCAGTGGGGTCATGAGTGAGACTGACAATCTTGAACATGTTCTCAGAGCTGGATTGGCAATGATATATTTTTGTTTTACCAAAAAATAGACTTTATTCGCAATAAATTATTTACAAAAGGAAAAAAATGTTCAAAGCCTCGCCCGACTCTTAGTTTTGTATCCCTATATTTCCATTACTGTTCATTGTTACCTCTGTACATCATTGACACCTCTGTAGCCCCCTGTGGTTTGAAGAACTTCACCTCGGAGTTATTCTCCACCACCCCCCCCCCCCCCCCCATTGACAGACAACCCATGGGGCCACCATTGCTACCGCCTTCAAATAATTCCTGAGGTGTAACAGCCCATACTCCTGAATGAACATTTCATCTATCTTGACTTTAGCGAGGTTTATTCATCGTGTTTGACACTGTTCATATTGAGGGTCGCTATTTTAATCTGGGAGACAGAGGAACTACTGACATGGTCTTTGCCCTCAGACAGCTCCAAGAAAAGTGCAGAGAACAAAACAAAGGACTCTACATCACCTTTGTTGACCTCACCAAAGCCTTCGACACCATGAGCAGGAAAGGGCTTTGGCAAATACTAGAGCGCATCGGATGTCCCCCAGAGTTCCTCAACATGATTATCCAACTGCACGAAAACCAACAAGGTCGGATCAGATACAGCAATGAGCTCTCTGAACCCTTCTCCATTAACAATGGCGTGAAGCAAGGCTGTGTTCTCGCACCAACCCTCTTTTCAATCTTCTTCAGCATGATGCTGAACCAAGCCATGAAAGACCCCAACAATGAAGACGCTGTTTACATCCGGTACCGCACGGATGGCAGTCTCTTCAATCTGAGGCGCCTGCAAGCTCACACCAAGACACAAGAGAAACTTGTCTGTGAACTACTCTTTGCAGACGATGCCGCTTTAGTTGCCCATTCAGAGCCAGCTCTTCAGCGCTTGACGTCCTGCTTTGCGGAAACTGCCAAAATGTTTGGCCTGGAAGTCAGCCTGAAGAAAACTGAGGTCCTCCATCAGCCAGCTCCCCACCATGACTACCAGCCCCCCCACATCTCCATCGGGCACACAAAACTCAAAACGGTCAACCAGTTTACCTATCTCGGCTGCACCATTTCATTAGATGCAAGGATCGACAATGAGATAGACAACAGACTCGCCAAGGCAAATAGCGCCTTTGGAAGACTACACAAAAGAGTCTGGAAAAACAACCAACTGAAAAACCTCACAAAGATAAGCGTATACAGAGCCGTTGTCATACCCACACTCCTGTTCGGCTCCGAATCATGGGTCCTCTACCGGCATCACCTACGGCTCCTAGAACGCTTCCACCAGCATTGTCTCCGCTCCATCCTCAACATCCATTGGAGCGCTTTCATCCCTAACGTCGAAGTACTCGAGATGGCAGAGGTCGACAGCATCGAGTCCACGCTGCTGAAGATCCAGCTGCGCTGGGTGGGTCACGTCTCCAGAATGGAGGAACATCGCCTTCCCAAGATCGTGTTATATGGCGAGCTCTCCACTGGCCACCGTGACAGAGGTGCACCAAAGAAAAGGTACAAGGACTGCCTAAAGAAATCTCTTGGTGCCTGCCACATTGACCACCGCCAGTGGGCTGATATCGCCTCAAACTGTGCACCTTGGCGCCTCACAGTTTGGCGGGCAGCAACCTCCTTTGAAGAAGACCGCAGAGCCCACCTCACTGACAAAAGGCAAAGGAGGAAAAACCCAACACCCAACCCCAACCAACCAATTTTCCCCTGCAGCCGCTGCAACCGTGTCTGCCTGTCCCGCATCGGACTTGTCAGCCACAAACGAGCCTGCAGCTGACGTGGACTTTTACCCCCTCCATAAATCTTTGTCCGCGAAGCCAAGCCAAAGATTTTAATCTGCATTCTCATTTATTGGAGTTTCCAGTTCACTGTCTTTACAGTCCAATATCAATCAGCCTGAGGCTCTCACGTCCACCACTTTGGTGAAATGCAGCATTGAATTCATGATCAGAAATAGTTAGTGACCTTCCTGTGAGAGTGGGATTTCCTCAGGCAAAACTGGTGGTTTTGCTAGGGGGAGATCTGGCTGTGCACCTGCTTCTCTGTTCCCCTGGCTGGCTTGTATTATCTTCCTGGTCAGAAGTGGGGATGGGGGGAGGGGGATGAACCTGCCTCTGCCTTGCTCCCAGTCTCTCCTGGAGCTTGGGGGGATGCACAGCCTCTATACTGCTCCTGGTTTCCTGGACCTCGAGGGGAGGTGGGGGCAACGGCCTCTGCACTGCACCCGGTCTCCTGGAGCCGGGTGGTTGATGTCCTCTGCATTGCTTTTGGAGCTGGAGGTCACTGTGGGTCACTGGGTGCTGTACATCCCACATTTGGGCTTACCCATTACTTGTTGTGATATGTACTGGACCTTTACCAAATAATGGTGCTCATTGTGGCTTCAAGCAATCAGCCACTCAGGGACTCAGAAGACCATCAATTCAACATGTTAAGACAGTTATGGGATCTGTGTGGAGGGACCCCTTGGAAATATTGCAGCTATTTGCAAGGAAGTCCTGGGTGTTTGCCAACTAGCCTAAGTTAACCACAAATAGGCTTTGGTAAACAAACACATGACCAGTTAGGTAAAACTTTTGCAATTTACAGTTCAATAAATGAATTGATTATATCTCAATGAATTGTGTACGATATTATATTTTATAGAAATTCTGCAGTCTCCTAACTTACACAAAATTGTTAGCAGCCTCGAGGAATTGAATTGAAAATGATGGATCAACACTCCCTGAGGCTTTTTGTAAATGGTCTACTTTCAAACAACCCATCTTGCTGCCTTCTGAACAGGAGGAAATAAACCAATCACCAGGGAACTGCATGATAACATCAATGACTCACACCCATTAAATCAACTAAAGAGTAATGGAAAGGCACAAAGGTTTCAATCAGCTGCGTGTAATAGCGAAATATCTTATATACTGCAGTTTCAAATTAACCAGAGGTAATGGGGCTGAAGGAGTGGAATACTGAAGGAGGCTTTTAGGGGTAGAGGATAGAAGCAAGAGCCGAAAGAGTGAGGGGACCATGGTGGAGGATGTTCCTTTCCATGTTGAGAAGTCATGGACCAGGCACTTCCAGGATTAGATCAAACTTCTCTGGCTGTAGGTAAAAAAAATACAAATAAAAGCATAATAAATATTAATTCTTTCAAAAATTGGAAGATAAAATCCCATCCCTTTCTCAGTGAAAGTGTAAACACATCATTGGTTTACATACATATGTTTACTTTTGACATTTTATTAAATAGCAAGGTACTGCTTAACACCTGAACAGAGAGCAGAATTCACAGGAAATAATAAGGTAGTATGAGAATGACTCATCACCCCAGGATCTTTCATTACAACTTATTTCATATAAAGAAATACTTTTAGCAATTGAAATGCCACAATACGCAGTGCACTACTCCTCTACCACTGATGTCATCGTATTTGCATGAACAGTGGGTCTGATGGTCTGATTAAGGTGTGGTACACAGTTCCTAATCCTGCCACACAGACTCAAAAACCCATTTCCACAAATTCTCACTGATCTAATCAAGATCAGCACAGACTCCCACAGAGCACATTGGAACCTTTCCAGTTCACTTTTGGAAGTCTGCTTCTCTCTGACATATGGGTGGCTCCAGAATGCTGTCAGTGAAGTATACACCAACTTTCAAGCAAAATATAGCTTGGAACTTTCCATATATCCTGAGACTTGACTTGTATTTTGTCCCTCATTCATCATTACTGAAACAGATAATCTACCTTTAGCTCACTTACTGTAGCACAATGTATTTGCTGTTTGCTGGAATGAGAGAGGTCAATAGTCAAGACTAAAACAATATGTACTAGCCCAGTTTATCCAATAATGTGTCCCTGGTTTACAAGGTGTTTAAACACAATCTGAATATATTACATCAGTGGCTGTAAAAACACTTAATTGGCTATAAAGCACATCAAGAAGATGTGAGGCTATGAAAGGCACCATAGATGTGTAGGACTTTCACTGGGTTTACTGCAATGCCTTGAACTAGAACGCTTCCACCAGCGTTGTCTCCGCTCCATCCTCAACATTCATTGGAGCGCTTTCATCCCTAACGTCGAAGTACTCGAGATGGCAGAGGTCGAGAGCATCGAGTCCACGCTGCTGAAGATCCAGCTGTGCTGGGTGGGTCACGTCTCCAGAATGGAGGACCATTGCCTTCCCAAGATCGTGTTATATGGCGAGCTCTCCACTGGCCACCGTGACAGAGGTGCACCAAAGAAGAGGTACAAGGACTGCCTAAAGAAATCTCTTGGTGCCTGCCACATTGACCACCGCCAGTGGGCTGATATTGCCTCAAACCGTACATCTTGGCGCCTCACAGTTCAGCGGGCAGCAACCTCCTTTGAAGAAGATCGCAGAGCCCACCTCACTGACAAAAGACAAAGGAGGAAAAACCCTACACCCAACCCCAACCCACCAATTTTCCCCTGCAACCGCTGCAACCGTGTCTGCCTGTCCCGCATCGGACTTGTCAGCCACAAACGAGCCTGCAGCTGACGTGGACATTTACCCCCTCCATAAATCTTCGTCCGCGAAGCCAAGCCAAAGAAAAAGAAGAATATAGTGGAGTTACACTCCACTCCTGAAATTCTAATGGACAACCCCAGTTGCCACTGCATTCACTGGCTTCACAGACCAACTGTGTTAATCCCACATCCAGGCCTGAACATACAACTGCACAATGATGTGGTAAATTAATGAACAGTCCAGGGTAGATCTGAGAAATAAAGGCACAAGATTGCAATAACGAGGGTTTGCAAGAGAAGTGGAGAAAGAAGCAACAAGCCTTCCCTCACCCTCCATCGTTGCACAGATCACAGCTTTCCCAGTACCCATCTAGGTCCTTCACAGAGGTGACTTAAGCATCTTTGAGGCATAGAATTCCAGGCTGACACTAGCCCCAAGGAGAAAGAAGATTTCCCTGGAGAGGGAGCATAGATTGTTTTAACTGGCCTTTGAAACCTTCGATTGCAAAGGACGGGGAAAAAAAACCAGCTAAAATTTTAGTTCCAGATGCTGATCATTTAGAATGTTAAATATCCAGCAAGGGCTGGAATGGGCTTGTCTCTGTTTTATACTGTGGTTATATAAAACAGAAACATGTGGTTTAGCCTAGTGGGACCATTCTGTTTTTTGAACACACAACTCCTGACCACTTGCTTGACTCAGTCCTTTCAACATATCTTTCTATTCATGCTTATCCAGTTTCCTCTTAAATGCAACAACATATTGTTTCAATTATTCATGTGGTATGTGTTCCGCATTCTAACCACAATCTGTGTAAAGGAGATTCCCCAAATTACCCATAGGGTTCACTATTGACTGTAATCCAGCAAACCATGCAAATTCTAGATTCTCACTCAAGTGAAAGCACCCTCTACACCTACCCTATACTTTAAAGACTTTTGAGGTCTCCTCTTGGGTTTTACTTTTGAGAGTATTAAGTTCCTACTGGTTTTGTTTTTCCTAATATCTTTCTTTGTTACTTGAATGTCTGTGCACTGATTCACTTTTCCGAGAGGCAGTAAGTACCTGTGAGATTACATCAATGCATAAATCTTCTCTTTTAGGAGTCAAGATTAAAGAGACAAAATTGAACAAATATTAAATACAGAAAAGAGAGAAGGGGATGATGTGTCTATTAACATACACTGACCTCTAGTGGATTTTGGATACTCAAACAGGGACATTTTGACAATACATGATCACAACTTGGAACCATTAATGAAAGGCAATGAAGTAGGTATTACGGTATTGTAGGAAACTAAATTGCTAATTTCTACAGTCTGCTGTGCCCAGTGAGTTAAAGGTAGATCCTTGGTTTTGGTGATGATGAATGGGGGTCAAATACCAGTCTTGGGATATCTAGAAAGTTCTCAGCTCTTGTTCAAAATATTATCATAGGATCATCTTCCACCAACTGAGAAAGGAGACAAAGATATCGTATCATTTCAGGGTCCCATCCAAAAGATGGGAATTCCAGTAGTATTGCTACAGTACTGCAAGAAGCCATTACATCTTGGACTCAGAAGTGTGATTCATGGCTATTCTCCTAATAAACCAAATGGTTGGTGTGGCAAAGACTTTATCTGTGTTTATGAACATCTTTAAAAAAGTTTAATTTCTGTAACCCTGATCAATATTATTTTGAGCCATAAATCTTGTTATTTTCTTTCAACAGACCATTAGGCTGAATGGATGCTGGAATGGAAGGTCAATCCTCGCAAATAGTAAGATTTGTTGAATTAATTTTTACTATTTATCCATAGTTAGTATTGACTTTTGAAACTTCATAGCCTGATGAAGATGGATCACTACAAGCTTCTTAAATGCATTTAGGATGGGCTATAAATACTGGCCTTGTGAATGACATCCAAGCCCTAAAAGTGAGTTTAAAATTTGTGGAATACTTTGGCACCCTTGCCTTCACTTGGTTTGAAAATCTCAAGACGCAGGGCAAGTCCTGTGTCAAATGCCATGTTTAGACTGAAGCTGCAGTAATTAAAGAATGCAGCTTTAGCCGTTCACTTCCTCAAAAGTGAGAGAGGCACTGGAATTTATAGTCCATTGCAGTGAGATGGGTTGGTTACCATGCAGGGACTCTAGCAGCTGGTATACGCAAAAATGAGACTGAGTAAACTCCCATCCCATTTACTCATGCTCAATGATTCCTGAGGCCAGATGGATTGCTATAGAGAAAGATTCAGTTTGCATTGCAGTAAGAAATTGTCCAAAATCTTACATTCAGACACTAGAGGGCAATAAATTCACAAGCATGGACTGTGACAGAGCTGTTGCGGGGACACTGATAAAAGACTCGGTTAATTGTCCAAGAAAAAGTGGAAACCCCCAACTTGTGACTGTTGGATGATGGTGAAACAATTGGCATTCATGTGCTTCGTCAATATCTTGATGCAAAAATATCACAGAACACAAACCGGTAATAACTGGAAAGTTTTTTTTTAATATAAACTCTATGTGGCTGCTGCAAAGCTTTGAGTGAAGCCAACAAATAAAGCTGAAAATGGCTTCATGGTAGAAGTCAAGAGGATGGTATTGGATGGTTGTTACTCAGAGACCTGGGACCAGTGGTGTGCTGCAGGGATTGGAGCGGTTTGTCATCTATATCCACGATGGGAATATCATTAATAGGGTAAGTTTGCAGATGATACTAAAGTGCAAAGTGAAGAAGTTTATCTAAGATTGCCACAGGATCTAAATCAACTGGAGAAGTGGGCAAAGGAATAGCATATAGAATTTAACTTTGAAAATTGTGAAGTGCTGCATCTTGGCAAGTTAAAACCAAGGCAAGACTTGTATGATGAATGGTAGGGCCTTGGAGAGTGGAGTGTTTTATAGCAAAGACAAACTTTGGGGTACAGGTACATACTTCCCTGAAAGTTGTAACACAGGTAGATGCTAGTCATTTGACATGCTTGCCTTCATCATTTAGGGCACTGAGTACAGGTAGTCCTCAACTTACGATGGGGTCGAAAAACTGAACATCATAGCCATTTACATATGGTACACAGCTGAAAGCATATCAGGTTGAGTCACCATCGTGAGAAATATGCAGTATGGTATTCTCTCGCGATGCTGCCATTGCCCAGCATCGCAGGAGAGTAGAGTACTGCAGTTCACAAGCACAGGTACAGATCAAAATTCAAAATTCAATGTACAGACTCGAGCCATTTTGAAAAATCTTAAGTCAAACCATCGACAGTTGAGGACCACGTGTATAGGAGTTGGAACTCAACATGGTACTTATGTAAAAGAATTAGGTGCTACTACATGGAGTATCATGGGCAGTTCTGGTTGCCCAGCTACAGGAAGGATGCTATTAAGATGGAAAAGGTGGAGCAAAGGTTTACAAGGGTGTTACTGACACTGCCATATGCTAGTCACTTCCCTGGAATATAGGAGTCTGAGTGGCATGGGAGTGGGGTGGGGGGGGGGGTGTTGGGAATGTTTCTTATTGAGACAGATAACATCTTAATGATCATGAGCTGCACAGATAACATAAATGATCACAATATTTTTCCAAGGGCAGGGGAGTCTAAAACTAGAGGGCATAAAGAGATTGGGGAAAGATGATCTAAAATGGATCTGAAGGACAACCTTTTCATACAAAGGGTGGTGATATTTGGAAGCAGTTGCAAGAGGAAGTTGTTGGAGGTACAATAACAGTAATATTTTTTAAACACTGGAAAGTTTTTGAGGGATATAGGGCAAACACGGGAGAATTAGATGAGTTAGGCATGTTTCTATGTTGTAAAATTCTATAACTTGCAAACTATAATTTGCATCCTATTACTTGGTCTCTTGTCTTTTTTTTAATGTTGATTTTTTTAGGACTAGGTTGTTTCCAGCAAAGCTGGTATTCATTGCCTCAAACAGCTTGGGTTGCAGCACACAGAGTGGCTGCCTCACAGCTCCAGTGACCTAGCTTCAATCATGACCTCCCATGCTATCTATGTGGAGTTTGCATGTTCTCTCCATTACTGTGAAGGTCTACCCCAGGTGCTCTTGTTTCCTTCCCATTCCAAAGATGAGCAGTTTGGTTGGTTAATTAGCCACTGATGGTTGCACCTAGTATGCAGGCAAGTGCAAGAAACTGGAGGTATTTGATAGGATTCTGGGGAGAATAAAATGGGTTGAGTGTAGATGTGGTGTTGACAGGTGCTTTATCATTGGTATAGACTTGGTGGGTTAAAAGGCCTGTTTCCATGCTGCACAACTCAATGACTCTCTCCCTAATTTCCTATTTGTCATTAAGAAGATGGTGATGAATCTTACTTCAGATCAGATTTCATATTTAGATTTATCGTCAGAATACATACATGGCATTACATTCAACCCTGAGATCTTTTTCCTGTGGGGAAGGCTGAATTACCACTCTTTGGCAGTGCAAAAATAAACGGACTCAACATAAACATGTAAACCAATCAAGAACTGTAAAGAAAGTGACTGTGCCATACAGAGAGAGGGGAAAAAAAATCAAAAAGTCCAATAGTAAGAGTCCTTAAATGAGTCCATGATTGAGTTTGTTGTTGAGGAGTCTGATGGTGGAGGGATAGCAGCTGTTCCTGAACCTTGTGATGCAAGTCGTGTGGCACTTATACCTCTTTCCCGATGTAGCAGTGAGAACAGAGCGTGTGCTGGGTAGTGTGGATCATTCACGATTGCTGCTTCTCTCCGACGGCAGCGATCCCTGTAAATGTTCTTGACAGTGGGGAGGGTTTAACCTGTGATGTCCTGGGCTCTATCCATTACCTTTTGCAGGGCAAAATACAGGGCAGATACAGCTGGTCAGCACACTTTCTACCACAAATCTGTAGTGATTTGCCAGGGTTTCCATTGTCACACCAAACCTTTGCAAACTCCTGACGAAATAGAGGAGCTGATATTTCTCCCAGTTCGCAATACTTTTGCTTTGTTTTCATTATGTTCTTCTCCACCTTGTATGTTTGTAATGTTTTGTATTTAAATTTTTTGTCTGCCAATTCTCTCCTTTTCGTTATATCATCCCTTTTTACTAGTTCCTTTTCTGTACTTACTATCTCTCTTTCCAACTGCGCTATTTCCCGATTGTAATCCTTTTTCATCTTAGTCACATAACTTATTATCTGCCCTCTAATGAAGGCTTTCATTGTGTCCGATAATATAAATTTGTCTTTCATTGATTCTGTGTTTATTTCAAAATATGTTTTAATTTGGCGTTCAATAAACTCCCTAAATTCCTGTGTTTTAAGTAGCATATCATCTACATGTTCTTGGTGGGATGTCCTCCAGTTCTATTGTTAATAATAGGGGTGAATGATCTGATAGTAGTCTAGCTTTATACTCAGTTTTCCTAACTCTCCCTTGACTATGGGCTGACAATAAAAACATATCAATCTTTGAGTAAGTTTTGTGCCTACTTGAATAATATGAATATTCCTTCTCTCTTATATCCTTCTCCTCCATATAGCCATAAGTTTCATTTCCTGTATTGATTTAACCATAAATTTGGCTACTTTATTCTTTTTACTTGTCTTTTGTCTAGTTTTATCCAACCTTGGGTCCAAATTAAGGTTAAAATCCCTTCCTATCAATATATTTCCTTGCGTGTCTGTAATCTTCAAAAAAAATCTTGCATAAACTTTTGATCCTCCTTGTAAGGCACATATATATTGAGCAAATTCCAAAATTCTGAGTATATCTGACACTTTATCATTGCATACCTCCCTGCCAGATCTATTATTTCCTCCTCTATTTTGATTGGTACATTTTTGTTAACTAGTATGGCTACACCACTAGCTTTTGAATTATAGGATGCTGCCGTTTCGTGTCCTACCCAGTCTCTTGGTTTGTTATGTTCCGCTTCAGTTAGATGCATTTCCTGCACAAAAGCTATATCTATTTTTTCCTTCTTCAATAAATTTAGTAGCCTCTTCCTTTTAATTTGGTTATGTATTCCATTAATGTTTATAGTCATATAGTTCAACATAGCCATCTTGTATCATGCATACATCTCTTTTCCACCTCTTTTCCACCTCCATCCCCATTTTCATCTCTTAGTTTTCTCTTATTACACAATATACGACAACACATTTAACATAAAGTAACCCCGCAGTTCCCACATCCACTAATACCTTCACCCCAAAAGTCCCCCCTCTATGAGTTGCCCCATATCCCTTGCTGGGCACCCACAGCTCCCCTTTTCATTTGGATTGTAATCTTGTTCGCAGTGTCAACTGATTTTGCAGTGATGGTTATTTCCCCTCTACCCAGCCCTCTCCAGAAAACACTTTTTTTTGACACATATAACAAAGCTCTCTCTCTTCTTTTTCTTCCCCTCTTACTCCTTTCCTTCCCTTCTCTTTTCCCTCTTTAGTTCTTTATATATACATTGTTTTTACATCTTTATATATACTTTATCGCCATTCTTCATTCTTGTTACATCTCTTCATCTCTTCTCCTGTCTTGCAAATGTTCTTCAAATTTTTGCGCTTTTTCTGGATCTGAGAACAGTCTGTTTTGCACCATGGGTATAAATATTTTAAGCACGGCTGGATGTCTTAATATGAATTTGTAACCTTTTTTTCATAAAATCAATTTCACTGTATTAAACTCCTTCCTCCTCTTTTAAGGGTTCAAAACTTATGTCTGGGTAAAAAAATATTTTTTGACCCTTGTATTCCAATGGTTTATTATCTTCTCTAACTTTATTCCTTGCCCGTTCCAATATATTTTCTCTTGTCATGTATCTCAAAAATTTTACTAAGATGGATCTTGGTTTTTGATGTGTCTGTGGTTTTGGAGCTAGTAGTCTGTGTGCCCTTTCTATTTCCATTTCTTCCTACATTTCTGTCATTCCCAGGACCTTCGGGATCCATCCTTTTATAAAATCCTCATGTCTGTGCCTTCTTCACCCTCCTTCAGGCCCACTATTTTTATGTTGTTTCGCCTACTATAATTTTCCAACATATCAATTTTCTGAGATAACAACCCTTGTGTCTCTAATTTTTTGTCACTTTCTTCCAATTTTCCTCAAATCATTTACTTCCATTTCTACAGCCATTTCCCGTTCTTCCACACTCTTTATTCTTTTCCCTATTTCTGTCATGACCAGTTCTAACCTTTGAATTTTATCTTCTGTTCTTTCCATTTTCCTTTTAATTGCATTAAACTCTAATGACAACCATTCTTTTACTGATCTCATTTGTTCTTCAGAAAAGACTTTATCTATATTCTGTTCATCAGTTTTACCTTTTATTTCTCTTTGTCCATCAGTTTTACCTTCTATTTCTCTGTGAAGATCTTGGTCTTCTTCTTCCTCTTTTTCTGTGTCTGTATAAGTGTTTGTGTCTTCTTCTTCTCTTCCTTGTGCCTATGTCTCTTCTGTTTTTCCTGATGAGCTGCTTACATCTCTTTGTCGGGCCTCTTGTTGCTGGGCCTCTTGTTGCTGATCCTCTCCTCCTGGGCTGCTCGTATGTTCTGCTTTCTGACGTTGATCTTCTTGTCGATCATCCCTCCGTCTATCTCCCTCATCTGTTTCATTGCTCCCTCTTCTACTGCTTTCCTCATCCTCCAGCTGAGCACCCTGAAGTCGGCTGTCCCTCAGCTGTTCGCTCTGTGACAGCCCGCTCCTCTGCTGAGCCCCCCTCCCTTCCTCTTTCTCCTTTGATTGCACACTTTTGTTTGGCTCTGAGAGCCATTTTTGTAGTGCACTGGCTGGTGCGTCGCAGGCACTGACCTCAAGGGTCGGGCGGTCCCTGCCACCACAGCATCCTGTTCCTTCATGCAGGTAAGGCCTTCTTCTTTCTTCTCCAGTGACTTTTCTACTTTTTTTTCCAGTTGTTTTTACTTTCTATTTCTTGGAAGTCATCTTCTCTGTATCTTTATCTTCTATTTCTTATATTTTATTTTTGTTATGCTTTGCTTTTTCCTAACTTTTTTCCTATTTTCCTGGAGAGGGCTGGTTTTCCCAACCGGCCACTACTCCATTACATGACTCCTAGAGGCTGCCTTCTTAAGCCATTGCCTCTTGTAGGTGTCATCGATGGAGAGAAGACGAATACCCGTGATGGTGCTGTTGTCTTTTCCTGTCCTGCACATTTGCACCTCCATGCCAGACAGTGACATAACCAATCAGAATACTCTCCACTGTACACCTGTCGAAATTTGCAAGAGTCTTTGGTGACATACCAAACCTTCTGGAACTCCTAGCAAAGTATAGCTGCTGGCAAGCTTTCTTTGTGATTGCATTTACATGAACTTCCAGGCCAAACATTTTGGCAGTTTCCGCAAAACAGGACGTCATATTCATCAATCTCACAGCATGTGAGAAGGAGCTATTTCCCAGCCTGGAAGTCCTGATTTTGATGCTTCTGTACCTTCTTCCCAAAGGTACTGGGTCAGAGATGCTCCGTGCTGGATGGAAAAGGTCATCGTGAGCTAGTGGAGTTGTTCTAGTGAACCGGTGCGGACTCGAAAGGCCGACATGGCCTGTTTCCGCTCCGTAAATGGTTATATGGTTATATGGTTATAAGCCCCCAGGACATGTCTTCAGAAATGCTGACACCCAGGAATTGGAGGTTCTTGGCCCTCTGCACTGCTGACTTTTGATGAGGACTATTTTATGATCTCCCGATTTTCCTCTCCCTCTCCACCCCCCCCTCCCCCCACCAAAGTCAACAATCAGCTCCATAGTTTTGGTAATATTGAGTGCAAGTCAGAACTAGCTGATCTATTTCCCTCTTGTACACTTCCTCATTGCCATCTGTGATTCTGCTGACAACCACATCACTTGCAAATTTGTAGATGGCATTTGAATTGTGCTTAGCCACATAGTCAAGGGTGTAGAACAAGTAGAACAGTGGGCTAAGCATGCATCCTTGAGGTGCGCCTGTGTTGATTGTTTCTGATTTGTATTGACTGTGGTCTTCCGAAGGGGAAATCACGGATCCAGTTGCAGAAGGAGGTGCAGAGTCCCAGGTTTTGGAGCTTGTTGACCAGTACTGAGATTATGATTGTATTGAAACTGAGCTGTAGTTGATGAAGATTAGCCTGATGTAAGTGTTGCTGTTGTCTAGGTGATCCAGAGCTAAACGGAAGGCCAGTGATGTTGAATATGCTGTGGAACGATTGTGACAGTAGGCAAATTGCAGTGGGTCCAGATTTTTACTTGGGTACAAGTTAATTCTGGACATGACCAACCTGTCAAAGCATTTTACCATGGGAAATATGAGTGCTCCTGGGCCTTGGTCATCGGCATAGAAACAATTGGTGGTTTGCTTTTTTGACTCTGTGCCTCTTAAGGTTGACGAGGAGATTCTGTGCGAAAATGGCATTAATGAAAAAGGAAAGATGAGCCACAAGATGACACTTACACGAACAACAGCCTGCGATGTATTGTTAATCAAATAAGAAATACAATTTATGCAGGTATAACATGTTATATTGATGTTTCTGTTACACCCTGCTTCATATTCCAGTCTAAGATGAAAGTTCCAAATAACTTTCTAGCATTTCTTTGATTTAAAAAATTGTAATAAAAAATGGAATGCACTGCAAAGGTATTCACATTAAAATTCCCAACATGACATTCTTGCTCTTTGGAATTCTATTTCTGTCTTATGCAGGAATATATTCTCAACATTCAACTAAACGCTTTGGTTCACTGAACTTTTAGATTTGGTCTGCAATATTTTCCTTAAACACTTATACACAATAAATACAATTCCATGCTATTTTGGTTTTTGCAATCCTTTGATAAGACACCACCCAGTTAATCTTTCAATTTCCCTGGGATCTTTTACATTTTCATTTAGCATTAGAGATTTTCAAAAAGCATTGTTGGATAATTAAAGTGGTAGAATATTTTTAAAAAAATGGAGTAATTCATTGGTTTGACAGAGGGTATTTAATTTTACAATTAATTTAGTAGCAACCAGAGGAAGATTTAGGATAATTATTGAAAGCATCGAAGAAGGAATAAATTGTTCTTGTATGCAATGAATGGTTATGATCCAGTATGCACTACGTGAGGGAAACTGGAAGCCGATTCAACAGCATCTTTCAAAAGGTAATTGGATAAATATTTCAGAGGTAGATACTTGCAGGTCAGTTGGAAAAGATGAGGGGAGTGGGACTAAATTGAGCCTGAAGGGTCACTATGGACTTAATAATGTGCTGTTGACTCCATCTGCAGTGATATGAAACATAGGATATGCTGAATTACATATTCTAATTTAATCTCCCTCTCAGCGAGGTAGCGTGCTTTCCCTGTCCTACAAAACTCAAACAAATTGTTAGCATGCTGGCTGGTACAGATTGCACTGGTAGTAGACAAGTGGTGAACTAAAAGCTTCTTAGGCTATTTTTCAATGGCTAATTCAGGCACCCTCAGCAGTGGCTTATCTTCTTCCTCTCTCTAATGTTGTACTTTTGGATTGAGGATGACTTGCTTCCATGCTGAGTCCATCAAGGTAAATGATGATGAGAGACAGGGTTAAGAAGCATTTCTCTGTTTATGATGAATTCCTGGGATTGCACCTGTTGGAAGAATAATAACAGGTAAGATAGCATTAGAGAAATAAGGAAACATTAGGGAATAAACCAAATACAGGGGGTAGCCCATGAGAATCAATGAATGTGTTACTTCTAAGGGGGTTGCAATGATTACCCAGTCACCTCCAGTTTGCCTGACTATGGTGACAACCCTGCAGCCAAATAGAGTGGAAGTGACAGGGAAATTCCATTGTCGATCAAACATGGTGATAAAGTTGTTGTTAAGGAGTAAAATCTGTCATGGGAAGAGGTTTCTAGGCAAACAGAATAAAAACATTCAAAGACGTACTCAAAACATCCTTGAAGAAGCCCAACGTCCTCTGGGACTCCTGACAACCTCGTTCCATGACTATTAAAGTGGACAGGTAGCATTAGCAATGCTGTTGAGATCCTTTCGGTCTTGCTTCAGGAATACAAAGAAGCCCTATGTACATTGTGGAGGGAGCATACCATCTCACATACCCATCTGGTCCATCAGGTACCCCCTGCCCCATGTGTTGGAGTCCTCAGCTCTTGCATTGACTTCAGCAGTCACCTCACTATCCTTAGGACCAGAGTAAGAATAAGCCATTCGCAATTCTGAGGAACTGCCTAAAAAAGAACAAGAAAAAAAAGTGATATAGATTTCATGCACATAATTTATCAGGTTAGGGATAGACTTGGGTTAGATACTACGATTATTTATGTCTCCTCCATTCACTGCAATTATCTGACAAAATAACCTTGTCTTTACAGAATTGCCAAAATGATATAGTGAATGTTTGATGAGCAAAGACTATGATTGGACCCACTGGCAGTGTGTTGAAATCCAGTCTATAGGATGGGGGCGGGGGGGGGGGGAATACTCGTACTATGAGTGTGCTGGTGTGGCAAGAAAGGAACTAATGAGGGGGAAAAAACCTTATATTGCTGAAGAAATGCATAGAAATGCCAATTGTACAATACCTACCAGTTTCAGGTGAAGGCTTGAATCAAGATAATAATAAGCATGACCTCTGGTATTCAAGGACTTAGGATAACAACAGCAGGATGTTTGTCATCCTCAACATGGCCTACATACAAGATATGTATGTGTGGTGGGGTGAAATACATTGTGGGGAGTTGCGATAAATGGGAGATAGTAAATCTATGGCAGCCCATTCTACATTTTATCCTATCTTCTTTTCCCATATTCATTGTTGACTATTGTGAAATTATATCCATAAAGTGTCAAAAGGTTCATGAAATTGGAATGTGAAAAGCCATACAGGCACATAAAAAAGACAACCCCAAGCAGGGCAGCAGACAAACACAGCTGGTAGAGCTGCAGTTTCACAGGGCCAATGACAAGTGAAGTACATCGACATCAGTGAAATGGGAAACCTGCAGGGATTGGACTGAACTGTTGCAAGGGCAATTAGCTATCAGAGCAAATAGCAAAAGAAATATAAGGCTGGAAGGATCACTTTGACTACCTTATTGAAGAAGCAACACCAGATATTTATAGTCAGTTGTTTTTTTGGAATGGAAAGATCTGGAGTTGTCCAATCAATCTGAAACAAAAATATATTCCACAAAAGTGAACCAATATTTCACAGGAGAAACCACAGATCAATACCCAGTCAGATTATACTTGACATTATAAATCCCTCCAAATCCGATAAACTGAAGGGATCACTTATAAAACACACTACCATTCTCTATGAATAGATTGCTGACAGAGAAGGACCTGACAATTGGGATCCAGAGGTTGAAAGTCTGCGGTAGGGATACCACAAAACTGCCCATATTGAGAGATGCCTGTGGGATGGTGAACTACAGATCAGAGTCTTGTGTGTATACTGCAGTCTCAAGAATTACAAAGGTGATCCTCTACTTCGTGAAGCTTCTGAAATAGCTCCTATATATTTCTTGATTTATTTTCTAAAAACAGCTTTGGTTAGAAATATGCAGTAAATGTCCATTTATGTGGCACACCTAAATGCTTCCTCAGACTGTTTACAATGCACATTTTTAGGCTTTTTAAAAAGCCTAAGGATTGAATAAAAACTTTCATGTATATATTAAAAGAAGCAACAAAAAAAATGCTACCATGAACAAATGAGGTTTAATTACAATGGGGAAAAAAGTTATGCAGTAAACCCCCCGGTATCCGGCACTCATGGAGATTACTAGATGCCGGATAGATGTATTTTTCGGTGGATTGAGACTCACTCTTACAAGGCCTAACTAATACATTAAGAATAAACAGTTTAAAAGACAAAAGACAAAAATACTTGTGGCTTCTGGTTGCTTGAATTCTGGATGCCAGGGGTTTTACTGTATCCAATTTTATATCCAACAGCAAATTAACTAATTTCTAAGAAGGATCTTGGACCTGAAACATTATGCTCTGTTTCTATTTCCATAACCTGCAGCAATTCAAGAAATTTCTGGTTATATTTCATATTTTCAGTATCTGTAATTTCTTTAAATGATGGCAAAAGTGGAATGGATGGCCACCCATTTCAATTCTCCATCCCATTCCCTTGCCGACATGTCTGTCCATGGTGTCATGTACTGCCAGACTGAGATCACCCGTAAATTGGAAGAACAATATCTTATATTCTGACTAGGCATCCTCCAACTGGATGGCATTAATATAGACTTCTCTGGCTTTCATTGCTGCCTCCCTCAATCGTCTCTTCATTCCCTGTCTCCCTTCGCACAAACATGATAAATTTTATCTTGTCAATGATCACATTTAATTAACACCTTTTGTTAGTCTGCATTCCTTCCCCATTGTTTGAATTTGAGACTTTCTGATATATCCTGCTTCTACCTTTTCTGAGTTTTTTCCTTGAAGAGCTCAGGCCCAAAATGTTGGCAATATATCTTTGATATATTGATCAAAACGGTCAACCAGTTTACCTATCTCGGCTGCACCATTTCATCAGATGCAAGGATCGACAATGAGATAGACAACAGACTCGCCAAGGCAAATAGCGCCTTTGGAAGACTACACAAAAGAGTCTGGAAAAACAACCAACTGAAAAACCTCACAAAGATAAGCGTATACAGAGCCGTTGTCATACCCACACTCCTGTTCGGCTCCGAATCATGGGTCATCTACCGGCACCACCTACGGCTCCTAGAACGCTTCCACCAGCGTTGTCTCTGCTCCATCCTCAACATCCATTGGAGCGCTTACACCCCTAACGTTGAAGTACTCGAGATGGCAGAGGTCGACAGCATCGAGTCCACGCTGCTGAAGATCCAGCTGCGCTGGATGGGTCACGTCTCCAGAATGGAGGACCATCGCCTTCCCAAGATCCTGTTATATGGCGAGCTCTCCACTGGCCACCGTGACAGAGGTGCACCAAAGAAAAGGTACAAGGACTGCCTAAAGAAATCTCTTGGTGCCTGCCACATTGACCACCGCCAGTGGGCTGATAACGCCTCAAACCGTGCATCTTGGCGCCTCACAGTTTGGCGGGCAGCAACCTCCTTTGAAGAAGACCGCAGAGCCCACCTCACTGACAAAAGGCAAAGGAGGAAAAACCCAACACCCAACCCCAACCAACCAATTTTCCCTTGCAACCGCTGCAATCGTGTCTGCCTGTCCCGCATCGGACTTGTCAGCCACAAACGAGCCTGCAGCTGACGTGGACTTTTTACCCCCTCCATAAATCTTCGTCCGCGAAGCCAAGCCAAAGAAAAGAAAGAAAATATCTTTGACCCCTATTGATGCTGAAAATACCAGGTGAGTTCCTCCAGCGTTTCTGTGTGTTTGACGTACAAAGGATCCATTTTAACAGTACCCATCTAATTCTGTAACCACTCCACTGTATCAGACCACACTTCCTGAATTCTCTGTCCCTTTAATTTCAGACGTCTGTGTTTTCCACCTTTTATTTTAAAATTGAGAGCCATGTCTTCACCTGCTCAAGCTGCTCTCGCTGGAACATGCTCTCCACCTGCAGACTACCAAACATTAGCTCCTTTTTTTTAAAATTCAGATCCATAACCTAATCTTTTTCTCAACATTTCCAATCTCTCTCTCTGTGGTTCAGCATCTGCTTATTGTTATGTCTCTGGGGATGGGTTTCTCTTCGAAAAGTGTGATTTCAATGCAAACGATTGTTGTAAATTTCTGCTCATCTGGTTATGTTCTTGTAGTCAGGTGTTTTTTTTCATTCTGTTCATATTTTTGGTTGAAATATATTATGTCCTTTCAAACAGCCATCTGTTCGGGGAGGTATTTTCTCTGCAATTATGAACATCACATAGGCACTACATTGTGGTATTATACAACATGGGACATTACACGAGTAATAAAACATTGGATAGAATTTGAGATATAACTGTTTTTTTAATCTTAATGGATTCAGCATGCACAAGTATCTGAACAACAAGACTTAAGGAATGGATTGAAGCAATCCCATGTGATGTGTATGGATTTTTAGCCTCAGGCCTAATTATGGAATACTATATCTGTTATATCTGATCAATATTTAAACAAATGGAAAATACGATACATTTCTAATATTATCTAACATCATTTTTCTACATCAATATGACATAATCTGTACGAAGTGCACAACTAGATGATTTATGGCTTTATTTTTTTCTGTCAGAAAGGTGGCAATGTCATTTGTCCTAAATATCATTGAACACAGTTGACTATATGGTAATCAGTAGAAGATTGTCCCATAACTCTAGGTCTTGTTTCTGTGTGTGTGTGTTTTTTTTTAGTCTGGAGGAGTTATGTGAGAGAGTGAGGTCAACTGTAATGAAAGACAATGAAACAAAATTTGTAGGAATTCTCACCAGGAATGGTGTTGTGCATTACTGGAGATTGATTCATAGTTAGGAGTTCCTGAGTTTGGAATCACAGAGGGGGCTGTGACTTGGCTCTGTAGTATGGCTGTGGATCCAAAATCCACATGGTTTCCATGATGGGCTTCCTCTGCAATCACAGGCAGACAGTTCTTCCTGTCAGTTTACATAGATAGTGTAGTCGCATTAGGCACACAGTGAGTGGAAGAAACACACAGTCGAAAGTGAGTTGAACCAACTGACTTTAATAGAACTCTCATATGTGTTTAAATCCCTCATAACCCGATGGTGCTTGTCATTCCTGGGACCCTTATGATGTTAGCCGCGAGGCTGTGGGCTGGCCCTTCACCCAGAGCTCTCAGTCAGATCTGTCGTGGACTTGTCTATGACTTTATGAGCCAATTCACCTCTTGTGTGGCAAGCTGCCACATTAGTTCTAATAATTCCTGAATGAAATTTAATAATTTTTTGGATCTGTGTATGTGTGCGTGCATCCGCTCATGTGAGAGAGCCCGGATTCTTTGTTAATTTTTCACATCACTGCCCACTTATATTCATGAGCAGTTTGGTATCTGAAACAAAATTGATAAGAAACAGATTTGCTGGACTGTTGACTTTTTAGTGGTGCTTGGCTTTGTTGTCCAGCAGACGTAAGAAGATAGGGGCCTTCTAGGTAAATTATGGTCAGTCAACAAAGTTGGCAGCCCAGTATCATTTTAGTTTCCATTCTCTCTTTTCTCACCTGTTTCTCAACAAATTAGGAGTTGATCATACCTCGTGTAATTTAAAGGGCTTCTCATCTGCTCCTGGTGAAAGCATTGGAAGAAAGATTCTTTGAAATATGTATTGTGATCATTTTCTGTCTCTGAGATTATTTCCAAAGGAGTTCTTGAGTGATTGGTGCTATAATCTTGAGAAGTAATTACATTTGTTCCCAATGAAAGCCAAATGGAGTTAGGTGGGATTTGATGTCTTGCAGAGGGAAGGGAAGAAGAGGAGGCCTTAATTTTTATTCAGGGATGTATTGTGCTGCCACTCCTGGTCTTTTAATTACCTTCTTTATTCTTTGGATTGGTTGTTGTCTCAGTGATTGAGAACCTGGTCAGATTGCCATCATGGTCCATTGAACTCCCTCAGGTTCTGGTTACCACCAATGAAGCAGACATGCATCTTACTCCAGTGACGAATTCAACCTCTGTCCTCTACAGCCCCATTAAAGTCAGAGATCAGCAGAAAATAGAGTGGGTTCATCTTAACAGCTTGTACTGCTCTGTGGCCACCCACTCAGAAGCATTGAGATCAATTAGACTTTGTCAAGCACAGAGTCATAGTGTCAAAGAATCATCAGTCGCTTGGTGATACTTTGTGCTGGCTGCAAGTTGTCAAAAAGTTGAACATGATCCAGTCAAAAGAGATGACTTTCAAATAATGTTGGCTTTGTTGTATTGTGTCAGGGGAGGATAATACAAATTAAATCACTCAACTTCAACAATCCAGTGTGCTGAATTGATATTGGTTCATTTACGTATTTAGCAAGACCAAAAATATCCTTCTTGAGTGTGACGAGCAGTTGTGGTTTTGATTGCTTTTCACGCAAAATTTCTGCCGCTCTTGCTGAAAGTCAACAAAAATAACTCATTGCATTCAGAGCCATACAGCAGGCTCCTTGGCCTGCTGAGATCGTGCCAACCAACAGATACCTATTTACCTAATCCTACATGAATCCCGTTTCATTCTCCCCACAACTTCCCTCTGCAGACTCCACCACTAGGAGCAGTTGACTACGGCAAATTGAACTGTCTTTGGGATGTGGGGAAAAATTTGGAGTACCTGGAGATAACCCAGGCTGGTGACAGAGATAACATGCAAACTGCCCACACATAGCAGCAGAGGCCAGGATTGAACCTGGATCACTGGAGTTCTGAGGCAGCAGGCTCTATTAGCAGTACCAATAGGTTTGGAAAGCGCAAACACTTTGATGCTTGATAGATAAAGAAATAAACATCTCTGTACAAATGCAAAGTTTGCCTCTATTTTTGTTTTTTTTCCCCCTGTGTTACCATCCCTCTGTCCCTGAATGATATGATTTATTCAAAGTGACAGTATTTTATATAACTTTAGTGTTATATAAAACACTGTCATGTTATATATCACTGAGTGACATATAACAAAACATTAATGCATTTTATAAAATATTTTCAGAAAGTAACTGCATCTCCTTCTTTCAAATTCTCTGCACATTTAACAATGATTTCTATTGATTTGTTTGATGATTCAGTGGAAGAGTTTCAAATTTTCCTGAGAGGTTTTATTCAGGTTAAAATAAAATATTGCCAGTTAGTCTATAAGATCTTTGTAAAAGCTTTCAACAAACTCTCTGCAGACATTGTTTAAGAATTTTTATAGTAAAGTTATCTAAAGGTTTGTAATCAATAGGACTAAGACACATCCAACATCATAATGCTTTCAACAGTTCTATTTGAAGGAAGCCCGTAGTCACCTGTGAAACTTTTTGTATGACCGCCGAAATATTGGTTGATCCTTGACTCTGAAAGGATCATAAAAGCACAAAAACATTTTGAATCCTTTTTCCATTCAGACAAGGGATGTTGATTTTACTTCTCGTAGTAACAGGGGATGTTCCATTCTTTGGTGGCATGTCCCAGTGCAGCTTCAGCCACCACCAGTCTTCCCATGGGCATGTCATAATCTTCAAGATCATAGAACATAGAATATTGAAAATTACAGCACAGTAGAGAGACTTTGGCCCACAGCGTTGTGCTGACCTATATAAACCTACTCAACAATTGAAACCTTCCCTACCTCACACTCATTCTTACTTCTATGTTCCTGCCTAAGTTTTTAAATGTCCCTATTGCACCATCCTCCATCACCACCCCTGGCAATGGTATTGAGTTGAATTGGTTATTGTCATATGTTCTGAGATACCATGAAAAGCTTTGGTATGTAAGCACATAGTT
Organism: Narcine bancroftii; assembly: GCF_036971445.1. Lineage (NCBI taxonomy): Eukaryota > Metazoa > Chordata > Chondrichthyes > Torpediniformes > Narcinidae > Narcine > Narcine bancroftii. The sequence goes on from NC_091470.1 coordinate 255,950,130, forward strand.
AAGCACCCACTTCTCACTGTGTACAATTGTACCTCTGATGTCTCCCCTAAACTTTCTTCCCCTCACTTTAAACAGGTGTCCTCAGGTATTTGTGACTGTCACTGGGAAAAAGGTGGTGGCTATCCCCTAATCTATGCCTCTCAAAATCATATAGACCTCCATTAAGTCACCTTTCATCTTTCTTCTATCCAAATTCCTGTTCTTACACCAAATTGCTTTTTGCCATTACATAACGGTACATGCTGATCCAAAATATATAATGAGGCAAATCTTTAATTGGGACTTGCATTGATCTTGCAGCTGATATACCTTTAATTAAACAGGATGCTATGGCACAGCCTTCTGCTTTTATTGTGGGACTCCTCTGCTATGTCATAGATGTCAGAGCCACAGATCATACAGAACAAAAACAGATCCCTGGACCACCATACTGACCATCAAATATCCATTTATATCGTACAATTCATCAGCACCCACTTCAGAGTTTTCCTTGCCTTGATATGAAAAAAAATGTGTTTTCTGCTACAAACTCATGGACAACTTACCCAATAAAAGTCAACGTTCCTGAAGGAAGGCTGCCAACATCTAAAGTTTAGGAATGCATTGAGACATATTTCAAAGAGAAAGAGATTTATTTACAGGATTGCTGAGAATGATTACATACTGTGACTTCAACTTTCAGCTTAAAAACCCATCAACAGAAGTGAAATGAAAAGAAAATGTTTGCTTTAAGTTGCAGAGAATATGATGTCAGAAATAGGAATGGATAGGACAGAGAGTATCTTGATAGTCTGAGGAAAAGGAACTATGAGGATGGGTTTATCATGGGGCAATTAGAATGAGGAAAAGAAATGGGATAGGTTTCAAATAGCAGGCCTGTGTTTATCAATGGAGGAAATAAGCGCAGTCAATATCTGACTTACAGTAAAAATGGCCATTTCTAATCTGAACAGAATAGGATTAAACATAAATTGATGAATTTAACACTGAGCTTGGAAGTCTGCAGTGTGCCTAACCAGAAGACAAGGTGTTCTGCAAGTGTATGCTGGGCCTTATTGCAACAGTGTAGGAGGCCATAGGTCAGAGTGCATTTTTAAAGATTTTCTTCCACTTTTATCAGGTGGGTTGGTTCATAGACTCACCTAAACCAGGCAAGCTGTACTTGTCCCTGCAAAATTAAGTTAAACCTTTCCCCTTCTGCTGCACCACTAACTTAAATTTGATGAGTGATCGGTTCAATTAAATCCTGGGAACCAATGCACATTTTAGGAGTCTAGTTTGTACATAATACTCCCCCCATTCTTGCCTCCCTAGCTGGGAAGAGTGACTGCAGAATCCTGTCTCCAGGTATTTGAATTCAGAAGTATCTTACAAAATGCGCTTTTCCCCTCTATACCAAATTCTTGATGAGTTTCTGATGGTACATGAAGGACTAGATGGTATTTGTTTATTTGAAATTAGAATTGTAGATAATGGATGGTGTTCATCCCTCCTCCTAATGAGCTAATGTTTTACATTTTGCATAAATAATCATTTAAAGCCCCTTTCACACTTGCATCCCACTAAATTGGCCATTCAGTGCCCCGGGATAGGAATGGGGGTTTGGCTTTTCACACTTGACCATTCCTAACTGGACACTGAACGCTTTCACACTTGCAAGGAGCTATCCCTGGGGTTAGGACTGTTCTACCTTCTACTGGTGCAGTTACCCATTTTACAATTGCCTGATGTAGTAGACTTCAGGGATTGTATTGGGGTAGAGGCAGTCAATCCCCGGCTTGAGATGGCATCAACTGATGCTGGTGTTGAGCTGAGTTTGCCTTCTCACTTGGCATTTTAAAGGCCAATTGGCAGTTGATATCTGTGACCACTTGCAAGAGTGAAAGGGGCTTAAGTCTCCCAGCAGGATTGCATCTCTGCATAACTACTTAAGCATTGGGGATACTCTACCAGTTACAAATCAAATCAAGGCTTTATTTGTGTAAATATTTATTCATTCACATTTGTTGTGCTATATTTCTGATACAAATATTGCTACGTGTTTCTTTTGACAATCTGAGCGTATAAATGCATAATATTTGATTCTTTGACAATGAATTTTCTGCCTTATTAATCATCCATTAACAGGCCTCAGACCTGTTGCACTAATCACAGAAATGGGCTCATAACATCTTTATAAAAGTAAGAACCATTTCAGCATTTACCAGTTGCTCTATTAAAAGAAATTGCTTTTTAATTGATAAATTTTCTCATAGCCCTCCATATCTCCCCCATCCATGTACCTGTCCAAATTCTTCTAAATGTTAGTTACAGAAGAAGACTGAAGCAGACAATAAATTAGAATTTTTTTCTAGTTAATAGCAACTTTTTTTCTAGTTTGAAGTAATTATTACATTTCCCAATATATTCTGAACCACAAGGTATCACTGGCAAAAGAAACAAATAGGCAATTTGGCCCTTTGGGCCTCCTCTGCCTTTCAAAAATATTGTGGCTGATCATTTAGCTCAAGACCACATCACTGAATTATCAACGTAAAACTATCAATCTCACATCAAACTCTATCGCATCCTTTTTGGAAAATGAATTCCATACCATCAGGAGCAGGAGCTGGCCACCAGGCCCTCAAGCATGCCTTGCCATTCCTTATGGTCAGGCCTCACCTCCTCTTCTAGGCTTTCATTACCCCAATCCTTCAACAATTTGTCTATTTCCTCTTTAAATGCCCCTATGTCTATGAACCCCCCCCCCCCACCAAGCTAGAGAGTTCTAGAAATTCACCTCCCTCCCTGAGAAGAAGTTTGTATGCACCTCAGTTTTAAATGATAGCTTCTTTATCTTGTAACTTTGTCCTTGTTTGAGATTCTCTCACCAGGTCGAAATACCTCAAAATTTACCTTACCCCTCAGGATATTATACAGGGATACCTTGTATAACATGGTTAATAAGTTCCAAAAAGTTCAGTGTTATAATAAACTATACTGTTCAAAGCATTATTACAATGTACTTTAATGTAATACATTCCAATCCTATAATTATTTTTTTACCTCGAACTCTTATGCAAATATGTGCATAAAATACTTAAAACTGAAAAATGACAAATATCTTTATTGCCAATAAAGTGAACATTCTTTATTTAAGAAAATATTAGTATAATGTAGTTTGCACCTTCTTTAGTCTTTTTTTCATTGTGCATATTTTTATAGCATCATTGAGAGACAGTTTTATTCTCGCTACTGAAGTCAAAGAAGCATGGGGAGGAAGAGAAGAGGGGAGCAGGGTCCTCCATCTCAATTAAGGGATCAGCCCTCTGGTACAGGATTTAGAGCAGAGTGGGGAGATAAATTGCCCGGCAGTGTATAAAGACCACCACCTGTTGCCTTGGCTGTGTGATCAGTCTGCTGGCTTGGAGATGGCGGATGGGGGGGATGGGGAGATGTCCAAACTATTGAGCACATCAGGGCTTGCTGCAAGGAGGAGGTACGAGGAAAAGAAGTAAACCACATGATCAGCGTCTCCACCAACACCCCCATCAATGCAATTAGAGGTGAGAGAAGGGATGGGGAAACATTAAATTATTGTGCCACTGTTGGTAATGCAATATTAATAACGTTTAATGATTTTTGGTTATCCTATAACATTAGTAAGAATGGTTAACTGTGATAAGATGATTATATTCCCAAGAATACAATACCTTTTTCAAACCTTACCTATATTATTCCCTCAAGTTTTTTCAAGAATTAGATAAACATGTAAGGAAATTTCTTTGGAAAGGTAAAATGTCACGAGTTTCTATGAAAAGAATAACATGGAAATATGAATTGGGAGGCCTACAGCTTTCTAACTTTAAGAATGATTATCAAGAGGCTCAAATGAGATTTCTTACATCTTTATTTGAAGAAGCAGAAAAACCAGCATGGGTTAAATAGAATTAGATGAAAGAGGAGAGAGATTTGCAGAGGAATTTATATACAAATGGGATTCAAAGTTAATGATTGGTGTTAAAGACACACCACTGTTGAAACACTTGATTACTGTTTGGAACAAAATAAATGACAAAATTGGAATAAAAGGAAATATGTCACCCAAGATGCTTCTAATTCAAATGATCTTATACCAGTTTCAAAGGATAATCAATTTTTAAATTATTTGGTTTCATAAAGGCATTAAATATTGAAGATTGTTATGAACAAGGCCAATTGATGTCATTTGAACAACTCAGGAATAAATATGGAATGACTAATACCCTTTTTTGATATTTTCAATTGAGAGGATATTTGAGGAATGTTAGGTCTAGCGATGCTTTTACCTAAAGTAAAAATTCTTATTATGAAGGGAAATAAGCAGAAATTTAATTCTGCAATGTATCTTTTATTACAAACAGGAACTACTGAACATGGAGTCCATAAATCTAGACAGAGGTGGGAGCTGGATTTGAATATTACAATTGATGTGCAAAGATGGTCAGATCTATGTCGAGATTGTATGACAAATTCTAGTAATGTAAGGTATAGATCAGTTCAATATGATTTTTTTACATCAGCTATATTTGTCACTACACAAATTGAATAGAATGAAATCCAATTTTTCAGATTAATGTTTTAGGTGTGGTGAAGAGACAGGAACTTTCTTGGATTCAACTTGGTCATGACCCAAGGTAAAACCTTTTTAGGTGGACTTGGGGAAATTTTTTATAACATGTTATTATAATTCCACAAAACACAGATTTATTTCTATTGGTAAACATAGAAGGAAAAAGACCTAGTTGAAACTATCAAAATACCAAATGAAATTTGTTAAAATAGCCTCAGTGGTGGCAAGGAAGTGTATTGCAGTGATCTGGAAATCAGATTCAGTTTGGCTATAGGAAGATGGAATGAAGAAATTCAAAGCTGTATCCCCTTGGAGAAAATTACATATAATTTGAGAAATACATGTGATATATGTTTGCAAATTTGCAGCCCGTATATGCAGATTTTAGGTATAAATTTGTAGTGGTGTTCTTCCAGCCTCTTCCCTGTGTTAATCTTCCTGCTTCATCTGGCCACATAAACCTTGCTGGAATCCTGTGTGCTGGAAAGCGATCCTCCAAGAAATCCACGAAGGTATTCTTTCTTTTTCTTTACTTTATATTACTATATATCCCACATTTATTTGGGGGTGGGGGTTTATGGAAGGAAGGAAAGGGAGGGGTTATAACCATCATGTAATGATTGAAACTCTCTTAAATTCTTATTGTTTTATATAATTATTTATTAATTAAATGAAATATTCAAAAAAATTTGGTCACTACTACATTAAAATTATAAACCGTGTTACATCAAAACCCATGCTGTTCAAAACTGTGTTATACAAGGTATCCTGTATGCTCTTTCTTCTAAGTTCTGAAGAATATAATTTGATATTTTCACCAATCAATTGATCACCATCGAAGTTTCAGCTGGCGGAAATGGCTAGGTTGCAGGGGATGATTCTCCAACTCTCATTGTCTCTGACAGGACTTTCTTTCTTTTCCTTGTTTACTTTTTTAACAAAATGGCACCAGAACATGGAGATTCTTTGCTCGCTTTTGAGTGGCATTCAAAGGAATGCTTTTCACGTTACTGCGTTGCATGTGAAAATAATAAAAAAATATAATCTGTATCTGACATCCTCCTCAAATGTTGCTTTCTGGCAGAATTAGGCAGAATTAATTACAATGATTCCCAGTGTTTCCACTAGGTTATATTCAGGTCAGCAAAAAATTCAAGAAGTTCTTAAAATACAAGAGCAAAGGCAATATTTGAAGCTGTGTTAATGTGTCGACACATTCTGAAGAAAAGACATTGACCCTTTTTTTTTCTCTTTGCAGAAACTGAGTAACCTAATTAATCTTTCTCTCATTTTTATGTGCACATGCATCAAATTATTACTTCCTCAAAGAATGAGTTGTTCTTACAGAGAAATAAAACATTTTCTGTTCTCCAGCCAGTATTCCACAGCTGGTAGTAATATTCAGCATCCCCAAAGCTGGTCATTAAGACGAAGAGCAACCTCTTACTGCCCTTCAGTCTTACGCATGTCAAAAACTGATGCTTGTCTGCATTGTGCAATTGGCTCACTTAAAGTGACAAGTGAATTTATTGTTCTATAAATATATTTCACTCTCTGTGACAATCAGTTCATTGCCCATAGCAAAGATTACACATCCCAATGAAAAATCTGTCAGGTGGGGTTGTTAACTCCCAGGTCTTGTAGTTTACTGATCAGGTTTGAGGGGATGATGGTGTTAAATGGCACATTGTAGTTGATTATAAACCTTCTTGATGTATGCATCTTTGCTGTCCAGGTGTGTCAGGGCTTTGTGTAGAGCCAATGAGATGGCATCTGGCTTAGACGTGTTACTACTATAGGTAAACTGGAATGTACCCATGTCACTGCTCAGACAGGAGCTGATCTGCTTCATCACCAACCTATCAAAACACCATCCCTGTTGATGCAAGCGCTACTGGTCAATAAGGTTACTGCACTCTTCTTGGGCATTGGTATGATTGACACCTTTTGAAACAGGTGGGTACCATGCCCTGCTGGAGTGAGATATTGAAGATATCTGTGAATACCTTGGTAAGTTGGTCAGCACAGATTTTTAAAACTTGGCTAGGTTCTTGATCTTGGATGCTTTTCCCGGATTCACTCTCCTAAAGGCAGCATGCAGACAGGATGGGACCATCAGAGGTCAATCAAGTTTTGCAGTTTTGTGCTGATGAACCTTATAGTTTTATGCCACAAGTTTGTTATACGTCCAATATTGGTATTCATGTGGGTTGACGGATTACGATACCCACACATTGAGAACTGTCAGCCATTGTAAAGTTTTAATTAAGACTCCTCAGATAATTTAGTAAGTGCCACATGAGTTAATAAGCTCTGGTGGAGTTTTAGAGAATCCAGGATTGCATTAATATTGCAGGATGTTTCCAACTGAACTACTTCGACTGTTGAAGTTATTTGGAATCTGTTTATTGGCTGAAGGAGAAGCATTACTTGACAGAGAAATTATTTTTAATATCTATTGCCCACCCTCATATCAGTTTCTGTAAGATTGCTTTTGAACATCACTTATTTCTAAAAAAAAAGGAAGCGAACCGTTACATGAAGTATGTTAAAGAGTGTCAGTGTGAGTTCTATAATGTTATGAAGGCTGAGCCTGTGGATTAAGTGCTCATTTTTCCACAAAATGCAATGAAAAATTTACTCAAAACTTTTATTTAGAAATAAAACTTTGCACTAAGTTATCTATATGGAATAATTAATTATATAAGGGTTAATTTTAACTCTTGGCATACCATTGAGTGTAAGCTGCCTGCTACATGCCATGAGGGATTTAGCCTATCGATGAAGAGTTACTCACGACTGTACATAAACCCTAGTGAAAGTTCATTCTTGTTCATGACTTAAAAGGTCAGAACATTCCCATAATTTCCATTCTGTAATATATTTTTGAAACATATTACAGCAGCATTTGAACCTACTCACTTATCTTTTGGGATGTAGGGAGAAACTGGAGCACCTGAGAGAAACATATTCCATCTGTGAGACTGCAGGGGTCATTTACAGCTGACAGCATTCCCAGTGTGTCTGCCTCTATGTTGGGGAAACCAGGCACAGATTTGGGTGATCACTTCATTGAGCACCTTTGATCAAATTTCAAATTTATTGTCAGAGCACATACATGACATCACAAAAATCTGAGATTCTTTTTCCTGTGCGACGTGAATAATTTGTACTTATTGGTAGGGAAAATTGTACTCAAGAGAAAGATACGCATACAAAAGAGAAATATAAACAAAGAAGGAAATGTAAACAAACTGACTGCAAATGGAGAAAAAATATTCAATATTTATATATTCATTCCAAGCTAAGAGTCTCTAACTGAGTTTGTTGTTGAGGAGTCTGATGGTGGAGGGGTAGCATCTGTTCCTGAACCTAGTGGTGTGAGTTTTGTGGAACCTATACCACTTTCCGGATGGCAGCAGCAAGAACACCACCTTTCCTGGGTAGTGTTCCTTGATGACTGCTGCTGTTCTCCGACAGCGGCATTAAACAAAGATTATTTTTGATGGTGGGGAGAGATTTGCCTGTGATGCACTGGGCTGTGTCCATTATCATTTGAAGGGCTTTCTGCTCAGAGGTTTTGGTATCCCCATACCAGGCTGGGCTGTAGCCAGTCAGCACTCTATACATCTGTAGTAGTTTGCCAAGGTGGTTTCCAACGTAATACCAAACCTCTGCAAACTCCTGAGGAACTAGAGTCGCTAATTTTCTTTCTTTATGATGGCATTCATATTTTGTCCCATTGGCCATGATAGCCAGCCACTTTAATTTCCCCTTCCTATTCCTATACAGACTCTTCTGTCCATGCCCTAATGCACTTGGAAACTAGAGACACAGCACTTAATATTATGTCTTGGCAGTCTCCAACCAAACACCATCAGCATTGACTTTTTCAATTTCAATTCGCCCTCCTTCAACTCACACCCCCCCCACCCCCCAATCTTTTCCCTCTCAGGCCCCATTCCTCCTCCTTTCCTTTTTTTCCTCTCCCCATCCTCTCCACCTGTCCATCACCCCACCTTCCTTCCTCTAGCTCCCCACCCTTTCCCTTTCTTCCTCCTAACAGAGTGCATTTTCCTCAGCCCTTGGACTCTTCCTCTTCTCACCTCCTAGCATACTTTTTTTTCCAATTTCTTTAACCTCCCCCTTTGCCTGCCAATCTGTGCTTCTCTCCCTCCCCCTTTTATTCAAAGTCTGCCTACTTCTTGCTATTCCTGATGAAGAGTTTATGCCCAAAATGTCGACTCTCTTTTGCCTCCCATAGTTGCTGCCTGGCCTGCTGAGTTCCTCCAGCATTTTGTGTGCTTCTTTGGTTATAGGCAATGTGCAGACTCCACACAGACAGAAGCTGGGGTCAGGATCGAACTCAGACACCAGCTTGTCCATGAAGTTTGACTTCCTGCCTGAAGATGATTATCCATCCTGGCTGCGGTGGTTGCTGTTGACATGAGATGCAATAAAAGGCAAGGAGAGAAAAAGGGAGGGAAATTTGGAAAAACAAAAGAAGGGTTTAAGAGTAACTGTAGATGAATATTTGAGCAAATTAATAGAACTTTTTAAGCATGTGGTATATGAATCAGGTTGGATATTATATAAACGAGACAGAAACAGAGGGAGTGCCAAAATAATAGGAATCAATCTGGTTATAAGTGTGAATAGAGTGTATGAGTTGTTTAGAAACTGTTAAAGCTTTACAACATCTTGACAACAGGTTACAGGTGTACAATTAAGAGTTCCCTGTCTGGGTGCATCATCTGCCTTAAATAGGGCTGAAAGAATTATTGAGGATCCTTACCATCCATCATACTGGATCTTTGACCCACTACCATCAGGAAGGAGGTACAGGAACATCAAAATCAGGACTGACATGCTGGGAAATAGCTTCTTCCCACAGGCTATGAGATTGATGAACGGTATCCTGTAACCTTGGGTTAAATGAAAAAGAGTGAATTATTCCAGAATATTTATTCATATTTATTTTTTATTTTTAATGTTGTGACAGAATATAGATATATTTTAGGGAGACAAATTAGGGCAGCTATTGTTAGTGTAGGTCACATACAAACAATTTAAAACAGATCCTATTTAAAATACTGGAGCTCTGCTAATGCTAGATATGTTGGGGCCTCAGAACCTTTGCAAAAGCTTTGGAGAGTGCCCAAGAGACTTCACTAATGGATTGTTGTTTACAAAAAGGCAACAGATGAAAAAGCTTGTCGGAGCCGCAGATTGTCTGGAAGGGAAGTTGGTCACTAAGAGGGTCACCACTGTGATTTAATTCCATATAATCTCAAACAAGAAATGCTTTGGTGACATTTTGGAAATAAAAGTTCTGAATGCTCTTTTGATGGGGAGGGGGAGGGGGAGGTGGAGGAAGGAAGTGTGCAGGATGTGGTGGTTCTTGATGTGAGGCCACTGTCAGCTTCCTGGCACAACCACAGTTAGACGCGATTGCATGCAGGAAACTATCAAGTACCTCCTCCCTCCTGCCCTACTTCTCTGCCAATGCTGAGCCTGCCCCCAGTACAGGCTACACAGCAGCCTACTCTGCTCCCTACTGGACACTCCAGAATTAGTAAGGAAGGAGGGAAATGTGAGAGAGCAAATCTTTGCCTCTTTGTGTCAGTTCCTGGTTGTTTCAAGGTTATGAAAATAAGTTCATGTTTCCTTTTCTTCTCCTTAATATTTCTTTCCTGGTTATTTCAGTCAACAAATCTCAAAATTGTTTCAAGTTATGTATAGTTATGCATGTAAATATACAATGCACCCTATGGCACTACTCCCTATGGCACAGTTCCTGCCTCCATAATTGACACACAGGTAACTTGACTAATCATCTGAGTTCTCAAAACATTTCATGCATGTAACTCTGCTATAGTAATGCTTTGTCCTAATCCATAAAGCACAGCAGCACTGTGGGAAGTGAAGCTACCTCACCGCTTTAGTGATCTGGGTTTGATCCTGACCTAGGATGCTGTCTGTGTGGAGTTTGCACATTAGCTCTACTACCATGTAGGTTTCCCCTGGGCACAAAGGGGTGCCAGTTGTTGAATGAGTTTCCATGACTGCTGGGATGATCTGCCCAGGAAGCAATAGAGGCCACCTCATTAAATTTATTTAAGACCCAATCGAAAAGACTTTTGCAATGTATGGAAATTAAGGGTTCTGGGAGAAATGCAGGTTTATGGAACTAAGTCTACAGCCAGATCAGGCATGACCTTTTTGATTTGATGGAGCAGGCTTGATGGCCCAGATGGCCGACTTCTTCTCCTATTGCTTCTTTTCCTATGTTCTTCAGTTGTAGAAAGGAAATATGTGAGGTAGGAGGTTCCGCAGCTTTATCACTCTACCACCCCAGGGAACAGACAAAGATATTAACATTTTGGTGGAACAGGAACACCTCACTGACCAGAAGTCTGGGTTTCTTTTTGAGATTAGAGAGGAAAGGTAATTGAGCAAGCAGATTGGATGGAGGAATGATAGTGAGCAAAAAACTTCAAATTTAGACATACAGCGTGGTAACAGGCCATTTCGGCCCATGAGCCCATGCCACCCAATTGACCTACAACCCCCGCTACATTTTGAATGGTGAGAGGAAAGCGGAGGACCCAGAGGAAACCCACACAGACACGAATGTACAACCTCCTTACAGACAGCGCCGGATTTGAATCCCAGTCCTGATTGCTAGCATTGTGACAGTGTTGTGCTAATCTAATGATGCTAACTGTGTGTAACGTGACTGAATGCCCTCAGAGACAAGTGAGGAGTACCATCACACTTTTAATAGCTTACAATCAATGGCCAGTAGACACAATAGTCCTCAGGTGAATCTGAGGTAAGGTGGGAAAACCAAGGTTTATATTGGGGTAGGTGAGGGTGGAGCCAGGGGAGGAGCCAGTCATCAGGACAATACATAGAGAGTGAATTCCATTTCACTGCATTCACTCCTTCCTTCAGAATGGAGCCTGTGGGTGAAAAACAGAGACCATTAATTAAAAAAAAAAGAATAGTTTACAAATACTTACAAGTTAAGTCTGTCAGGGGGTCTGGTAATTCTGGTCGAGCACCGCAGTACTGGAGGACTTTGGGCTTCCTGAATCTCCAGGGTCAGTGGGTCTCAAAGACTCTGGCTCAGGTTGTGGGATGGATTGGTCCACTTCCCGAGCAGTGTCCTCTGGGACCCTGAATGGGGTACTTGGTTGTTCCTGGACCACTTGAGGGATCGGATCCTTAGTCCGGTGGGTGCCAGGTCTCTGAATGAAACAGTGTCCTCTCTGCCATCAGGGTATGCCACATAGGCATATGTTGGGTTGGCATGCAGTAGGTGTTCCCTCACGATCAGGGGGTCTGTCTTGCTCCTCCTCACGAGCTTTCTCAGCAGGACTGGCTATGGGGCCATCAGCCAAGCCGAGAAAATAGTCGCAGACTCTGGAACATAAACATAAGCTCGAGTGGAGTTGTGTTGGTGGCCGTGGAGAGGATCGACCTTATGGAATGGAACACCGCAGGTAGGACTTCTTGCCAGTGTGGGTCTGGAAGGCCTTTGGGCCAGAGAGCCAACTTCATGACTTTCCATATGGTCATGTTCTCTTTTTCAACATGTTCGTTCCCTCAGAGATTGTACCAAGTCGTCCTGCTTGAGGCAATGCCTCTTACGAGCAGGTACTGGTGTAGCTCTTTGCTCATAAATGACGAGCCCTGGTCGCTATGGATATAGTTGGGATACCCAATCAGGGCAAAAATAGAGTGCAAGGCCATGGTGGAGGTCATGTCTGGGTAGGGGATGGCAAACGGAAAATGTGAATGCTTGTTGATAATGTTGAGAAAGTACACGTTTCCATTGGTGGAGGGAAGGGGATCCTTGAAATTGACACAGGGGTGGGATGTCTTTATCAGGAGCGCCTTGTTGGGGTGGTAGAAGTGTGGTTTGTACTCCATGCAGACCTGGCAGGACCTGGTCATTTCCCTGATTATCTCAATAGAGTAGGGCAGATTGCATGCCTTGACGAAATGAGCCATGTGAGTGATGTCCGCGTGGCATAGCTCATCATGCAGTGACCGCAACTGGCCGGTGTGTGCAGAGGCACAGCTTCCTCTTGCCAGGGCATCTGGAGGTTCATTAAGAGTACATGGCCTGTATGTTATATTATAATTATAGGTGGAGAGTTCAATCCTCCACCTAGTGATCTTATCATTCTTTATTTTACCTCTTTTTGCATTATTAAACATGAATGCCACCGATCGCTGGTTAATGAGCAGTGTAAATTTTCTGCCAGCCAGGTAATGCCTCCAGTGCCTGATGGCCTCTACAATGGCTTGAGCCTCTTTCTCCACAGATGGGTTTCAAAGCTCATGGCCTTGTAGGGTGCAGGGGAGAAAAAGGCAAACAGCCTGCTCACCTGGTTCAGGATAGCGGCCAGAGCTACATCAGAGATATCGCGTTCCACATGGAAGGGTGTGTTCTCATCAACCATGTGCATGGTGGCCATACGATGTAGCTCAGAACATAGTTGAAAGCCACCTGGGCTTCGGCCAACAATGGGAAAGAAGTGGACTTTAAGAGGGGGCAGACCTTATCTGCATAGTGAGGGACCCACTGGGCATAGTAGGAGAAGAAGCCCGGGCACATCCTTAAGGCTTTTATTGTCCATGGGATTGGGAGGTCTAATAGGGGTTTCATTCAACAGGGTCAGGGCCAATGACACCATTCTTCACCTCATAGCCCAGGATCACCAGACGTTTCATCTGCACTTACTGGAATTTTACATGAGGTTCAGGACCTTGGCCATGTGGAGAAAGCTCTAGAGGTTGGTGTCATGGTCTTCTAGAGAACGTCCACAAATGTTGACATTGTTGAGATAAGGGAAGGTGATCTTCAACCCATACTCATCGACCATTTCTCCATCTGTCTCTGGAAAATTGAGACCCCATTGGTGATATCAAAAGGGAACCCTCAGGAACTGATAGAGCCGTCCATCTGCCTCAAATGCTGTGTTGGGGTGGTCCTTGGAATGGATTGGTAACTGATGGTATGCAGCTTTCAGGTCGATGGTTGAATTGACCTGGTTCTGCGCAATTTTGTTTACCATATCCAAAATTCGAGGGAGGGGTATGTATCCAGGAGTGTAAAATTATTAATTGTTTGGGTTAAGTCAATTACTAGTCTGGACTTTTCACGACTACCACCTGGGCTCTCCATGGGTTGTTCCTGGGCTCAATGATATTTTCTTTGAGAAACCACTGCCACTCAGCTCTGATAAATTCCTGATCCCCATACTGTACCGCCTGCTCTTTGTAGCTATTTGATTTGCAATTGGAAGCCAGCTTTGGAAAGAGTGGAGGGGGATTAATATTCAGGGTGGAGAGACTGTAAGTGGAGTCCAGCTTTTGGGACCATCCGTTCTCACCGTGATTGGAGGAAGTGGGCCAGAGAACTCCATGGTTACGCTTTTAAGATGACACAGGAAGTCCAGGCCCAGCAACAGAGGAGCACACAAATCCCTCAGTATATAATATAGGAACTTACAAAATTCCTCCACTTTTACAGTTAGATGTAATATACAATATCACTGGATCATCGCAGAGTGTGAGTGCACTCTTAAGTTGTACCGTAGAACCGTCGCAGAGTTTATAAAGCTCTCAGTGGAGCCAGTATCTACTAAGCAATCAGTCAGGTGTCTGTTTACTCTCATCTCCATCGTCGAGTTATTCATTTGGTGAGGTATTGCCTGATCCAGGACGACCGATACCAGTGCTCTGGAAACCCCATTGCTCCCCATGCTGTTGTCGACTCTCTCTTCTTGGCCCGCTGGCAGACAAGATGGCGTTGACCACAAGGAATCAAGATGGTCATCTTCCATCTTGATCTGATGAAGGACTAGGTGGTGCTGACATCGAAGGGCAGCAAAATGGCTGCAGTGGCTTTCAGCGATGCTTCACTTCTGGCAGCGGGTCCCGCCACGAGGCGCAGCAAGATGCTGGCAGTGAACAACAAGGAGAGGCGGAGGCTGGCACTTGGGTGCGAGTCAAGCGATGATTTGGGGTTTGCACCTTGGTTGTGCACTTTGAGTTCCCTTTAGCCTGGGAGACATTCACCCAGGGCCCTCGCTTACTGCATCCTGAGCACACGGAGACCTTCACTGGGCATAGGGTGTGAGGGTGCTGTGCCTGTCCACAGAAGCAGCATATCCAGTCGCGTGTGGCCACAACGGTCGGCACTGTGGCTGTGGGGTCACAGGCACCCCAATGACCTGGTCCTCTGAAAAGGCACTGCTTTTGTCTGTGAGGTCATCAGCTCCCAGTTGGGCCTGCTCAAGTGCTTTCACCAGCTCCAGGGTGTTGGCTAAGTCTTTCTTCCCCAACTCCAGCATTTGCTGCCTCACAAACCGCGACCTCACTCCTGACATGAGGGTGTCCCAAATTTGTTCCTCCTCTCTCACCCGGGCCATGGCCGCTTCATAGTGGCATTTTCTAGTTAGGGCCCACAGTTCAAGAATAAAGTCATCCAGTGACCCTCCTGGATGCTGCCGATGTTGAGAGAATCGGTGTCTCACCAACACATCATTCTGGGGCCTCATGTAGTGGGCGTTCAAGCCTTCTATGGTTGACTCATAAGTTGCACAGTCTCTGATGACAGCAAACCCTTTGGGCCCAACTCGAGAGAGGAGTGCCAATCTCCGGAGACTATCCAGGTTGAAGATGTCTTGTGTGGCCATCAGGCAGAACTGGAAGCACTCCAGCCAGTAGGTGAATTCCTCCCGGACCTCGGGGGACAGAGAGTCATTCTGGAAGATGCCTGACTTCAACAGGGCTTCCATCCTGCTTCAAAGTAACCTATTAAAATTATAAAGTGACTGAATGCCCTCAGAGACAAACGAGGGCATGATTTTAATAGCTTACAATTAATGGCCAATAGATACAATAGTCCTCAGATGAATCTTAGGTAATGTGGGAAAACCAGCGTTTATATTGGGGTAGGTGAGGGTGGAGCCAAGGGAGAAGCCAGTCATCAGGACAATACACAGATAGTGAATTCCAGAGGAAAGAAATTATAGTGAATAACAGAGGAATTATAGGGAATGAAAGAAGAAGGATTTTTATAGGGAATGACTGTGGTAATCAAGTTGTCCAAGTTATTGAGGATTCATTATAAAATGAAGATGAACTGCCCAGCAGTACTGAATCAGCATCTGGTAAACCAAGTCAGCTCTTGTGAAGAGAATGGGGCATTTACCAGAAAATTTGATTCCTGTTCGTGTGTGCTCACTTCAAAAACTGTGAAGGGAAGCCATCTGCTGTGAAACTTGCTGTGATATAAAAGGAAAAAGCTTGGACTGGGCAGCACCCAACATAACCTCAGAACACTTTATACCCAACAAAGATCCTTTGGTGTGTAGTCTCAGTTCCAATGTATGGAAACATGGCAGTGAATGTGCATGCTGCAAGATCTGAATAATAGCAAACAGACAATTTAATTTAATTATTTTGGTTGAGGAATAAATTTTCCTTCATGTATTTCTTTATTCATGCAAGAAGCCTATCTGTCTCTTTGGGTCCATGTTGGCTCTCAGTCCCATTCTCCAATTTATCTCCCTGAAATGTATTATCTATCACATTTTCATCAACTTTTCCCACTATGATGTGCATGAACACGTGTGCACCCACACACATGCACACTTGCACACAAGCATGCACATGTACACGCACACGCACATTTTCCTGCCATCCACCAACACTTGGAATAATTTATAGAGACCAATTCACCCAGCAATTGGCATGTTTTTGGGATGTGGGAGGTATCTAGAGCATCTGGTATAAACCCATATATTCAGAAGGAGGAGATGCAATCTGCAGATCAAATCATGGGACACTGGAGGTGTGTAGAAGCAGCTCCAGCTGCTGCATTCCTATGCCATCTACATTTTGGGCTGGATACTCCTGGATCCAGATGAGTGTCCAGAGTTGTTGTCTGTGACCCCTATCCACACACTGTATTTTTTTTGTCCAGATGCAGAAAGCTTGAACAGTTGTCTGACAAAGTCAGACCTCAGTGACTCTAGGCTTCCAGTATTGTTTCCTGGGGCCTTGCCTCCAGAACACCACCGTAGTTAACGCTAGACATAAGCCACTTTCAGGTGGCCACAATAGCTGACTGTATTCCTATGCAGCTCTTAGGTAGTCACCTGAAAGTGGAGAACCCGGTCAGGAGGTTTACCTTCTCCTGTTGGTATAATATCCTGATCTGAGAATCCCCCGTTTCACCTGAAAGCAGCACCAGGCAAAGCTGATGACAACAGCTGGCGTCCCAACTCCCCGCTGCCTGACAGTCCCCCGGCATGGGACTACGGGGCTGGGGCGGCCGTAGTATTGAGATTTCTCATCCTGCCCTGAGAAGTTGTTTGAGCTCTTGTAAATTGTTTCCGCCCTTGAGGTGCAGGTACTTTACAGCGGAAAAGAACCTGATGCATTAGTATTGCTAGTCCTGTTTTTTCGTTGTAGTTTGAGGTTGTGAGATGGTGCTGAATTACCAACCAAGGACTGAAATTGTTTATGATATTTTTCGCGAAAATCTGGTCTGCTCGGGGATTGGGTTGGTCCTGATTTTCTGGATTCTTGGGCAATAATTTTAAAATTCAAATTTAAGTAGGAATAAAGAAGAGATGAACAGGTGAATTGTGACAGTTTATTCATCAGCAAATACAGCGTGGTTCATTTATCAAAACGAACATTTTAAAGAAAAATAAAGTGGTTGTTTGTTGCTGCTGTGCATCTGTAGTGCTTACACACGCACACGATATCCCGCTAAATTTAAAAGGTGAAAGCTTTTGATAAGTCTGGATTCTCGGGGATGGCCACCCCAGCCCCGCAGTTCCCCGCCGGCCGCCCCAGCCCCGCAGTCCCCCGCTGGGGGGCTGTCAGGCAGCGAGGAGGGGTCAGTCAGGCAGCGGGGAGGCAAGCTGTCAGGCAGTGGGGAGACAAGCTATCAGACGGCTGCCCCTGCCTGGACTCAGGAGCCGGTGTTTGCTCTGTGGCCCCTCTCCCCGTTTCAGACCTTTCAGGTGGCAGAACACCTCCTTCATCACTGCCACCTGAACGTCCCTTCGCAGACACCCGCAACCTGCTCTGGAGCCGCATTCTCCAGGCGATTCCACCTGAAAGCAGCTATAGATTCAAATGATTGAACAACAAAAATAGTTGAAATGTTACGAAGGATAATTTTAAGCTAAACCCACCGACAATAAGTGAAGCAGGTGTATTATTATTCTGTGCAACATGGTGAACCCCATTCTCTCACCAGCAACTGGCCTGGGATCCAATGACTGTCTGTCAATTTGGAAAAATGGGAAGGACCCCTTGTTTTTTTTTGAATGGAGCTTTCAACAGGGCATATCACTAAATTCCACAGCTTGCAACATCCTCTTGCTAACTTATCAGGTATGTCAAAGGCTAGCCTCTGGTGTTTCTGTACCCTTATCAGAAATCATGCATTCTATGAGTCATACACTGAAGCATTCACTCCTCCTAAAATTTCATTGACCAACAGTTGATGTTTTTTTTACAGTTTACTGTATTTATGGCTTTTTTAAAAAAAGTAAATTTAAAAGTTTTAAAATTTAGACATACAGCGCAGTAAAAGACCATTTCGGCCCATGAGTGCCCAATTTATACCCAATTAACATACACCCCAGGTACATTTTGAATGGTGGGAGGTAACCGGAGACCCCAGGGAAAACCCATGCAGTTCAATCAATATTTTATCAGCAAATTGGAAAAAAAATCTAACCATTGCAATTTGCACAAATTATGGTGGGTGTTATTGTATATGGGGGGTGTTATTGTATATGGGGGGTGTTATTGTATATGGGGGGTGTTATTGTATATGGGGGGTGTTATTGTATATGGGGGGTGTTACTGTATACATATTCAGGACTGGATTAGGATTTCTAGTTTATAACTCTGCTTTTGCATGTGATGTTTGGCTCAGAAAGCCATTCATCAAACTGATTGACTTAAAAAGCCAATGGTCAACGATGATTTGCAGAGTACTCATTTAACATGAACTCCCAACAGAAGTCAAGGACATGAGATAAAGCTTAGTTTGCTTCTGAAAGCTATTGTAGGTTAAATCAGATTGTACCTGACAATTGGCATAGAGATGGTAATGTAGGATAAAGCCCCATTATTTATTAAATTGTAACATTGGGTTTTGGGTAACACAATGGTGTAATAAGCAGAGCTGTTGCCTCACAATGCCAGAGTCCTGGTTTGATACTGACCTCACAAGCTTTCTGTGCCCTTTGCTCATTTTCCCTGTGGGTTTCCTCTAGGTGCTCCTGTATCCTCGTACATGAGGGCCAGTCAGTTAATAGGCCATTTAAATTGTTTCTGGCGTGTAGATGATCGGCAGGATACGGGGAAGTCGATAAAACAAAGGGAAAATGGAACTAATGTAGGATTAGTGTGAATGGATGGTTGGTGTGGTCTTGAAAGGCCAAAGGACTTGTTTTCACAAGATCACAAGATACAGGAGCAAACGTAGGCCTATTGGTCCATCGAGTCTGCTCTGCCATCCATGCAAATGCAAATGTGGTTTTCTCTGTTTAAAAAAGGCTCCAGGTGTAGGCCCAGCAATTATAGGCCTGTAAGTTTGACGTCGGTGGTTGGTAAACTAATGGAAAGTATTCTTAGAGATAATATGTATAAGTATCGAGAGGGGCAGGGACTGATCTGGGACACCCAACATGGGATTGTGCGGGGAAGCTCATGTTTGAGAAATCTTATTGAATTTTTTGAGGAGGTGACTAGGAAAGTTGATGAGGGTAGAGCAATAGATGTAGTCTATATGAATTTCAGTAAGGCCTTTGATAAAGTTCCACATGGAAAGTTGGTAAGGAAGGTTCAGGCACTAGGTATTAATGTTGAGGTAATCAGATGGGTTCAAAGGTGACTCGAAGGTAGATGCCAGAGAGTCATGGTGGAAGCTGGTGATGAGCAATGACAAAATTGACCCTGCTGCAACCACCTCTTCCACCTCAGTGTGTCTCAGGATCCCTTGTTGTTTGTCATTTACATTAATGATTTGGATGATGGGGTGGTAAATAGGGTTAGTAAATATGTGGATGATACAAAAATAGGAGGAGTTGTGGATAGTGAAGATGGTTTTTGGGGACTGCAGAAGGATTTGGACTGAAAGATGGCAGATGCAGTTTAATATCGATACGTGTGAAGTGCTTCATTTTGGGAAGAATAATCAAAACAAAACATATGCGGTGAAGGGGAGGGCATTGAGGAAAGCAAAGGAACACAGAGATCTTGGGATAATGGTTTATCGTTCTTTGAAAGTGGATTCTCATGTGGATAGAGTGGTGAAGAAGGCTTTTGGTATGCTAGCCTTTATAAATCAAAGCATGGAATATAGGAGCTGGGAGGTGATGTTGAGACTGTTCAAGGCATTGGTGAGGCCAAATTTAGAATACTGTGTGCCGTTCTGGTCCCCAAATTATAGGAGGGTGCAAAGAAGATTTACTAAAATGTTGCCTGGATTGCAGTATCCAGAATACAAAGAAAGATTGAGTAGACTAGGTCTTTATTCATTTGCGCGTAGAAGGTTGAGGGGGGATTTGATTGAGGTATTTAAAATTATGAGGGGGATAGATAGAGTAGATGTGAATAGACTCTTCCCCTTGAGGATAGGTTGGAACAAAGGGTCATAAGTTAAAGGTTATGGGGCATAAGTTTAAAGTAAAATGAGAGGGGGCTTCATCACTCAGAGAGTGGTGGTTGAGTTGAATGAACTTCCAGAAGAAGTGGTTGCAGCAGGGTCAATTTTGTCATTTAAGAGAAGGTTGGATAAGTGCATGGATGTGAGGGGATTGGAGGGTTATGGACAGGGAGGAGGTAGGTAGGACTAGAGGAGATCACTTGAGTATGTGTGGACTAGAGGGGCCAAGATGGCCTGTTCCTGAACTGTAATTGTTATATGGTTACATAGTTATTATCTCCAAAATTACTACAATAGCAGTCATAAATCAGAGCTAACTGTAATGTTGACCATCCACAAGCCAATATTATGCAGCCTTCACATTGAAGACTAACTAGCACTGCTCAAAGCTAGCCTGCACCTCTCAAGTTGGAACCTCGTGGTGTCTGAAAGAGGTTCAGGGAGTAGTTCTGGAAGTCATTTGAACCTGAGAGGTGATCAAGCAAAGGGAAAAAAAGGAGCATGCAGCCTCCAAGATTCTCTTGCCTGCAGTGGAAGCATTGGTGAAAGTGGGGAGGAGGAGACAGAAACCTCCATACAAGGCTAAAAACATACCATCCATAGACAATTGGAACAGATAGACCTACAGCTCAAACCAGGATTGTTGTCCTACGATTTTAGATGCAGTGTTAAAAAAGTTCAATGATGTTACACAAGCAATAGAGATCAGTGAGTGCGTTCTTCAAGTGCCATGTTCAAGTGCCTGCTTAATAACTGTTGAATAAGTTACACACCTATCATTCAACTGCCAACGGTTTCCACCAATCAGTGCTTGTTCCTAGCATTCCTCTGTTCACTACACCCTCGGCACATCTCGAGTTGCTGCAAGCTTCCCTCAATCAGTTAGCCCATCGTCCATAACACCGAACTGCACTGCACAACCTTTACTGTGCACACCCTAAGGATGAGGTAGCAAATAAACAGTTGCAGCGAGTTATCTGGTGGGTAATAGGTGTATCTGCATGTCCTCACCAGGATAGGGGAGATGGAGTTTACTGCTTTTGTTCAAACTAGGGTTGAAGCAATAGTAGACAATACTTAAGCCCGACAATGTCCAGTGATTGAAAAGTTTGTACATGAAACAAAGGGTGGGAAGAGACTTTGAATGGTTTTCCTTTTGTAAATAATTTATTGTGAATAAAGTCTTTTTTTGGTTAAAAAAATAGTGGATGATACTTAAGCCTTTATCCCACATTTAATTTCCTTTTTATCACATTACCTTATGTAATTGGTGTTAGTAGATGGTTAACACATGTCTCTATGTCTCCTCCCAACCGTTCTTCTACTGCCAATTCCATCCCCTCACCACAACCCCACTGCCCTTCACTTATCCAAGAGCCTGGTCAGGCAGCACAGGAGCCACAGCTACTGTTAAGAAAACCGAATGCCATCCCCTGATTTCTCCCTCTTGGGTTCTTCTTCTTCTTTGGCTTGGCTTCGCGGACGAAGATTTATGGAGGGGGTAAATGTCCACGTCAGCAGGCTCGTTTGTGGCTGACAAGTCCGATGCGGGACAGGCAGACACGGTTGCAGCGGTTGCAGGGGAAAATTGGTGGGTTGGGGTTGGGTGTTGGGTTTTTCCTCCTTTGCCTTTTGTCAGTGAGGTGGGCTCTGAGGTCTTCTTCCAAGGAGGTTGCTGCCTGCCGAACTGTGAGGCGCCAAGATGCACGGTTTGAGGCGATATCAGCCCACTGGCGGTGGTCAATGTGGCAGGCACCAAGAGATTTCTTTAGGCAGTCCTTGTACCTTTTCTTTGGTGCACCTCTGTCACGGTGGCCAGTGGAGAGCTCGCCATATAACACGATCCAGAATGGAGGACACATTAGTGGGTATTAATCAGCAAAAGGCATGGAACACCAGCAGCCACACCCACATTATCCACTGCACTCCAATAATGATTAATGACCGGTAAATGGCTGCTAATTTACCAATGTGGGGTTTGAAGTCTCCAGTTGCTCAGTGAGTTTCAGTTGCAGATTATAAAGTTGGAGCTGAATATTATGGAGGAAGACAAGCTGATCCCTATATAATGAACAGGCACCAGTTGCCCACAGAATATAAGATTATCAATACTTCAGGCATTAATTTTCTCCACAGTCAACAAAATGCAGAGATGAAGGGAATCAAAGTAACAAACTCAAACACAACCAATAATTTTCCTTCTCTAACCTTGCAGTGAAAGCAAGGGCATGACAAATTTTTATGCCAATTCTCTGTGGATTTTTAAGAGATTTTAAACCATTTAAAATAAAAAAAGAGAAATCCTGTTTCTATTAAGATAACAAAGTGAAGAATATAAAATCTGAACATTTCCCAAATAACATTTATGAAGTCGCTTTCAAGATTCCTTAATGCCTCTTTACTTGCTGATAGTATTTGCATTATAAAGGCATGTTTGGAAAAAGTAATGAAATCTGGGATGGATTTTTTTTGTAAGGTTTACTGCTTTACTTTCATATTGTCCCATTTTGCCTTAACTAGTAGTTCACATGCTTAATGAAAGCAGAGTTTAAAAAATTTAAAAAAGTTTGCATATGTTGTAAACTTGAAATAAAAACAGAAAATACAGGTCAGATAACATATCTGGAGAGAAAGGTAGAGTTAATGTTTCAGTCCCAAGACCCTTTGGCAGAACTTACTTCACCTAAGGAGCCAGAATTGGAAAATGAAAGGGTCTCCTACCTTGGACTTGGGGCAATTAAAGTGTGTAGTGCGACTGAGAGCACTCAAGACCAGAGAGAGTATAACACACTTTTACTCAATAAGAATGGCACACATGGTCTGTGGACTGAACTGGGGTTTTGGTAGGGGTCCAGGGTTTATATCGGGATATGTGGGGGCAGAGTTAGGAGTGGAGCCAGTCCTTAGAGCATCGCACCAGTAGTGAATTCCCAGTTCACTTTTGAATGAAGGGTAATCAAAAAAATATTTACAATATTTACAAGTTCAACCTCTCAGGAGGTCTGGAAATGCGGGCAGAGTTCTGCAGTGTTGGTTGGCCCTGGTCTTCCTGACCCTCTTGTGCTTCTGGGGTCTCGGGGCATGGGTGATCTGGCTTTGATTGAGGGGTGGCTGGAGCCACTTCCTGCGACAGCTTGCCTAAGCCCCTTGGTGTTTCTCTGGAAACCCTGACTAGATCAGAGTCCTGGCCCCCTTGAAATGGTGGACTCTCGGTTCTGGCAGGTGCCAAGTCCCTGATTGAGACAATGTCCTCCCTGCCATCTGGGTATGTGGGGTTGGCATGGAGTAGATGCACCTTCTCGACCAGGTGGTTGGATTTGCTCCTCCTTGCCTGCTTTCAGAGCAGCACTGGACCTGATGCTGTAAGCCAAGCTGGGAGGGTTGTCCTTGACTTTGACTTTCGAAAGAAAACATCAGCTCATGTTGAGTCACATTGGTCGCAGTGCAAAGTAGTGACCTAATGGAGTGGAGCGTTATGGGTAGGATGTCCTGTCAGTGTGAGTTTGGAAGTCCTTTGGACCGGAGGGCCAATTTTACGGTCTTCCAAATTGTAGTGTTCTCTTTCTCAACCTGTCCGTTCCTCCAGGGTTATAGCTAGTTGTCCTGCTGGACACTATGCCTCTCACCAGCAGAAACTGGTGTAGCACTTCACTCATAAATGATGAGCTCCGGTTGCTATGGATATAGCCGGGATATGTGGATGTGTTTTGGCAGGGAATAGCGAATGGGAAATGAGAGTACTCATCAATGACAGTTAGAAAGTACATGTTCCTGTTCATGGAGGGGAGGGGTCCCTTGAAATGGACACTGAGCCATTCGAAGGGCCTGGATGCCTTTATCAGATGTGCCTTTCTGGGACAGTAGAAGTGTGGCTTGCACTCTGCGCAGACCTGGCATAACCTAGTAATTTCCCTGACATTCTCAATCAAGTAGGGTAAATTGTGTGCCTTGACAAAATGAGCCATTCGAGTGATGCCTGGTTGGCAGAGCTCATTGTGCAGTGACCGCAACTGGCCGGGGTGTGCAGAGGCACAGCTTCCTCTGGACAGGGCATCTGGAGGCTCATTGAGGGAGCTAGGTTGGTAGACTATGTCGTAGTTGTAGGTGAGAGTTTGACCCTCCACCTAGCAATTTATTTGTTTTTAATTTTGCCTCATTTTTTGTTGGTGAACATGAAAGCCACCGATTGCTGTTCCTTGAGGAGGGTGAATTTCCTACCCACTAGGTAGTGCCTCTAGTGCCTGATGTCCTTTACAATGGCTTGGGCTTCTCCACTGATGGATTCTGAAGCTCGTGGCCTTGTAGGATCCTGGAAAAAAAATGCAATCAGCCTATCCGCCTGATTAAGGGTTGCAGCCAGGGTTGCAGTCTGAAGCACTGCTTTCAACCTGGAATGGTAAATTTTCATCCACCATGTGCATGGTAGCCTTTACAATGTGGCTTCTGATGTAGTTGAAAGCTGTTTGAGCTTCGGCTGTCAATGGAAAAGAAGTGGTTTTTAGGAGGGGATGGACCTGTTGGAATATTGAGGGACCCATTAGGTGTATGCTGTGAACTGAGATTCACTGGTGGTGAGTTATACTGATGGCTGGGTCTGCCTCCTGGCTTTGCTCCTATCTACCCATTTATAACCCTGGTTTCCTGCCTAAACCCTGAGCCCTTCTGAAGACCACTGTAAGACTCTACCTTCAGTTATAAACTAATAGAAGTGTATGTTCTCCTTCCAGTCATGAGAGCTTTTATTCACACTACAGTGTAATGTGAGAAGAAGCCCAGGCACCTCCTCAAAGCCTTTATGGCCCTCGGGATTGGGAGTTCTAACAGGGGGTGCATTCTGTTGGGGTCAATGCCATTCTCCACCACATAGCCCAAGGTGACTAGATGTCTATCCCTGAACACATACTTACTGGTGATGTAAGTGAGTTTCTGCGCTTTAGCTGCGTGGAGAAAGTTGTGGCAACAAATGGTAACATTGTCAAGGTGGCCTTCAACTTAAATTCGTCTACCATTCAGTCCATCTGTCTCTGGAAGATTGAGACCACATTCGTGATACCAAATGGGAACCTCCGGAATTGATAGCATCTCTTGTTAGCCTCAAAAGCAGTGTAGGGACGGTGCTTGGAACAGATTGGCAACAGGTGGTAAGCAGCTTTAAGGTCGATGGTCGAATAAACCTTGTACTGCGCAATTTCGTTCACTATGTCTGAAATGTGAGGGAGGGAGTATGCGTCCAGGAATGTGAAGCGATTAATAGTTTGGCTATGGCTAAAACACAGGATTCTGTTGACACCATGGTTAAGTGAAAAAACACACAAATGCTGGAGAAACTCAGCAGGTCAAACAGTGCCTTTATGTAGCAAAGGTGAAGATACATCACCAACATTTCGG
Organism: Narcine bancroftii; assembly: GCF_036971445.1. NCBI lineage: Eukaryota > Metazoa > Chordata > Chondrichthyes > Torpediniformes > Narcinidae > Narcine > Narcine bancroftii. The sequence goes on from NC_091470.1 coordinate 255,975,830, forward strand.
GCTTGACCTGTTGAGTTTCTCCAACATTTGTGTGTTTTATTCAATAGTTTGATTATAGTCAATTACTAGCCTGGATTTTTCTTCTCTTTTTACAACAACCAATAGTTGTGTCTCAGTCTTGATGAATGCCTGGTCCTCTGCGCTGCAGCACCTGCTTCTTGTAGCAAATGGCATACAATCGGCGCTCTGATTGGGGAACAGAGGAGGTGGATCTATATTCAATCTGGAGAGACAGCAAATGGCATCAGAATTTTGAGACCTTCCATTCAGAACCGTTATGGGAGGGAGAGGACCAGACTACTCCAGGGTCACGTTTTTATAGTGACATAAGAAGTCAAGACCCAGCAAAACCGGAGCACATAAGTTCTTAAGTACATACAGTTTGAACTTACAGAATTCACCTTCCTGTAAAGATAACTGAACCATACAATGTTCTTGAATATTTACAGATTGCTTATGGGACCCTAAATAAATATGATAATTAGCGGGATACACTTTGAAATTGAGATTTTGGACTGTCTCTGCATCTATGAAGCTCTCAGTCGAGCCAGAGTCAATTAAGCATTTCAGTTTATGCCTGTTAACCCAGACCTTTGTCGTGGAATTGTTCAGTTGGCGTGATATCTCCTGGTCCAACACTATCACTGCCAAGACTCTGGAGATGCAGTTGTTCCCCTCGCTGGAGTAGCTCCCCCAAATCGGATCCTCATGCAGGCAAGATGGTGGGGGCCATGAGGTGCGGCAAGATGGCTGCCCTCCTCTTTCTTCTTCTGGATGAAGGTGGCGCTGGTTTCGAAACATGGCAGGATGGCTGCCGGGTTTTACCACGTCGCTGCTCTTGTCACATGGCCCCACAGGAAGGCCACGGCAAACAACACTGGTTACAGGAGGCTGTGGGTTTGGGTTTCGGGTTCACCTTATTCAGCCCGTCAGGGATCATGCACGCTTCCCTCACCCTGCAGACTTTCACCCAGTGCCCCTTCTTACCACAACTGGAGCAGATGGAGTCGTTAGCTGGACATCAAGTTCTTGGTGCTGTTCCCAACCGCAGGAGAAGCATCCCTTAGTGCCTGAGGCCACTGCCATCAGAGCCAATGAAGCATGTGGCGTCACTCCGGGATCCAGGTCCTCATGAAGGGTGCTGTCATCTTCCAAAATATTAACCCCCAGTTAGGCCACCCTCAGCGACTTGGCAGGCAGTGCTGCGTTGTCATTCTTCAGCAATCACTGATGAATGTATTTGGACCGCACCCCAGCGACCATAGTGTCTGGATCTGCTCATCCTTGCGTTCTTGGGCTGTGCCATCCTCATACCTGCAGTTCCTCGTGAGTGCTCGTAGGATGAGGACATAGTTCCCAATGGACTCACCAGGCCACTGCTTCCATTGCGAGAGTTGATGCCTCATTAGGATGATGTTTTGGGACCACATGTAGCAGGCCTTCAGCTTCTCCACAGCCGCTGCATAAGTTGTACAGTGTTTGATGATCGAGAATCCTTTAGGTCCAACATGAGAGGGGAGTGCCGATCTCTTGAGCTATTCCATTGAGTAGACCTCTTGCGTGGCACTCCAGCCAGTATGCGAACTCTTCCGGGGCCTTCAGGGACAGAGGGTCGATGAGGAGTATTGCGGGCTTCAACAGCGCTTCCATCCTGTTCTTTATTGAATAAAATTGTAGTGCGATAGACAGCACTCAAGATCAGAGAGAGTATAACACGCTTTTAGTCTGTGGACTGAACTTGGGCTTCGGTGGAGGTCCAGGGTTTATATCGGGATATGCAGAGGACAGAGTCAGGGCAGGAGTCAGTCCTTAGAGCTTTGCATCAGTAGTAAATTCCCTGTTCACTACAAAGTGACAATATTTTAAATTGGTAGCTGTTGATTTTTAGTAGAGTATTGGGTAGCGAGTAATTGGAAGCTATGCTCCACCACAATTATGTGAGCAGGAGGTAAATCAAGTAGCCTCTCAACTTCTTTTGCCATTCAACGAGCTCATGTCTGATCATTATTTTAATTCCATCTGTTATTATTCAGAAATTTTGGAATTATGTGGATACAAACCAAAAATACAAATGAGAACCAGTCTTAAAAAAAATCTGTTCAAATGTAAATTACAAACAGTAATTTGAAATTAAAAGGACGGCTTTGTAAACAGTACTGTCTTTCAGAACATATCATACTGGCCCACAGCAGAAGGCCACTTAAGATATATGCTTTGTAAATTGATATTATCATACACAGTTGCTGGGGAAACAGAGCAGGTCCTGCAGCACCAATAGGAAGTAAAGTCAGCCAATGTTGCTTGCCTTTTATTTCCTATGAATGCTTTGATACCTACTGAGTTTCCTCTGCATCTGCAGACTTTCTTGTTTAACTGAAATCGTCATAAGACGTTTGTATGTGTGTCAACAGGAGTGTGTTAATTATCCAACATTCAATTAGATATTAGAAACCTTCAGCTAAGTTATTTTGCACCCTTGTGACTGAGATCATGGAATCTTCCATACAAGACCTAATTTGTTATTTAGCACAATAGATGTGGGCATAGGAATTATTTGCTCCGTCTGTCAATAATAGGCATATTTGCATATGGGTTGACTTGGTTCTCACAAAACTAGTTTTGGGTAGATAGGAAAATACTGGAGAATTTCAGCAGATCAGAGAGGATTGTGATTAGAAACATATTTTGGGTCTGGACCTCTTATCAAGACCCTCAAAAAGGTGTTTGAACATTCAGAGGTGTTTTGACAGTTAAAGGGTACTTCACTTGCCAATAAGTAATTCCTTTTAAAAAATATTTGTATTGAGTTTAACATATAAACTTACATACAGTTTTAGAAAAGAAAGCATGTAACAAATCATTTGTATACCTGTAAGCACCCAAAAAAGAAAAAAAAGAAAACTAAGACAAAAATTCTTGAATAAACATAAGAAATAATAATGAGTCGATCTGTAAAGCCATATTAAACCCGTCTGCTGAGTTAAGCCAAATAAAAAAAAGTGAAGAAAAGAAAAAAATTAAAAACGACACCGAATCAGTTGTCGATTAACAGAATTAAAACCCATGGTCATGAATTGTAGCATAACTTGAAATTGTCCATCAAAATATTCTTTATATTCAGTGAAAGGTCTACCCTGACCAGTCTTAAGTTTTTCAGGCTCTTCTGGTTCACTAATCAGCTGTGTCCTGTGGTTGATCCTCTCCCCCTTCCTGCTGCCCCTTTAAATTCTTGCACAGTCTTCTCAGCTCCCCTCTCCCCTTCCCCTCAGGTATGTGACCTACTCTCAGTCGATTCAGACTCACTGGATCGATGAGTAGCAGCCTCCCCTTGGGGTTAAAAATACTTGGTATTGTGCGCATGCGCACTGTCTCGTCAGCTTTGGGAAGGGAGCTCTGGACACCATCTTTCCCGGGGCTCCTCAGCACAGACGTCGGTGTTCCCATTGGCACTGCCAGCGGTCGTCGCTGTCTGCGGGGGATGAGGGGGAGATCTAATCGAGGCGAGGTCGCAGGCTCCCTAAAGTCTAGCAAACTGGCATGGGACGTCATAACAGCATGACATAATGATGTGGCTCTTGTGTTGCTGTGTTTTAAAAGAATACAAGTGTGACTTGAGTAAACATGTTCTGATATACCGGCAACTGTGTGGGTTGTTATTTCACGTTCATCAGCACCACTGCGTTTTCAATGGCTACAATTGGTGACCCCAATGGGTCCAAAACGAGCTGTTGGACCATACGGATACTGCAGGTGTTGCTGTTAAGCTACTGCCCTTCTGGATGTTGGAACTAGAGCTTTGGTTTCGACAGGCTGAGGCACAATTTCACCTCAGGATGATCGAGGTGGACGTGACTTGTTATTATCACCTCTTCAGTGCATCGGACCAAGCCACTGCCAAGCGAGTTGGTGACATCCTGCGCGATCCACTGGAGCCTGGTGCAAATTTATGCCATGTCCCACAGAGAGAGGACTGCCAGACTGTTACATGTGGAAGAGTTGGGTGACCATGCCCTGTCCAAACTAATGGACGACATAATGTGCCTGGCATCCGGCCAACAGCCAGATATTATTCTAACAACTCTTCCTGGAGAGGATGCCAGAAGACATTAGATTCTTATTATCGCAGAGTTCTTTCGAAGACCCCAGGGGAGTAGCTGCAGAGGCAAATGTCCTGTGGCTGGCAATAAAAACACACCAAAAGGTCTTCAGACAATGTCACTGCATCACAGCTGACCTCTGTTGTTGACACTACTTCCCAAGCCAATGCTCTCAACACACCAGCTCCTAAAACAAGGCAATGTCTCAAGTCAGGCAGACAGCCTGTCGACACTTCCACCTGGTATCTTTACCACCAGTGTTGGGAGTCAATGCACGTAGGTGCCTGCCACCATGTGCGTTCGCAGAAAAAGCCCTGGCTGACCATCGTTAATGGCTGCGATGGTTGGCTGAAAATCTATGAGTCTTCCATATGTTTGCAATCAGCTTTCCCAATGTAAATTTTTTGGTGGACACAGGATTGGAGTTTTCCACCAACCGGTTTTGATACAGTTATCCTACCCCTAATCTCCAACTCACAGCCGTCAATAGTTCCAACATACCCATGTATGGCACCAAAAAAAATGAATGTTCTATTTGAGGGGAACATTTACACATGGTCTTTTATTATAGTGGCAGTGTCACGACTGGTACACAGGGCCGATTTCCTTTGAGCTCATTCGTTCATAGTGGATTTAAAAGTGCGTCGGCTGGTGGATAGTACCACCTTTCATAATATTTGCCTAGCAGAACCACATGTTTCTGCACTATGCCTTCAAGCCCTGCGTAAGACTGTTGATAAGTTCTCCAGACTTGCAGAAGAGTTTCCCGAAATTACAACTCTGCAGTTCTCACCCCCATTGCGAAACATAGATTAACTCATCATATTTCTACCAAGGGTCTTCCCATTCATGCGAAGGCACGTCGCTTGTCTCAAGAGAAACTGCAATTAGTTAAACAAGAATTCCACAAAATGGAAGAGTTGGGGATAATTCACAGGTCCGACAGCCCATGGGTGTCTCCATTGCATTTAGTCCAAAAATTTACTGGAGGGTGGAGACCTTGTGGAGATTATGGACGGCTCAACAACACCACTATATTGGATCATTACCCTATTCCCCATATTCAAGACTTTTCAGTGAATCTGCATGGGGTGAAATTCATTTCAAAAGTGGACGGTACACAGTGGAACCAAATAACATCCAGAAAATGGCAATAATTACCCCTTTTTGGATATTTGAGTTTTTACGTATGCCTTTTGGGTCAGACCTTTCAGCGAGCTATGGACACAGTAGGGTGAGGCATGGCCAACATCTTCATTTATCTATATTACATCAATTGTCAGCAAAATGAAAGAAGAGCACATGGAACATCTGCATACACTCTTTAGATGTCTGCGATTATTTGGACTGAACATCAATCCAGATAATTGTGTTATCGGACAACAGTCCATAAAATTCCTGGGGCATACAATCACCAACAAGGGCGCGGTTCTGCTGCCTTCCAAGATCGATGCCATTACTGAATATTCCAGACCAACCACTATCAAAAGTCTGCAAGAGTTCATGGGCATGGTTAATTTTTATCGTCGATTCCTTCCAGCAGCAGCTCCTGTTATGAAGCCTCTGTTCAATCTGCTGTCTGGTAATGCTGAATCTATTCAGTGGGCAGATGAAATGCTTTCATAAAGATAAAAGAATTATTAGTTCAAGCAACCATGCTTGGTTATCCAGTCCTAAACGCAGCCTCCGCCCTTTCCAAACTTAAATAGGACATTACAATACATCATGTGACCCCTGTATCTGAGTAGGTTCTTTTCAGTTTTACCAGATTTAAATCAATATTCATTGATTTTGGGAGGTGATTTTGTTTGGATATGGGTCTTGTAGAATTGTGCCCCTTTCCAAATCTGAAGGTGTAATGCATTCTTTTCTATCTAATTTTGGTATTGCTGATGTTCGGTGCTTTTTAAATCCTATTTGTAGAGAATATTCTTTTCTATCTCATGTGCATCATTCTTATACGAGGATTGATTATTTTTTATTTGACAATCAATTATTTTCCCTGACCAAATCATGCGTGTACCAAGGAATAGTAATATTTGACCACACCCCAGTGTCCTTGAATTTTTACATTTCCGCTGATAGAGAATTCTTAGATGTTATGGAGAAACAAATACAGTTTTTCTTTTCTACTAATTCCTCCCTAATGATGCCCAACTTGATTGTTTGGGAAGCAATGAAAGTGAATTTAAGAGGACAAATTATTTCATACATGGCTAATATCAAGAAAAAAACTAACAAGGAAAAGTCAGATTTAATTAATCAGGTTAAGCATATTGATGATTTACAACTTATTTGAAATACAAATCCAGATTTACATAAGAGAAGAGTAGAACTTAAAAGTAAATTTGATCATCTCTCTACTTATCCACTTGAACAACAACTGTTAAGAAATAGTGTCATTTTATAGTCACAGGGAAAAAATCTAGTAAGTTACTAGCTGGATAATTAAAAGAAACTTCTGCTAAATAAACAAATAAGATTCATGAGTGATAATAAATATGACAACAGATTATTTTAAAATAACTGAAACTTTTACCCTAACCTGTACACCTCTGAATTCAATAATGATTATGCTTCAATGTCAGAATTCGAGTAAATTCAAGTTGAATTTACTTGTTCTTTCCCAAGACAGACATGAAAGTTTGGAGAAACCTATTTCGCAGGAGGTCATAGGTGTGGCCATTTCCTCATTACAGCCTGGTAAATCTCCAGGACCAGATGATTTTCCTGTCAATAAGTAATTCAGTGGTGTGAAAACGAAAGTCTGCAGACACAGATTGTCATAAAAACACAATGGTGGGTAAACTCAGCAGGTCATATAGTGTACTTTATACAGCAAAGATAAAGATGCATAACCAATATTTCAAGCTTGAGTCCTTTATCAATGTATGAGTAATACATACCCAATTCAATTCAATGGAACAATTTGCCAGGCTCAAAATATTGAAGTAAACAATGCCATTGCACCTACTGAAATTGTTTTGAATCACCTCCTGTTATCTTTATTCTTGAGTATAAAAACTTGATGTATTTTAAGTTCAAGGAGACTCCACTGACAGGGTCTCCAAGTGAATGCTCACTTGTGATGAATAAAGATTCCTTGAATTTATCAGCATTAGTCTCCAGTGATTCAGCCACAATCACAACACCATTCATCTCTTTTGGCTTTCTTTATTAATTTATGCAGAAAAATATATCAATCTCAGATTTGAAGGTGCCAGTAGATCTTGGATGTACTGTTTGAAATGGAAGATATTCCATATATCTATAATGCATCATATGAAGAAGTGCTTTGCAAACATTTTCCTCATAGAGTCATAATGTTTCACAGAATGGAAACAAGCCCTTCAGCCCAACTTGTCTCTGCTGAACTCAACTAGACACATATCCCTTTAAATATTTATTATTCCTGTACTGCCTAAATGTATATAGAATGTTGCATTTGTACTCAATTTTACCATTTCCTCTCACAGCTAATTCCATATAACCCACCACTGTGTGTGTGTAATAGGTGCCCTTCAAGTCTCTTTTAAGTCTTTCTCCTCTTGCCTTAAATCTATATCTTTTAGCTTTAGACTCTGGGAAAATGACTGTCTATTTACCTTATCCACACCCTTCAAGATCTTATGCACCTCTTTAAGGTCATCTTAGCCTCTGATGCTTTAGGGAGAAAAGTCCCAGCCTACCCAGCCTCTCCTCCTGATACAAGCCCACCAGTTACCTCAAAATGCTTGTGAATCTTTTCTACACCCTTTCCAGATTAATATCTTTCCTATAGCTGGGTGACCTGAACTATGCACAACTGTGGTCTCACCAACATCTTAACTAGTTGTAACATGATGTCCCAACTCCTGTGCTTAATAGCTTGACCAATGAAGACAAGAGTGTTGAAAGTTAATACATGTGTGTCACCACTTTCAAAGACCTTTGTAGTTGCACTTTGAGGTCTCTCTTTTTTACAACACTCTCCAGGGCCTACCACTTAATGTTCAAGGCCTATCCTGGTTTACACTACCAAAGTGCAACACCTCACACTTGTCTGAGTTAAATTACATCTGCCATTCTTTGACCCACTTTTCCAGTCCATCTAGATTCTTTGGTAATATAAGATAGCAATCACTATCCAATATTCCATCAATTTTGGTGTGACCTGAAACTTTCTAACTATAATAACTGCATTGTCATCTAAGTCATTAATTATAAAAGACAAGCAACAGTAGACCCAACACATTAATGATCACAAAACCTCCAACCTGAATAAAAACAATCCATGACAACCCTCTGAGTGAAAGACCAAGCCAAATTTGTATCCAAATGCTCATCCTGGATCTCATTTGATATAACCTTCTGGACTAGTCCACCATTCAAGACCTCAATTGCTTAGATCTGGTTCTAAGGATAAGGTCTTTAATGTATACTCCATAGGTGTCCCAAATTTGGACAAACAATGAGGAAAATTTGGGTAAAGCAAGAAGAAAGAAATAATCAGACAGAGTGTGATGATGTAACTGGTGGGGGAGGGGAGGGCTATTATACTGACTGCTTGCTATTGGCTGTGGCTGTAGAGATACTCTACCCTACTGATATAACAGATGGAGATGCTTTCCCACTGGCCAGTTTAGTGGTGGTTATAGTCTTTTAATAAAAGCCCAGTATTAGTATAATATTTGTCTGGTCCATGTCTATGGCATATCACAGAGAAAGCAAAAGGATAAACATATTAACAATAACAGTGGCCCTGCTTCACCATGTCCTGGCCTTGGGCACTCTCATGCCTGGGGCGCCGTGCATCTCATCTCCAACTCAGGGTCTGGACATGGGTCGCGACCTCCTCCGGGAACCGGCTCTTTGCTGGGGAAAAAGCACTCAACGTCAGTGTTCAGGCCCTTACACATCAGTGTGCATACACCGAGGATGGCCTTCACGTGACATGTTGGCCACAGCCCAGGCTCAGGATTGCTGCTGGCAGATGGAATGACTTGCTGTGAACTTTGAATATTGCCGTGTGATGATGCCAGAGGGTGTATGTAGCATCACCGTGTAATTTCCACAGCAACAGGCCTACCCCCGGATGATGAAGTGGCCCAGGCCTGGGAATGGATGTGATTCTCGGCTCGGATGGAGCAGGATTAGAGCGCGGAGGAGGCAGTACAGGTACAGTGCAGACCCAGTGTAAAATTTCAGGCAAATCACTCCCTCTGTCCCCCCCTTAACCAAAGAGTTCCCATACTCCCATGCTCCTATCTGAAAGCATTATTATAATAATAATAATTTAATAGTATAATTATTTCAACCTGAAAACTTCAGTGTAATTATCATGTAAACCACATCCCATTGAACCCAAGCCAATGTTTAAGAATCTCTCCTCACAAGCAAAGCTTTGAAATCTCAGGAATATTCTAATGAATTTGTACCATGTCCCTTCCTGACACAATGCATCTTTTCCAAGATACACAGTGCTCCAGATGTAACTTAACTAAGAGTGTATGTATCAAATTGACCTCCCCTTAAATTTCAATTTCTAACTTTTTCAGTTTTTTTCCAAATTATTTTGAGTGCCAGAACATCACATTTTTGTGATCGAAGACACCTACTCTAAGTTTATTTTTTCTTCTGTTATTCGAGCTTTCCACCATTATACTACTCCCTCATTTTAATGTCAGCTTTGATGATCTCACACTTAAATCTGAAGAAATCTACTCATCACAATTTATCTGTCTCAATTATGCCAACAATATATCGATATATTTTTATGCCACCATCCGTATAGCCACTTATTCTTAATTGACACACCTTATATATGGCCCCCACTTGGGAAAAACCAGCTCATTAATAAATAGGGTGACTAACTGAAACTCCAATAATCTAAGAGTGGCAATTTGAAGCATAATACGGATTCCATCCAGCTAGAAAAAAGGTTCATATGTTGGATACAATTCAGCAGGTCAGGCAGCCTCCGTGGAAGGAGAGGGACAGTCAGTGTTTCAGGTCATAACACTTTGGTGTAGGAAAGCAGAAGGGAGATAGCCAATAAAATGAGATAAGGGGAGGAGTGCAATAACAGCTGGTAAACGATACTTGGATCCAGGTGAGGAGGATTGATTGGCAGGTGGGAAATGGGAGGGAGGAGATAGCAACAGAGGGTGGAAGGAGATAAGTGGAGGTTTGATCTTCAATGCGAGACAGCTCTGAAAGAATTGCAGGAAGACACCACCATATCCACCAACTCAGACACAGATTCTGTAAATTAATCAATCAAGGGTTCAGCAACCTTCTCAAATATATCTGCTCATTGAAATGAGCATCTCCACCTTCACAAAGACTTGGAAAGTGCAATCTTTATCAACAAGTCCATAACAGATCCAATGTCAAGGCAGACCAGTCACCATTGCCCCAACACTTCCCAAAATCCTTCTCACCACAGCATTGAACCTCTGCTCAATAAGCTTCCCATTTGATGGTTAATCTATACAGTAATAGGAAACTAGTCATCCATGTTGCAACCTCTCCAGAACCTAGATTAGCCCAACTTCACTCATCAAGATGGTCTCGCTTTTTTCCAATGGAATACATTTATTCATTTCTATGTACCATTGCTGTACTCTCAGGCTCTCTTTTGATTTCCAAGTTGACATTATACATTTTTTTTCTACAGCTAAGGCTATCATAATAAATCTTTTTTGTGCTTCATCCAGTTTGAAGCCCAATTCTTTACTTCTTATATTACTTAGAAGAAAGATCTCTGGATTTTTTTGGTATGTTGCTTTTTGTGATTTTATTTAATACCTGATTTTGATCTTCCCAAAACTTTTTCACTTTCTCACATGCCCAAATTGCACATATATATAATTTAAAAAATAAAGTCATATTATTTGAACAAATTTGGGAACCGTACTGGAACACAACAGAGAGGGCCTACCGCAGACCTCCTCCCCCTAAAATGATAGAATGAGAAGAAGATGAAATGAACTGACCCAGTGTGTAAAAGTAGATGACACAATTTTCTTGTTTATTTTCATTGTGTGATGACATTGTTTAGTGGGTTTATTGTATTGTTTATGTTGAACGTTTAATGGGTTTGGAGGGGTTAGGAAGGAGGGAGGGAAGGGAAGGGGGATAAAGGGGAGAAAATGACACTGTGTATATTCAAGAGGGAAATGTTTGTGTGTATTTTGGTTAATATGGTTCATAGTGTGAAAATTAAAATAAAAATAAAATAAATTAAAAAAAGATGGTCTTGCTTGTGCTTTCTCTGCTCCACACCATTGTTGATTTGTTTACTGAAACATATGAGAGGAAGGGCCTTACATTTAACATCTACAAAATCAAGATCTTCTACTAACCTGCCACACTGTACAACTTTGGCTTCCAAATCAGAGAGTCTACAAAGAGACTCTGAAAAGATTAGACCACTTCCCTTATCTTGTGCACCACTTCTAAGTAAAGGCAGACGTTTTTGGTGAAATTCACCATTGCCTTCAGTCTGCTGGCATATTTGCTGGTTATCTGTGAAGAAGAATGTTTGAAGTTTGAGTCCTCAAATTTGGCATAAATCTCATGGTTTTACAAGGTAGCAATGATTCTTCCCTTCTGTACAATTCTGAGATTTGGACAATGGTAGTGATACTTCAACTCAACAGAAAGAAATCACCCAAATCCTCCAAATTCACAAGCAGGGTAAATGACTAAACTTCAGCATTCTTTCCACTGAGGTCCTCATCTCTGAGGGTCATGTCATTTGCATGTCCCACACCAGACTACAGAAGTAGATACATTCTTCCAGTTTGTCACTGCAAGAAAAATCACTAGGTAAATAATTCAGCAGTTCTTAAAACCTGCTTGAAATAGTCCAAAGGACATTTGAGATGGCACTGTGAAGCTCAAACCCATGTATCAGGAGCACACATTTGCCCAGAATAAATGGCAGAAAGAAGCACAAAATCTCCCAAATTGTCACTGGTCTTGACAACCATCTTCAGCCATGACAGGGACTACAAGTCCCATATTCAGCCATGTCAGAAGCTTCTGAAATGTAGTGGAAGTAAATTATGTCTGAATCCATGGGATTGCCCAAAACCAAGTATTTTGTGCAATAGTTTTCCTTCTTGAGTAAACTTTAATGAGATCTGGTCCTTGATTCATTATTGATGTACCTGGAATGCCAGATTCAACACTAAGATTGACACACAGTGGTGTCTCAACCAATGCGCTAGTTTCTTATTTTATTTGCATGTTGTCCTGCCAGCTCTTAAACACCGCACAGGACCCTTGTCTCTTTCCAGAGTATTTGATAAAACTTTATGTGTAAATTCAACAGAACTTTCTTTGATAATTCTCTCTTTGTACCTCATTTTTTTTCCTTCTTCCTACAATATTAAATTTGGCATTGAAAGAATGAATGAATCAAGAGCCAGAAATCAGTGAAGTTAACATAAGCAAGGAAATATGTGGACATCTCTGAACAATCTGAGCCATTGTTCCCCAATTGCATTCAGCTCACCGTGCCCTCCCAGCTCCCACTATTATACCATCTGAGGATGGTTATGTGGAAGCAATGGTTTGTGTCCGCCAATGTGGAAGAAACAGAAGACATGTTCCCTCTGAGAATGAACAAACACAAGACTATCTCTGGAAAGGCACTCAAACTAGGGGAGTGAAATAAATGAGAGGAAATGCCACAAAGCTCAAATTGACTCAACAGGCAAAGAGCTGCACAGAAAGCTTAGCTGCAGGCTTGAGACTGGTTAAAACATATGATTATGCTGTCTGTTCTACACTGAATCTACAGTGGACAAGCAAGAGAAGACAAATGGAATTCACTTGAATGTTCATTGTCTTTTGGCAACATTTTATCAATAAAATATTGACCAGAAAATAATAGGAGCTACAAAATTTAGAGTGATATTTTGTGTGTTTATTCCAGTAGCAGTGAATGCACGGGTATACAGTATTTTGGACATTTTGCACATCTGTTTAAAATCATAAAAACAGAAGGAGGCCATTTGGCCCCGTGTCTCCTTGCAGCTGAATCAAGAGTAGACTTTAAGTTAATCCCACTCCCCAGTTCTTGATCCATGGGAATGCAGGCTATGGGGGTTCAAGTGGTCAACTTAATTGGTTTGATTCACTGTATGCAACTTCGTCCACATTTCACAGTACACGCAAGTAAAGTGCTAAGTATTTTTGAAATAATTAATATGCTGCTTGTTTTGTTTTGCTTTAGAGCACTCATCTGAAAATACTCTCCAAGGAGGATGTTTGGGAGAAGAGGGGGGTGTGAGTTGATGTCCTGATATGACAGAAAATGGGTTTAGAAGTCGTTGGGGGAATTAGAGCTGTTATAGACATGATGCACTGAAAGATCTCTAAGGAAATATAAGAAATTAAAGAGATCCCAAGCAGAAAGCCAATACAGAGAGCTCTTAAATGAGGAACAAATACCAATTTCCATCTTTGATTCAGATATATAGTAAATCGTTGAAATTACATCTGGAATACTACGTATAGTATTAGGATCTTTATTTAGGGAATGGATATGGAATCATTGATATGGAATCAATCAATCAGGTATTGGAACCGGAATGTGAGGAGATGCTGAGGGTGCTGAAGTGTCCCTAACTGTGTCGGAGGTTTGGATTTGAAGCTTGGGTTACCATTGGTTTGGACGGGACTCTTGTGTGGCTATGGGGGCTGCAGAAGCTCTGGAGGCAAATCTACAGACACTTGGTGACTCTGGAGGGGGGGGGGTAGACTCTTTTGCTTCTCTCTCTAAGACTGTAAGAGGCACTTAGGCAATTCCTGCTGGTGGTGAATTTGTCTGTCTTGCAGCAGGCAAAAGGAATTTCATGTAATATGACACTGTTTTATTACAATGAATATAAATTGCACCTTGAATCTTGAATTCAGAGAAGATTCACTGGATTAGTTTCTGAAATTCGTGGGTTAGGGTAAATGATAAATTTTGGACAGGTTAGGATTGCTTTGGTTGAAATTCAGAAATGTGAGAGGGAACAATAGAATCTATATGACATTGACAGAGAGGAAATGGAGACGATTTTCCACGTGAGAGAATCTAGAACATTCGGGAGCATTGAAGTGAGAGGAGGAGCAAGAAATTTGGGTGAGAGGTGAGTGTAAGGGATGCAGTTTTAAAAAAGAGCAAGGAGTGGGGACTAGAGCCATTTGGATTATGGAAGTGTTGAAGCGAGAGAAGTAGAGTGAGTGTAAGTGAGGCAGTTTTAAAAAGAGAGAGAGGAGGGCAACTGAAGGCTTAAACAGGGTGTTAATTTGTGGGAGTGATTACTTGAGATAATTGGCAGGGACAAATAAAAGAAAGGGAAGCTAAAGAGGAGTGGCCAGTGGTGAATGGCTGAGGGGAGAATTGGCCAGTGGTGAATGGCTGAGGGGAGAATTGGCCAGTGGTGAATGGCTGAGGGGAGAATTGGCCAGTGGTGAATGGCTGAGGGGAGAATTGGCCTGAGGGGAGAATTGGCCAGTGGTGAATGGCTGAGGGGAGAAGTGGCTAGTGGTGAATGGCTGAGGGGAGAAGTGGAGCTTTGACTTGAGAGACCTTGGCAAGGGCTTGCTTTGAGTGAGGTAAGGCTATATGAGGTAGTTTAATCCATTAATTAAATTAGGGTAGGAAGGGAATCAGCTAGTGTAGTGGATTGCTCCTTTGTGAGATGTGGGAAATCTGGGACAGCATAATTGACACTGATGTCTCCACCTGCAGAAGTTGCATACAGCTGCAGCTACTGACAACCGAGTTAAGAAGGAGGCCAATAGCAGGAATAGGCAACAAGGAGCAAATGTAAGAAAATACTTTTGAGGAAGAGGTGCTTGCTGCCTCACAGTGAATAAAAGTAGATAAATCCCCTGGCCTGATATTCCCTCTGACCTTGAGTGAGACTAGTGTAGAAATTGAAGGGGCACTGGCAGAAATATTTAAAATGCCCTTAACCATGGGTGAGGTGCCAGAGGATTTGAAAGTGCCTTGTGTTGTTAGGCTCCAAAAGTACCAGGAAATTACAGGCCAGTGAGTCTGATGGCAGTAGTGGGTAATTATTGGAAGGTGTTCTGAGAAATTGGATATGTATGTATTGGAGAGCCAAGGGCTGATTAAGGGTAGTCAGCATGGTTTTGTGCTGGTAGGTCATGATTAATTAATCTTGTAGAGTTTTTCAAGGTGGTTACCAAAAGGAAAGGCTGTGGATGTTGTCTACATGGACATTCATGTGGGACTTGTCAAAGGCCTTATTAGAGGTTAGTTCAGAAATTAGATATTCATGGAGAGGTTGTAAACTGAATTTGAAATTGGCTGAATGGGAGAAGATAGAGTGGTAGTGGATTGATTGCTTCTCAGACTGGAGGCCTGTGACTAGTGGTATGCCTCGAGGATTAGTGCAGGGACCATTGTTGATTGTTGCATATATCGATGATCTAGATGATAATGTGGTAAATTGTATTAGCAGGTTTGTGGATGACATTAAGATTGGAGGCATTGTGGACAGTGAGGAAGGCTTTCATACCTTGCAGAAGGATCTGGACTAACTGGAAAAATGGGCCAGAAAAAGGTAAAAGGAATTTAATACAGATAAATGTGAGGTGCTGCATTTAGAAGGACAAACCAAGGTAGGACATACACAGTAAATGGTAGGGATCTGAGGAGTGCAGAGGAACACTGGAATCTGGGAATACAGATAAATAGTTCCCTGAAAGTGGTGTCACAGATAAACAGGGTTGTAAAGAAACCTTTTGGCATCTTGGCCTTAATTTGGAGTGTTGTGTGGAGTTCTGATTGCCAATCTACAGGAAGGATATCAGTAAGATCGAAAGATTTACTAGGATGTTGTCAGTTCTTCAGGAGTTGAGTTACAGGGAAAGACTTTATTCCTCAAGCTAGCAAAAAGCTTCATTATAGCAAGAGGTCACAGATGAAAAGTTAGAGACAAAAACAGGAATGCAGGAACTCAGTCAGCCAAGCAACATCAGTAGAAGATGAATCAGTCAAGATTTCGAGTCGGTGACCCTTTCAGAATGTCCAGAGAAGGACCGGAATATGAAGTAAATGTGAAAACAACAGAAAGCTTAGGGTCACTCTTGTGGACAAAATTTGAATCTGGTTGTACTGAGGACACTGGTTTATGGATCTATTGCTTCAATGTTTTCTGGCAGGGCTGATTCTCTTCCAACTATCTCAACCATCAGGTATGGAGCAGACTATTTTAGTGAAATTCAAGAAGCACATTGGTGAACAGTTAGTTTATTGGTAGCTCATTCATAAAATCTGGTGCTCACAGTGCAATGTTAAAACACTGAGGCTAGTGTCACTGGGAATGAGGTACCTTGGTAGAAAGTTAAAGAGATTGCAACTCCTCAAACTGAAGGTGAAGAGCTTGTCTTTGGGTTAGGCTGCTAAACAACGTGGTGGGTTTCACCTTCTGTCTCGGTGGCAATTAGCCAGAGTGGATTGGTCTTGCTTATTTTTGTGAAGACAATATATTGGGAATATTTTGGTGTGCTAGGAAGATGCAAATTTTGTAACTATGCTGACTGGTGGAGCTTAGTTGAAGGTGGTAGTGGTGTAAAAGTCAAGTTTCCCCTGTAACTGCCAGGATGAAGACTTTGTTGTGCCCTGTGCTCTCAGTGATGTCTTGACATCTCAAACTAAAACAAATTGGCCAAAGATCCGCTTCTATGCTGAAGGGAATCTCAGGAGGAACTTCCACTCAGTACATCTGTCTGAAAAGAGGTTGAAAGTACAATAACATTGGCAACTTGTATATATTTATTCTCTCCCTTAGCATGTGGTGTTTCAGGCAACCTCCCTTGTATCTGTAGCAATGTGGAATTTATGCCATGAAGGCATTTATTCGAACAGTTGGTTTAATGTCAAGTACTAACCAAGTGTTATCCCACCCCACAGAACACATTTGTTTCTGATAAGAATTCATTCTTAAGTGCTATTAAGAAATTATTTTTCTGCTCTTTTGTTATTGAGGGATCTTAGCTAGTGATGAGTCAGTAATTTAGCACTTTTGTAAACACACATTAATTATTACACAAGAAAAATCGGAACAAAATGGAACAGAAAGATCAGTGTTAATTTTCAAAGCAACTGAGATGAAGTTTTGTCTTCCAATTGATGTCACTTTGAAATATAAACATTGATAAAATGCATCACTGAATTGTGCTTGTTGGTACATTAGGGTTTTTCTGCTGATCTAATGAGTAAGAAGTTTTTACTTCAACTACGATGTCTACGGATTTTTGTGATTTACTAATGAGTGTAAATGATTATTATAATTAACTAATTATATTTCCAACTAATGGAATAAAACCTGGTGGCAGCACACAAGGTACTGGTGATGACTTGACATTTTTCACCTGAAAGTTTCTCATTCTTCATAGAAAAAGCTTCTGAAAATGAGTCACTCTAAATGAAAATTTGTCTAATTTTAGAATAAAATGGGCTTGAAGCAAGGGTTTGCACCCCCCCCCCCAAAGTGTTGATTCAATCAACCTTGTAAAGGTTGCACTGTTTTGGCAGATGGTATGTTTGCTACCTGACATTTCACATCTAGTATGGCACTGATGTGAGAAAGGTGTGGACCCACAAGTGAAAGCTATAGCAGACTATGGTGTTCACTCAAGATAAGGTGTCCCAATGCAATGCAAAAACATTGAAATGAATGTCATTTATTTGGAATGAGGTAGCGGGTGAAAGGCTATAAGAGATTCCAGAGATAGCAAACTTCAGAGACCGAACTGCTCTGAGCAGCAGGATTTAGAGCTGATCCTTGGGTTTGGATACTGGGAAGTGGAATTACTTTTTTCTGAATTACTAGCATTTGTTGTTCTCTTTCAGGTCCAGTCATCTCTCAACCGAATCCTTGTATGTTTCAGGCAATTCTGGGCTTGCACACACTTGAACCTGTTGGCCAGGCTTGGTTGTGATATTGAGTCTAGTGATGGCGTATGACCAGTTTCCCAGCAGTAATGCAGTGGACTCTGCTAAGTTGCACAGGCATAGGAACAGACAACCTAGTTAGTTGAATGAAGAGGAATGGCTGCAAGGGAGTAGGGCAAGTAGAACACAGTTAAAATTGATATGGTTTGTCTTTTTTTAAAAAAAAAGATGGAATTAGAAATGTTTTATTCATTTAATTGTCTTTGAAAGTTGCTGAAAATCGGAGCCATTGAGACAGATGACTGACATCCTTTCACTATGTGTGCAATTAACCATTTTCTTTGCTGTGCCTGATCGATTTGCTCAATGGCAGAAGTTATTGCCACACCAGGCTTCAGGAACTGGGTCCAGTTCCACTCCTCCAGTTACAAGTCTTGTCCAATGACTCAGCATGTCCTGCTTTGGTTGACTCTAGTACACAAGGCAAGTAGCTGCAGGTGCAATATTGGTGTGTCTGAATCTCTGCTTTGGGCCAATGAACTGCAGTCACCCAGCCATGGTTGAGAGAGGCACAAAAGCTATTGATACAGTAAGGGAAGGTGAGAGATGTATTCTTACCCCATTTGCTATTTGTACATGAGGAAAGATGAGGGGTAGCTGGAATGCATAGAGCAGAAATTAGCACAATAGCATCTTTGCTGGTCTCTGACCCAGCCCTTGACATTTGTTCTGCTCCAGGACTGTCCTGCATCCTGTTCTCCAAAGGTAGAGAAACTTTGGTGACAAGTATATCCCAAGCCGATTTGCTCCTGCTTTTGCAAGGACAAGAAAGTAAGAAATAATGGAAAAAATTTCCTTCCAATAATTCTGTAAAGAGGGACAGGATCAAAACATATGTGTTAAGAACACACGGGTGCGCCATTTGGGTTGGTCACTGTCCAAGTTGTTGCCCTCCTAGGTTTTTTCCATTATATCTACTGTTTTGAATATTGATTTACAACCACATCCCATTACTGCAATTTTTGGATTACCTATGATAGATTTGACTTATTTATCTCTTCCTGCGGATCGTATGATTGCTTTTCTTACACTAATGGCTAGAAGATCTATACTATTAAATTGGAAAGAGGTAAATCCTCCCACTGTTTTCCAATGGTTTACCCAAACTATACTATGTTTAAATTTAGAGAAAATTAGAAACTCTGTCTATGAATCCCCTTCTAAGTTTGAGTTAACATGGCGACCATTTATTCAATATTTTCATTTGTGGTGAGTTGATCTGGCTCTGTTTTCTTTCTATGATTATGTATGATAATTGGGCTGTAAGATGAGATCGGAGTGATCGGCGTGGTTTAGCTATATCTGTAGGTTTTTTTAAAAGTTTTTTTTTAAAGTTTTTTTTAATTCAGATTTGTTTTTTTCTTTTTTGGGGTTTTTTTTTTCTCTCTTTTTTCATATATTGTTATTAATTATATCTTTTTTTTAGAGATAGTTCACACCCTAAACTGATCAAAAATTTTTTTTTATGATATATTTTTATTCTGTAATATTATTGTTTAATATCTCTGTATTAATTCATTACTTACTATGTATTTTTTTATATCTCTTTGAACTGTATGTGTTTATAAATTATAATAATAATAAAAAGATTGAAAAAGAAAAGAAAGTAAGAAATAGGAGTAGGAGCTAGACCTTTGAGTTTGTGTCACCACTGATTAAGATCACAGCTGATCTAATGATGAATTATTATCAAAAGTGTAAGTACAATGTAGAGATTCTTGTTGCAGCAGATACTTAGGTACATAACATAAAGTACACTAACTACAATCATTTAAATTAAACTACCACAGTATTACAAGGCAGGATAATAGATGATCAATTAAAAAGATGGATAGATAAATATTTAGTTTCAATTAGTTGAAGAAAAAGTGGAGAATTGATATGCCTCCAGGTCCTTCCTTAGACAGCAATTGATTCACTTCATAACGAACATCTCTGAGCACTTCATCACGGAAAACATAAGAGTTACCGACTGATTGTAATTGAGGCTGATTGTCATGCTCTTTATCATAGATGAACTTTTGAAGCAGGTGGGATGTCACACTGTAGCAGTGGGAGGTTGAAAATGCCCACATAACACCAGCAAGTTGATTTGCAAAGGTGTTAAGAACACACGGGTGCGCCATTTGGGTTGGTCACTGTCCAAGTTGTTGCCCTCCTAGGTTTTTTTCATGTCACCCTCAGAAAATGCACCATTGCTTTCCTTGGAACTCGCCTGGAAGAGATATATTGCAGTTGATGATGTGACTTGTTTTGCCTTACTACATGTGATGGCATGCAAGCCCTGCCACAGCTGTCCAGCATTTGTCTGAGGCTCGACCTTGGTTCAAAATGGTCTTTTTGTGATGGTAATCATCTTCAACCCAGACTTCCTGTATTTCTCTAAATCCCCTGATCTGAATACCTGATCTGGCTGTTGGCTCACCTCCACTTACCTGCCTGTTCCCCAAACCCTTAATTGCCTTCCTATTCAAAAATCTAATTATCTGTGTCTTCAATAAATTTAATGAAGCAGCCTTTACTGTTTTCATGAGCAGAGAATTCCACAATTTTGTTGCACTCTGGAGAAGCATTATTCCTCATCTCTATCTTCCCCAAATCTACTACCCCGAATCTTGAATCTGTTCTCTAGTTCAAGTCTCATCTACCAGAGAACATAACTCCCTGGTTTTAACTTACTACTTCATTTCAAAATGTTGTGTTTTTATAAGATCTACCCTCTTCCTTCCATATTCCACTGAGTTCATTTCCAGGCTACTCAATCTATCCTCAAAAGATGACCTCATTTCCAGAATCAACCAGGTGAGGCTCCTTTGCACCACCTCCAAAGCCAACGTATCCTTTACAAGTAAGGAGACCAGAACTATTTCATCTTGTATTCGTATATGAGTTCTTAGACAACACAAGGATGAAGGAAAATGTTCTTTACTTTAAAGTTGTTGTATACAGCACCATGAGACATGCCATGAGGCTGCAAGCCTCCATTACAGATCTGCATATTGTGTGCCAGCCCCCTGCTGGCGGCCATGTCTAATCAAACAGTAAGGCATTGCTAGTTGCATTGCAACCATTACATCTCCCTTTCTTAAAACAAAAGTAGCTTACTTTTAATTAATGTTTTCTTTGTTTTACTCTGCATTTTTAACTTTAACACCAAGAACTTGCATTTCCATTATTATCAACATTGATAAAATTTTTAGACTTGTTTTGTGTTCACGTTTACATACACTAAAACTTGAAGAGTGAGTAAGATAGCATTACTTCATTCTATAACAGGAGTCTTTTAATTTGCTCCGAGTCTCTTAGGAAGATTCATGTGTCTTGATGATCTCCTAATTGATTGTCCTTGAATCTGAGTTGTTGCCTCAGATGATGTCTTCTCAGATGTGCATTCAGGTTGTCCAACAGTTATCGGTCTTTCCATCTACTGTGGCTGGTCCCATTTGAAGATCTCGACAATTTCTTCGCAGAACAGGACCTTCATCTGTCTGAATGGTTTATAATCTTGGTTGGACTTCACTAAGGACAGTTCCCTTCTGAGCCTGTTAGTTTGCTTTGCCTTATAGGCTTACTTGGTCAGTTCTGGTAGGTTTTTTGTTCCTCTGTCAAAGTAATTCTTTTACTTTCTGTTGTTCTTTGAACTTCCTCACTTTCTCCCCCTCTTTTGTTTTCAGGAGGTTTTCCTGAATGGGTAGGTTTGATATTACACTCCATAAGAAGTTGTGCTGGTGACATACCACACTCAAGTGGTGTTATGCGGTCTACTAGCATACTCTGGTAGAAGTCCATTCCACTGTCTTTTGCTTTGTTCATCAGTCTTTTCACTGTCTCTACTGATTTTTTCCACTAGACCATTGGACTATGGAAAATGAGGACTTGACGTGATGTGTACAAAGTCCCACCCTTTGGCAAACTGTCAGAACTTTAAATTGCAAAACTGGGGTTCATGATCTGTGAAGACCTCACTAGCCACACCATGTCTGGGGAATATGGCTTTCATACCTGTTATTACAGCATCTGCAGTGGTGTTTAGTTTACACACCTTTTGGATACAGGGAGTCTGTGACTACAAGATGGTCCTTCCCTTGATATTAGAATAGGTCCGTGCCTTCCTTTTGGTAAGGTCTGTATGGGGCTGGGTGTGGCTTTAGTGGTTCTGCAGGATTGCTTGCTTGATATTTCCAGCATATTGTAAAATTTGACACTTCATCTGTTATATCATTGTTGATTCTTGGCCAGTACATCACCTCTTGTTCTCTTTTCTTACAGTTTTTGATTCTGAGATGTCCTCCATAGATCCTTTTTAGCATCTTTTCTCAGACTCTTTGGGATAAGGATTTTACTTCCTTTTTAGATGATGCCTTTAATCATTGATAGTTCTGCCATGAAGTTCCAGTACTCTGAAATGTCAGGTGAGCAGTCCTGCTTCATGTTGGGCCATCCATCCAAGATGTTTTTTCTCAGTGTTTCATCTTTGTCTGTCTCTGACTTGTAGCTCCATTTTTGCATCTGATATGGACAGTGCACTTGTGATCATGTTCATGAAGACATTCACATATAACAGTTACAGCACGGAAACAGGCCAATTTGGCCCTTTTAGTCAGCACTGATCCAAGTACCCTCCTCCAATCCCACTTACTAGCACACTGCCCATATTTCTCCATTCCCCCTCCCATCCATATACTTATCCAACTCTTTCTTAAATGACAAAATTGACCCTGCCACCATCACCTTTCCTGGAAGCCCATTCCATACAGTAACCACTCTTTGAATAAAGAAGTTACCCCTCATTTTACTCCTAAACCTTTGCCTGTTAACTCTCAACCCATGACATCTTGTATCCATCTCTCCTACTTTCAATGGGAAAAGCCTTTCCACATCAACTCTATCTATCTCTCTCATTATCTTAAATACCTCTATCAAATCCCCTCTCAGCCTTCTATGTTCCAAGGAATAAAGACCTAATATGCTCAATCTTTCCTTGTATTCCAGATGCTGAAACCTAGGCAACATTTTTGTAAATCTTCTCTGCACTCTATCTTGTTAATAACCTTCCTATAAATCGGTGACCAGACCTGCACACAGTTCTCTAAATTTGGCCTCTCCAGTGCCTTGTATAGTTTCATCATTGCTTCCCAACTCCTATATTCTATACACTAATTTATATAGGCAAGCATACTAAAGGCCTCCTTCACCACCCTATCCACATGCGCTCCTACCTTCAGGGAACAATGCACTGTTATTCCTAAATCTTTCTGCTCCATTGCATTCTTCAGTGCCCTCCCATTTACCACATATGTATTGCTTTGATTATTCTTTCCAAAATGAAGCCCCTCACACTTATCAGCATTAAACTCCATCTGCCATCTTTCTGCCCACTCCTCTAAGCAATTTAAATCCCTCTGCAATCTTTGAAAACCTTCATCATCCACAATTCCTCCTATTTTAGTATCATCTGCATATTTACTAATCCAATTTATATTAATGATCCTCCAGATCATTAATATATATGACAAACAGCAATGGTCCCAATACCGAACCCTGAGGTACACCGCTTGTCACTGGCCTCCATCCTGACAAACAATTACCTACTACTACTCTCTGGGACCTTCCTTCTAGCCACTGTTGAATCCATTTGACTATCTCCAAATTAATATCCAAGGACTTAGCCTTCCTAACTAACCTTACTGAAGTCAATATAGACAGCATCCACTGCTCTACCTTTATCAACATTCCTAGCCACCTCTTCAAAAAATTCAACAAGATTGGTCAAACATGACCTTCCATGCACAAATCTGTGTTGAGTGTCCCTGATCAGACCCTGTCCCTCCATATACTTGTATATACTATCTCTAAGAATGCTTTCCATCAATTTATCTACCATAGTTGTCAAACTTCCAAGCCGATAATTGCTAGGCTTGCTCCTCGAACCCTTTTTAAAACAAAGAAACCACATGCGCAACATACCAATCCTCTGGCACTATACCCATCTCTAATGACATTTGAAAAATCACTGCCAGAAAAGTCACATCCCTCCTGCTAATCACTACCATGTCAAGTGTCAATCCATACCTTCAGCTCATCCACCTTCCTTACAATGCTTCTAGCATTAAAATATATGCATTTTAGAGATTTCCCACTTTTTACTTCCTGTATGTCCCTATCTTTACCAACAGCTCTCATGATCTTTTGCAATTGACCTCTGTCCATCTTCGTAGAGAGCACCCCTCTTTTCTATCACTTGCCTTCACCCCCCTCAAACACTGTCTACAACCTTTCTCTGACTGCACTCTAACCTTCTCCTTGCTGTTCTCCTTCATTTGGTTCCCTCCCCCAGCCATTCTAGTTTAGTCTCCTGCGTAACCCTAGCAAACGTCCCCATCAGAATCCCGGTTCCCCTGGGGTTCAAATGTAACCCGTCCTCTGTACAGGTCACACCTACCCCAAAAAATGGTCCCAGTGATCCACAAACTTGGATCCCTGGCCTCTGCTCCACCTCTTCAGCCACACATTCATCCTCCATCTCATTCTATTCCTACTCTCTGTTGTGTGGCACAGGCAGTAATCCTGAGATTACTCCCTTTGCGGTCCTTCTTTTCAACTTTCTACTTAACTCCCTGTACTCACTTTTCAGGACCTCTCTATGTCGTTGGTACCTACATGTACCACAACTTCTGTCTCATCTCCCTCCCCCTTTAGGATGTCCTGGACTTTAGCAGCCACATCCTGGCTCCTGGCAGCAGGGAGGCAAACCACCATCCAGTTCTCCTTGCTCTGTCCACAGAATCCCCTGTCTGTACTCCCCTATGACTATTGCCCTCCTCTTCCTTTCCTTACACTTCTGAGCCTCAGAGGCCGACCCATCTTCATCCATTTTGGTGTTTGCAGGCTCTCTCGTGTCAACAGCTCTAGACAACATGTCTGCTGTGTACATTATCTTACCTGGAGTGTACGCCACATTCAGTGTATAGTGTTGCAGCCTAATCTTCATTCTTTGTATTCTAAGTGGATATTCATTTAATGGCTTTTGGAACAATGCAATCAAGGACTTGTGGTCAGTCTCTACACTGATTGCTTGTCCTGATACAAGCTGATGAAATCTTTCACAGGCATATGTGATGGTGAGCAGCTCCTTTTCAATTTGAGCATATCGTGCCTCCGTGTCTGTCTCTGAGGGTGATGCATACGCAATGGATTGACATTCATCATATTTTTGCAGAACTGCACTGAGCCCACTATGTGATGCATCTTATGATACTTTGATGGGTTTCACTGGGTCGTAAAACCTCAGAACTGGTTCCTCTGAGCAGTTTCTTTAGTTCGCTCTATGACTTTTCATTCTCATGATTCCACTCCCAATCAATGGTCTTTTCTGTTAGTCTTCTCAATGGAGCCATCTTTTCTGAGAGGTTGGATATGAATTTACCCATATAGTTGACCATTCCATTAAACCTCTGTACGTCCTTTTTGCATTGTGGCCTTGGCATGTTCCCAATGGCGGACACCTTTCTGGGATCTGGTCTGATGCCCTCACTGCCAATAATATCTCCTACAAATGTTAGTTCTGTCATCCTGAGCTGGCATTTCTCTCTATTCAGCTTCAGGTTTGCTTTCCTTGTTGCTTCTAGCACTTAGTCTCTCATCATGCTCCATTCTCGTGGTTCCCCATACTATGAAGTCATCCATTGAGGTATGAGCTCCATCCAGATGCTCATAGACCATATGGATAGTTTTGTGATCCATTTCAGGAGCTGAGGCAATTCCGAATGGTAACCTTGGGGATCTGTATCTGCCAAAGGGACTTCTGAATGTGCTCAGTCTTGAACTTGCTTCATCTAATTTTAGCTGATAAAATCCTGATGATACATTTAACTTGCTGAAAAGCTTTTCATTTGCAAACTGACGTGATTTCTTCATGTTTCTGAAGCTTGGTGTTCTCTCTTTATTGCTCTGTTTAGATCTCTTGGATCCAGGCAAATTCTAAGCATTCCATTCTTTTTGTCCATAACAACGAGTGAACTCACCCACTCTGTTGGCTCATTTATCTTTTGAATCACGTTCAGGCTTTCCATCTTGTCCAACTCTGCTTTTAGTTGCTTTTGAAATGCAAATGGAACTTTTCTGCATGGATATATTATCGATGGCACATGTTTATCCACTCTGATCGTGTCTCCTGGAAGGCAGCCTAGACCTTGAAATAGGTAATTGTACAGTTATGAGTTCATCATAAACTGTTTCTCCTTTGCTTTCCACCATGAGGACTCTTTTTGCCAGGTTCAGTTTCTCTCAGGCTGTTAAACCTAATATGTCCTGTACATCCTTTGGTACCATGATGAATGCTAGCACGTGTTCTCTGTCCCTGTGTTTCACTTTGACCATACATTCTCCTTGCACTGGTAAATCAGTACCTGAATATCCTGGCACCTTCTCGTTTGTTCCATACATCTTTGGTCTCCGTTTAATCTTCTTTAAAATCTTCTTAAAATCAGTCTCTGATATTACATTAACTTGTTCTCTAGTATCCAATTCACTTTTAATCTCAACATCCAATCTCTGATTCTTGTTTTCAGTCACAACATATACATAAAATTCCTCTATTTCCCTTTCATCTACTGCATGAACTTTGTTGCACTTGGTTCCTACAGCACATATTGCATGTTTTAACCATATCATGCTAGACACATTTTCGGTGACATGGCTTCGATTGTCCCTTTCATTTTTGTTCACTGGCCACACCTCTTTTCACTTTGGCATGCTTTATGAGAACCATTTTATGTCTATTCTTGCTCACTGCAATCACATTGCCGCTAGTTTTGATGAACAGCTCTCTTGCCTTCATTTTAACAGTTTCTCTAGCTCTACAGTGTGCTATGGCTTTTTCCAGGTCTAGATTTTGCTTTTAGCAGCTTTCCTTTAGACTATTATCTGGAATACCAAACAAAAGTATATCTTTTATCAGCGAGTCTGTCAGTCCACCAAATTCACACGTTTTGCTTCTATCACATACTGATCAATACTTCTCTTCCATTTTCTGTATACACGTGAAAAGTCTGTGCCTCTCAGACATTATCTTACTTTTAGGTATGCAGTATGCTTCAAAATGTTCCATTATTTTTTTTCCAGTTTCATTTTGTTTACTTCAGCAGTAAATGTGAAGGTATTGTACACCTCCAGGGCTTCATCACCCACTGCATATAAGAAAACTGATGCTTTAACTTTATCACTTCACTCATCAGTTCCAACTGCCACTAAATACAATCCAAAATTTTCAGCCACGTTACCTGTCAGTTGAAGTCTCACTGGTGGATGTAATCCTACCATTTTTCACTTTGTTAGCCTCTCTTCATTGATCAATTGCTAACTTTAGATTTTATCTTTTAACGTATTTCCTTCATTCTACTTTTGACATAGTGTTTCATCTTGTATTCGTATGTGAGTTCTTAGACAACATGTGGATGAAGGAAAAGGTTCTTTAAAGTTTATATAAACTGCACCATAAGGCATGCCATGAGGCTGCAAGTCTCCATTACAGATCTGCATACTCTGTCAGCCTACACACAGACTAATCAAATGGTAAGGCATTGCTAGTTGCATTGCAACCATGATCTCTATCATTGCAAGAACTGTACACAGTGCTTCAGGTACAACCTCTTCAGTACCCTACAAAGTTGCACCAGAATTTCCCTGCTCTTAAATTCTACCAAGAAGACCAATATTCCATTTGTTTTTTAAATTTCCTGCTGCACCTGCAAGCTAACATTTTGCAAAATATTCACAAACATTCCCTGGTCTCTCTGAACAGTAGCATGCTGCAACTTTTCACTATTGAAATACTAGTTGGATTTACTACTTTTCCTTCCAAAATGTATGATCTTATCTTTCCAATGATTTACTTTATTGCCAGATCCTTGTCCACTAACTTACCTCCCTGTAGATTTTCTGTGACCTCATACAATTGGCTTTTCCACCCAATTCCAATTGACTTTGTTCTTTTTAAAAAAAAAACAAAATCTGAGGCAATTGTGCTTGTAAGTATTGTGAGCTGTGTTTGGTTTTCATGCCTGCTGCGGCCTGATAGAATATGAGGAAACAGTGAGGTATGGGTGCAATTCTTTGCACCCCCATTTGTGGGGGTGGGGGGGGGGGAGAGGGAAAGAGAAACTGTTCTAATTGATTCTTGAATTCCAATAGAATAATGCATGAACCTGACTAACACTATAGTTTTAATTGCTGTAGTTCTTCTCCGCAAACAAAGTTCATGTAACAAGGCTCCACACTTGTATGTTGTTTTGCTTGAGAATATTATTTGAAACCAATACATTTGTCTTTCTCTGTGCACTGAGATAATTCTTTAATGTGAACTGTAGCATGGTCAAAAGTAAATTAGAGAGAGCAACATTCAAAGGTCACTGACTTGCGTGAGTCTCCCAGGGCCAAAGCTTCAGTGTAAAAACTATTACCTCACCATTTCTATCTTAATTTTGGCACAATTGGAAATTAACTTCCTGAGCATAACTTTGACATCCATGATGGAAGGGCCCTGAGTTGTTATTTCTGAATAATTGTTTTGTACAGGTTCTCTGTTGAATCACTGGCAATAACTGGTGTTCTTAAATGAGATGGCCTGTCTATGCAGAGGACATCAGTACAATTTTAACACTAGTCACCCCATTAATTTCTGATTCATGTGGGAGCTCATCATTTACAAGCTGCTTTTGGTTTCCCTTCTGTTTCTGGTTGCAAAAGAACCCAGGTTTAGTGTGACAAAATACTTGAACTTGAGTCTTTTTGAGGAATTGTTGTTGGGTTTGAATATTGTACCTTTTCATTCTTGGCTCTTGGCTCGGTGTATGTGGGGGAAAGACTACGTTTCACTCTTTGGATTCTCTGTTCTGGTTTTCTGGGACTACCAGCATATACTCAATGTCTTGGTTTTCCAGACTGGTTTTGTACCGAACCACCATTTGCTTTGTACTGTACTACAGTAAAGGCCTACCCATGGACCCAGTTCAGAATGTATATGAAAGGTTTAAAAATTGCCAGAGTCCAAAGGGTTAAAATACCTACTCATTTGAAGTTTGTCAGCTCTAGCAAAAGCAATTCTTGTAGAAATACAAATATACCATATTTATACTTTGAAATAGGTTTATATAATAGAAATATGATGTTGTTCTAATTTATGAACATAAAATAGGTCAACTTCAGCAACTAAAGTTTAGTATTATGAAACTTTCTTTAAAAAGTTTAAGACTTAATTAGGTTAGGTCAATGCATACGAGATAGCATTTAAAATAAATGATGGGTTATTGTTAATGAGGAGTATACTGCCCGGGTAAGCTTGAGGAACCATATCTCATCTGACGAGGTGCGTCATGTATCAGCCTCGGCTGCTTCTGATGAATAGTTATCAACCTGTCACATAAACTTTTTTTGTGAAGGATGTCACCTGGGCCACTGTCTCCTTTCAGTAATATTTTATCTTTATTTCAAAACATTTCCTTGGGTCCATTTTGGATGCAATGAAAAGAACTTGTTAAAACTTGATGGGAAAATAGGAAGGACTCACACTGAATGACACAGGGCATTTAACTATTCAAAAATATAAATGCAATGATTTAGTTTCCTCTTGTGTAATAACACATCTGTCAGCAGTCATTGAGGAGACCAACCATTTTCTAGTCTTGCATGTAATAGGACATTAATAAATGTGTAGAGTGGACAAATAGTGGGCAAACGAAGACTAAAACTGATAAAAGTGGTAGGAAGAACAGGGAGGTCTTAATAATTATAAGGTGCTTGTTCCAATGAGGTAGAGATATAAACGTATCTTAGAAAACACAACTTTTCTAAAAGTTCTTCTACAATTAGCAAAGCTGCAAACAAATGAAACCAACTGAGGTGTTTATCTCTATAGTAACAGAATTGGAAAAAAAAAGAAAATATTTTCTATGTGCAGTGATAAACTTTGTTTAGAACATGTAGTGTGCGTAGGGCATCCATTCCCAACCTTTATTCGGCTATGGCCCCCCAGGACTCTATTCAAAGTTTATGGGCCACCTTCCGTGTGAAGCTGTCATATTTTGGTTTCTTCTGTACTTCTCCTGACTACATTAAAAAAAAACATGAAAAACATTTATGCTACATGAGATGAAAGGAAATCAAAGCTTTTAATTAAATGAACTGTGGTCCTCATTGAGAATGGCTGGTGTAGGGTATGGGTTTAGTTGCCTCTTTGTGAAAATAACTCAGGTGAGGATACAGACATGATGTACAAGGTGATGCCTGAGATTTAAGGGTGTTCATACCAGGAAGGGTAAACAGAGTGGCTCTCTTCTCCTGAGAAAGGAATGTACGAAATCCACCGTGAAATTCCAAAGAAACTATTCAGGAGTGGTACAGATCCATTTCAGAGAAAACTGGGATTAAGGAATTGCAAGGATAGATTTAGATGAGGAAGAATGGATAGGAAATTGGGTAGTGTGTGGGTTGTTTGGACCAAATTGTATGTTTCAGCAAAGTATGTAACCATCGGGCATGGTCTGCAAAATCACATTCATTGTACCTGAACCAAAGTAATGAACTAAAACAAATTAAATTTAAACTAGTTAGAATCTGCCTGTAAACTATTAAAAGGGATTACAGGAAGGTTTTAATGAATGCGTGACGGTGACTTGGTTTGGGCAGTCAGAATGGCCCATCATGATGGGATACACATTGAAGTTTCTTGGATCTAATACTGAATGTTTTGTGAAACTGCAAGAACCAGTAATGAAAATGAACCAGTGCTAGGTAACAACTCAGCTATGATTTATAGATACACTGACAAACCGAACCCTCTGATTCTAGATCCCTTCAAAGATGTGCAGTGCTTGTTTCAAGTTCATTTAAAGACCTTTGTCATGACTTTTTTTGTCTTATTCAAGTGGAAAAAATGTGCATTTGATAAAGTTTGATCTACTTTTTTGTACTGTGATGTAAGGTTTCTATTAAAATCTTGAATATTTGCATTTTTCACTGAAGGATTTCATTCACTGTTTTCTGCTGACTATTACCTCAAGATTTTTAAGTTGTCTAAAGTTAGTGCAATTGTATTCAAAAGCTTTTTTAATGTCATTCATGAATAAAGGATTGTATTTATTCTGTATTTAGTTCGGTTTCTAAATGTGGATTCTTAGTTATCTGTATAGGAACTAAGTTATAATTTGATCTTGATAATTAAAATTTATCTTTTAATTTGTTTCTCCCAATCTGAGGCTGTATTAATCTTTAAACAGCACACCTTCTCCATTAGCTCAGAATAATAAACACTTCATTCCATTCTCTAAAACCCTTATTAAACATAATCTGCAATACAAAATTTTAAAATACAGTATATATTAAAAAAAATTGACTCAAAAGTTCAATGTTTCAAGATATTGGCAATCTTTTGATATTCTGATGTATTTTTTATTACTGGATTAACATTCATATTTTATATAATTAATATTTGATACTCTTTTGTGATTTAATAGATTTATTGTGATGAATGATTATGTAGTTTTTTGATTTCACTTTTTGAGAGTATGTTCCTTGCATTCAAGCACAAATATCTAGATAGGAATTGGTTGAATACTGAGCATCGGAGTTCACCACATCTAATCATTTCCAAGTTTATACAATATTCCACCTCAATGGAATGAGTAATACGAGGTTAGGGGAGAGGCGGATTGGGGAGGAGGTGATTCTAATGGTAATTGGACAAGCCAGAGAGTCAACAGAAACTGCAGGTTGATTTCTCACAACTGAATTGAAATAAGTGCTGCAGAGGCATCAATGTTGATTACCAAGAGGCTAAAAGAGTAACTACATTGCATCAAATGATTGCCCATTTTTGAACTCTAATCTGAAACTAGTTGAACCACAGTAGGCATGGGTCCTGCCCCATTCATAATGGTTGGAGATATCTCTAGAGGATTTATCAGAGACTGGTCACAATATGTTAATCATGGCAATGACTGGGGAGCCTGTGCAATCCTAACCGATTCAACTCCTGGTTATTCAGAGGGTTTTAGTATTGGGACCAGTTACAGATAACATGATGGCCCTTATGGCCACATTCATTTAGGCGTTCAGTGAGATATCACATTAACTTTGAAGGCAATCTTCAGTGTTACCTGAGAAATAATGATGAATTTATTATCAGATTCACTATGCAGTACGTATATACCAGAATTCTCACATGCTGCAGCCAGATACTTCATAAAATAAACTACAATGGTACACAGTAAATTGAAAAAGAGATAATAAATGAAAAAGATAATTAACATAGTGCAAGAAAAAGTGTTACAGTAGCTCAGCCACCTGCCTTGTGGTCCATGATTAGTGTAACAAAGGGAGGTTCAAGAGCCTGATAGCTGTTGCAAATAAGCTGTTCTTGAACCTAGATGTGCTGGTCATCAGGTTTCTGTAGCAGTGAGAAAAGTTCTGGGTAGGGGGCTCTATGATGGCTGCCTTCCTGAACCAGTTCCTCACATAGATGGGAAGTCAGAGCCTGCGATGGACCTGGCTTATAGAACACAGAACATTACAGCAGAGTACATGCCTTTCAGCTCATATTGCAGTGCTGACCTATTTAAACATGCTTCACAACAATACATCCTTGTGCCTATCGA
This sequence comes from Narcine bancroftii, assembly GCF_036971445.1. Classification (NCBI taxonomy): domain Eukaryota; kingdom Metazoa; phylum Chordata; class Chondrichthyes; order Torpediniformes; family Narcinidae; genus Narcine; species Narcine bancroftii. The sequence goes on from NC_091470.1 coordinate 256,008,550, forward strand.
GGAGTCTTTTGAATGCTCCTTTTGTACCAGTCTTCATCACCCTTTCCTGGAAATGCATTCCTGTCACCCACACTCTCTGAGTTTAAAAAAAAGTACTGCTGACATCTCCCTTAGTTTCCTCCATTCACTTTAAAACTATATCCTTTGATATTTGCTAGTGTTTCCCCAGGAAACAGATGCTGGCTGTCCATACTATCTAAGCCCCTCATAATCATATAGACATTCATTAATTCATCTCTCATCCTTGGCTACTCCAAAGAGAAAAGCCCTAGCTTCTCCAATACAGGCAACAACCTGACAAATCTCCTTTACAACTTCTCCAAAGCATCTATGACCTTCCTGTAATGAGGTGACCAGAACTGACCACAAAACTCCAAGTATGGTCTAACCAGAATTTAATAGAGCTGCAACACTATCTCACAGCTCTTGAGCTCAATCTTCCAACTAATGAAGGCCAGCACACCTTAAACTTTCCATTCAATAAACTTCAGCGACAACCTAGTAGGATCTATCAGTATCAGGTTTATTGTCCTGAACATGTCATGAAATTAGTTGTTTTGCAGTAGAAGTATTGTGCAGAACAAGGTGTAAAATTATTATAAATTACAATTCAGTAAATACAAGATTAAAAAAAAAAGTAACTTGTTCAAAAAAGAGAAGTGGACCATAGATTCATTGTCCATTCAGAAATCTGATGGCAGAGGGGAAGAAGCTGTTTTTATAATATTCAGTGCTTACAGGTTTATTATCAGAGTACTCTAAGATTCCTATTTCCTGTGGGTGTGGCAGAATTACTCCCTAATTGGGAGTGCAAAAATAAACTGTATACAGCGTAAACATGTAAACAAATTTAAAAAAAACTCTAAACAGATAATGAATGTAAACAAACTGCAATACAGGGAGAATAAAGAAAATAAATCAATAAGTCACAAGAGTTGTTACCTCAGAAGAAATATATAATGGTGTCATAACAAACCTCTGCAAACTCTTGAGGAAATAGAGGTGCTGATGTGCCTTCTTCCGAGATGTTACAGTATTTTACTTAGAAACACTATCAGCTTGTTTAACAGATAATTTGTAGCTTGTATGGGCAATTGAACCCTTTGGAGCAGTGCTGTCCCTTTAAGTTCAGCCCATTGTCAATGTTGAGCAATTTGTCCATCTGAACTGATTCCATTTCTTGCACTTGGCCCATATCCTTCTAACTCTTTCCAATCCATGTATCTGCCCAATTTGCTTTTAAATGACCCAATTGAACCCATGTCCTCCAGCAGTTGGTTCCATAAAAAGGACCACCTTTAAAATGGAAAAAGTTGCCCCATATGTCTCTTTTAAATCTCGCCCCCCCCGACCACCCATCTTAAGCCCATGTTCTTTAATTTTAGACTCCCCAACGTGTTAGACTCCCCAACGTGTTAGACTCCCCAATGTGTTAGACTCCCCAACGTGTTAGACTCCCCAACGTGTTAGACTCCCCAACGTGTTAGACTCCCCAACGTAGAGCAAAAAAAAACTTTTTTTTTCCTTATCCCCATCCTTCATAACTTCGTATATCTATATAATGAAACCCCCTCAGCTTCTTGTGCTCCAGGGGGAAAAAAATAGTCCTAGCCAATCTTTTTTCTTTTTTAAAAAAAAACCTCGAGTCCTCCACACTCGTAACACACTTGAATTTTCTGTGCCTTTTGCAGTTTAATGACAACTGTCCTATGAAAAGGTGATCAGAACTGCTCACAGTATTCCTTATGTGGCATTGCCCACATTTCGTAACAAGACATCCTAACTCCTGCACTCATTGTCCTGAGTGATGAAGGCAAATAAGCCAAATGCTCTCTTCTCCACCTTGTGTGTCTGTGTCATCACTGTCAGGGTACCATTTATTTGCCCCTCAAGTCTCTCTGTTCTACAATAATTCCAATGAGGTTTGTCGGCTAATTTCCCTCTGTAAATTGCCCACAGTACTGGGTGGCAGAATCTGGGGGTAGTTGATGGGAATGTTGGAAGAATAATAAGGGTTTGTTTGGGATTGGTGTTCATGAATGCTTGATAATTGGCATGTATTCAGTGGTCTGAAGGATCTGTTCCATGCTACATGATGCTATGAATTTTTTAATACTGTCCTACCAGCTACGTGTAAAATAGAATTGTGCTTAAGGAGTTGGAGCAGGAGAGGGATATTGAGGCATCACAATAAAAGATCACCAGATCCATCAGCAAAATATTTGCAGTCCGTGAAATAAAGCAAATTGATCATTCAGATTCTTGGCAATATTATAAAGACAATTTAAAGGCAAATTGGCTCTGCTCATCCTATACCTGGAGTATTGTGTGAGGGTTCTTGTTCCAAAAATGTTTTCAGTCATTGGAGGGGATACAAAGAAATGCTATATGTTTGTTTGGGAAGGACAGGTGTGAAAAGATTGCTCCACTTGACTCCATGACTGGCAAGAAATAAATTCTGAACAGGGATAATGTAGATTTCCTTAAAATGACCAAAGGCTTGGATGAGGTGGATTTGGGTCAGTTTTTGTGCCATGGATAAAATTTAAGCACAAGGAGTGAAATGAACAGATTATAGACAACAAAGGTTTTAGTAACAGAACACTCCTCGACAAGGAATGGCAAGTGGAATAGATTGAGGATATATGGCAGAGCAAGAATCCTTACTGATATTCAAGAAGGAACTAAACCAGGTCCAGCCATCAAATGAGATTCAGGATTAATTGGAATCTACTGAGAGCGTAACATGGAGAGATGAGCTAAATTAAACCAGGGTCTCTCCTGCTAAAAATGTTATCATTTCATAATTAGTGGGACATCCTAATTACAGAAGCACACAATAAGTTGGAAGGGCATTCAAAGGAAGATGAACACTAGATAAGTTGTGTCCAAACCTGCCCGTTGCAATCAGCCTGAGATTCATTTGGTTATGGTTTTAATTTACTTCCCTAAAGTCTTGGACGAGGAAACAATTTTCTGGTTGAGAACCTTGTAATGTCCTTGCAATGTTTAGATTGGATCGCTAATCATTGATCTACTCATCTGCAGTCCAAGTGGACATTTTCAGATAACCCAAACAGCTGGAGTTTTCAAATATCAGCAGATCAATTAGATGATTCAGACATTCGTTAATTAAAAGGGAGTCAGAATACATGCAATTTCTCCAGCACATTCTTTTATACACTTGCAATCAACTTTCCTTTGAACAGTAGCACTAATTAGAAACACAATGCTCAATTTCTGTAACTTACTGAAATTGAACGTTCATGGGCTTCATCCAACATTGTCTCAAATCAAATGATTTTCTCCCTCCCTCCCCCTTGTCACTGTACAAAATTAATGCCACTTGATCAAATCACATTGTGCATTTGATGTGTCTTGGAATTGGAGGATGGAGAGCCCATCTGTGCACCTGCAGATGGTCGACAATTTAACTAAGTACATTAGAAGAAAATTTCATGGGTAGAAAACTGCCACTTACTTGATTACATCTGTAGGCTGTGCAATGAGCTATAAAAGATTAGGATCCTAAGCTTGATGGAGAAGGCAAACCTATTTGGAACGTCATAATTTCTGCTTCTGTTTCAACAAAGTTGCAATTTAGGGTGTCTAACAAAGTAATGAAAACCATTTGAGAGGCAGTTATAATAAGAGCTTGTAGCACAGTGAAAGAGCCTGTTGGTAAACTGTTCTGAGCTTTTTGAGTGATATTTTGTCACTTCAATATGAAATCAGAATCAGGATTTATTATCATGAACAAGTCATGAAATTTGGTGTTTTATGGCAGCAACATATAGAGCAAATCAACTTACAACATTACTATAAATTAAAAAGAGAAAAATAATTGTGCACAAAAAGTAAGGCAGCATCTTTGGTTCATTGATTATTCAGAAATAAGTTGGCAGTAAGGAAGGAGCTGTCCTTGTGCCACTGAGTGCTCATCTTTAGGCTTTTGTACCTTTTCCCCAATAGTAGCAGAGTGAAGAGGGCGTGGCCTAGGTGGTGGGGGTCTTTGACGATAGAGGCTGCTTTTTTAAGACAATGTCTCATGTAGATGTTGTCGATGGAGTGAAGTCTGGTGCCTGTGATGTCACAGGCTGAGTTTACAACCCTCTAGATTTTATTCATTTCCTGAGAGTTGGCACCTCCATACCAGACAGCGATGCAACCAGCTAGAATGCTCTCCACGGTACACCTGCAGATGTTTTTGAGAGTTTTTGGTGACATACCAAACCATTTCAGACACCACTCAAAGTATAGCTGCTGGTGAACCTTCTTTGTGATTCAATCCACGGTGAGGCTCCAGGACAGATCCTCATAGATTTTGACATGCAGGAACTTTGAAGTTTTTGATCCTCTCCATTACTGAGCCCTCAATGATGTCTGGGTCGTGTTCCCCTGACTTCCTTCTGAAGCCCACAATCTTCTCTTTGGTTTTGCTAATGTTGAGCCTAAGGTTGTTGTCGTTAAACTATTCAACGAGATGATCTACTCCCTGCTGTACACTTCCTTATTGCCGTTTATGATTCTGCTGACAACTGTGGTGCCATCAGTAAACTTTCAGATATCATTGGAATTGTGCCTGGCCACAACAGTCATGAGTGTATAACAAATAGAGCAATGGGCTAAGCACTCAACCTTGTGGGGCGCCTGTATTGATGATCAGTGAGGAGGAGACGTTGTTTCCAATTCATACTGATTGGTCTTCCAATTAGAAAGACAAGAATCTAGTTGAAGAGTTGGGTACAGAGGCCTAGAGTTTGTAGCTTCTTGACCAGTACTGAGGGAATAATGGTAATGAAGAATAAGCTGTAGTTGAAGAGCAACTGTATGTATGAATTATTGTTTTTGAGATGGTCCAGAGCTGAGTGGAGGGTCAGTGATATTGAATCTGCTGTGGAGTGATTGTGATGATGGACAAATTGCAGTGGGTCCAGATCTTTCATTAAGTACATGTTAATTTTGATCATGACCAACCTCATTTCATCACAGTAGAAGTTGGTGCTATTGGGCAGTAGTCATTGAGGAACTTGCACTACTCTTCTTGGGTACTGGGATGATTGATGACCTTTTAAACCAGGTGGGAACCTCTGACTATAGCAATGAGAGAATGAAACACATTCTGGTTAGTTGGTTGATACAGATTTTCAGTACCTTGCCATCAGGGCTTGACACCTTGCAGTGGTTTCCCCCTCTTGAATGATGTTCTGACATTACCCTCAGAGACAGAAATTACTGGACCCTCAGCCTTTTCAGGGATTCTAGTAGGCACTGTTTAGTCCTTCTTCTCAAAGAGGGCATAGGTGTTTGGCTCATCAGGTAGTGAAGCATCGCAGCCATCTATAGTGTTCACCTTCATTTTGTAGGTTGTAATGGCCTGCACTCCCTGCCATCTTTGATGTGTATCTGTCTCTGAATCAAGCTTCCTCCAGAATTGCCACTTTGCTTCAGAGATGGCCTTCTGCAGGTTGTACCTGGACTTCTTGTAAGGATCCCATTCCCTGGCCTTAATCCCCCTTGTTCTCGCCCTCAGCAAGATGCAAATTCTCTTATTCATTTAGAGCTTCTGATTGGGGATCAGAATGCGTTGGCCACATTCATCCATGCATGTCTTAATGAAGATGGTGACACCTGTTGCATATTAATTCAAGTCTATGGATGAGTTCTTGAGTTCCGTCTACCGATTCAACGCAGTCCTGCAGACATTCCTCCACCTCCTTCGACCACACCTTCGCTGTCTTAACCACTGGTGCTAAGGTCCTCAGTCTCTGCTTGTATGCCAGGAGTAGAAGTACAGCCAGGTGAGCAGACTTGCCGAAGTGCAATCGTGGTATGGCTCTGTATGCGTTTTTCATGATGGTGTAGCAGTAGTCGAGTGTGTTGGTTCCCCTGGTCTCACATGTGACGTGTTGGTGGTAGTTTGTCAGACTTCTTCAAGTTGGGCTGATTGAAATCTCCCACAATGACCGGGAAAGCATCAGGATGTGCCGTCTCATGGCTGTTTATCACAGTGGTTGGTCCCTCCAGCGCCAGCCTGACATTGGCCTGGGGTAGAATGTACCCTGAGACCAGGATGATGGCGGTGAACTCCCTCAGCAGGTAGAATGGATGACACTTGATCACCAGATGTTCCAGGTCGGGGGGAGCAGGACTCATTTGCCCCATATAGTCCAGAAACTTACTAATATCTACCTATTCACCAGAAAAATCTGAGGAGCACCACATCATTCCTTTAATTTAATCAGTTAATTCATTAATATAATTTATTAATCAGAAATTCTTCAGTATCCTTTTTGTTCTACTTTTGTAAAGATCAAATGCAGAAGATTATAAAAAATTGATAAAATTGTATGGACAATAAGAATCCCTTTCTCAGGGTGGGGAGGGAAAGGGGAGGGTAATAAGTTTGAAGGAGATGTGCAAGGTGAGATTACATGGAGATTGGTTGGTGTGTATAATGGTTTTCCAGAAATATTGGTGTAAGCAGACACTACAATAAGGGTTAAGAAGTTTCTAGATAGACGGAGATTGGAGGGATGTGTACATGTGAAGCCAGAAGATGTTTAATTCAATTTAACATCATGCTTGGCACGTAGGCCAAAGGACCTGTTCCTGTGATGTACTGTTCTGTGTTAGAACATGGAACTGTACAGCACAGTACAGTATAGACTATTTGGCCCACTATGTAGTGATGACCCATTTAAATAAACTCCACGATCAATCTAACCCCTCCCTTCCTCACAGTCCATAACCTCTATTTTTCTCATATCCATGTGTCTATAGTACCAACTCAAATACTATCCCTGGTCGCACTTTGGGATCAGATCCTGAGGGAACATGACATAGGTGGCAAGGATGCCCACAATGCTGAGGTGAACTGTGGTCCATGGTCAGAAGTTCTGTGTAGTCACTCCAAATCTAGCAATCCAATTTAAGATGAATGCTCTAGTACATGCCTCAGTATCACTGACTGGTAATGGAATGGCCTCTGGCCAGCGTGTGAAGCGGTCTACTACTGTGAGAATATACCTCATGTCCTGTGATACTGGTAATGGTCCAACCAGATCCATGTGCACATGCTCAAATCTTCTGTGTATTGTTGGGAAAGGCTGCAGGGGTGCCTTGGTGTGGTGAATTTTCGCAGATTGGCAGGCTATACACATTTGTGCCCATTGTGCGACATCTTTTTTCAGCCCATGCCACATGTACTTGTTTGACATTATTTTGACTGAAGTCCTGATGGATGGGTGTGATAGATTGTGAATGTCATCAAAAAGATGCTGTCTCCAAGATAATGGGACCAATGGTCAAGGATAGCCCAACGATACATCACAAAGGAGTTCTGGGCTACCTTGTTGTGGTGCCACCTGTCGAATGTAGAGTCCAGTAATAGCTGTACTGTATGCCTGTATATTTGGATCCGCGGATTGTGCTGCAGCCAGTTCAGCAATGTTGACTCCACCTTGAATATGGCACACACTTGATCTAGAGAGCACATCTTCGACAAGATGGTCCTTTCCCGAAATATGACGCATGTCCATAGTAAACTCTGAAATGTAGGACAAATATTGTTGTTGTCTTGCCGACCAAGGATCTGTGACTTTGCTAAAGGCAAAATGAATGGTTTATGGTCTGTGAATATAGTGAAATGTCGACCTTCCAAGATGAAACGCAAGTGCCTTATAGCCAGATAAAATGCTAATAGTTCTCTATCAAAGGCGCTGTACTTCATTTCCGCTGGCCTAAAGAAGGCAAGGGGCTGATAATGGCCATTTATGTATTGTTACAGAACTGCACCCACAGCTGTTCCTGAGGCATCTGTGATAAGCATCAAAGCAGCTTCAGGATTTGGATGTGTAAGCATTGCTGCTTTGGCTAATGCCTGTTTGGCGGACATAAATGCGGCCTCTGCTTCTGCGGTTCAGGTAATGTTTTTGTTTGGAGCAAAGATGATGTCAAACAGGGGTCACAGGATGTCGGCAATCCTGGGAATAAATCTGTGATTTATAAAAAAAAAATTATCATTCCCAAAAACTTCTGTAGCTCTTTGATGGTGACAGGTCTGGAGAATGTACGGAAGTCATCTACCTTGACTGATAACAGATATATGCCGTCTGCTGTAATTTTATGCCCTAAGAATTCTGTGGTTGACTTGCCAAAATGACATTTGTCAAAGTTAATTGTCAGACCAAAGTCTTGGAGCCGTTGGAAAAGGCGGCACAAATGCAGGCGGTGATCTTGCTCATTTTGACTTGCTGCAAGGATGTCGTCCAAGTAAATGTATGCAAAGTCTAAATCTCTGCCAAGAGCGTCCATAAGTCGCTAAAAAGTTTGCACGGTATTCTTTAAGCCAAATGGCATTCTGAGGAATTCAAAAGGACCAATCGGTATAATAATTGCTGTCTTGGGAATATCATTCTCATGAATCTGTATCTAATGATATCCCTTAACCAAATCAATCTTTGAAAATATGCAACAATGTTGCAGATGGGGGGTGAAATCCTGTTTGTGTGGATTTGGGTATCTGTCAGGTGTAGTGACATCATTAAGTCTACGGTAGTCACCACAGGGTCTCCACCCGTCTGTCGTCTTGGGTACTATGTGCAAAGGTGAGGCCCAAGGGCTGTTTGAGCGTCGGATGATACCCAATTCTTCCATTGCTTTAAATTCTGCCTTTGCTTGCGGCAATTTATCAGGCTCCAGACGATGAGCCTTGGCATGGACCGGTGGGTCTGATGTGTCTATGTAATGAGACATACCATGGGCTGTTCTTGAGGCATTGACGTTAGGGGTGAAAATATGGGGAAATTCATTGTGTAATGCAGTATATGCGTCCTTGTGTAACGCATGTACTCAGGGCTGTGAAACTCCCCCCTTGATGCACGCCAGTGAATATGTCTGAAAGGTGGTGGCGTGAACTAATTTTCTGCATTTTACGTCTACCAATAAGTCTTGGGAACGTAAAAAATCCACACCCAAAATGGGTTGAGTGACAGAAGCGAGGACACAATTCCAATGGAACATGGTTCCACCTATTCCGATTGTGATTCGTCTAGTGCTGAAACTTGGAAAGGCAGTTCCATTCACTGCTCACAGGGTCAAGTGGTGTTTTTTATGCGTCTTTCAAAAATAGGTCAGCGAGATCAAACTAAGTTCGGCACCTGTGTCTACAAGGTATTTGCACTTACCCGGATCGTCCTGAAGATACAATAGGCCTGTAGTGCCGAGGCCACTACAGGCAGCCGGCTCTCTTGTTTCCTGACTTTTTAATAGTAGGTACATGGCTGGATGCACTTATGGGCAGTTTTTCCCCAGCAGCGATGGTAAAAACACCACTCTCAATGTACATCAGCACATTCCTCTTGGATTGGACTGCAGATACAGGAGGCTGGTAGGATGCGGGAGATGCTTCTGCTGCAAAATCTGGATGTATTCGGGCAGACCCTTGTGTAGGAGTACGATAGAACCTGTCAGCCTCTCGAGCCATGTTATGGGAATGGTGGAAATCCATGTTACCAATGGGTATGGCAACATGAGCTGGAAGTTTTGACAGAAATAAGATTTCAAAAAGCAGACAATGGGAATGACCATCTGACAATGCTAGCATCAGGTCTGATGGATTCTTGACACCTTGGTCTTCCATGTTCAAAGGACACATGCCACGCTCATGCCTAGTAAGATCCAACGTGTCAAGAAGTAACTGACAGAACCTGGTGTACTGGTCTTCTGCTAGAGGATGAGCAATAAACTGGACTTGTATCCGATGGAGTTTAGAAGGATGAGGGGGGACATGATTGAGGTATACAAAATCATCAGGGGGATAGACAGGGTGAAGTCGGATTACTTGTTCCCAATGATGGGGGAGACGAGGTCTAGAGGGCATAGTTTAAGAATACAGGGTAGGCCCTTTAGGATGGAGATGAGAAAACATTTTTTTTTACCCAGAGAAGTGTGAATCTGTGGAATGCTCTGCCACAGAGGGTGGTAGAGGCAGATTCGCTGATTATGTTAAAAAGAGAGTTAGATAAGACTCTAGTGGGCAAAGGAGTTAAGGGTTATGGGGATAAGGCTGGAAAGGGGTACTGATGGTAGTGATCAGCCATGATCTGTAAAATGGCAGTGCTGGCTCGACAGGCCGAAGGGCCTACTCCAGCTCCTTTTGTCTATTGTCTATTGTCTATTAAATTCGCTTACTCGCGATGCAATGGCCGTGTCCAATGTACTCACGACATGCCAAAATTTTTTGTTTTCCGCCATATACCCCAAAGGTTAAACTGGGTTTCAGCCTGAAGAAACCAAATTCAAGGTTGATGTGTCCAGAAAGGAGGCAAATGAAGCCCAACTGCATTAACTGTCGTGGTGGTGGCAGTTGTCGCTGCTGTTGAAATGTCCTCCTTTTCCATATGATTCAAATTTGTTGAATCTTAACTTCGGGGTCACCAATTTGTAGTAGCTGCTACTCTTCTTTGGCTTGGCTTCGCGGACGAAGATTTATGGAGGGGGTAAAAAGTCCACGTCAGCTGCAGACTCGTTTGTGGCTGACAAGTCCGATGCGGGACAGGCAGACACGATTGCAGCGGTTGCAGGGGAAAATTGGTTGGTTGGGGATGGGTGTTGGGTTTTTCCTCCTTTGCCTTTTGTCAGTGAGGTAGGCTCTGCGGTCTTCTTCAAAGGAGGTTGCTGCCCGCCAAACTGTGAGGCGCCAAGATGCCCGGTTTGAGGCGATATCAGCCCACTGGCGGTGGTCAATGTGGCAGGCACCAAGAGATTTCTTTAGGCAGTCCTTGTACCTTTTCTTTGGTGCACCTCTGTCACGGTGGCCAGTGGAGAGCTCGCCATATAACACGATCTTGGGAAGGCGATGGTCCCCCATTCTGGAGACGTGACCCATCCAGCGCAGCTGGATCTTCAGCAGCGTGGACTCGATGCTGTCGACCTCTGCCATCTCGAGTACTTCGACGTTAGGGATGTAAGCGCTCCAATGGATGTTGAGGATGGAGCGGAGACAACGCTGGTGGAAGCGTTCTAGGAGCCGTAGGTGGTGCCGGTAGAGGACCCATGATTCGGAGCCGAACAGGAGTGTTGGTATGACAACGGCTCTGTATACGCTTATCTTTGTGAGGTTTTTCAGTTGGTTGTTTTTCCAGACTAGTAGTAGCTGCTACTAAATAAAGGCAAACACACACAAAGGTAGTCAACTCAAGACTGGTTTATTGCAGACATACACAGACCTTTTATTCTCTGCCTGTTGATGAGCTCATTAGTGAACAGCTGCTGGACCACAGGACCAGCAGGTTAAAGCTATGAGCCTTTCGGCAGGGGCTTCATCTGATCTACTCACTGTACTTTGGTGCCCATCACTGCTAGCCTGTGATTTGTTAGGTAAGTCTGTGATCTGATGATGGCGGTTCGCTATTCCGCACTGTGGGCCTGCTACAACAGTATATTTGTGCAAATTTGGCAACTTGTATGCAAACTTTCGGTATAAATATGAAATAGTCTCCATCCTTTCCCTTGAGCCCTGCATTGATCCTCTTTAAACTGACTATATAGAAGCTTGGTTAATGTCCTATGTGTTTGATTGTACATCACTGAGCAATCCTTGAAGATTTCCTTTTTTTTAAATTTTACATTACTATATTATTGTACTTTTAAATAATTTCTTTTTGGGGATGGGGTAGAGAGGGGGATGGTTAGGGAAGGGGAGAGTTTACAAATATTATGTAGTGTATTTAAAAAAAAAATTATTGTGGTATTAACTAATTGCAAACCACATGTATGGAAAATTTACAAAAAGAGCTTTTTCTAATGAAGCTAATTTTGCTGTTTGCATTTTGTGCCTGGGGGACAGCCTTTGAGGATCATGGTCCATCCATTCACCTCAGGGCATTGTTTTGGTTATATTACCAAATGGTTTTCCTTCTAAAGTGCACAGCAATTTGTTACATTGCAGGGGGTGGGTGGGTGGGTGGGTGGGTGGGGAGGGGTGGGGCACCTTTTACCATGCGTGGGCCAGAGGGTGAGTCAGTGGTTGAATTGTGGGCCTCATTTTTTGACTGCGTCCGACTAGGAGGGGGTTGTGGGGGCGGCTGGCAATGTCGATGTACAGATAAATTTAGATCTCGGGCAGTAGGTTTCCCACCTGTTATTGCTCAGTCCATATTTACTTTATCTCTTGAGTATCACTTTTGCAATGATATCTCCACAGAGTTGGAAACAACCACTTCCATGCTCAGTTTAAACATGTTTATATACTCAAACAGTGCAAAAGAATTTACAACCCAGCAGGTGTGAGATACAAAAGCTTCAGACTTTTAAGGTTCCATCATTTATTTGTGAGTCTCAGAAGAGAAGCCAAATCACCTTTCAAAGTAAACAAATTTCATAAGTGAACTAGATCTGTGAAGTCCTATTTTTTTTCCTAATTTACTTTGCCATATTCAAGCACACAAAGTACTGGCCACTGTTTTCTAAAGTATTTAGTCATCTGAACTACAGGTATTGATTTGCAACTCTCAAGAAATTACTGTAGTTTAAGCCAGCATCATGTAATGTACAGAGATGAAATTGGAGAGGTGGGGTGATGATTGAGAACATTATCATCAAAGATATTTGACTATCATGGCGTTCCTTTCAAGAAGAATTTTTTTTGAAAGAATTAATAAAATATTACTCTTTTATATAAAAATTAATGAGATCTGACATTTTGGATCTGTATCATTGATAAATTATAGAAAAAGAATCTTACTGAGGTTTTGGAGATGTCAAGTGGCTTCAACAAATGAAAAGACAGATTTTCTGTTGGTGATTCAGCCTGTAAACCTTACTTGAGTCCACATGCAGACCATATTACATTACACTGTGACAGATTATAGATATGTTTTTGAGAGATAAATTGGGGCAAGTTTTTTAGTGTAGGTCACATACAAACACTTTAAAACAGATCTTATTTAAAATACTGTAGCTCTGCTCATGCTAGCCCTAGACAGACTGGCACCAAGAGCCTTTGTGAAAGTTTGGAGAGTGCCCAAGAGACTTCACTAATGGATTGTTGTTTACAAAAAGGCAACAGATAAAATAACTTGTTGAAGCCACAGGCTGTCTGGAATTGAACTTGCTGTTCTAGGTACTTGAAAGATTGTGGAAATACCCCATTTGGAAGACAGGTTGTGAGTCCTTAGTTCTGCCTGGTCAAAGCCCTTGTGGCTCATACAAGAGGAAAGGACTGGCTGCCTAATGTTTCACAAAAAGGAACTCTGTGGTGACCTGAAGGAGTTTATCTGGAAAACCCTGAAGGGGCAAGTTTCTTTGGCAAGTCACTGAGGTTGTTGGTTACAAGGAATCAGTTGTGGGTATCCAAGGAACAACAAATCTCTCTGAAAACTGACAAGAACCTTCCTGAGTGGTAACCATTTACCTTTCAAGCACCAAAGCCAGGTGAACTTCATAAATGTTAAATTCTGTGCACCGTATAAGAACCAATAAACTTGGAGGTATGAGAAGTGAGATTGGACTGTGAATCAAAGAAATTTTATGAACGTATACACACATTACATACACGTGCGCTTAGAATTAGGAAGGGGCTAAGTTAGTTTAGTTAAGTTAGTGTGATTCTGTTTTTATGTTTAAAGATAATTAAAAGGAACTTTTTAAGTAACCATTTGTTTTGGTGAATATCTATTGCTGCTGGATTTTGGGGTCCTCTGGGCTCGTATCAGTACCCAAAATGGAGGTTTTCAAGTTAAATATTGTTATAATCATAATGTTACTGTGCATGTAACACAAAGACCAACATTGTCTTTCATTTGGTATCTCTATTTTCTGTTCTTATCTTTATCCTGTCCCTAACAAGAATTGTAAGGGCCATTGCAGAGAATGTGGTCAGAATTTCTGTTGGTAACTTTCTATGTCCAAAAGTGCAAAATAGTCAGTCCCTTGAAACTGAAAGAGCTGTATAACACAATTTATCTTATAATTGTGACTACCTCAATTGTTTAATGCTTCCTATGTTTGTTTAATTTAATGCCTTGTTCTGAGGTGACAGCTTAATAAAGCAAATGTTTTTTAGAGAGTTGTTCCTCCTGCTGTTCAGAAAATTGGCTTCATTATAGTTACACTGGCTCAAAAATCACATGGGCTATTGTCTTTAGTTTGAATTCCAGTGTGATGTAAATTTGTGAAGTTGCATCAGATATCATCATATAACAATACTCTTCAGAAACGTGGAAGGTACTTATCTCTCATTTGTTCAAAGGATAAGAATCTACTTCCTGAAAAACAATTTTCTATTCTTTTAATCCCTTTTTTTTCCCATTCTCTAAAGGAAAGGTTGTCTATTGTAAAAGGGGAGTAGCTTATTTTGCGTCAATATTAGTTTTGGTAATTGATAATTTGTTTTATTTCTTTCTACATGAATCTTCTTCCAAATATTGAGGAGATGATGTAATACTGGAGAAGTTCTATGTTGTACCAATTTTTCGTCCCATTTATATAATATGTGTTCAGGTATCTTTTCCCCTATTTTATCTAATTCTAATCTCGTCCAGTCTGGTTTTTCCCTTGTTTGATAAAAATCTGATAGGTATCTTAATTGTGCGGCTCTATAATAACTGGAGATACAGCGCTGGCATATTACCAACTGAGATCCTACTTGAAAGATAAATTAGGAAGCAATTTGAGTTTACCAGAGGGAAGTAACCTTGAATATGTGATTACAGATACAATGTTAATCAAAAGATTTATAACAAATATGTATATTAAACTGCAAGAAAAGGAGAATGAGGAAACAAATGGTAAAACTAAACAAAAATGGGAACAAGATTTAAATATAAAGATAAAAAAGGAAACATGGGAGAAATTATGTTCTGGAACGATGAGAAATACAATAAATACGAGGCTACGTATGATACAATATAATTGGTTACACAGACTATACATTACACCGCAAAAGTTAAATAAATGGGACCCAACAGTATCTGATAGATTTTTTCGATGTAAAAAAGAAATGGGAACAACAATTCATACAATCTGGACATGTGAGAGAGTAGAAAAATTTTGGGATGATCTCAATCAGATATTAAATAAAATAACAGAAAACAATATACCAAAGAATCCAGAGATCTTTCTCCTAAGTAACATAAAAACAAGGAATTTGGAATTGATTTGGAGGATGCACAAAAAAGATTTGTTAAGATAGCCCTAGCCGTAGCAAAAAAATGTATTATGTCAACCTGGAAATTGGAAGATAATTTGAAAATACAACAATGGTATATAGAAATGAATAAATGTATTCCATTAGAAAAAATAACATATAGTTTAAGAAATAATATTGAAATATTCGAACAAGTATGGGAGCCTTACATTAAATACAATAGCGAAAACCTACCGGGGACAAACATTACCTAAGTTGATGGAAGGAGAAGGAAAGAAAAGAATGGACTCTGTAGAATTTCTGGTGTATCTTTGTTGAAATACAACATTGTCTGACTGAATTAATGCAACCTAGATTGTATACCTAAAATGGATGAGAGGGGGGTGGGGGGTGGGGGGGTGGCTTGGGAGGAGGGGGGGGGGGGAGAAAAAGTCACTGTAAATGTGTGAAAAAGAAAAAGTGTATATCATGACTATTGTGATTTATGGTGTGAAAAATAAAAAAAAAAGAAACGTGGAAGGTAATTTTGTGTGAGATCATGATCTAACTCACAGCGAGACTTCACAAATGATCCTGCTATTGATCCTGTGACATTGACTCATGGTCTGGTGAAGAAACCAACAAGGAATCCATTTGTGTGCAGATGCTATAAACTGCCAGAGGAATTGTAGAGGGAGGTACAATTAAACATTGGAAATATATTTAGATACGTACATGGATAGGAAATTTTCGAGGAAAATTTATAGAAAATGCAGGAAAATGCGACCCTTCAGAAACAATGTAGTTACCATGGATAAGCTGCATCAAAGGGACTACTGTACTGTATTGGGCTATTTCTATAAAAAATGGCCTTTCAAGTATCTGGTGACAAAATGCTCCTTTTTATCATTATTATCTGTTTTATTTTTCTCTAACAACTCCAGCAAATTTGTTCTCCATCCATCTTCGGGTCTAATTTGAAGAAGCAACATGGATTTTCATTACTTTCGATGATCAATGTCCTGGCCACTAAACTTCACCTGTGTTTTGAAGAAAAATTTAACCCATCTCAATAAAAGATGGCATTTCTGTTCATTCCTACTTGGCAGTTGGAAGTTCTTCTAAAAGTGCTCACTCGTGCTTCTTTTGGTCATGACCTTTTGTCCTTGGAGTCCAACTAATGTTATTTCATTGCCACAGATATTTTTATGGTTTCCTTCCAGTCCATACTGGGCAGACTCAACAATCTCTAAATTCCATAAGTTTAAATGATGGGGAGGTGAACGGGTGCCCCATGAGAGGTGGGGTAGAAAGTGCTGGTCATCAGGGAGTGCAGAATGATCTATGTAGGAGGGCTGAACTGGAGTCAGGATTTCTGTGACTCTTTTGAGCGTTGTAAGGAAATTTTCACCTTGTCACTTTCTTTCTGTGAGGCCAAGGTACCCAGCTGGATAAATATTACCATATCTGTTGCTTCTTGCATTATTCATTTTTTTTTTGCAAACCATGATATAATATGAAAGAATGTGCAGTCAGAAAGAGGCCTTTTGATTCCTTGAGTCCATAATGACTCTTAAAAACATTTAACTCTAATACTACAGTCATCCAATTTTATCCTTCCCATTTTTCCATTAATTCATCTCGCCTCCATCACTCACCAGTGCTCTCTAGGGGTAACTTACAATGGCCTCTTTAACAAGGAATCTGAACATCCTTGTATCCTTGAGCCAGAGAGTTAAACACCATGGCTTGGCCCTTTGGTGCATTGAGTCTGTGCTATCAACCATTCATTTTCATATTAATCTTTCCTGAACCTGCTTTATTATCCCATTATTGCCATCAATTACTCCCTTTGGCTTTCTCACTGATGCAGTAGGGGAAATTTACAGTGGCCAATCACCAGCCCACATGTCTTTGAGATTTGGAAGGAAACCAGAGTACCCAGAGGAAACCCATGTGATCACAAGGAGAATGTCCAGATACCACACAGACAGCACTGAAGCTCACAATTAATCCCAGGTCAGTTGCTTTGTTAGTGGACACTCAACATCTCCTTACTTGTCAGGAAGGCAGACAGTGACTGCACTTCCTGAGAAGATTGAAGCGGGCAAGGCTATTGACCACTATTATGTCAACCTTCTATCTAGAGCGTCTTGGCCTGCTGCATCACAGTGTGGAATGGTTGATATTGAGAAATGGATTGGAGGTCAATCCACAGGACCATAAGAGTGGGAGAGAGGATCACTGGAGTCTCCATTAACCCCCCCCCACCACCACTCCATCCTCCCCACCATTGATGTGATCTATGGGAATGTTGTTTGAAGAGGGCACACAAAATCATAGAGGACCCTTTCCACCCTGTACACATCTTTCAGCCACTTCTGTTAGGGAAGATATGCAGGAATATCAGAGCTAGCACCTCCAGGCTGAGAAACAGTTTCATCCCATGAGCAATGAGAATGCTGAACAACTAAAGGAACTGCTCACACTAACCATCCAAGTCTCTCATGTTCATGAAACAATATTTATTTGTTTGTATAGATGAAATACTTGTCCTGAACATGTATTGTTTATACCTGTGTTATGTCTGATTGTGTCTGCATGTTTTTCACCAAGTACTGAGAACGCTGTTTTGTCAGGTTGTACTTGTACTATCAGATAACAATAAACTTGTCCTGACCTGATAACTATTGTTTTCCCATGAGATTGTGTTCTGTTCATTGAATGGTGATTACATTTCAAAATGTTTCTTGTGTTTATCCATTCTCCTCCAGTCTCCTCCCTTCCTCTCATGAAGATCTGCTGGGTCTAACATGAGAGGACCTTTAACCCAAACTTTAAGCCAATCATTTACTGTGACTGCTGCAGAGTCCACTGCCCAGTCTTCATTGTTGACTCTTTGTTTTCATTGTCCTCATTTCAAGTCAGAATCCCTGCTCAGCTTTGAAGGGCCAACACTTGGATCCTTCTTCACCAGGATATTGCTGCTCAGGTGCACCACACTGTGGGATGTGGTTGCAGAGACCCATGGCTCCAGTATGATATTCCATCAGGTTTCTGATAATGTTTTCCAACTCTGTGAAATGATAAACTTCCTCTGGACTCAAGGGGAGATTATTAACTTGAATGGCCCTAATTTGGTTTGACTTTAAGCACAGTACGAAGGTAATTATTCTCCTATCATGGCACTTAGGTGGAGAAATTGGCCTGTTTTACACACAATATATAAAGCAAATCTAGCTACATAACTTCTATTTGTTCTCTACACCAATATTCCAAGGTCTGTGGTTTCTGGTTCAAAGCATTCAGCCCAACACTAAACATCATCAGATATATAATGAGGATAAGACAGTATTGCTTTGTTAAAAGCCAGAGACCATAGTTGCTGAGATGCCAATAGGAATGGGGCAGGAATCATTTGTGATGACCACTGATATTGAATTGGCTCAGGACTGAGAATTTAGGAGCCTGCTTTCAGAGAGAGAATGACATTATTGGGGATTGAGCTTCAAAATAGACTTCGTTACACCCAAGGCAATGGAAGAAATTGATGAATTATTGCCCACCAAAAATCTCACATTGGTGTAGCACCTTACCTCAATCTTAGGACCTCCTCAAGTGCTGGTTAGCTACTAAAGTGCACACAGATTGATTGCGCAAGCATCAATACGATTTGCTTGTAGCTGTTGACTGAGGCTTAATGATCTGGAAACCAGAAAGGAGTCTGTAACTCTTTGATGGTAGTCGGCTTCTCAGTTTGATATCAGGAGGAGGATGCTTTTGTCAGAACCTGATTACCAAGTTGGAAATGGTAAGCAACCATGAGACAAACTATTTCACTTGACAGGATTACCCCAACTCAATCTTGGGTTCTTCTGTGTTGAGAATCCAACTACCACTCTCTGTTCACTCTTTTCCCATTTTACTTGCTCCATCCCCTTCTGCAGGCCCACCTCTATTTCCTCTTGTGTAGCCTTTATTAAACTGATCCACGACTGGCAGCTAAACAAGAAAATCTGCAGATATTGGGCTGGAGTGCACTATATAAATACGCTGGAGAAACTTAGTAGGTCAAGCAGCATCCATTTTAGGCCTGGCCTGAAACATTGGGTACCCTTTATTTCCTATGGATGACGCATGACATGGAGAGTTTCTACACCCCGGCCGTTGTGTCTTCAGATAGCTAGGTTCAAAACACCTTTCCTATATTTTATGCCACTCCATCTCTTTTTAACATCTTCCTGAAAATTGTCCCAGGTCCTAACATCTTCTTGGCTAGTATTTTACTGGCATTAGTTCTCTGAAATGTTTTACTGAACTACCTAAGTGCATTGAATAATAATGAGGTGAAACACTGAAGTCTGCAATGCTATAATTGTAGTAAAAACACAAAAATGCTGGAGGAACTCAGCAGATCACACTGCATCCATCGGAGGTAAAATATATAAATGGCCCTAACTTGCAGAAAGCCTAAGGCCTGAAACACTGGTTATATATCTTTAACTCCTATGGATCCTGTGAGACCTGCTGGGTTCCTCCAGCATTTTTGTGCTTTCACTTGAATAAATATGAATTGTTGTTTATGTATTATGATCAGTTCAGCATGTGTGTGTCCATTGCAAAGCATTGATCTGAAACAAAGAATATGGTTGAAATAAATGATGCAACAAGGAGTCCTTACAATTTGGCAGGTTAGATGTAAAGGGAAAGGATGCAGTTAAGGTCTAGAGTCTGAACAGCTTTAATGTGCACAGGGAACTGGGAGGATGGGGTGGGGGGAAGGTGTGGAAGTCCATAGATGGTAGATAGAGTGGTAAAGAAGGCATACGGTGAGCTTTTCTTCATTGGCCAGGGCATTAAGTATAAGGGTAAGGAAATCGTGTTGCAGCTATTTAAAACTTTGGCAAGGCTGTACTTGGATGATTGTGTGCAATTCTCGTCACCCTGTTGCAAGAAGAACATGGAGGCTTTGGAAAGGGTATAGAAGAAATTTATGATCAAATTTAAGTTCAAATTCAAGTTTAATTATCATTCAATTGCACAAGTACAACCCAATGAAACAGCTTTTCTGGTCCTTGGTGCAAAAGATGCAAACACACATAGAGGCAAGCAATACATATACAGGACAAATATACATGAATAAATAAATATTTAACAACTTGTAAAGTCTTGTGTGGTTAGAGTAAGCAGTTAATTTCATCCAGGGGTAGCCAGACCGTGGCTATTTGACATAATACATGGGTCAGGGAAATATGCTGGCTGAGTCAGGAATCGTACGAGGTGGTGTTCACAATGGTAGTTTTGGTGGGTAAGGCTTGGTATTGGAAATATTTGGTATGTACACTGGCAATTCTCGGGAAAAATGGCAATGCTGCTGGTGTGGAAATACAGGGAGCAGAGTCTCAGTGCTCCTGCGGGATCCAACCGTCCAGTCCAACTGCTGCCAGCTCTGAATAGGGTTTAAATGGCCTGACCATGGAACCAACAGCAGTTGTTTTTTAAAAAAAAAAATAAAAAATTCTAAGACTGCTGTCTGCATCCAAAATGGTAGTGCCTTTGATCGGCAACAGCCACGGGGGTTGGCAAAGGCTGACACAGGGCACCAGAAAAGAGGGAGAAGAAGCGGAGGAGACCACCTACGGGATGGTGACCTTGGCAGTGGACCAGTAAGGGGCCTTGAGGCTGAAGGACACACAAGCAGTGGGATGTTGGCGACTCAAGGTGAGGAACACATGCAGTCTGTGGGTTGCTGGAGACTGGCTCAACACTACCTGCAGATGTAGCAAGTATCAGAACTGGGATGCGAGAGGGTGCTGAGGTTGCTGAAGGTTTCCTGATTGTGTCGGAGGTTCAGATCTGGAGCTCAGGCTGCTGATGGTTTGGACCGGATTCTGTGTGGCTACAGAAGTGCTGGAGACAAATCCATTGAGGGGGATTCTTTTTCTCCGACTGTAAGAGGTGTTTCAGGCAATTTCTGCTGATGGTGAATCTGCTTGCCTTACGGCAGTCGAAAACAAATTTTGTATAATATTGCACTGTCTTTACTTGACAATAAATTGAATCTTGAATATACTTGTGTAATAGTTCATATCATGTCAAAGTTGACCCCCCCCCCCCCCCCCCCATTTTTGGCCCCAGCCATCAGCCTACCAGAGCTCCTGGCACCTGTTAGGTCTGCTTTGTTCATGAATTAGTGAGTCAGACACCAGACTGAGTCGAAATCAAGGTTCTTTGTTCTTTATTACCGGATTGTAACACTTGCAACTAACAGTGTTAGTTGGAGAAGGCGCATTCTGCCGTTATCAGCAAGTGGTGTTTTTTTTATACCTCAGGATACGTACTTAGTAAATGATCATACCGTTACATTGTCCAATGAATAAACTGTTGCTATCCTTCTCTGTTAGTCTGCTGCACATCATTCTTGTTAGTGCAAAGCTTATCTTGAGTGTACAAGGTCACATCTGCATTCTGTTACTCCTTAGTACTGGGTGACTCCTTCTCCGGTCCCATCTCATGATGTTTTTACCTTACACACCTCAACCAGAGACTCTCATTTAGGCTCAAGTTGCCAGATCACCTGAGCTCCTGACGGTCCAACTGAGAACTCTCACCTGGGCTTTGGCCGCCTGTCCATGGCAAGCTCCTGATGCCCTGGCCGTCCTCCCATCTGAGCTCCTAAAGCAGTGAACATATCACCCAGTCCTGTCTGCCTGCCCGTCCATCCTGCTTCTGATGCACTGATCACAGTTCTTGCCTAGGCCTTGGCCATCCACCCATCAGAGCTCCTAAGGCACCGAGCTTGGACTTACCACCTGGTCCCAGCCACCCATCGGCACATTGGAACTCCCAACATCTTGAATGTGGTCTTACCACCCTGTCCCAGTGGCCCGTCTGCCCATCCAAGATCCTGATTCCCTGGACCCCTGCTCATCCAAGCTCTCGAAGCACTGAACTCAGACTTACCATCCGGTCTCGGCCACCTCCATGACCATTCAAGCTCCTGATGCTTTGACTGCTGACTCATGCCTGGACACCGGCCACCCGATCATCAGAATTCCTTCAAACTCAGACTTGCCACCCAATCTCAGCAGCTCACCCACCCATCCAAGCTCCTGACACCTTGAACAATGCAAGTACTTCCCGTGATTAAAAGTAGTATACGTATAATAGCCGACCCCCTAAATTTTACCCTAAAAATTAGTCTACAACATTTGATTATTATGAGTATATATGGTATGTGTACTTTTTGATTACTGAAACTAATACAAATGAGCAGTTTAAAAGCTACAGACAAGCATGAAATTTGTAGTTTTGCAACAGCATCACTTTTTTTTTGTGTGCCCGATGGAGATGTGGGGGGGCTGGTAGTCATGGTGGGGAGCTGGCTGATGGAGGACCTCAGTTTTCTTCAGGCTGACTTCCAGGCCAAACATTTTGGCAGTTTCCGCAAAGCAGGACGTCAAGCGCTGAAGAGCTGGCTCTGAATGGGCAACTAAAGCGGCATCGTCTGCAAAGAGTAGTTCACGGACAAGTTGCTCTTGTGTCTTGGTGTGAGCTTGCAGGCACCTCAGATCACAGTGTAAACATTCATATAAACCATCTTACAAAAATAAATAAAAATAGTGCACAAAAAGTAGAAGCAAGTCAATGTTTTTGGTTCATTGATCATTCAGGAATCTGATGGCAGAGGGGAAGAAACTATCCTTGTGTTGCTGAGTCCTCATTTTTAGGCTGTTGTACCTTTTTCCTGGTGGTGGCAGAGTGAAGAGGGTGGGGGTCTTTGAGGTTAGAGCCTGCTTTCTTAAGACACCACCTCATGTAGATGTCCTCAATGGAGTGAAGTCTGGTGCTCATGATGATGCAGGCCGAGTTTACAACCCTCTAGATTTTTTTCTTGTCCTGAGCATTGGGACCTCTGTACCAGACAATAATGCAACCAACTGGGATGCTCTCCACAGCACACCTGTAGATGTTTTCAAGAGTCTTTGTTGACATACCGAATCTCCTCAAACACCTCACAAAGTATAGCCGCTGTTGAGCCATCTTCATAATTACTTCAACATGGAAACTCTAGGGGAGATCCTCAGAGATGTTGACACCCAGGAATTTGAAGTTCTTGACCCTCTCCACTACTGAGCCCTCGATGAGGGCTGGGTCATGGTGTGACACCACTCAATGAGCTGATCTAGCTTCCTCCTGTGCGCTTTCTCATTATCATTTGTGATTTTGCTGACAACTGTGGCGACATTGGCAAATTTGTAGATAGTATTGGAATAGTGCCAGGCCACACAGTCATAATATTTATTTTTATATTTTATATATATATGTATATATGTATATATGTATATATGTATATATGTATATATGTATATATATATATTATACAAATTAATATTTATAATTTTTTGTCACAAAATATACATGTAAGAGTAAAAACATGCATGCAATATTTTTTCATGTCTTGGGGCTCTCAAACTTCTGACATTTATCGTTTGTGGCTCCTTTTAAGCAAGTTTGATCATCCCTGATTTAATTGTTCAGCATTCTCACTGCCCGTGGGAAGAAACTGTTTCTCAGCCTGGTGGTGCTGGCTCTTGATACTCTTTCCTGATGGGAGCAGCTGAAAGATGTATGTGGGGTGGTAGGAGCCTTCAACAATTTTGTCTGCCCTCTTTAGATAATGATCCTGATATATTACATTGATGGGAAGGGAGGGAGACCCCAGTGATCCTCTCTACTACTCTTATAGTCCTGTGGATTCTCCTCTGACCTACTTCTCTTCAGCAACCAGGACCTGCTCGATAGAGCTCCTATAGAAAGTTGACATGATAGTGGCCAGTAGGCTTGCCCACTTCAGTCTTCTCACAAAGTGCAGACTCTGTTGTGCCTTCCTGACAAGTGAGGAGATGTGTGTCCAGGATAGTCACTTGTTAAATGGATTCCAGGGAACTTGGTGCTCTTTACTCTCTCCACAACCAAGTTATTAATGAGTAGTGGAGGGTGGTTGGTCGTTCCTGGTCCTCCTGAAGTCCACAATCATCTCCTTCACCTTGTCCACATTGAGACTCAGTTTGTTACTCCAGCACCATTTCATGAGATTTACCACCCTTTTATTGGAGGACGACTTATAGTTGTTGATGATGAGGCCAACTACTCTTATGCCATCTGTAAACTTGATGACTCTGTTAGAGCTGAATCTGGGATTGCAGCATGCTGCCTTTATTAAAGGGTACAGGAAACGAGGAGAGATTGGACAAACGGGTTTTATCTGGAGCATTGAAGGCTGAAGGCAAAGCTGATAGAAGTTTATAAAGTTATGTCACTCTTTTTCCATGGTGAAATTGTCAAACACCAGAGGACATGTGTTTAAGGTGAATGGGGAGGACAGGGATAGTTTAAAGGTTATGTCCAAGCAAGAGGAAAGCTTCTGCATGGAGAGTGGTGGATGCCTTCAGTAGGGTGGTAGTGAGAGAAGCAGATATGTCAGTAGCATTTAAAAGGCTTTTAGACATTCATTAGAGGGAAATGGAGTATGTGCAAGCAGCAGAGATTTGTCTTAATTTAGATTTGTGTTTGGGACAGACATTGTGGGCTGAATGGCTTGTTCCTGTGCTGTACAGTTCTATGTTCTCTGTAAGAAGCTATATTTGAAGTAACCGAGGTTGGATGAGATCACATCATGGGGCAGACGGAATAATCCATCCTTCCTGGGATATGGGATTTAACATTCACAACTCCTCGAAGAGTGGACTGTCATTTAACACAATTTCAATTTTCCAAAGTAATACGTTCCCCTCTAAGCAATATAATCTACAAGGGAGAGTTAAGTCCACAATGATGGTCACATATTTAATTGTGTGTATTTTTGCACTTGTTTTCTCGTCAAGCTGGCAGCTATAACCTTGCCTGTAACTGTTCACATTTTTTAAACCACAACAACACACATGGGCGAATGCGCACATGCACACAGCACTCAGATCTTCATGAAAATGAGATTAATAGGGATATTATTTTGGTCTGATCTTCATGGCCCAACTTCAGACTTGGTGACATCAAAGAAGTGTGTTTATACATGAATAATTTAGGAAAATTAGCCATGTTGTTTTTTGTTTCAGAATGATGTAGCTTCTTGAAAATACTTTATGATACAAATGTTGTGTCAACTGATTGTGTCAACTGCCTTGTTCCACTCTTCTTTCAATGGTAATTCCCAGTAAAATGGTTAAGGAACTGTGAATTAATCATGCCATGGAAATTGGATGTATTGCTACACTTTTACTAATGTGCCCATTCTCTTTAGCTTCACTTTCACCAGGACCTTTTGAATGCAGTGAAACACCCATTTTTGAACCTACATGCAAGAATTCTCTTTTCTGTCTTGGCAGAAGATCAAGGTTTAAAGTGACTCTGTCAGTTGGTTTGGCTTGAATGATTTTCATGGAAATCAGATCTCATTTTAGAGCCATATGGAAAACATGAAAGTTTGAGTGAGAAGGCAAACAAACGTGAGCAACACTCCAAATGCTGGAGGAATCTGTGGGCCAGACCGGATCCATGGCATTGCTATACATTCCTGACCAACATGTCAATGCGGTGGGTCCAGGTCAGGATATTGAAGATGTTTATCCCTATGAAATGGTTATTTACTCTTCATTTGTGAAACAAATCCCTCCAGGGTGATCTGGTTTCCTCCCATTTACCAAAGATGCAAAGTTAATGGACCACTGTTTGTCCCTAGTGTGTAGATGAGAAGTAGAATCTGTGAGGAGCAGGTGAGAATGTGGGCAGGATATAAAAATAGCAGAATGATTGAAGTAAGACTGATTAAATGGGTGGTTGGAGTAGTTACGATGGGCCAACACATCAGTTTCCCTGCTGTTATGATTCTGAAGAAGCATTGTGTGGGTCAACTATAGGCCACTCCCATTCTCCAAGTCAACCTCTAACTCCGTTGCTTTTGAAAACTCATCTCAAACAAAATGATATATTCTTTATTTTGCACTTGATGCTTTAAAATCAGCAAGCTATCCTTAATTGAACTTAATGTGAGGCAGTCAATTTGTGACAGATAACAAAGAAGGAGATGGATTTTTTTTCCCCAGAAGGGCGCTGTGCCACTCCAAATTTGACTTGGGATGGGAAGTGAAACTGGCTTTTAGATAATATTGCCACTTCACATTGACACAGGGATTAAATATAAAGAGGACATTTTTACAGTGCTTCTGGTAACCACTGTTTTATTTCAGATTTCCAAAAAATGGTTGGATTTTTATTTTTTTATGAACAGATATAGATTGATGAAAGATTTTAATCTGGTGGAACTCTTATCAGGGCAATAATTTACTTCCTAGGATCAAATTCCTTCTTGTTTGATATCATTTTAGCATGTTTCTTTTGACGAGGTGAGTCATCTTTCAGAATGAGTCTTTAAGTGAATCTGACCCTGAATATTCTGTCACCAAGGAGAGACCGTGATGATAGTGGATAGTGAATGGAGTCTCAGGTTGCAGACCAGCCACAATCTTTGTGAGAGTCTGTTTCTTGCACTTCAGGGCTGCTGGGCCCATTGTCCCTTGGATTCACATGGAGGATGCTGGAGAGAAGGAGGCCATTTGGCCTCTTGAGTTGCTACATATTTTGAATGACATGTTCGTGCTTCAAGATCAACAAACTACGTGCCTTCATTTCATTTTGCTCTCCTAATGCAGAGGCACTCTAGTCGCAGCAGGCAGTGACCCTGGTTCAATTCTGACAGCTGGTGCTGACCCTATTGAGTTTCCAAGTTCGCTCTATGATAGGATGGGCTTTCTCTATGTGCTCTAATTTCCTCACAATTTCAAAAAATACAATGGTTAGTTAGTTAAATATTTGTTATGAAATATCCCTTATGTAAGTAGGTGGTAAGAGAATTGGCATGTAGTTAGGCACGTGAAAAAGAATAGGTTACACCAGGCATTCTCAACAGGGGTCCCTTGGGACCACAGCACACAAGTAAAAGCCTTGTTTTCATTTCACCTCATGCAACATAAATTTTTAAAATGTTTTTTATGTAGTCGGTAGGAGAGAAGTATAGAAAAAAAACCAAGACATGACTACTTCATAGGGAAGGGGACCCATAAACTTTGAGCAGAGCCTTGGGTGGGCCATCGCTGAAAAAAGGTTGGGAATGGTTGGGTTACAGGGTAATAAATGAGGGAATGAGCTTCTGCAGGGACTAAGGCATTCCTCAATGGGTGATATGGCTGCCTAACTTCTAAACTTGATTCAATAATGGTCCGAGGGGTTGGTTTTTGAAGATCAACAATGCAATTTAACCCTACTCTTGTCCCATCCTATCTCCAAGCTGACAGCAAATCTATACCAATTCTACATCAACCTACCTTTTCCAGAGACTCAGCAGGGGACTGGCACAGGCCTTTTGTGGTGATGTCCTATGGCTTTATCTACAGCTGTCCCTCTGTGGCTTCTTTCCAGGTTAAAGGGAAGAACCATTGTCAAGTTCGCAAGTATCACTGGGGCTCATGGAAAGGAGTGGGGCAATGGCAAAGGGTTAAACTTTATTGCCATCATTAACAGATTCATACCCTGAGGTAAAATAACAATTTAGAACCTCTTCCTAATTTCCAAATAGCAGTATCGTAATTAAAAACCCATGAGACAAAATGAATGCTACTTATATGAGAGAGTTACTCAGATAATCTCTCCTTCTTTCCCAAAACTTTCTTATCCCAAGATGCTCTCTTATACGTTTTTTAAAATTAAGCTTTGAGCATCTACCCTTAAGAAACCTTTTTTGGCTTTTATCTAATTATGTTACTATGACATGACTTTGGATATTTTCATTCGCTTCAGTATGCTGCAGATGTATTCCCAGCTGTTCGTAAACTTGCCTCTGAGTTAGTGTTGTGGGTAATATAAAGCTTGACAGTTCTGTGGGATGATAGGAGGTCCTTTTCATGAAATATTGAACTGAGTCTGTTGTCACATTTATTTCAAATAATAGAGAATTACAAAAACTGCCGATGCTGGAACAATGAGAAGCTGGAGTGACGTAATGGGCCATTACTATTGGAGTGAAAAGGTCAGTCAATGTTATACATTGGTGTCCTTTGTTGAGAGTCCCGAACTGAAATGATGACTCATCTTTTCTCTCCCTGGATGCAACCTGACTCATTGAACTCCTCCAGCTTCTCTTAGTTCACTCCTACAAAACATTCTTGATAAGAAATTGAAGGGTGTCGGTTTAGACAGATTTGCTTACCAATGTGTACTGGGCCAACAAACCTTCTGTGGAAAGGTGTGTCAGTGGGAAATTCAAAAACATTCTAGGCCCAATGCATTGTGCATGACTGACTAATGTTTGGGCCTTGCATGAAGAAAAGCCTTTCATCTGCATATTCTCCCATTGCACAGTGACTAAAGGAAATCGGGTGATCTGGAGGCTGAGGTGTGGGGAGAGAGGTGAAGATCTGGAATTGGAAGGGCAGGATGATTTGGGATTAAAAGTGGGTTTGTCAGTTTTAAACGAGGGGCCATGTTAGGTGATTGACAGGATGTTGGGGTTTGGCTGATGCTAAAAATTGGTTAACAATGGGATGGTAGGGGGTATCAGGTGGTGTGGCAATGGAGGGCAGGGATGGAGAAAACCAAGAGAGAGTTAGGAGTGACATCAAATCAGTATGTTCTTTGTACCATCAAACTAATATTCTACTAAGGCAGCACCAGAGCACTCAAGGCATTTTCAAACCATGCACGCATCAAATGTTTGTGAGGCTGTTACACTAGATCCAGCCCATCCATCCAGAGGCAGCAGGACCTAAGGTTGGAGTTCTTCTCTCCCAAACATTTGTGGTGGTGATACCAAGCTTCATTGCATCCTTTGGCATGTACTCTTGCAGCCTGGGATGTGTCAGTCAGCAGCATTTGCTTGTGGACATCTCATTGCACTAGTTGACCAACAGACAGACCAAACATTTTTTCCAACAATAAACTTTATTCACGATAAATTATTTACAAAAAAGAAAACTCTTCAAATATTTTCACATCCTTTGTCATAGGATGTTATTAAATCTTTTTCTTAGCACTATTGTCACCACTGTGGCACCTTGTTGTTACTTTCCCTTCTGTTGTTTGAGAGACGTCCCTTGGACTCAGCCTCTCAATGCCCAGTTATGGAAGTTCCTTCCCCACAATGCCCTCATGCTGGCAGCACCAAGTCTCAGTGAGCCCTTTAGCTTGTACTCCTGTAGCCTTGAATGTGCCAGTCAACTGCATTTCCTCACTGACATCCTTATTGTGCTGAAAGACCCAACAAAAAAGACCAACGGGCAGAACAAAGCCTGTCTTTCATTGAGTTGATGATCTTCCAGTCCCTCTGGATGTCAGTCTTTGCAGGCATTCCAGGGAACAGCACTTAAATTGGAGTCCTCTGTCACATTGCAGCTGGGGATAAACTGTGACAAGGTCCTTGAACTCTTCTCCACACACTTTTAGCAAAATTGCACATTGTAAAGAGATGGGTGACTATCTCCTCAGACATCTCTGGGACAACCTGTGTTGTAGGTGATGTTCTGATTGTACAGAGAAGGCTCCACTAACTGCCACCAAGCCAAGTCCTGGTGCTTGTTTGTAAGTAATGGCAACAAGGCATTCTGCCTGATGACCTGATGGTCTGCACAGGGGACCACCCCACAATATCCATCAAGTCCGCTTCTCTCAGTGTCAGACAGTATCACTGCCTGATAGACTCGTGAGCACAGGTGTTGGTTTGGACCAACCTGATAGACTCGTGAGCACAGGTGTTGGTTTGGACCAACCTGATAGACTCGTGAGCACAGGTGTGGTCTGCAACAACCTGACAGACTCGTGAGCACAGGTGTTGGTCTGCAACAACCCGACAAACTCGTGAGCACAGGTGTTGATCTGCAACAACCCGACAGACTCGTGAGCACAGGTGTTGGTCTGCAACAACCCGACAGACTCGTGAGCACAGGTGTTGGTCTGCAACAACCCGACAGACTCGTGAGCACAGGTGTTGGTCTGCAACAACCCGACAGACTCGTGAGCACAGGTGTTGGTCTGCAACAACCCGACAGACTCGTGAGCACAGGTGTTGGTCTGCAACAACCCGACAGACTCGTGAGCACAGGTGTTGGTCTGCAACAACCCGACAGACTCGTGAGCACAGGTGTTGGTCTGCAACAACCCGACAGACTCGTGAGCACAGGTGTTGGTCTGCAACAACCCGACAGACTCGTGAGCACAGGTGTTGGTCTGCAACAATCTGACAGACTCGTGAGCACAGGTGTTGGTCTGCAACAACCCGACAGACTCGTGAGCACAGGTGTTGGTCTGCAACAACCCGACAGACTCGTGGGCACAGGTGTTGGTCTGCAACAACCCGACAGACTCGTGGGCACAGGTGTTGGTCTGCAACAACCCGACAGACTCGTGGGCACAGGTGTTGGTCTGCAACAACCCGACAGACTCGTGGGCACAGGTGTTGGTCTGCAACAACCCGACAGACTCGTGGGCACAGGTGTTGGTCTGCAACAACCTGACAGACTCGTGGGCACAGGTGTTGGTCTGCAACAACCCGACAGACTCGTGGGCACAGGTGTTGGTCTGCAACAACCCGACAGACTCGTGGGCACAGGTGTTGGTCTGCAACAACCCGACAGACTCGTGGGCACAGGTGTTGGTCTGCAACAACCCGACAGACTCGTGGGCACAGGTGTTGGTCTGCAACAACCCGACAGACTCGTGGGCACAGGTGTTGGTCTGCAACAACCCGACAGACTCGTGGGCACAGGTGTTGGTCTGCAACAACCCGACAGACTCGTGGGCACAGGTGTTGGTCTGCAACAACCCGACAGACTCGTGGGCACAGGTGTTGGTCTGCAACAACCCGACAGACTCGTGGGCACAGGTGTTGGTCTGCAACAACCCGACAGACTCGTGGGCACAGGTGTTGGTCTGCAACAACCCGACAGACTCGTGGGCACAGGTGTTGGTCTGCAACAACCCGACAGACTCGTGGGCACAGGTGTTGGTCTGCAACAACCCGACAGACTCGTGGGCACAGGTGTTGGTCTGCAACAACCCGACAGACTCGTGGGCACAGGTGTTGGTCTGCAACAACCCGACAGACTCGTGGGCACAGGTGTTGGTCTGCAACAACCCGACAGACTCGTGGGCACAGGTGTTGGTCTGCAACAACCCGACAGACTCGTGGGCACAGGTGTTGGTCTGCAACAACCCGACAGACTCGTGGGCACAGGTGTTGGTCTGCAACAACCCGACAGACTCGTGGGCACAGGTGTTGGTCTGCAACAACCCGACAGACTCGTGGGCACAGGTGTTGGTCTGCAACAACCCGACAGACTCGTGGGCACAGGTGTTGGTCTGCAACAACCCGACAGACTCGTGGGCACAGGTGTTGGTCTGCAACAACCCGACAGACTCGTGGGCACAGGTGTTGGTCTGCAACAACCCGACAGACTCGTGGGCACAGGTGTTGGTCTGCAACAACCCGACAGACTCGTGGGCACAGGTGTTGGTCTGCAACAACCCGACAGACTCGTGGGCACAGGTGTTGGTCTGCAACAAAGTATAGGTAGTGTGGAAAATTCCACTGACTGGAATATTCTGAGGCAATGAAGCCATGCCCATCCTTCACAATATCTAGGACATGTAGCAGCTCTTGGTACCCTTGTACTTTGGTTGTATGCATAGACTGATGCAGTGACATTTGGAGGTGGTCCTCAGGATCAGGACCATGTGTACACCATTGCCCTCATTTTTTTGGGGTGAGGCTGACAGGGTCTTTCCTGCCCAGAACAGTACAGGTTTTATCTGAGTGGATCTGATTAGTGATGGCCTTAGGCAGGATTTTGTAGCAACACTTAAGTGATATGGGTCTCCAATTCCTTCTCCCTCTTCTATTTGAAGATGAGGTTGATGATTCCTTTCCTCATGGATTCTGACATGCTGCCTTCCAGGAGCATAACATAGTATACTCCCAGCAAATCTGAGCCTACCCAGTCCCACAGAGCCGCGTACGACTAAGCCGGTAAGCCATCACTTCTGGAAGTTTTACTTGACCAAAAGGAACAAATGGAGTCCGTCAGCTCTCTCAATGTAATTGACTGGTCCAGACTTTCCCATTGTTGTCTTCTAAGGCCTCCATGATAGAGGACAGGAAGTTCTGGGAGACGATGCTATATTTTAACTTGAGGGGAGAGATGTAGTTCCTTCTGTTGTACGTCATGGGTTGGATCTGTTTGTGAAGATCTTCTTTAAGTAATGGTGAGCTTGTTCCACAACTGCTTGAGCTCTGTATACAACAGTCGGTTTGTTTACATTCATTATCTGTTTGCAGTTCTTTATATATTCACATGTATATGCTGGGTACAGTTTTTTTTGCATACCAATAAGTGGTAATTCTGCCTCATCTGCAGGAAAAAGAATCTCATGTATGTACTCTGACAATAAATCTGAAATCTAAATCTGCCTCTGTTTGAATGGGCCGCAGGTGATGCAGGCCTTGCATGCGTGCACATAAATTCCAGAACAACTCGTCCTCGTGTTTGACCTCAGATGCAAGGATAATCCAGGAGGAAAATGAACACTTTTGTCCATCTCACAGTAACATATGTGTGCAAGGAATAGGACAGGAGTTGGCCTTCTGGCCAGTTGAGCCTACAATGTCATTCAATAAGAGCATGGCTGATCGAGCCATGGACTCAACTTCCCCTACCTGCCTGTTCCCCCATAAGTTTATTGCCCCTACTATTCAAAAATCTATCTTGCTTCCTAATTTTCCTTTGTACCTTATCTTCCATTAAAATTGAAAAAAAAAAAAGACCCACAAAAGCAATTTGTGATTCCATTTCTGAGCAACTTTAATAATATGTTAAAAACTCCAATGTCATCACACCTGGTGCCCTGACATTAATTATTCCTTAATCAACATCATTAAATATTGACTCTCTGTTCATTATTGCATTGTTGCTTCTGGCAGCTTGCTGTATACAAATCCCCTGTCAAATTTCCTTCATTACAACAGTGACTGATCTTCACTGTTCGAAAGACACTTTGGGACATTGAGTTTTGTGGAGGCAGCAATCTTTGTCATTTCAATCATGAATGACAATTATTGGTGATCAGAGGAAGAACGGCCATTAATTTAAATTTGCTGAAGCATGTGCCGTAAAGTGGAGTCTGGCCCCACTAACAATGTCTCTTCCAGTTTGTACAGTATGCTGCATGAAAACTCAATTAATTTCATGGCATAAGATTTCAGTCAGTGGCACAAACTCCTCAGGTACAATGAACAGGGCTACATAAACCAACTCTGCAATGAGGAGTTGAGATCCTCCTTGGGTGCCCTTCTTATTCCCAGGAGGATCCAGGGCAGCTCATCCACCCAATCAGGTCCCCAGAGGTGGGCCATCAGTGCAGCCTTCATGTGCCTATGGAACCACTCCACCAGGCCATTGGACTGCGGATGGTAGGCTGTCGTCTGGTGGAGCTACATTCCAGAGTGCAAAGATAAACTGTGGGCCTCTGTCAGAGGTGACATGTGTGGGCAGGCCGAATCAAGATACCCAGGCAGAAATAAAAGCTCTGGCGCATGAATTGGTTGATGAGTCCATCATAGGAACCATCTCCGGCCACCTCGTGAATCTGTCGATGACCATTAACTAGTACCTAGAACCTCACGCCACTGGAAGCAAGGCAACAATGTTGAAATGCACACGGTCGAATCTGCGCTGTGGTGGCTGTAAAGGCTGAAGCGGCGCCTTCACATGCCTTTGCACTTTTGCAGATTGGCAGTCCCTGCACGTCTTGCCAAGAATGTGACCTGCTTTTTGAGTCCATGCCATAAAACTTGTCAGCTATCAGACAAACCTTTGCTCAAGTTGAGGGGTGGGATAGTCCGTGAATGGCATCAAAAGTCCAATGGCTCCACGCAGCAGGGAAAATAGGGTGAGGTTCACCTGTGGAATCGTCGCACAGAAGAGTGGAACTTTGCAGCCCAAAGGCTACATCCTTGAGTTGTAGGCTCATAGCAGCATTTCTATAAGCCGGAAGTTCATCGTCCTGGTGCTGAGCTTTGGCAAGCACCATGTAATCTACACCTGGAGAAAGGAAATGTACTGCTTGAATGAAGGAACGGGACAGGGTGTCAGGCACCTCATTACTCTTATCGGAGTTATGTTTAATCCTGGTTGAAAAGTCAAATACATAAGATAGGTGGTGTTGCTGGTGGGCTGATGAGGGATCTGATGCCTTCATGAAGATTAACGTTAGAGGTTTGTGGTCAGTAAAAACCGTGAAGTCCCTGCCTTCCAAAAAATAGCTGAAGTGTCTGACCGCTAGGTACAGCGCCAGCAGTTCCCTATTGATGTGTTGTACTTCGTTTCTGGAGGGCGAAGGTGCTTACTAAAAGGGCTAGAGGCTTCCATTGTCCATTGGTGTACTGTTCCAAGACCCCACCTTCTGCCACATCGGACGTGTTTATCAACAAGATGGTTGGTGCATCCATTTATGAATGGACCTGCAATGCTGCCTTCACGAGGGCATCTTTGGTGTGCTGGAATGCTACCATCCATTTGATTTCTTTGGCATCTCTGGACATGCGATTAAAGAGGGGTTTCATAATATGAGCTGCAGAGGCTAAAAAGCACGATAGAAATTGACCATCCCCACAAATTCCTTGAGTCCTTTGATGGTATCAGGCCTTGCGAATTTAAGGATGGCTTCCACCTTGTTAGGTAATGGAACGATGCCACTGCCACTGATCTGATATCCCAAGAACTCGATAGAAGACTGCCCAAATTTGCACTTGGCAGGGTTCAGTTAGTCAAACTCTTGTAAGCAGTGGCAAAGTAAACGCAGATACTGCAGGTGCTCTTTGTGGGAGTGGCTGGCAACGAGTTTGTCGTCCAAGTATATGAAAAGTAAGTCCATGCCACACCCCACTGCGTCAATCAGTCGCTGGAACATTTGTGCAGCATTTTTAAACCCAAAAGGTATTCTCAAAAATTCAGAGGCAAAAACTCTGGTCCTCTGGGTTTATAGGTACCCACACACCAAGTCAATTTTCGAAAATACCCTGGCCCCAGGAAGATTAGCTGTGAAGCCTGCTATATGGGGCACATGGTAGCGGTCTGCAGTGGTAGCATAGATGCCTGTAATCCCCACAAGGTCTACATCCTCCCATGGCTTTGGACGCCATATGCAGTGGAGAAGTCCATGGGTTATCAGACCTGCATATGATTCCAAGTTCCTCCATTTTGTGGTACTCTTATTTTGCAAGCCGCAACATTGGGTGGCAGACGTTGGGCTCAGGCGTGTAGAGAGGATCCTTGGATAAGAATGTGGAGTGTGATGCCATATTTGAGTGTGGCAGTGGAGAACTGGGAAGCAGCAGTGTCCGGAAACTCCGAAAGAAGGTTGGCAAATATGTTGTTAAGAGTACTCCATGGCATCGAGGTGTGGGGTGGGTAGTCTGGCTTTTCCAAGGCAGAAAGTTTGGAATGTTGTGATATTCACCAACTGGCACCATTTTAAGTCGAGGGAACTTACCATCAGTGAGTGGGCTCTGAGGAAGTCAGCCCCAGCAACTGCCGGGACACAGCAAAAGTGAACTTCCATGTGAACTTATTGTTGCCGAATTTTAGGGGTATTGTCCATGTGCCATGCATACGAATCAAACTGTTGTTCACTGCAGTGAGCACTGGACCCGCACTCTCAAAGGAGGAAGGACACTAACCTCCGCACCCGTGTCGACTAGAAATTTGCGCTGGGAAAATTTGTAGGATAGAGTAGGATGTTACTGTAGCCAGCTGATGTAGCCATTGTCATGGAGCCATGCTTGTCCAGGGGAATGTGCGCCCTTGTCACTTGTACTCAAGGAGCTTGTGCCTTTGGGTGTAATGCAGCACTAATTTCTGTGGGCCTTGCACCTTGGTGTTTCGCGTGCCACAGAATGTCTGCATGGACAACCACTGTTTGAGGGTTATCAAAGTCCTTGTCAGCCAACATGAGGTGGATGTCTTCTGGATTATTCTCTAAAAACAACTGCTCGAAGAGTAAGCGAGGCCTATGGCCATCTGCTTGTGCCAACATGTCATTCATTAACTCCAAAGGGGTGCCGTACGCCAGACCATCAACATGGAGGAGCCATGCAGCTCATTCACATCGTGAGAGACCATAAATCCAGAGAAGGAGAGCTTTTAAGACTTCGTATTTGCTGAGAGCTGGTGGGTCCTGAAGGAAATCTACTCGACCGGCCAGGTCCTGGTCGAGGGCGCTTACCACACGATAGTACTTAGTGGTGTCCACTTTTATCTTGCGAATGTGGAACTGCGCCTCAGCCCGCCTGAACCAAATTTCAGGTTGAGTGGTCCAAAGGACAGACAGTTTGAGCAAAACCGCTGCATTGTCGATGTTGGGACCAAAATCCATTTGGGCCCGTCAGGGTCACCAACATAGCAACTGTGTTGCAGTGCAAAATGAATGAGAAAATGATCAGACCCCAGTTCCCATGTCAAAGTATATAAAAATGGCACCCTTCATCCCAAAGGAACTTGGGGACTGTGAGTTTGTGTTTGTGTGTAGAGGTGCACATAGGCCACCCTTACAGAAGTCATATGAGGGCCCCTTCAGAGTACAACTTGTGTACTGGACATTGAGGGGCATCCAGAGACATTTACGATTGACCAACTAAAGCCCACTCATCTTAATCCTGATTGGCTCTTGCCATGACACCGATGCAAAGGCGCAGATGACCACCCAAGAGTGGTGGACAATAATGGCACCAGAAGTTTAGTCTCCAATCGCCGGAGGCTTCATCAAACTGACTCAGAAGGTACCGAGTGACGTCATGATGTCCCAATGTGATGACGTCCTTTGGAACGAGCGGGGTTTTAAAAGCTGTGTGTGTCTGTTTGAGTAACGACTTTTACTGAACTTTGACTCGACTATGTCTGATCATTTTCTCATTCATCATTTCACACTGCAACACAGATGTTACAATAGGATATACAGTTCATTTCATAAAAAATGTGACTTGTTCATAATATTATCCTCATTTTCCTGAGAGATCCAGACAGCATCCTGAAGCTTAGAGAGGAGAAGGGGAAAGTACATATTCCTATGTCAATAATTAAGTCCATGGTGAGATGCTTGTGTGGTGAAACTACTTGTCTGTGTAAATACTTTGACCTTGCTCTCACTGGCTGGCTCGTGACTCCTTCCATTTATTCCCCTTAAAGGTTGTCATGCCCCAACCCTGCCCCCAGTTTGAGCCTGGGTCAATATGAGCTAGAAACTAGAGATGCTGTCCATCTCCAGGTAATAAAAGCCTTCAGTTCCCATACTTCAGTCTTGGGATTAACTGATGGGGCATCAGCTTGTTTGAAACCTTATGTTTCACCTCCAGCTGCTCAAGTTTTTTAGTGAAGTTAAGTGGAGTAGAGTTTCAAACCAGAACCATGCAGACTTTTCAATGTCTTTTTTTCAGATGGTAAAATGCAAATTTTCTGGCTTAACTTATAATCATGATTTTGCTCTTTTGTAAGAGTGTTTCAAATCACAAACATAAATTCCAGCGTGGGTGGAAAGTTTATTATTTTCCTTTAAACCATTGAGCCTAATCAAGCATGAATATTCTTTGCATAAAAAATCTGTCCAAGACTAATGTCATAATTATACGAATACCATTTATAAATTGAAAATTGCATGTATCATATTTTAAGTCTGTGATCTAATAGGCTATGTCAATTTCACTTCAATTCCAGATTCAACCAACTTTTGATATCCAGTATAATTGTCTCATCCCACATGTATACTGACTGCAGTTAAAAATAAACAGAACTATATGACCATAGAATGCTATATCGCAGACACTATCTCTTTGGCCCATCTAATCCATTCTGATCTATTTACTTCACCTAGTCCCATCGACCTGCACCTGGACTATAACCCTTCATTCCTTTTTCATCCATGTCAGATACTATATTTTGTCATGTAATAAAACAGAAATGACATATTACAAGAAAGATTCACGATCAACATTGCCAGATGTCCCCTGACAGTTAGAGAATGAGAAGCAAAAGAGAACCTCCTCAGAGTCACTGAGCATCCATGAATCGCCTCCCGCACCCTCTGTAGCTGCACAAGACTCCATTTCAATTCTAAACATCAGCAACCTGAGACCAGATCCAAATCTACAACCTCAAGTTGCCAGCAACCTGTGTGGGTTCCTCACCTGCATGATGCTGACTGCTCACTGCCAGTGTGTGTCCTTCAGCCGCAGAGCCCCTCGTTGGTTCACCATCAGGGACAGCGTCTTTAGGG
Organism: Narcine bancroftii; assembly: GCF_036971445.1. Classification (NCBI taxonomy): domain Eukaryota; kingdom Metazoa; phylum Chordata; class Chondrichthyes; order Torpediniformes; family Narcinidae; genus Narcine; species Narcine bancroftii. Next base: position 256,047,047 of record NC_091470.1, read on the forward strand.
TCATTTCCTCTGCTTCTTCTCAAAGTGGGGGGGGGGTTCCCTTTGAGAGACCACTGTGCCAGTTTGCTGATCCCCAGAGTCTGCAAACCCTCAAGGCTGCTACCAAACAAACACAGGCACTGCCAAGTTGGGCCCAGACCCAGCGGTCACAGGAATTTAAATAAAACACCTTCGGCCCCTTTAACAGGGCATTTAAAGCCTGTATAGAGCTGACAGCTGTTGAACTTGATGGTAGGACACTTTGGGGCAGTGCTGTGACTACGCCTTCCCTTCTCCCTGGGTCCTCCCCATTAGAGCAGCTCCGCCACTTTTTTTTAACCTATCTGACCTTCTCTTAAATGTCATATTGAACTCACATCCAACTGGCAGCTCGTTCCATACTCTCACCACCCTCTGCATGAAGAAGTTACCCCTAATGTTCCCTTGAAACATTTCACCTTTCATACTTAACCCATGTCCTCCAGTTTTTGACTCACCCAATCTCAATGGAAAAGCCTGTTGGGATTTACCCTACCCATATCTTTCATAATTTTTAAAATATGTCTGTTAAATCTCCCTTCATTCTCTAAAATATTTTCTTATCTTATTAGCAATTGGCCTCAGTAAAATAGAAAAGTGTACAGTATAAACAAAAATGATTTTGATTATTGATTTCATAAATCCACAAATCAACTGTAGTGTTTGCTACTGATAAATTCAATTATTATTTAGAATATTCACACTTACTATTTACATTGGGAAGGATACAGAAGAGGTGCAACCAACTCATTTTTAAAAGAAGAAAGGTTTGTATTTAAGCCAACATGAATGCAGGGCATCCCAAATATATTCCAACTAACTTAAGTTATTAAACTGGTGTGACTTTTGTTGTAACGCAAGAAACAATGCAACTAATCTGTGCAGCTCTACTAACAACAGTGTAATGCTATTACAGGGCCAGTGACCCTCAATCAAATCTGTAAAGAGTTTGTACATTCTCCCTGTGTATGCATGGTTTCTTCCCACTCTTCAAAAAAGTACAGGGATTGTAGGTCAATTAGGTGGCACAGGCTCCTAGGTCAGAATGGCCTGTTTCTGTTCTGTATGATTAAATGTAATAAAAATTTAATAAATATACCATTTTTGCTTGAGTGAGGAGAATGTCCTACTTCAAAATAGTGCAGAAGATGATTAATTTCCACCTAAATGGATATATGTGTTTGGGCTCCTGGAATAAGTCACATCCCAATGACAATGTGGACTCCCTCACACTGAACTTTAATTTCAGCTTGATTCAAATCTCTTATTTCCAATCTGACATACCATTATCACAAGGAGTAAAATGGATAGTTTCACTGAGGAACTGGATGGACAACAAATGAGGTTTGATCAGAATTACCCACATTCAGTAAACAAATGATTAGAATTAAAGTTTGAAGCATTGTACATTCCTTTTGGTTATTTTCAACTGTGAGACCTGTCTGGATACATAATAAATTCTAGCATACTATCCATAGTAAATTTTAAATTTAAACGTACAGGACGGTAAGAGGCCATTTCAGCACACGACTCCGTGCCATCTAATTTATACCCAATTTACCTACACTTCTGGTGTGTTCTGAACGGTGGGAGGAAACCAGACCCCCTGGGGGAAACTGCACAGACACGGAGAACATAAAAAAAACTCCTTACAGACAGCACGGGATCAAACCCTGGTCCCGGCCGCTGGCAATGCAGAGGTGTTGCGCTAACCGTTATGCCAACTCTGCCAGCCTTTGATTCACATGTTATCTAGCAAAAAATTTTGGTAATGTATCAGGTTCCTCATTATAAAACTGCTTTTGTGTAGGAGCAATAGGAGAGCTAAGTAGGGAATTGTTTATTGGATTGGTTCCTGAAATTGCTTCCAATTTTGGAGGCTTGACGCTGTATACACAATGATTGACCCTCAACAGTCATTCTCCTGTGTCTTTTTGTTTTTGTTTCAAATTTCCAGTTATTGCAATTTTTTCTTTGATTATCATATATACCACAGCCTTTTTCTTTAACGTCATTGCCATTCATTCTGGCCATACAATGTTGATTAGGCCTGATTCCTGACAATGCATGGTGGCCTTCTGGTCTCAATATTTCGTTGTATAACTTTAGGTAAGTCACTTTTTCTGTCATTGCCAGAGGTTCTGCTGTAAGCCATCTATCTATCTAATGTTCAGTGTATAAAAAGGACTTAAAAAGTCCTCCATTGCTATGAGAGAAGCAATGCTGAAATTGCAGTCATTTGCCCTGAAAGATGATGTATTAATTTTTATCTTGCATCTACTCTGTCAAGCTCTGTAAGGATTTGGTCTATTCCAATAAAATTGCCTGTCATTCCTGGAAATTCCAGAGAAACTGGTTAATCGCTCAAGTTTCAAATTATTATTATTTTTTAATTGGATAATATTTCTCTGAACTACAGCATTCAGAACCAGGGGTCACATCCTTAAAATAAATGGTCAGCTATAAGCCAAGGGAAAAAAAAATCTTCACCAGAAAGATCTTTGTATTGGTTGTCGAGGATCCATCATTTTGCATACTTAAAGACAGAGATCAATAGCATTTTGGATATTACAGGAACCAAGGGTATAATGGTAGGCATAAAAATGATGCTGAGATAACCATAATCTTACTGAGCAGGCACAATGGCTGATGTCAAAATGTTAAATTCTCGTTTGCTAACAGAGCAATTTTAAACTGGAGGAAATTTTTAAAGTGCCTTCTATTAATTAGTTTGCCACAACTGTATCATAATAAAATTCAATAAAACAAAAGGCTGTTTATTGGAATTTCTTACTTGGTTTAAATTATGTAGTAACATAATTATTGTTTCATCAAATTCCTTTGCATTTGCATTGAAATGGAGTCTCACAACTTCAATTTTCTTTTGTACCAGGCATCCCATAATGTTACAACTGTGCTGATTATACAAGTAATTATGTTAACAGGTTGGCTAATACTGCAAGAAACAATTTTAGAAAAATACAGCTGGGGTTTAACTAATGATAGTTTAGACCTTGTCCATTATTAGGATGTTAAGCAGGCAGGAGGATTCCACAATTAACATTCGCTTCATTCAGGATATTAATAGCAGCTTCTCTTTGTATTAGAATAATACTTTGTTTCTTATGTTGAATGTAAGCAACATTACTCTCCTGAGTGGTAAATGTTAGCTATATCATTCCTCCTGGCAATTTCTGAATCCTTAACTGTGCCAAGAGGAACTAGCTACATTGCATCTTGAACCATTTATAGCAGGTTAGCTGAGGTTCAAATGCACAGGCTGGCAATAAAGCTCATCAGACCTGACTAAAGCTTCACATTCAGTTAATTAACTTTGGCATATTAACCTGAGTCAATAAATCCAATTAGAAATAATGCAATGAGGCAAACTCAGCTTTATTTTCACAGATTGTGTGAATTGACTGATTTTGATTGTATTTTCTGGGATATTGCAATCTGCACCCAAAAGGGAGTACAGTGGTTTGATAAGTTGACTTTTTCCTTGAAGGTTGGTGGCCTTTTATTTTGCTGCTATATTTCACCTCTAATCATCAAGGTCTTAAGTATTGTCAATCATGGCTAAGCTTATGAGTGCCATAAGTTTGAATTAGCAACCTGTCTCACAGAAATAGAAACTAGGACCCAATTTTAATTGGAGACATGAAGGAGAATTTGGATGAGGTGAGATGGACTGTGCAGATTGTTACATTCCTCGTAACTGCTACTCAGGAGGCAGTTCCTGGTGGAACTTGGTTTGAATGATTAGAAGGAGTTGGCCACATCAATGAACTGCAACCTGAATCAAACTCCCCAGATGTCTCCCAAAAGCAAGGCTTTTCAATAAAGCTGTTCATCAAGAGATGTATCAAAGGTAGAGCTTCCAAACAAGTTTTCCTTATTTAAGATCAACTGCAGTATTAACTGGCTCATGCAATTCTTTTTTTTTATATATTTTTAAATTTTTCACACTGTGAACCTTATCAACCAAAATATGTACAAATGTTTCTCATTAAATTTACACAGTGGCATTTTCTCCCTTTTTTCCCCCTTTCCCTCCCTCCCCTCTTCTCACCCCCCTCCAAAACCCATAAATATTCAACATATACAATACAGTAAAACCATAGAACAATATCTTCACACAAAGGAAAATAAACAAGAAAAATGCATCTCTATTACATACTGAATCTAGTCGTTTTGTCTTATCATTTTCATTTTAGGTGATGGAGGTCCTAGGCAAGCTCTCTCTGTTATGTTCAATGTATGATTCCCAAATCATACATAAAAAAATGTGACTTTATTTTTTAAATTGTGTGTTATTTTTTCCAATGGAATACATTTATTCATTTCCATGTACCATTGCTGTATTCTCAGGCTCTCTTCCATTTTCCAAGTTGACATTACACATTTTTTTGCTACTGATAGAGCTATCATAATGAATTTTTTTTTGCGCTTTATCCAATTTGAGGCCTAATTCTTCTTATGTTACTGAAAAGAAAGATCTCTGGATTTTTTTTTGTTTTTTATCTTTTTGTAATTTTATTTAATATCTGATTTAGTTCTTCAAACATTTTCACTTTCATACATGCCCAAATTGCATGTAATGTTGTTCTCATTTCCTTCTTAAGCGAAAACATCTATCCGATAATGTTGAATCCCATTCTTATAATTTTTGAGGAGTAATATATAACTGGTGTAATCAATTATATTGTATCATGCATAACCTTGTGTTTATTGTATTCTTCATAGTTCCAGAACATAACTTTTTCCATACTTCATTTTTTATCTTTGTTTAAATCCTTTTCCCACTTCTATTTAGGTTTCTAGTTTATTTCATAATTTTCCTTATCTTGCAGCTTAATGTACTTGTTCGTTATAAATCTTTTAATTATCATTGTGTCTGTAATCACATATTCAAAGCTGCTTCCTTCTGGTAACCTCAGCCTGCTTCCCAATTTGTCCTTCAAGTAGGTTTTCAGTTGGTGGTATGCAAACATTGTACCGTGAATTATACCATATTTGTACTTCATTTGTTCAAAAGATAATAAATTATTTCCCAAAAAACAATTTTCTATTCTTTTGATCCCTTTTCTCTCCCATTCTGGAAAGGCTATCTATTGTAGAAGGGATTAGTGGATTTTGCGTCAATAATAATTTTGGTATTTGATAATTCATTTTTTTTCCTTTCTAAGTGGATCTTCTTCCATTTATTAAGTAAATGATACAATACTGGTAAGCTTTTATATTGTACCAACTTTTCATCTCACTTATAAAGTATATGCTCCGCTACCTTCTCCCCTATTTTATCTAGTTCTATCTTAGTCCGGTCTGGTTTTTCCCTTATCTGGTAAAAATATGATAAATACCTTAATTTTGTGGCTCTATAATAATTTCTAAAGTTTGGTAACTGCAAACCACCTTGGTTATACCTCTCTGTTAATTTATCTAACGCTACCCTCGGTCTCCTCCCTTTCCACAAGAATTTCCTTATTATCTTCTTTAGTTGGTTAAAAAAAATTCTGTTAAGAGAATTGGTAATGATTGAAATAAGTATTGTATCCTTGGGAACACGTTCATTTTAATGCAGATCACCCTCCCTATCAATGTTAATGACATTTCTTTCCAATGTTCTAAGTCTTCCTGCAATTTCTTTATTAGTGGCTGATAATTTAGTTTGTACAAGTGGCTTAAGTTATTACCTAACCTAATACCTAGGTATCGGATTGCTTGTGCTTGCCATTTAAATGGTGATTCTTTTTTAAATTCTGTATAATCCGCATTACTCATTGGCATCACTTCACTTTTATTTGTGTTGATCTTGTACACCGATATTTCTCCATATTCCTTCAATTTCTTATGTACTTTTACTGATATTTCTCGCTCTGTTAAGTATACTATGATGTCATCTGCAAATAAACTGATTTTATACTCTTTTTATCCCTTTTATTTTATTTTCTATTTTTATCAGTTCTGCCAAAGGTTCTATTGGTAAGGCAAACAATGAAGCAGATAGTGGACATCCCTGTCTAGTTGACCTACATAATTTAAATTGATTCGATACATATCCATTTACTGTTACCTTCTCCAATGGTCCATTATACAATGCTTTAATCCAATTTATATATTTTTCTGGTAGATTGAACTTCTGTAATTCTTTAAATAAGTAGTTCCACTCTACTCTGTCAAAGGCTTTTTCTGCGTCTAAAGTAACAGCTACTGTTGGTTTCTTATTTCCTTGAACTGCATGAATTAGATTAATAAATTTACAGACATTATCTTCTGTTCGTCTTTTCTTAATAAATCCAGTTTGATCTTGTTTTACTATTTTTGGTACACAATTGGCCAATCTGTTTGCTAATAATTTTGCTATTATCTTATAGTCTGAGTTAAGTAGAGATATTGGTCTATATGATGCTGGTGTTAATGGATCCTTCCCCGTCTTTGGTATTACTGTAATTATTGCTGTCTTGCATGAATATGGCAAGTTTTGTTTCTTTTACCTGGTTCATTACTTCCAGGAGAGGAGGAATTAATAACTCTTTAAATGTTTTATAAAATTCTATTGGAAATCCATCCTCTCCTGGAGTTTTATTGTTCGGCAGCTTTTTTAATATATCCTGTACTTCCTCTATTTCAAATGGTTTTATCAGTTTGTTTTGTTTCTCTTCTTGCAATTTTGGCAGTTCAATTTTAGATTAAAATTCCTCTATTTTATCATCTTTCCCCTTGTTCTCAGTTTGATCTAATTGTTCATAAAATTCCTTAAAGTTTTCATTAATCTCTGTTGGGTTAAATGTAATTTGTTTGTCCTTTTTCCTTGATGCCAATACTGTTCTTTTAGCTTGTTCTGTTTTAAGTTGCCAGGCTAATACTTTGTGTTTTTTCTCCCAGTTCTTAATACTTTTGCTTTATTTTCATTATGTTCTTCTCCACCTTGTACGTTTGCATTGTTTCGTATTTTATTTTTTTTTGTCCTCCAATTCTCTCCTTTTCGTTATATCATCCCTTTTTACTAGTTCCTTTTCTGTACTTTCTATCTCTCTTTCCAACTGCTCTACTTCGCAATTGTTATCCTTTTTCATCTTAGTTACATAACTTATTATCTGTCTTCTAATGAAGGCTTTCATTGTGTCCCATAATATAAATTTGTCTTTCACTGATTGTGTTTATTTCAAAATATGTTTTAATTTGGCATTCAATAAACTCTCTAAATTCCTGCCTTTTAAGTAGCATGGAGTTAACCTCCATCTATATGTTCTTGGCGTGATGTACTCCAGTTCTATTGCTAATAACAGGGGTGAATGATCTGATAGTAGTCTAGCTTTATATTCAGTTTTCCTAACTCTCCCTTGACTATGGGCCGACAACAAAAACATATCAATCCTTGAGTATGTTTTGTGCCTACTTGAATAATATGAATATTCCTTCTCTCTTGGGTGCTACCTCCTCCATATATCCATAAGTTTCATTTCCTGCATTGATTTAACCATAAATTTGGCTACTTTATTCTTTTTGCTTGTCTTTTGTCCAGTTTTATTCAACATTGTTTCCAAATTGAGGTTAAAATCCCCTCCTATCAATATATTTCCTTGTGTGTCTGCAATCTTAAAAAAAAATAACCTGCATAAACTTTTGATCCTCCTTGTTAGGTGCATATATATTGAGCAAATTCCAAAATTCTGAGTATATCTGACACTTCATCATTACATACCTCCCTGCTGGATCTATTATTTCTTCCTCTATTTTGATTGGTACATTTTTGTTCACTAATATGGCTACACCTCTAACTTTTGAATTATAGGATGCTGCCGCTACATGTCCTACCCAGTCTCTCTTTAATTTGTTATGTTCCACTTCAGTTAGATGTGTTTCCTGCATAAATGCTATATCTATTTTTTCCTTCTTCAATACATTTAGTACCCTTTTCCTTTTAATTTGGTTATGTATTCCATTAATGTTTATAGTAATATAGTTCAACGTGGCCATCTTGTATCTTGCTTACACCTCTTTTCCACCTCCTTGCCACCTCCATCCCCCTTTTTCCCATTTTCATCTCTTAGTTTTCCCTTATTAAACTCAATGTACAACAACACATTTAAAACATAAAATACCCCAACAGTTCCCACACCCAATACCTCAACTCCAAATGCTCCCACTTCCCTCTCTGAATTGCACCTTGTTCCTTGCCGGGCAACCACAACTCCCCTTTCCATTTGGATTACGATCTTGCTCACAGTGACGGTTATTCCCCCTCCATGCAGCCTTCCCCAGAAAACACTTTTTTATACATATAACCAATCTCTCTTTATCCCCCTTCCTTCTTTCCCTTCTCTTTTCCCTCTTTAGTTCTTTACATATACATTGTTTTTATATCTTTATATATACTTTATCGCTGTTCTTCATTCTTGTTACATCTCTTCTTCTGTCCCCCAAACATTTTGCGAATTCTTGTGCTTCCTTCGGATCGGAGAACAGTCTGTTTTGCTCCCCAGCTATAAATATTTTAAGTATGGCTGGATGTCTTAACATGAATTTGTAACCTTTTTTCCATAAATCATTTCACTGTATTAAACTCCTTCCTCCTCTTTAAAAGCTCAAAACTAATGTCTGGGTAAAAAAAAAATATATATTTTTGACCCTTGTATTCCAGTGGCTTATTATCTTCTCTAATTTTATTCCTTTCCCACTCCAGTATATTTTCTCTTGTCGTGTATCTCAAAAATTTTACTAAGGATGATTTTGGTTTTTGATGTGTCTGTGGTTTTGAAGCTAGTGCTCTGTGTGCCCTTTCTATTTCCATTTCTTCCTGCATTTCTGTCATTGTAATTCCCAGGACCTTTGGGATCCATCCTTTTATAAATTCCTCATGTCTGTGCCTTCTTCACCCTCCTTCAGGCCCACTATTTTTATGTTGTTTCGCTTACTACAATTTTCCAACATATCAATTTTCTGAGATAACAAGTCGTGTCTCTAATTATTTTGTCACTTTCTTCCAATTTTTCTCTTGTCAGTTACTTCCATTTCTACAGCCGTTTCCTGCTCTTTCACATTCTCTACTCTTTTCCCTATTTCTGTCATGACCAGCTCTAAACTTTTCATTTTATCTTCTGTTCTTTTCATTTTCCTTTTAATTGCACTAAATTCTAATGATAACCATTCTTTTAATTATCTCATTTGTTCTTTAAAAAAAGCTTTATCTATATTCTGTCCATCAGTTTTACCTTCTATTTCTCTGTGATGATCTTGATCTTCTTCTTCCTCTTCTTCTGTGTCTGTACCTGTGTTTGTGTGTTCTTCTTTGTGTCTGTGCCTTTTCTGTTTTTCCTGATGAGCTGCTTGTATCTCTTTGTCAGGCCTCCTCATGCTGGGCCTCTTGCTGTTGGTCCTCCCCTCCTGGGCTGCTCGTCTGAGGGGCCTCCTGTCGTTGATCCTCTTGTCGCTCACCCCTCTGTCTTTCTCCCTCATTTATTTCCTCGCTCCCTCCTCTGCCACCTTTCTCGTCCTCCAGCTGAGCGCCCTGGTGTCGGGCATCCCTCAGCTGTTCGTGGTGCGGCTGCCCGCTCCTCTGCTGAGCCCCCCTCCCGTCGGTGTCCTCTTTTTTTTTTGATTGCGCACTGGGCTCGTGCAATTCTTGAAGGAACTTACAAGAAGTACACTAATCAGACAAGTGAAAGGTTTTATACTTAGCTAAATTAACCAAGGAAGGACTTGGTCCCTGGAGAGAATTGTAGAACAGAGACTTGAGGGTACAGGTATATTTTTCCCTGAAAGTGGCTAAGCAGGGAGATAAGGTGGTGAAGATGGTGACTGGTACGCTTGCTTTAATCAGTTAAGACATTCAATACAGGAGCAGGGAGGTCATAATTCAATGGTACAGAGCACTGCATGAGTCTTGGAGTGGCGTGTGCAGTTTTGGTCACCTACCCAAACCTAGGAAACATATCATTAAGCTGGAAAGGGTGATGAAAAGGTTCATGACTGTAAATGGGACAAGGGGCTTGAATTGTAAGGAGAGACTGAAAAGGCTAGGACTTTTCTTCCTGGAGCACTGGAGGCTAAAAGTATTGAGGGTTGAGGGGGAGGGGGGCGGGTTGTGGTGGAGGGAGGGTGTTGAAAACAATAAAACATTATTCCAATATTCCTCTTGGTGATAGAAATGAAAAATGACAGATAAAACCTTTCATGTCTGGACAACAACTCACAACTTTTAATGGGATGTAAATTTTAACATGTTCTGAGTTGGGAAAGATTGAGAAATTGGGTTGCATAAAACCCCAACATGAAACTTAAGCATCATTCACCCCTACTGCATTGCTGAGCTGTACACAGTAGTTTCCTGAAAGGCTGTGAGAGGTTCTGGGATCTTCCATGTATCTTTCGACAGCTGATGAGTTGGCTTGTTAGTATATGGAGATCTCAGGGAAGGGGGCCCCACTGTCTGAATACATGGCAGTGAGAATTGATGATATTTTGGAATACCTTTACCATGGTTCTCTGTAATCCTACCACAAGCAAATTGAAATGTAGTGATCTCTCAACCTCCTTTTGAAATTTTATCCTCTGAAGACCTGTGGCTCTATATAACTTGTCATGCTGGAGTCCACCTTGTGCCTGTTGGCACCAATAGGCAGTGCCTGAACCAATGCTTCCTCATTAATATTAACACACTAACTCTCACAGAATAGGTAGCTCTGCTCTCATGTGCACTCATTGGTGATGGTTATGTATTCAAGTGGCTGGTGCTCTAGTGGGTTCTCATTGCTTGTGAAGAGAACAGTTGGTGCATATGAGTTCTTAATTATATTTGTGCATTCTGTATATACTTTTTGACTAATTACACTATTACACTCTTGTACATAATCATACGGACATGTTTCTGCAATTCATTATGAAAATCAGAATATTTCATTGTGTCCAGGAAGGCAAGTCCTAGCCTATTCAGCCTCTCCTTATAATTCAAGCCCCTTGTCCCATTTACAGTCATGAACCAATTCACCACTATTATTGTCACTTCTTCTGAACTGAAACCTCGCATGATTTTCTTCCAAAACAAACAAAAACATCCTTGTTCCATCCAATGGTCTGTCAATGACATTGGTTTTGATATTCTCTTCCTTATTTTAGAACTTTGCTATCACAGTAATTTTCTCCAGTTCTAACCCTCCTGCTCAATCTTGCTCAATCCCTCTCTACCACCAGTGGATCTGACCTCACCCATGAAATGTTGAAACACGGAGGTGCTCAACTAAACATTTGCTGCCTTCTACCTACATCTATTCCTTTAAAATGTTCCTTAGTCATTTCAGGGTCTAAACATTTGTATCTTCTCCCCATGTCTGCATTGTGTTTCTTTCGGGTGTTCCCGTTTCACCTTATCTTTCAAAAAATGACGGTAGGTCAATTGGTGTATTTGTGGGGCACTGGCTCATGGGCGGAAGGGCCTGTTTCTGTGCTGCATATCTAAATCAATAATTTAAAATACTATATAAAGAAAATATATTATTGACAGCAATTTCTCGATGTCTGCAAGTCCATGACTTGATGCAAAGAATCTTCTACAATATGTCTTTTATTCTTTCAAGCTCTAGCTCAGGGTTTCCCAACCAGGGGTGTGAGCCAGCATTCCAGGGGGTGCGAGATAACTTATCAGTTTTTTTTAAATAAATCCATACTCCTTCAATTTGGATAATATGTCAGATGATGAAGAGCTGAAGGAAGATCTTATTGAACTGCACATAAATCGTGTTCTTGAAATGCAGTTTGAAAGCAAAACTTTGGAACAATATTGGTGTTCAGCAATGGACATGTTTCCAAGACTTTGTGAAAAAGCACTAACTGTGCTCATCCCGTTTGCGACGACCTACTTATGCGAGTCTGGATTTAGTGCCCTTTCGTCAATCGAGACAAAATCTAGAAATCGGTTGGGTGCACAGGGAGACGTGCGGATTGGTATCAGCAACAAAGTGCCACGTTTTGGAAAAACTCTTAAGCAATAAACAGGAACAAAAGAGTCATTAAATTTTAAATTGGCTTATGAACATTTGAACATTAGTTCTTTAATTTTTTAAAAGAAATTTCATGCATGGATGAAATTTAATTTTTTGTAGGGTTTATGCAACTTTTAATTTATTGTAATATTTTTTTCTTTTCCATATGTTTCATTTTTGTTTATATTATTATTAATAATTAATTATACAAATTTGTTTTGGTCACCTTCACCTTTATTCTTAAATAAATTATTACTTTAAGCGGTGCAAGAACATATTAAAAAATGTTTAGGGCTGCAGGGCATAAAAAAGTTTGGGAACCACTGCTCTAGATGATGGTTCAGTTGTACCTGCTTGTAATTTGAATTACTTAAATCATTCTATTTTTAGTTTGAGTCGACACTTTGTACTCTTGAAGACTTTATTTGCGTCAGTAGAGTAAAACTTTGCATTTTTTTTAAATAACTCCAACATTTTCACATTCTCATTTATTGCTGGTCACCGTCAGAAATGATCGATGTGCTGCCATTGAAACTTGTTTTGCACTTCTTGCCACTTCCTGTCTCGGAGAGAGCGTTGATAATCCCTATAATTTATCCTTGCTCGTTCTAGTTTGCTTGTCAGATCATCTCAATGTGCTGAAAATGATTTGCATCGCTCCACTCTGCCATTTTTTTTTGGTGTTTCGCTGTTCACATATTTTAAGCAGGAACTGTGCACTTTATAGTGAATTTATGGACTGTTCAGAATTTTTAGGGACTGAACTGGTTTGTGAAAAACTTCAGAATGTTCGAAGATCTTATTGCAGGTATATTTTAATTGTCTTGTATGTTTCCATGAAAAAAAATCTTATTTGTCACAATTGACAAGTCAATTGTTTCTCCAAAGGTTGTTAAAGATTGTATTTATCTAATGCCTCATAAATATGAGGCTGCTCATTTAAAATTGAGGTGCAAAAATATTTCTTATTTTGAAGGTTCGTGGAATTCTCTGCTCTGGAAAATAATGGAGGCCAGACCATTAGATATATTTGAAGGTGGAGATTGATAAATATTTGAGGAATTGAGAGCTATATGGAATCTGTACAGTAGAGGAGTTGAGGCCTCGATCCCATAGATCAACCATGGCCATGTTGAATGGTAGGACAGGCTTAAGGAGCCAAATGGCCTACTCCTGGTCCTAATTTCTTGTTCCTTTTCCCTTAGCTAGAAATATCATCCCAAAGAACTCACTCTGACGAGTAATTGCCATCAAATCATTGAACTCCTACCCATACAAATCCACAGCAGGAGTTGTTTTTTTGTATTTATTCATTTGTCAGGAGATCCTATCAAATTTTAATTGGAAGCATACTTAGTGTAGTGTATGTAAATATTGTAATTTGATGCACTTAATCATTATATTCACTTATGATCTATTTGATTATGCATGTATTATGAGCATATGTTCAGTCTACATAATTACAAATGAACCATAGCAGCACCTTGTGTTTCCTGTGTGCAATACACGAGTGGCAGAGTGATGCAGTAGGTAGCGATGCTGCCTTAGAAATTCAGTGACCCCCCCCCCCCCCCCCCTATTTGATCCTGACATCCAGTGCTCCCGCTCTGAAATGTGTGCATTCTCCCTGTGATGTGGGCTTCTTCTGTTTGCTCTATTTTCTTCCCACACCTCAAAGTCGTATGGGTTGGAGGTTAATTGGCTGCCTCCAGGGATGGTAGGTGGTAAGATAATTGGTAGGGAGACGAGAGCTAATGGATGGGTGAGAGAAGGTAGACTGTAGGGAATTGTGATTTGCTCTGAGAGTTGGCAACAGCTCAGTTGGCTGAATTGTTACTGTCAACATGGCAAAAATATGAATATCTGTAAAAGTACATGTACTGTATTGGGGGTATTCTGCATGACTGTGCTTATATTTTGATTGCAAGTAATAATCACCTTCAAACAAGATGAGGAATTCTTTAATGGTTATAAATATGAATCTTTGAATAAATTGAAGGGGTAGAATGAATAAGTGGAAATCCTACATTACTAGAGGAGACACTGAGGGGTCTTAAATTAGGAGCTGATTTAAAATGGCCATGGACTACAGTTTACCTCTTTATGTTTGGAAGGACATAGAGGCACCAATGCAGAAGATAACAATTCCCTTCAAAGTACTGGCTTCCAAGGCTCAGGATGCAGGGGAATGTGCTGTGAGTGACTCCCTGCAGATTAAGTGATCAAGTGAACTTTATTGTCAACTGATTGCGCCAGTAGAACATGATGAAACATGTGGACACACAACCTGACATCACACACATAGAGACAAACAATACATATGCAGGATAAGTATTCATATATATTAATAAATATTGTTTCATAAATATGAGTCTCGGATAGTAATGGGAGCAGTTCCTTTGGTCATTTAGCAGTCTAACTCCTTGGGAGAAACTTTTCCTCAGCCTGGTGGTGCTGGCTCTGGTACTCTTGTATCCCTTTTCTTAAAGCTCTTTGATTGAAATATTTTTGAATGCACCCATTGCATAAGTTGAATGATTTCTAAGGTGCCAGAGCTGTTGTGGGGCTGATTCTCTGCCTCTCTCTGCACTGTTACTCCCTGAACGAGCAACAATAGAGGGTTAAATTTTAACTCTATATTTATTAATAACTATTAACAATACTATATCTTACCCAAATTAACCCCACTATATGCCTCTAATAGTAATTATATAGAGATTATTTATAAAAAGTATGTATGTGGGGGGGGGGGGGGGGGAACCCCAGACATTGCAGTCTCTGCCCATTAGTCAAAAACAAATAAAGGGATCCCCAAACCTCAGGTCAGTCTGGCCAAGTAAGTCAGTCCAAAAACACAGTTGACAGAATTCACCCTCAAAGTTCAATGTCCAAATTCACTTCTTCAACTGATAACAGAGAGAGAGAGAGAGAGAGAGAGAGAGAGAGAATTTACAAATCCTTTGCAGGTGTCTTTCTTCAAGGTTGGTTTTTATTAACCACCTGACTTATAAAGCCTGTGCCTTTAACACAACATTCACAATTTCATTTTTAACTGCAGATCCAAAGTGACTTTTTGTCACTTTTGAATTCAGTCAGCCAGAACCGTTCTCAACGCGGAGCAAGTGGTGTCTTTGTGTATCCTTTTGGCTTCTCCACCGAACTCTTTATCCCTGCTTCAGCCACCCTGATTTTCTCTCTCTCTCTCGCTCTCTCTCTCGCTCTCTCGCGCGCTCTCTCGCGCGCTCTCTTTCATTCTTTTCTATACAGCTCGACCTTGGCAAACCAGCACAGAGTTACACAGTTTTCAATAGAAATCCATCCTTTATAGTGACAGTTCGCAGTCCAAAAGGTCAGACCATGGTCCATAACAATACAACTTGTTCATTCAATAACAGCTCTTGTCCAGGCAGCACATAATGAATGACATCAGGAGATGCAATCACAGATGACAGATTTTTAGAAAAAAAATGCATTCAGAATATCAGAGCAGCTTAATAGATTCTAAAATGCCCTCTGGCAAAAAGATAAATGGCAAAACAGATGCTGGGAATCCCACAGATACTGTAGGATTTAAGATCCCTTTGGTGCCAGGATTCATTATAATAGGAACTGAAATAGATACTTACATTTGGATGGCATCTTCATAGGATGTCCCAAAGCTCTTTATAGCCAATAAAGTAGTATTTGAAGAACAGTCTCTATTTTAATATAGAAAATACACCACTACAAGTATCCTGCTGTTAAAAACACAACGCTGGAGCAACACAACAGATCACTGCCTTTTATATAGCAAAGATGAAAAAAACATAACCGACATTTCAGGCTTGAGCCCTTCATCCACAAGTATCTTGCTGGCCTGTGCCAATACGTTACAGAGATCCTGAGCCCCGAGGGTGCCTCGGTCCATTGACTGTCCTTTGCTATGCTTGCAATTCAGTTTAGAGAATAGTCCAACTCTCACGTAATACATTGGCAGCTCGAAGGGTCTTTCTGTTCCATAATTCATAGATGGGAAACTTGATGTGCCTCAAAAACAGAGGATCTCATTAGCACACCCTTATTCTTAGCAGGGTAGCTCATTTATTGCTCTCATCTGTTTGGCTAAAATGATTATAAGTGAGTACCTCTGAATAAGGGGTTTAATCCTTTGAGTCTGGAACAACAAGCATCTGAAGAGAGGCACAAAAGATCAGTGTGTACAGAGCCGTGGTATTGACCACTTCGAGTCATGGGTCATCTACTGTCACCACCTACAACTCCTTAACCGCTTCCACCAGTGCTGTATCCACACCATCCTCCACATCCAGTGGAGTGACTGGTAACCAACATTGAAGTCCTCGAATATGTGGGGATTACCAGCATGGAGACCATGCTGTTGAAGATGGAGCTACACTGGGCAGGACATGTCTCTAGGATGGAGGATCATTGCCTGCCCAAGATTGTGCTGTGTGGTGAACTCTCCACTGGCCATGATGATGGGTGCTCCGAAAAAGAGGGACAAGGACTTTCTGAAGAAATCCCTTGGTATCTGTCACATTGACCATCACCAATGGTCTGCTCTAGCCTCCGATTGTGTGGCCTGGAGACACACCCTTCACCGGTCTATCTCCTCCTTCGAGAAAGCACGCAGGGCTGGCCTTGAGGACAAAAGGAGAGGGAGGAAGAACCATGACGCAGCAGCACCAAACTCAGAATAGAATTTCCCTTGCAGACACTGATGTCTATCCGCATTGACATTATCAGCCACCAGTGAGCCTGCAGCAGATGTGGACACCCCCCTTCCTAAATCTTCATTCATAAAGCCAAACAATGATAGGCTCTTTTGACTAGTGAGTTTGAACTGTGCTATAATCAAATATAAATTATTAATAATTTGAGAAGGATGTTGAAACCTTCATAGCAGTCTATAGAAAAAGGATATATCAGTGTCTGTTATAAAAACCTATAGTTAGTAATACATGAGTAATGGTTTGGCTGTGACCCATAATAAGCATAACTTCATCTGAAAATGATCCTAACAGACGAATATCAACACTACACATGCTAATGTGGATCTGTGAAATACCTATTTTGTTGTTATTCTGCTCCACGAGTCTATCTTTGCCAGAGGGCTGATTGCATCTATTTAACTTTAGATGTTGACAGCACCTTTAAATGTTATTTATCCACTTTATCTTCATTCCTGCTGGTTATCATGAATTGAATGCATGACTGACATTTGTTTGGAATAATTAGTGATTTTTCTGATGGCCTTCAGCCTCCTCTCAATGAACATCAAGGGTGAATGTATATTTAAATCTTAATTTAGAACATCAAGCACGACATCACAGTAACAGATCCTTCTAGCCATACTGAGCAAACATACCCAATTACCCTACAAACCCCAATGTCTTTAGAATGTGGGAGGAAACCAGAGCACTCGAGAAAACCTACACAGATACGGATGGGGAGACCATACAAACTCCTTACAGATAGTGCTGGATTCAAACCCAGGTCATTGGGAGTGTAAGAACGTTGCACTAGCCACCATGTAACCTGTATTATCACTGGTCATTGCACAATTTTCCAGATACATGGAGAAATAAGACAGTGTTGGCATACCAACAGTAAAAATAGCCTTACAATCTGTTACCAATATTGCCAGGAATGAAATGTGAAGCTTTGGACCATATCATTATAAATCAAAGTTTCCTTTCTGTTATTGATATGTGTGAAGGAAAGCAGTTTTAATATATTATTTACTTCATATATTGACATTAATTTCCATCATAAAGTATGTACTTGGTATTGCGTGGCATTTCTGTGGAGCATTTGATAATCTCTATTCACATTAGGGATATTCACCAGAGTAAATGATGTGCAGAATAATGTCCGTTAACTTTAAACAGTAAGAGACACTTGATTATGGAAAAGTCGGAGTTTTCAAATCGATGGTTTTAATTCTGGGTTCAGACACTTACAAGTGACAGATTAAGCTGAATTCATCTGATTTTGTAGTGTCATTGAAATCTATCAATCAGATTGGTGTGAAGGTTATACGTTTTAAATGGGAAATGTGTAGGGACCTTTGTTTTGACAAATAGTCAAAACTTGATCACTCTAAATATTTGAATTAAATGGATTTTGTACAGTAGAACAAATGTTATGAAGGCCTAGTTGGCACAAAATTATTAACTTCTGAATCCAAACAATGTTTTTCCACTATTTAAATTATCTCTCTTGGGTGGAATAAAAAGAATGAATTAATTTACCTGTTCTGGTCACTCACTCCTTCCTTGACACTCCAATTTGGAAATAGAAACATTTTAATAAAAAAGAGCTTGCTTCCTTTGGAGCCTTCCTTAGCAAGCAGGCATGACTAACTGTAGGCCCTAATCCAATGTATGAACTGTCAGTTATACAACCTAGGAAATGAGCGGTGAGCGCTATAAAATCTACTGGTATTCTTTAATGAGATTTTTAAATTGGTAGAAAACCAATAAACTACTTGGATTTTCAGAAGGTATTTCATGAAGAAAGTTAAAAGAAAGGTTCATGGACTTGATTCATTAGGGAACAGTTACAACAAAGTAGTGATTAGGTTTCTGGAGAGTCGCATTCTATTCAAGCCTGATTCTCACTACTGTGAAATTTAAATTCAAGTGCTACATTTGGAATCAAGCACCAGTGTCAGTATTGGTATTTTTGCAACTACAGGTGCCTAACCTTTTATCTAAAATCCTTGGGACCGGACATTTTTTCGGTATTCAGATTATTTTGGATTTTGGAATTAAAATGACAGTGGTACAGATTTGTGCAAAACAGAGACACAGCGCTGGATAGGGGGAGGTTGTGGTAGTGTTGGCCTGGAGGAGTTGGGGCAGCGCTGAAGTCGGGAGCAGTTGTGCAGCACTGGATGTTGGGGGCACTGGACTCTTTTTTCTGGTGGCACTTATTAGTGGAACATGAAGGAATGCTGTGGACTGACATGGGATTTTCAAGCAGGAATTGAATGTGGGTCACGTCGGGTCATGCTTGGTGAGCACATAACATCTATGGAAAAATGTTTGGTTTTTGGTTTTTGGAATTACGAATAAAAGATAAGCACCTGTATTGGATTGCGATTTTTAAAAAAAACCCATTTAGTACACAATGCCCTTCAGGGAAGAAAATCAGCCAAGTTTACTTAGTCTGGCCTATATGCTACTTTAAAATCCATATCCTCTTAATGAATAATATTAAAAGATAGATAAATAGGAGCAAAAAATGGCTTACAAATTTAAAAAAAAAGCACCTTTCTGGGTGCTAATGCAATTAGCTCTCAAGAGGATTTAAACTTCATTTAGCTCCGTTCAATTTAAACCATTACAATTCTCAAACTAATTTCAATTACTAACTAGAATTAAATACAGGAGTACAGCTGTTAGTTCCCTGAAAATGTATCAAGCATGAATAGGATACCCTGTCTATTTCAGTAATTAGAAAACTTGTTGCTGCTTCAAGTCCTGTAGTTAAATTGTTTATTTGTCACATTATCCCTGGTATAGTGAGAAGGGGACTTCCTCAAGCAGTCAGACAGATCAACTCTACATGCATTCAGCTGTGTGAGCAGAAGGGCAAAAACACAATTACCAGCATTAAAGGAAAAAAATAAGCCAATTATTAAAGCAAATGATTAGGACATTCAGGTACAGAAGAAACTGTCTTTAGGTTTGTTGCTGCAATCTCGAGCCTTCTCCATCCTTCAGTATGATGGCTGATTCTTTTGATCTTCTGCATTGCAGCTCTGGTACCATGCTGTGATGGATCTAGTAAGTTTTTTTTTGATGGTGCATCTCTAGAAGTTGTTGAGAGCCATGGGAGCCGCTGTAGTGGCAACGCTGTCGCTGGTGCGGACCCATGGGGAGCGAGGGAGTAGAGATGCAGCGCTCCCATAGTGTCCAGTCGCCCAGCTGACTACTGTAGACTTCAAACGGGCTTTGAACGCCCAGTTGAGGGAGCCACTGGTGATTTTAATTGAAATCCTGCCATGTCCAGTCTGTTCCTAAGATGATGGTACCTATTAATTGGCAGAAGCCATGAGGGGGTCTGAGAGGGAGAAGCAGAGAAGATGACCCATAGGGAAGGTGACTATGGTGGCAGACCAGTGAAGGGGGTTCTGCAGCAGAGGGACCAGCGCATGAAGTGGGTTTGCTGGTGACTCAAAGCAAGGAACCTGTGGAAGCTGAAGGCTTGGAGACTACTGTCAGGAGACTTGCGCCAGGCTGTGGAATACTGGAGACAGGTTCGAACTGGCTGGAAGAGTACCAGGTATCGGAACTGGGTGGGTTCCTGACCATGTCACAGGTTCAGCTCTGGAGCTCGGGTTGCCAATGGTTTGTACTACACGCTGTGTGGCTGTGGAAGCACTGGAGGTGAATCTACAGACACTTGATGACTCTGGGGGTACTTTATTTTGCTTCTCTCTCTCTCTCGCTCTCTCTCTCTCTCTCTCTCTCTCTCTCTCTCTCTCTCTCTCTCTCTCTCTCTCTCTCTCTCTCTGACTGTAAGATACGCTTAGGTAATTCCTGCCGGTAATGCATTTGCCTGTCTTGCAGCAGGCAAAAATTAATTTCTGTAATACAGTACTCTTTTATTACTATGACAATAAATTGAACTTTGAATCTTGAAACTTTCTGAGAAAGTAGAGCTGGTGTGCTTTCTTGGCAGTCACATCAGCGTGATTGGTAATGTTGGGTCATTGGAAATGTTTACTCCCAGGAACTCAAAGCTCTCTAGTCTCTTCAGTTCAGAGTCATTAATGTGAATGGGGGATGTCTCCACTCCATCTTCTGAATCTATGATCATCTTCTTTGTCTCATTGATGTTGAGAGGGAAGTTATTGTCTTGGCATTATGCCCCTAGATTTTGAATCTCCTCTAAATGCTTTACTTTAACTGATAAACTACATACCCATCTCCTAATTTATATTACAAAAGGAACAACTCTAGATGCAACAGTAAACAGTCTAGATCATTAGATGATTTTGAAGTGCAATATTTCAATGTCGCCTTGTAATAGATTTCCTGCTTCATTAATCTTCCTTGCTGCTTCTAAAGTCCAAGAAATTCCCAACTTGAAACATTTTATCTTGTGAAATTAAAACATTGCCTCAGGCTATTTTATTCATAATCTTTGTTCATCAAATGTCAGAGTTTCTTTGATACAAGAAGATTTTTGAGATGGTTATATTTGAGATTAAATTGAAAATGAGAATGTAGGTATGGAAGCTTTGTTCAGTCAATGGAAAATCAGTTGAGGCATAAAAAAGGCAAGGAATCAAAACTGCAATTTTATGACGCAAGCTGTGGGACCTTTGCTCTTTCTACTGTATTCTCTTAGCTGTTTCAGTTTATTTTGATAACCAAGAATTCAAAGGATAAATATTCAGAGGATAAATGGCTTCCTCTTCTGCTCTTACAATGTGTAGAAAACTTTTTCATGTGAGTGAAAGAAAATCAAATAGAATAGCTGGACTGATGGCTGAATGTTATTCTTTTTAGAGCATTATTCTCGAAATTGGTTTCACAAATCAGATTACATTCAGTATAAATTGAAGTTCCATAATTGTTGTGCTCAAGGCTAGTCCCAAGAACAACAAATTGCTAAACCATACTCCATCGCCTTCCCAAATGAATTAATTGCCATCTACTAATTGTGGTCATCTGTGAGCATCCAGAAAGAATGAAGAAATTAACCTGAAACTTTCAGAATACACAATGATGCTGGAGAAACTCAGTAGGTCTGAAATATAAATAGCCTTTTACTTCCTATGGATGTCCTGTTACCTGCTAAGTTTCTCCAGCACTTTTGTGTACTGCACTCGACCTCAGCATCTGCAGGCTTCCTTGTTTAAATGGAACTTCTGAACACAAGAACAGTAACTAGCATGTTGTTCAAAAGATTTGCATGTAACATTTCTTTAGATTTACCAAGAAGCTGACCAGGGTATATTAATGTAACTAAAATACGATTTGATAAGCTTTAAAATTATTTTCTCGACTGTAAACTCAGGAGGTCCACAGCTGATGGCATAAACACAAATGAAAAATAATCACTCTAGCTGCATTAGTCAAAATCCAGATGTATTTGTGAAGAAAACAAAAATGCACTCACATACATACATTCATGGCAAACATATTGAATCTAATGGACAAGCTGTTATTTTGTTTTTAAACTTCAACTGAATAATGTGATAAAGTCATTGGTGCCAATAATTTTATCAAATCTAAACTCTAATCCTGAATGTTCATGTGTTTCTTATGCACACATATTAAATTAATCCTACTTAATGTGAATTTCTCTGTGCTTTGATTTCAATGCAAGGAAAGGATCTGGCAGAACCATTAAAATCAGATCTATGAGAAAAAATATTTTCATTTGCCACTGAAGCTATGGAAGTTGGTTGTCAGAAGATTCTACCAGGACGTCAAGACTTTTAGAACATACAAATCTACAGTGCAGAACAGGCACTTCAATCCATGGAGTTGTACCAACCTAATAACTTGCTCCAACTACTGCCTAGAATTTCTCGACTGCATAAACCACCATTTTTCTCAGTTCCATATACCTATCTAATAGGCTCTTAAAAGATCAGCTCCACCACCATTGCCAACAGCGCATTCTATGCCCCCCCCAACCATTCTCTGTGAGAAAACCTGATTCTTATTACCCCTCCCCCCCACCATACTTATTCCCATGTACCTTAAAACTATGCCTCCTTGTGTTAGTCATTTCAGCATTGGAAAAAAGCCTTTGGCCATCCATGTGATCATTGCCTCTCATCATCTTGTTACACCTCTACACCTCTATCACGTCACCCCATTATTCTCCAAATCTCCAAGGAGAAAAGGCAAAGTTCACTCAATTTATCCTCATGAAACATTCTCTCCAATCCAGGAAGCATGCTGTACCCTCACTATAGCATCCACAACCTTCCTGTAATGAGGTGACTGGAACACAATATTCCAAAAGGGGTCTAATTAAGATCTTGTATAGCTCCAATATTACCTTATGGCTCTTGAACTTGATCCCAATGCACCATACACCTCCTTAACCACATAATCAACCTGTACAGATTTGAGTATCCTATGGACAGGGAACTCTGAGTTCTTCCACACTGCCCAGAGTCCTCTTATAAACATTTTATTCTGCCTTCAAATTTGACCTACCAAAATGAAATACAGGTACACAATCCTTTATCCGGAACTCTTCCAAATTTTGGATTTTTCTGGATTCGGAAAGCCGGATTTAAGACCACCCAAATTATGCTGCCGTGTCCACCCCCACCCCCTTCCATTTGCACTGCCATCTTCCCCTCCCCTCACTCACCTGACTCGCGCTGCCGGTCTCCCACCCTCACCTGCCCCACTCATGCTGCTGGTCTCTTTCCGCCCCCCCCCCTTGCCTGCCCCACTCACACTCCCAGTCTCCACCCTCCCTTGCCCGCCTGACTCGCTCTGCCGTCTCCCCCCCCACCTGCCCGACTCACTCTGCCTTCTCCCCCCCTTGCCCACCCAACTTGCGCTGCCATTCTCTCGCCCGCCTGATTTACGCTGCCAGTCTCTCCCCCTCTCCCACACAACTCGTGCTGCCATCTCTCTCCCCACTTGCCAGATTTTGGAGCTTTCTGGATTTTAGATGTCCGGATAAAGGATTGTGTACTTGTAGTTGCACAGTTTTCTGGGATAAACTCCATCTACCACTTCTCAGTCCAGCTCTGTATTCTATGAACGTCCCTTTGTAACCTTTGGCAACCCTCTAGACTATTCACACCATCACCAACCTTCGTGTCATTCGCATAAATAAATGCATTGGTGGAATCTTGAGTCATTTTTGTGTATTCCATTCATTGGTTATACAAATTCCAGTTCAGATTAAAGTTAGCTTAAATTGAATTTCTATAATTGTTAGTGCTGTCTAAAGAATTTTAGAAAGGTATATGGACAAAGACTCTGAGTTAATGACATGGAATAGAATGCTACAGAGTTAGTACAAGTTGGCTGGTTGCTGTAAAAATCTGATGAGCTAATCTTTCTGGAAAAATAATGACATGTAGACAGGGTGGTTAAGAAAGCATATGGTATGCTGGCCTTCATAAATCATAGTATAGAGTATAGGAGCTGGGAGGTGATGCGGCGGCTGTTTAAGGCATTGGTGAGGCCAGGTTTGGAGTACTGTGCTCAGTTCTGGTCTCCAAATTATAGAAAGGCTATAGATAAGGTGGAGAGGGTGCAGAGAAGATGTTGCCTGGCTTACAGCATCTGGATTATAGGGAAAGATTAAGGAGACTGGGACTTTATTGATTGGAACGTGGACGACTGAGAGGGGACTTGATTGAGGTATTTAAAATTATGAAAGGAATAGATAGATTAGACATAGTCTAGGGCAGGGAAGGTTGTAACAAGAAGCCATGAGTTAAGGTTAAGGGGGCAACATTTTAGGAGATATATTAGAGGTGGCTTTTTCACTCAGTGAGTGGTGGCAGAATGGAATGATCTTCTGAATGAGATAGTTGCGGCAGGGTCCCTTCTGTCATTTAAGAGAAGGTTGGATCTGTACATGGAGGTGAGGGGGTTGGAGGGTTATTGGCGGAAAGCAGGAGGTTTGAGCTAGTGGAGTTCTAGTGAACCGATGTGGACTCAAAAGGCTGACATGGCCTGTTTCCGCTCCGTAAATGGTTATATGTTAGGAGATCAAGCAGATTTGTGATTCCTTCAATTATAATTTGATCATCAGGAACACAGAAAATTCATCTCAGTGGTATCAGCTGCCTGTGTACACACGGAGGTGAATCCAAGTATCAGCCAGTGGTCTCATGCTCTTTGTTTATTGCTTTGTTAATGTGTTTAATGCTCTTAACCAAAGATGAATTGCTACCCCACTCTCTTCAGGAGAAAGGAGGGAAGAACTGACACACTTGATAGCAGCTATTTAAAGACCTAAAGGATACAAGCAGAATTGAAGAGGCAACCAATTTATGAATGGGTATATACTAGCTTTGGTATAATAGGAACAATTTTTTGGTTAATTCACAAAATAATGACTTGAAGCCTCATTCCAGTGTTCCAAATTCTATGCAGTACCTAAACTTAAACTGGGGCTTCTCTCTCTTTGAAATATGCCATTCAATGAAAAGCAAGTTATCTTGGCCAACATTTGCACCCAGCCAGCACTCCAAAACAAATGATCTAACCAGTTCTTTCTATATAATTTGTGCAAACTTACTGTGCAACTATTAGCTGCCAAGTTCCCAGACTAACTTAGTTGGTTTGAAAGACTTTAGTATAACCTGAAGTCGAGAAATGAAAACTATCTCCCAAATATACAAAAGTGCTGGGAAAACTCATCAGGTCCTGCAACATGCACAGGAGGGAAAAATATATAATCAATGTTTTGGGCCTGAGCCCCTCGTCAAGGTGAGACATTGATCACTCAACCTATTGAGCTTCCTATGCACGCTGCACGACATGCTGAGTGTCTCCAGCATGTTGTGTATTTACTGTATTACAATCACGGCATCTGCAGACTTTCTTGTCTCACAACTATCTCCCAAAACCCTTCAGAGCTACACTTCCACATAATTGTGTCATGTTGTTTTAAAATGTTTCTATTTTTGCCTTTTTTAAAATTAATTGGTCAAAATACTGATGGCATCTCTTAATTTTTAAACATTGTGGTAAAGTACATCTGTCATCGCTGAAGATCTTGAGTTTGAGACAAAAGGCAAACTCCACTCCCAGAAGCAAAGTTTCCTGAGAGATAAGACAAGTGTGCAACATCAGAGGAGCTGACTTTCTAAAAATATTTTATTTACAATTTTAAATCATATGGCATTTGTTATAACATATCGATAAAAACATTATATAATTAAACGAAACCCCCCACCTCTCTCGTCCACTCTACTAACACCCTCCCTTCCTTCCCTACCCACCTACAAAGAAAGAAAGAAGGAGATTGTCACTTAAAAAAAAATCATAATCAACTTTTTAGCTGTGGAAACATCCACCAGAGTAGACTGAGAGATCAAATTTTAATACCAAGAGTTTTTAAATATGGGCTCCATACTTTTACAAAAAAAAATGATATTTATCCCTCAAATTATACATTACCTTTTCTAAAGGAATACAAGATTTCATTTCAATCTGCCATCTTTGCATGGAAATAAGGGAAGTGTGCAACATCAGAGGAGCTGACTTTTAAAAAATATTTTATTTACAATTTTATTTACATATTTCCAAAGATTTTTGAGAAACGGCCAAAGCCAAACGTAAAAATTCAATTTGGCACATAATCAATCTCAACCCTAAAGCAACAGACTTCGAAGAACTGACTTTGATGAAGCAGCCATTGGGTGTTTGTGGGTTCCCCAGGCACGAATATAATGCTGCACTTGCTGAAGATCTGAAATACAAACAGAATGTGCTATAACCACTCAGCAGCTCCAGCAGGAGACAGAATTAACATTTTGCAAGGATACTTTTTTTAAATTCAGATGTAACAGCTATTTCTATGTTGTTCCTTGTTTTGTCGGATATGTCTTTGGTTGACTGAGGGGAAAAAAAAGTTTTCGAAGGTTAAGAACTTAGAGCCAGCAGGAGACTCATGGTCCAGCACTGACACTTGCCCTCCTATATGCTAAGACCAGAATTGCCTACCACAGATCAAAGTAGGTACTACCTGTAGAAGGATTCCATAAATGCTCTCTCCACAAAATTCTCCACATTCCCTGGAAGAATAAACATACCAATGGCAGTATCCTCTCCCAGGCTTACACGTTGCTCATGTAAGGCCATGGTTACACTCAGTTGCTACATTGGGAAGGATACCTGATGCTAGACTCCCAAAGCAGCCACTCTATTATGAGCTCTGTCATGGGAAGAAATTATTTGTTAACAGGAAATGATTCAAAGAAACAGAAAATGCTGATAAAACTTAGGAAGTGTTCAAAAAAAAATTATTAAAAAATAAATGTACAGCATGGTAACAGCCTCTTCCAGCCTAGAAGGCTGTGCCACCCAAATACACCCAGAGGGTGGTGAATCTGTGGAATATGCTGCAGTGGAGGTGACCTCAATAAATATATTTCAAATAAGATTGGATAGATTTTTACATAGCAAGGGAATGAAGGGATATGGTGAAAAGGCAGGAAGGTGGAGATGAGCCTATCATCAGATAAGCCATGATCACGTTGAATAGCAGAGCAGGCTTCTCCTGCTTCTATTTCTTATGTGCTTATGTTCTAACCCATCCTTGATCGTAAGGGTTGGTCTAAGAAGAAGTAGTAGATGAAACGCACAAGGCATGTGACTGAGACGAGATCCATTTTGTAAAGTTATGATGCTCCCTTTAAAACTAATGTAAGAGACTTGAATCATGCAACATGACACCACTTGAACTTTGCAAGGCTTTTACAATGTAGGTTGGTCTGGAAGGTTAGATTGTGGTTGGGATCCAGCACAATTAGCCAATTGGTCATAAAATTGACTTGATGATAGGAGATGGTGTTAGAGGTTTGTTTTTCAGATGGGAGGCTGATGACAAATGATGTGCTACAGGGATCTGTGTTGGATCCACTCTTGTTTGTCATTCATATTAATGACCTGAATGAGAATGTTGAAGGTGGAGTGAATTCACTGTATGTATTGTTCAGATGCTGACTCCTCCTTTGGCTCCATCCTCTCTTACCCCAATATAAACCCTGGTTTTCCTGCCTTACCTCAAATTACCTGAGGACTATTGTGTCTACTGGCTGTTTATTGTAAGCTATTAAAAGCACGTTTGTGCTCCTCTCAGGTCTCTTGAGTGTAATCAGTCACATTACAATTTTAATAGCTTAACTTTGAAATGGGATAGAAGCCCTGCTGAAGCCAGGCATACTGCAGATCGACCCTCTGTCCCCTGAGGCCCCAGAGGAATGAGCCTACTTGCTGGAGTACTTCCAGTCCTACCTGACAGCCACACAAGAGTTCTTCAACTCAGATGGTCGATGGAGATCGGCACTTCTCTCTCAAGTCAGCCCAAAGGGTGTGCTGTCTTAAGAGACTACAAGTCGGTTTGAAGGCCCATTACATGAGGCCCCAGAATAATGTGCTGGCAAGACACCAACTCTAGCAATGTCGGCAGCATCCGGGCAACTATATTCTTGAACTGTGGCCCTGACCAGAAAATGCCACTACCAAGTGGCCACAGACCAGATGAGAGAGGAGGAACAAATCCGGGACACCCTTGTGACAGGAGTGAGGTCGAGGTATGTGTGGCATTGACTGCTGGAGTTGGGGAAGAAAAACTTGGCCAGCACCCTGGAGTTGGCGTAAGCGCTCGAGCAGGCCCAACTGGGAGCTGACGACCTCACAGGCAAAAGTGGTGCCCTTTCAGAGGACCAGGTCATTATGGCACCTGTGACCCCCACAGATCCAGCGCCGACCACTGTGGCCATGCACAACTGGGAATGCTACTTCTGTGGACAAGCACAGCAGCCCTGCGCCTGATGCCCCATGAAGGCTCCATGTTCTCAGGATGCAGTAAGTGAGAGCACTGGATGAAGGTCTGCCGGGCTAAAGGGAACCCAAAAAAGGCGATTGCAAGTGCAACCCCCAAATCATTGCTCATCTCGTGCCCGAGTCCTGAAGGACTGACCTCTGCCTCTCCGTGCTGTTCGCCACCAGTGTCTTCTTCCTGTGCCTTGTGGCGGGAACTGTCAACTGGAAGTGAAGCATCACAGGAAGTCACAGCATCCATCTTGATGTGTCTTGAGGTTGGTGCCACCTAGTTTGTCCTTGGATCAAGATGGAGGGCGGCCATCTTGCCACACCTCGTGGTTGATGCCATCTTTTCTGTCCGTGGGCCAAGAGGAGAGAGTCAACATCAGCATGGGGAGCAACGGGACTTCTGTCAGTAGGACTAGAGAGGCCGAGATGGCCTGTTTCCATACTGTAATTGTTATATGGTTATACTGGGATTGGTCATTATACTGGTTGGCTACCCTCTCCAATCTCAGCGTTCATGAGGGCTTTGACCTAAAATATTGACAATTCTTTCCTCCCACTAACACTGATCTTCATTTTATGGCATAAGTAGTCTCTTGTGTCTCCAGCTTTCATTTTTATGTCCCAATAAATGCTCTTTCAGCTTGTCACTTTTATGGTTTCTCTTGCTTTTATCTGTTTCCATTTTTCCTCTGTTGTTCCAAAATGCTCCCAATTATCAGACTACTTTTTTTTTTCTTTGGCTTGGCTTCGCGGATGAAGATTATTGCAAATTTATATACCTCATTCTTTGATTTAGCTCTATATTTGTTTTCTCTTGTCAGTTTTTTATTTCCTGTTGGGCTTTTTGTGCCTTAAAGAAATTTTTTGTTTGTTTACAGCTCTTCTTCATCTTCTTCATCTTTGTCTTCATCTTCGTCTTCTTCATCTTCTTCTTCTTCGTCCGTCTTCGTCTTCATCATCTTCTTCATCTTCATCTTCGTCTCCGTCTTCATCTTTGTTGTCTTCTTCTTCATCTTCTATCAGTTCCAATCCATTACATTGCCATAGTTATATCTTCCAGTGTATTCTCCCAATCAACCAGTCTCTTTTCATTTTCCACTTTCATAGTTTCCATTGGTTAGATTTTACACTGTATTGTGCATGGAACTACATCACATTTGAACATGATGCCAAATTCTCTCGTATTATAGTCAATTTTCCCCCAAGGGCCCACTGACAACAAGATTGCCAACGACTCTTTCTCATTGCACAAAACAGAATCCAAAATGTCCTTTTCGGTAATTGATTTGTTAAAACATTGATTTGGAAAAGTATTTCATATATTCCATGAATTTAGCCTGGTTTATTACAGCAAATTTGATTTGTCAAATCAAATATATCTCTCTAGATTATTGCATTACCTGTCATATGTATGACTAATTTCCTAGTTACACAACCATTATTTGTGGGCTTGTGAAAAACTCCCAATAATGTTTTCCATCCTTTTGCTCTTCCTTACCTTGACACAAATTGGTTTTAATTTGACTTCATGCGCAGACAGTTAGTTTCCTACCACTTAACTGCAACTTTTGAGATAACTTATTTGCCTGTCTAAAGATATGAAAAAGTTCAAGAATTCCCTTTCTTCCTCGGCAGTTCATTGGTTGGGGCTTTGAGATTAAAAGAAAAATATTCTTGTTGAGCTGTATAAAACTTTGGTTAGGTCCCATTTGGAACATGGTGTGCAGATGTGGTTTGTAGAAAGGATGCAGAGGCTTTGGAGCTCTGCCCATTCCTGTTCACAGTCTGACCCATGATGGCATTGCCAGATTCGGCTCCAACAGTGCCATCAACTTTGCCAATGGCACAGCAGATGTTGGCCTCAACAGCAACAACGAAGAATAACACTGCAGAGAAGAGGTGGAATATCTCGTGAAATGGTGTGAGAATAACAACCTGAGTCTCAATGTGAATAAGACACAGGAGATGATCGTGGAGTTCAGGAAGACCAGGAACAACCACCCTTCACTACACATCAACAACTCTGTAGTAGAGAGAGTGGAGAGCACCAAGTTGCTTGAAGTTCATTTAATTAGTGACCCATTGTGGACTCTCAACATCTCTTCACTTGTCAGGAAGGTGCATCAGAAACTGCACTTACTGAGAAAACTGAAGTGGGCATTATGTCAACCTTCTTTAGTAGCTCAATTGAAAGTGTCCTAGCTGGCTGCAGAGAAATGGATTAAAGGTCAATCCACAGGACCTTGAGTGGCAGAGAGGATCACTGGAGTCTCCCTTCCCCCACCCTGCCCCCATTGACGTGATCTACCGGGATTGTTGTTTGAAAAGGGAGCACAAAATCATTGAGGATCCTTTCCACCCTGCACATGGCATCTTTCAACTGCTCCCATCAGCGAAGAGATGCAGGAATATCAGAGCCAGCACCACCAGGCTGTTTCTTCCCACGGGCTGTGATGATGCTGAATGACCAAAGAAACTGCTCACACTAACCATCCGAGGCTCTCATATTCATGAAGCAAAATAGATGCATATGTATTTTTTGCCTGTATGTCTGTTACGTCTGATTGTGCATCTACATGTTTTGCACTAAGGTTTGTTGGGTTGTACTTGTACAATCAGACGACAATAATTTTTACTTGACAGGCTGCAGGAGAGTTTCACCAAGATATCATCGAGATTCGAGAGTATGAGCTGAAAGAAGGAGGTTGATCATTCTTAGATTATTTTCACTGCAGCATCAGAGGCTGAGGAGCAACCTGATGTAGCCTTATAAAATTATAATTAGATCAGATTCATTGTCATTGTGCCAAGTACAGACACAAAGCCAATGAAATGCAATTAGCATCTAACCAGAAGTACAAAGAATAGTGTTATTTACAAGTAACTGTGAATAAAAGCAAGCACTCCAGCAAACAAACAAGTATAAAAGTACTGACAGTACCATATAAGTGCAATACTGCTCAGCGCTGTGATGTCTGGTTCAGCAGGGTCGCAGCCTCAGGAAATAAGCTCTTCCTGAGCCTGCTGGTTTGAGAGGGGAGGCTCTTGTAGCACCTACCAGATAGAAAGAAAGTAAAACATCCATAATTAGAGTGAGAAGCATCCTTGATGATGCTTTTCACCCTGCCCAGGCAGTGTTTGTGATAGATGTTCTCAATGGTGGACAATTGGGTGCCGATAATCACCATCTGCTGGAGAGTTTTACAGACAGATATGAGACAGTTGCCAAACCACACTGAGATGCTGTCGATCATTATGCTTTCAGTGCTACAGTGGTAAACATCCATTAGTATCCTGGGAAAGAGGTGAGCTTTCTTAATGCTCCGCAGGAAATAACGGCATGTTGTGCCTTTTTGATCAGGTTGGAGGAGTGCAGGGGTTAGGTGAGATCATCGGAAATATGGACACCAAGGAATTTGAAACTTGATACACATTCTACTACAGCTCTATTGATATAGATAGGGGCATGAGTGTGGCTCGCAGCACACCTGAAGTTCACAATGATCTCTTTGGTCTTCTGGGTATTAAAGGCCAGGTTATTGTAAGCGCACCATACAGCCAGTTGCTGGACTGCAACCTTGTAGCCTATCTTATCATCCTCTCTGATCAGACAAATGACCATGGCATCGTCTGCGAATTTGTTTATGGAATTTGAACCATGTACAGGAACGCAGGCGTAGATGAAAAGGGAGTACAGAGGAGGGCTCAGTACACAGCCCTGAGACATGCTGATGTTCAGTGTAAGAATGGAGGAGGAGAGGTTGTATTACTTAAAAGATTGGGGTCTGCTAGTCAGAAAGTGCAAGGTCCAATTGCAGAGGGATGAGCTGATAACAAGCTGGCAAAGGGTTGGCAATCAGCTTAGAGGGAATCAGATTTCAGATTTATTATACATACATGATATTCACATGCAATTCTGAGATTCCTTTTTCCATGGGGTGTGGCAGAATTACCACTAAATGGTAGTACAAAAAATAAGATGTACAGAGCGTAAACATGTAAACAATTAAAAGAACTGTTAACAGATACCAAATGTAAACAAACTGATTGTGCAATATAGGGAGAGCAAAGAATATCAATAAAGTTCCCAAGTAAGAATCCTTAAATTAGTCCCTAATTGAGTTTGTTGTTGAGAAGTCTGATGGTAGAGGGGTAGCTGAACTTGCTGGTACAAGTCTTGTGGAACCTTTTTTTCTTTCCTGATGGCAGCAGCAAGAACAGAGCATTAGCTAGGTGGTGAGGGTCTTTGATGATTTGTGCTCCCTTCTGATTCCCTTTAGATGTACTCAATAGTGGGGAGGGTTTTGTCTGTAACTGTGCTGTGTCCATTACCTTTTGGAGGGCTTTACGCTTGGGGTATTGGTGTTCCCATACCAGACTGATGGAACCAGTCAGCACACTTTCCACCACACATCTGAAGAAGTTTGCCAGGATTTTTGATGTAATACCAAACCTCCGCAAACTCATGAGGAAGTAAAGGCGCTGACGTGCTTTCTTCACGATGCCATTAGTATGCTCTGGCTTTCCTTTCCTGAAGTCAACAATCAGCTCCTTAGTTTTGGTGACATTGAATGCAAGGTTGTTGTTGCACCATTCAGCCAAGTTTTCAATCTCCATTCTGTATGCTCACTCATCCCCTTCCTTTATACGACCCAATGCTATGGTATCGTTGGCAAATTTGTAGATGGTGCTATTGTCATACTGAGCCATACAGTTGCAGATGTAAAGTGAGTTGAGCAAAGGGTCTAAGAACACAGCCACGTGGTGCTCCAATACGATTGTGGAGATGTTCTCATCAATCCTCACTTATTGTGGTCTGGAGGTGAGGAAATCCATGATCCATTTACATAGTGGGGTGTTAAGTGGGAGTTTGCTGATCAGTTTTGAGGGGATGATGGTGTTAAATACCGAACTGTAATCAAAAAAGAGCATCCAGATGTATGCATCTTTGCTGTCCAGGTGTTCTAAGGCTTTGTGTGGAACCATTGAGGTGGCATTCGCCATAGACCTGTTACTATGTTAAGCGAACTGGAATGTATCCATGATACTGCTCAGACCAGGCTTTCAAAACACTTCATCACTATTGATGTAAGTGGTACTGGTCGATAGTCATAAAGACAAGTTACTACACTCTTCTTGATTGATGCCTGCTTGAAATAGAATGCGATGGTTAGTAATTAGGGAATGGTTAGTAATTGTTTTAATTCTTTTGTTTTATTTATGATATAAAATATATCTCTTTGACATATAATGTAAACTTTGGTCTCAATGGAATTTAGGATGGTCAAAGTGATTAATATATAGGATGACAGATCGCTCACTAAACAGTTTCAGTTAAAAAGATTGGACTTCTAATTCTAAATGCCAGTGATCTGCTGACATTTGCATCTTTATATAGAAACAAACAGTGAATAAGACACCTGTTAACCTTTCATGATGCTTGGACTGGCAAGTCAATATTTCATCCAGGAATCATCAGTTGTGATAAGCTCTGAATTCCCAAGAAAACTATTAATTCCACCCACCTCACCCCCATAAACTTGCTTTCAGGATTCTTAAATCACTCTGGATGAATAGCATTCCTTTGATATTTTGGATTGGCAGAATTTATGGTTTGTTACAGCCTTTGAGGATGCAGGATTGGAAGTTGTTATCTGTAGCCTTGGAAAAAGAAATTATATACTCACAATGTCTCAAACCACTTTACAGTCCATAAAGTTTGTTTTGAATTATGAATGCAGGAAACAGAGCTGCCAACTTGCAAACAACATATTAATCTGTTATTAGGTATTGAATGTGAGACAAACATCAGCAGAACATCAAGGAATACCATAATTGAAATTATGTTATCAATTGTTTCCAGTTCAGCTAACGGAAAGAATAAAAGGCAGTATTCTTTCAGTATTGTATTGGATTATTAGCCTGGATTTTTTATTTAGTCCATCGTCTTCCATTTATGAGCTGTCAATGAGCTGCACATTTTTTTTAATCTCTTTTTTTTAGGATCTGGGTGTTGCTGACAAGACCAACTTCTATTGCCATTCTCTAATTGTCCTGGACAAGGTAGACATGAGTCACCCTGAACTGATGCTCATCCAGCTGAAGTAGTCCAGAGTGCTGCAGGACATCTATCTAAGTCAGGATAGTTTGTGCTGTGTCTGTTACCCTTGTCCTTCTGGGAGAGAAAGGTTGAGGGTATGCCTGGAAATGTACAGTCAAAGTAACTATAGTGGGTGAGGAATGCAACAGATTAGGAACATCCTTGGAGGGAAATGGACAGTTGACATTTTTTGATGAAACAGCTTCAGGACTGCAGTTGCACACATTGTGGTCACAGTACAAGGGTAGAGATGGAGCTGAATGTTTAGCTCCAAACAAGTGGACCGCTTTGATTTATGTGGTGTTGACCTTTAAGTGTTATTGGAGCTGCAATCATCCAGACAAGAAGAGTATTAAATCACATGCTTAATGTGGTTTATGGAGAGTGGAAAGGCTTCAGATGTCAGGTCTTTACTCATTCATTGCAAGAAATACCTAGCCTCCATTTGAGGTATCAGATAATTGGTTTAATTGACTTTCTGGTCAATAGTGTCCCTAAGGGTGTTGATGCTGGGAGACTCTGAAATACTAATGCCAGTGAATGTCAAAGCTTGTGGATTGCATTCTGTTTAGTTGGATATGGCCACCTTCTGGGATTTTTATGACATGCCACTTGCCTGCACACCGGCATGGATTGACAGACATCCTCATATCTAACCTTACACATATTTTAGCTGATTTATGGACAAGGAAGGTTTCGAGAGGTATGAGCCGAAGTCTGGAAAAATGGACTAGTTTGGTTGGCTCAGGGCCTTGTTTTCATGCCGTAGAATTCTATGACTCCTGATGACTCCTGATTCCAGTTGGGTCTATAATACTGTGGCGATGTCCCAGAGCAGGGATTATTGATTCCGACAATCACCTACATCCTCCTAAGTGAGGAATATTTCCAAGCTATGGAATGTTTTCCCATAATGAGCATTGATTTCAATTTTAATTTAATTTAGTTTAGAGGTAAAGCACATTAGCCCATGCACCCCAAATGCACTGTAAGTCTGTAATCCCCTGCAACCATTGTACGATTTTGAACAGTGCGAAGAACCCAGAGCATTTGAAGGAAACCCATGCAGATACAGGGAGAATGGATAGACTCCTTACAGACTACAGCAGATAGGAACTTGGGTTGCTGGAGCTCCAATAGCATTGCGCTAACCACTACAGTAACCATGCTGGCCGTTACACTAACCATTTTATCTGGGCTACTTGAATACTAAATTCAATTAAATGCTCCTTGGTGTCACCCACATTATGGAATTCAACTCCTCAGTCCAAGGAACCAGGCTATGATAAGGTCCTGAGCTTAGTGGTCTTAGCAAAACCTAAATTAGGCATCAGTGAGCAGGTTGTTGGTTAGTGTCACTTGAAAGTGTGACTGAAAATACATTCATTGCTTTGTTAATGACTGGGACCAGACTAATTGGGTGATAATTAGCAAAATTAAATATACTTTTCTTTGTGAAAAGGATGCACCTTGGCAACTTTGCAGATGGTTAGGTGGATGACAATGGTGTAACTGCATACTAGATCAGCTTAATGACAGGACAGTCAGTCCTGGGGCACAGGTCTTCCCTACTGCAGCAAAATGTTGTCTGGATCCCACTGGTGTTGTTGGATCTGTGGCTCTCAGTTCTTCCTTGATTGCATTTGCAGTGAGTTGCATTGGTGTTTGGATGGCTTCTGGGACAGTGAGGATCTCAGGAGGCTGAGGTGAATCATCCACTTAGCACTTGAGGCTGAAGCTAACACTGATGAATAAGGAACACGGGATCTTCTTACACATTGCTTGTCTTTATTACTTGAAGATCATTTAAGTAATGCTGCCTTTCTTGGACCTATAACTGTAGAGACTTAGAGGATCAAATCATTCCCCTGCTGAAACTTAGTCAGGGCCTTATGGTTCCATTGGACTATTGCACTGATGGTAGGTTGTCTATGTGGGAAGTGATGACAGTCTAATAATGCAGTTCTTGCCTGTTGAATGCAATAGAGAGGGGACATTCCATAGTATGTTACTTACAAATTCACCAGGCTTTCAAGATGCTGCTTATACCACAGATGTTCAATGTGTCACTCGCATTAGGGTAGGAGGGTCAGGCAAAGCTAACAGGATGGCTGCAGAGGTTGGGAAGCCAGGGCTGCACCAGGAGAGCTCTGATGAGACGTGGCCTGCCCCAGAGCTGGGGTGTCTGTCCAGGCACTCTGAAAGGGGAGAAGCAGGATGACAGATGAGGAGGAGAGGCTGTAGAGGGACCCCGAGGACCACATCCAGGCACCAAGCCAGGAGAGAGCTGGAGCTGGCAACAGGCAGTCCTTGGTCCCACTGGATGGAGAGTCATCACCAAGCAGCGCAAGAGTTTAGACTGCTCCATACCCCGTCTTTTGCTCCCAGCAGCCTCTCTCCCATCCCACTGGCAGCTGGGAAGAGGAAAAGCAGACTTATGGGCTCCCTGGCCTTTCTGTGCATCAGGAGGCTGCTTTGCTTTGGACTGCTTACCACATTGTGTGCTTGCCTGTGAACGCTGCAATGGTGCAAGTATCTGCAGAGACCAGTGGCAGCAGCGATCCTGAAGAGAACACATCAGAAACTGGAGCAGGAGTTGTCCATCCAATCCATTAACCTTGCTACCACATTCAGTGAGATCACAGCTGATCTGGCCATGGACCCAGCTCCTCCTTTCCCCATAACCCTCAATTCCCCTTCGATGCAAAAATTGATCTTACTGTATCTTAAATTTATTTAATGAGGCAGCCTCTACTGCTTCCTTGGGCAGAGATTTCCACAGAAAATCCTTCAGGATTTTGAAAATATTTAGAATCTATATGTGTACTTTTTGATTATTTAAACTAATACAAATTAGCAGTTTAAAAACTACATACATGAATAAATATTATTATGTTGATGTATTCCTTAATATTTATATAAAAGTTTTGTAACAAAATATCCATGTCAGAGAAAAATATGCATGCACTATTTTTTCATGTCTTGCAGCTCTCAAACATCTGAAATTTATCGTATGTTGCAAGTTTAGCCACCCCTGCTCTTAGTGGATTAATTTTCGATAAGGAACTGGTTTGTTGCAGGGCCCATCTTTCCCAAAATGTTCCTGTTCCAGGCTACAGATCTGAGGGGGCTTGCTTTAAAATTGACGTGGGTAAAGGTGTGAACATGACTCTGTGCTTGGAATGTTACTTGTGAGTTTTACCAAGGCGCAATAATCATCTTCTATTTAAAGCATAGCGAGATACCCAGAGCTATCCACAGTTAAGTTAATAATCTGGAACAGCCATTCTTAACGGGGGCTTCAGCACATTTAAATAGCAATCTATTTTTATTTTCACCTTGTATAACAATTTTTAAAAATGTTTTTACATAGTCAGTAGGAGAAAGTACAGAAAACACCAAAACCTGACTGTTTCACAGGGAAAGGAGCCCATAAACTATGAGCAGAGTTCTTGGGGTGGGGGTGGGGGGGGGGTGCAGATCTGAAAAATGTTGAGAATTGTTCATCTAGAATACAAAGGCTGGATTATTGATCTAGCAATGTATTTTCAAATCTCAGCCAAAGTGCTAGGGACTGAATTTGAAAAGAAAAGCTTGAATCAATCATGGTGATTATGAACTTTAGGATTGTTTTTTTTAAAAAAAAGTTTGGTTCAATTATATCATTCAGGGAAGGTAATCTATTGTCCTTGCTCAATCACCCCTAGTGATGGACTTCCAGCTGTCTTTTGAAATGAATCACTCAGATCATGAGACATTCAGAAAATTCTTTGACTGCAAAGACCAGCATTCATACTTCACATTTTCTATTTTTACCTTTTACATTTTCTTTCAATGTGGAAGGAGGCCATTTGGTCTAATAAGTCCATGACATTTCTTAAATCGTGCTCCATTTCACTGCATCTGATTCCTGCTCATGTGCCTGCTCACCAGCTTTTTCCTCCCAGGGGGAATTTACACTGGCTAATTAACCTAGGATTTTGGGAAGTGGGAAGAAACTGATCTGAATCAACATCAGAATTTATTGTCATGAACAAGTCACAAAATTCTGTGTTTCGCAATAGCATCACAGTACAAACATTCACATTATGAACCATTTTACAACAATAGTTATTTAAAGTAAGGCAGTGTCTTTGGTCATTGATCATTCAGAACTGATGCACCAAGACGTAATCCATGAGATCACTGGGAGGGAACATGCAAACTCCACACAAACAGAATGGAGGCCAAGATTACATCCAAGATGCAGGACCAATTTTATTAGCTGTGAAGCTTTCGTGGAATCCTAACACAAGTGTTGCTTGGCCATAAAATTGACGAGGCACAGTTGGTGATGAGGGAAACTGCTTTAGAAGATGCATCAGTCTGCTATTGAGTGAAATTTTGTAAAATGGCTTTACCTTTTCTCCTGGAACCCCATGCAACAATTTTCAACTGCTGCTGTCCAGAAATATCTTGTGTATCATTGAGCAGCCTGGACATGAGCCACTGATTTTTAACAACAGATTGAGGAGTGTGCGGGTCATGTTACATTCACTGTCCCTATCTTCCTGTGCCTATATTTACTTTAATGTAATTCTTATCAATGTATTTCCATTTCCTGTAATCTGGCCATTTAGAATCCATACTACAATTTCCTATGGATCGAACAAATGACCTCCTTTTATATTGTCAGAAAATAAGAAAATAATAGCAGAAAATGTGAAGTGTGAATGCTGTTCATTGCTTTCAGTTATTTTTTTAATGGTTCTTGACTGAGTGGACCACTTGACCATTCAGCTTTTGGTGCTGAGATTATTTAGTTTCAGTTGCTAAAGAACTAGTTTGTTGCAGGGTGCATCTTTCACAAAGGTTACCTATTCCTGGTTTCAGATCTAAATAGAGTTCAACATAACAATTTTCAAATGCTGTGAATGTACTTTACACAAATACGCTAGATAAGCTTGGCAAGTCATGCAAAGTTCTTTATGGGACAGACATAAAGATGCACACCCTCTAGACCTCATCTCCCCTCCAACTTCCCTCTGATTCCCCTGTACCCTCCACCTCTGCCCTCTGATCTTCTTACTTGCCACCTCCACCTCCCGACCCTCTATCTCCCCCCTCTGATCTGCCCTACCCTTTACCCTCTGACCTCCCCTACCCTCCACCTCCCCATGATCTCCCCTACCCTCCATTACTCCCTCTGACCTCCCCTACCTCCACCTTCCCCTCTTTCCTCCCCTACCTCCACCTTCCCCTCTGACCTCCCCTACCTCCACCTCCCCATTTGGCCTTCCTTACCTCCACCTACCCTGCTGCCCTCCCCCTACCTGCCACCTCCCCCCTGATCTCCTCTTCCCTCCACCTCCCCTCCACCTCCACACCTCCACCTCACCTCTTACCAGCAGTTATTGTCCATAGCTAACTACCTTTGAGAAAAGAATATTGTACTGCCATCTTGAACTGCTGGAGTAATTCTGATGAGGATATTCCCACAGTGCTGGTACATAGGATTTTCTGGGATTTAGGTCCAATGATGGTGAAGGACTGGTGAATATATTTTGAGACAGGATGAGGAGCAATTTGAAGGAAAATCTGCAAATTGTGCTGCTGCCATTTAGCTGCTGTGCGTCCTGTTTTGTGGGAGAGGTTATGGGTTTCGGAGGTGCTGTCAGAGTGCTGAAGTGCATTTTGTGGCCACTGTGCAGCAGGGGTGGAGGACTGAATATTTAGGGCAACAGACTTGATGCCAATCAAGGCACTGTTTTGTTTTGGATGTGGATGAGCTTTTTAGGTATTTTTGGCATTGCCTTTATCCAAACTGGTGCAGAATTGACAGATGGTATTGTTCATCATTCAGGGCTTGGTTGATTACTTTTGTAATCTCCAAAAGTCAATCAGTCTTGTCTGTTCTAGGTATCTCAATGGGTGTCACTCAATTTCTGTGTAGAGTTGACCAACCTACTGTTTTATTGGAGATTGTTCAACTCTGTGTGTCTCTGAGCCCTGAGAACATATGGTACTTATTTAAGTTTGTAGTAAACTGGCTTGGTGTCAATACTCAGTGTCAAAGTGTGTTAAATGCTCTTTAGGCCAGGAAAACTTTTCTGTGAACATATGAGTTTTGCTCCAGTTGTGGTTACAAACTGTTTACACTGTGCATTTTCCCAATCTAATTTTAATATTTCCCAAGAAAGTTGTAAAGGGGGATACTATGGTGAGTAGTTATACTTCTTGAACATCGTACATCATTATAAAACTTTGGGATTTAATTGTCTTGCCAGAATTTGTCTTTGGCTTCAATGTGCTCCAATAAACTTATCTGTGTGCGTTGTTGAGCAGGTCTGCAGCTGTTTAGATCTTTATATTAATAGAATTATTACTAACTTTAATTTTAGTTTTTAAACTGCAACAAGTTTTATTATTGGCACTGTTTAAGCTTTGGTCTCTTTGCTCATCAGTTTCAGTATTGTCTAATTCAGACAAGAATCTAGGAGCGGAATCTTACCATTAATGATTGGCATAGCTACATATGGCATGTGACTTTCTCTGATAAATGTAATCGAGAACCTACTTGGCTGAACTGTTTGAATGTACTTTTTTCTTTAAAACTATGTGATAATATTGTCCCCTACACTTTTAGTGTCTTGATGTCATTTTCTTTTCAGATCAAGCATTTTGTTACTCTAAGCTGGATGAATGAACACGATTACATTGGGAGTGAATTGTCCCACCTGTGTTAATCTTCCTCACATGACTCATTGTAAACTCCCACTATTTCTCCTGCTGATGGCCCAGTAACTAGTTTGACATTGACATCCTGCAGTGACTGAAATTCTGTCGCATTAATGAAAGCAATATCTCATGGATATGACATATTTGTTCAAATATTATATTATGTGAATCTAATCATTTAAACTATTGAACAAGCGTCCTGCAGCATTTTTTTTTTCGGGTTAAGATGGGTTCTTCAAAACAATTATATAATCAAATATGTTTTGAATTTGTGCAGTGGTTCTCAACCTTTTTCCTTTCCACTCACATACCACTTTAAGTAATCCCTATGCCATAAGTGCTCTGTGATTAGTAAGGGATTGCTTAAGGTGGTATGTGAGTGGGAAGGGAAGGTTGAGAACCACTGCTCTAGAACCAAATGTTACTGAACTATTTTGTTTGAGAAATATTGTCATTGGCCCATTTCCTTTGGAGGTATGAAACCGTGTATATGAGTTTAATACCTAAATATGATTAAAACAGTGGTTTTCAAAATTTTTTCTTTCCTCCCACACGCCAACTTAAACAATCCCTTACTAATCACAGAGCACCTATGGCATAGGGAATACTTAAATTAGTATGTGAGTAGAAAGAAAAAGGATGTGAACCACTGAATTAGTGGCTTTTTGGGATTTTGAAGCAATCTGATTAAAAGCCACCTCACTACAACATCAGTGCATCGAATGAAACACCTTTTTGTCTCCTGTGGGCACTATAAGATCTGCAAAACAGACATATATATAATCAGAGCCTCTTTACCATTCTTGAATGGTTTTGCTTTCACCCTTTCCTTCAGTAACAATAGGACTGATTTCCCTGAGGAACATCCCCATCCATCCGCCATAAACACTAAAAGGTGAACTGCCAAAATTCTGGAGAGAACCAGATTGGTTCTAAACTGCTACCCTGCAATGTTCTGGCATTAACACTTACAAGGCTTATACTTGATAATTCCTTATCTCTTCTGCACTCGTGTCGAGGGTCCATTGCTCCAAGACTGACTTTGAAGATATTATGACATTACACATTGACTGAAATACCTCGGCATTGATGAAAACCACCTCAGTTTTCAGACTCACCTAACCAGAATGAGTTGGCAGTAATTTTGTATATTCATTGGCTTTGTTAATTTGAGCAGTTTCCTTTCTTTACCACCACATTGTTGTTACCAGTGTGGTCCATTTGTCCCTGTGGATTCCTAGTCCATGGTGGAATAATACAGAGTAATATACAGAAACACAGGAGTTTGAAAAAATGAATATTTTCCCCCATGCAGCAATACCCACACAATTACACATCATGATATCATACTTATTTACATAGACAATCTTTCTGCACTTGGATTTCCACTGACCTGAATTCAATGAAGACAGTTTGCTACAAAGGTGTCCAGCTGGGAAAGCTAATTTCTTTCCCTTTCTACCATTCCTTTTTCAGCCTCACCCATCCCCATCTCTGCTGTTTCTTTAACCTGACTACTCTGCACTATCACTATTTCCTCTGTTCCATCACTGGCAGCCATAACTTCAGCTGCATCGACGAGTCTCTGGAATTAAGCTCCCCACCTTCCTGCTTTCAAACAATCCTTAAAACATGCCTCTTTGATCAGCCTCCGTTTTCCATTTCTAAAGTCTTGGGTGGTCTAGCATCTAACTTTAAGAATACTTTAAGAAAGAACTGCATTAATGCAATTTATTATTGTTGATTGCAAGTTTAATGGATGAAATCTTGGCAGATATATTTATCAACCTTCACTGGGTCATGATCAGTGTAACATTCCATTGCTTCTGGAATGCTACAGAAAACATGAGGTCCTGACAGCAGCCAATGGTCCAAATGAATCAGCCTTTGATTGTATCTGTTCCACTGTATCAATTTCCATTGCCTCTGAGCTGCCAGCTTTGCTTCTCTGGGCCTTCTGTTCCTCCCTCTTCCAATTATGAAATTGAAAGAATGAAATTCCTCAAATGAAAGAATTCTTAACGATCCAGAAATGTTCAGGTTCAAAATCAAATCAAAACATCAGCAAAAATTACAAAGGAAAATAAAAAAGCTCGAACTTGTTAATTGAATCATCCTGAAAACTTTGTTGGGTGCTGAAATGCCAATTTACACGAAAAATTATTGGAAATGGCATATTCCCAGCCTAAATTCAAATATTATATCACTTTGTATCATCATTATTTGCAAATTCCAGCCTGAGTACCTGCAGCGAATATGTACTACCTGCAAGACCGGTCACAGTACCATTGGACAGTAAACACCAGGCAAGTCGGTCAGTGCCTGTCCCATTCCATCTTCAACATGGATTTAACTTGTGCATTGACATCAGTGCGAATGGTTGGCCTAACATAATCATTCAGGCTGATGCACAATGAGCAACAACACCATCACACAGAAGATGTGACAAACCTCTAGAAAATATGACTTCTACATCCCTTGCTTTATGATCAACCTCTTGAAATAATATTATTAATAA
This sequence comes from Narcine bancroftii, assembly GCF_036971445.1. Classification (NCBI taxonomy): domain Eukaryota; kingdom Metazoa; phylum Chordata; class Chondrichthyes; order Torpediniformes; family Narcinidae; genus Narcine; species Narcine bancroftii. Next base: position 256,090,892 of record NC_091470.1, read on the forward strand.
TGTTTATTATTGTACATGTAAGTACAATAACGAAAAGCTGCTGCAACAAAGATACAACAACTACAATAGTATACATGACCCCCAGTATGGAAAGAGGTAATAAATATAAAGGCTAGATAGATGCACCAGCTGTATCTGTGAAAATGTAAGAAAAAAAAGTGGTATTTTAATAATGCTGCAGGTCTTTTTGTGATCCTGGTGTATTTAGGAGGGCAAGGAGAGTGTGATGTTTCTTTTATTGTAATAAAGAAACTTGGGTTCTTTTAAAACAACTATACTTTATTAGCTATAGAACTCACTCATGACCATGTGGAGGCATCCATCTTGAATCCCCGAGCTGCAACAAACTAGTCTCCAACTCTCTCTAGTGGTTAGGAGGATCATTAACAAATAAAGTATTCATTTCAATTTTAAGTTCAACATAATTATCAGCAGTACAAATTTTTTAAGTGCGCAGTTCTTTTTCTTTTAGAGCTTCAGTCTATCAGGCGCGTGTGGATCTTCTTAACACAGGTGCTTGTGTCGGCTCTGCTGGTCCACTACTACCTAGCACTGGTGGTGTCACCTCTGTTGCTGTGCAGGCTGGATCCTCTGCATTTGTCTGTTCCTGCAGTGTCTCTTGTGTTTTCAGCAAGTAGCAGGAAGAAGATGCTGTGACTATAGTGATGGAGGTCCTTAATGGTGCAATTACATTTGCCAGCATTGCAAATTCCCAGACAGTAGAAATGATAAGCACGCAAGAATAGTTACAATATGATTGCAAATGCAGAATGGCCAGTAATATGCGTTTGTATCACTAAGGCCTCACTGCTTCTTGATAGATGGACTGAAAGGATGCATGAACGACGTTGTTGAAACAACACAAAGGAACCAACACATTGAGTGATCAGCTAAATGATTACACTTGAAATTGCATTTGCCAAACACTCTTGACTGTGACTGATGATGCCAGCTTATGTATGCATGCACATGAGTTTAGTTTTATTTAATTTATTGTGTTGTGTATCGAGATACAGTGAATAGTTTTGTATAGCAACAAACCTCAGGCACCATTTGCATTTTAAAATTCGCTTAGCACATGGTAAAATCAGTGTAACCTTATAAATTGTGATAATGGTCAAAAAGGATTTCTAGAATTTTTACATGACTGGCATAAAAGTACATTTCGTCCTCTATCCCAGAGTTGGATTTAGAGCAGTACCCAAGCAGAGGACTAGGCACTGCTGCGCTTTCAAGGGCCAAAAGAAATTCCTGATTATATGGTACCAATTCCTTTCCCTTTCAGAAGTTCTCAACTTATTTTGCAGATTTTAGAAAGTGGTCACTGCTGTAATGATCGGAATCCTCCATCTGGCATGAAACAGAGACCAATCATTGGTTAGTAGAGTAGTAGGTTGAGAAACCGGGTGGGTGTGAAGTGCACTGTGACAGGAACAGGATGAGAGGCAGCCTTGGCTGGAACTCTTCAATCCAGCTGGCTTGGTATAGGTCTATAATCAGTGCAATTTAATCAGTAATAGTGAGTGAGCCAGCTATTTGTCTTGCAGGGAAGGGACAGATAATTGTGGACAAAATCTGTCAAGTGCCTGGTGGCTATTTTCTCATGGTTTTCTGGAAAGTGACACGATGGTGGTCACTGAGGTTAGAATGGGATCATGACATTGTAAAGATCTTGAGGTTAGAATGGGATCATGACATTGTAAAGATCTTTCCACGACAGAGGAGACTAAATCTAGATGTTACTAGTATATAAAAAAATTATTATTAAACTGAACAGAAATTTTAGTAAAAACCTATTTATCCAATGTGTTAATATTTGGAACTAGTTAGTGCAAGGAATGGTTGAAATGAGTTATTTCAGTTATATATTTGCATATATACATTGCCTCCTACCTAAAGAGAAGGAAAGTATTCACCCAGCCTCATCCACCATTTAATGAGATCATGGTTGATGTGTTTAAAACCTCCATTTCACATTTCTCTCTACCCGCAGTAACCCTTCTTTCCCTTGTTTAACAAGAATTATCTGTCTGCCTTAAAAATATTCAGAGGCTGCCTCCCTAATCCTATGAAGAAGACAAATTTTAAAGGGTCATAACCCTCTGATAGAAAGTATTTCACCTCATCTCTGTCTTAAATGGGCAACCCTTTATTTATAAATAGTGATATTGTTCAACATTTGGATCAACATCATTATTACAATGCCATCAACCCGTGCTCCAATCTGCTGCTGCCTATAAGAATTTTGTAAGTTCTCCCTGTGACCTGCGTTTAGCTTTTCTAATTGCTTATACCAATGTACTAGTCTTCTCCAAAACATGTACCATATATCTCAATATCTCAGTGCTTCACTGTTGTTCACTATTTAACTAATGTTCTTTGTTTTATATTTTTTTTACTATAAAGAAATAAGCCACTTCTTTTAAAACTAAAGGAAGAAATCCATCAAGATCTGAAGGCTTTTTATCTCCAGCCCAAAAAGTTGCCCAGTACCAGTTTCCTGTAAATTTTTAAGATCGTTTGAATTCCAATAAAGGGACAGAAAGGTATGCTGATGCGGTTGGGTAAAAATTTATACAAGGAGGTTGGAATGGAACTGAAACATCATATGGACCTGTTTGTTTTGACATTCCAAGGGTGTGCTTTGGGAGATGAATTATATCGAATAGAGATACACATTATCAGAGCAGTTAGTAGGACTATCTCACTAATCCAAGGGCCTGGGATTGATTCTAACTATGGTTTGCATATTGTCCCTGCATCTGACAGCATGTTTTTCTTTTGAATGCTTTGATTTCTTTTCGTGTGCCAAAGATGTGTTAGGAAGTTATTTATCTTTTGATATCAATTGGAAAAAAGAATCAGAAGAACATGTGCAAGAGACTATAGTTTGTCAGGTACAGGGAACTAAGGAGAAGAGAATGAGATTAATGGGAATGTTAAAGGCTGTGGATGTTGTCCACATAAGGCTTTTGACAAGGTCGCACATGGGTGGTTAATCAAGAAGGTTCAGACGCTCGGTACTCATGGTGAAGTAGTGAACTGGATTTGACAATGGCTGGACAGGAGAAGACAGAGAGAAGTGATGGATGATTGCTTCTCAGAGTGGAAGCCTCAGGGATTGGTGCTTGGACCATTGTTGTTTGTCATCTACATCAATAATCTGGATGATGATGATGTGGTAAATTGGATCAGCAAGTTTGCAGGTGACTCTAAGATTGGAGGTTCAGTGACATTCAAGAAAGTTTTTAAAGCTTGCAGAGGGATCTGAACCAGCTGGAAAAGTGGGTTGAAAAATGGCAGATGGAATTTAATGCAGACAAGTGTGAGGTGTTGCAATTTGGAAGGACAAACTGAAAAAGGACACACACAGTAAATGGTAGGGCACTGAGGAGTGCGATAAAACAGAGGGTTCTGGGATTGCATATACGTAATTCCCTGAATGTTGCGCCACAGGTTGATAGGGATGTAAAGAGAACTTTTGGCATATTGGCCTTCATAATCAAAGTATTGAGTATAGGAGTTACAGTAAAGTTGTACAAGACATTGGCGAGGATGCGTGCTTTGCCCACAGCTCTACTCATTATACACCCACTACTGTGTGGCCAGGCACAATTCCAATGCCATCTACAAGTTTTCCGATGGCACCACTGTTGTCGGCAGAATTACAAATGGCAATGAGGAAGCATAAAGAAAGGAGACAGATCAGCTCTTTGAGTGGTGTCACACCAACAACTTTATGCTTAACATTAGTAAAACCAAGTAGGTGATTGTGGCCTTCAGGAGGAAGACAGGGGAACACAACCCAGTCCTCATTGAGGGCTTAGTTGTTGAGATAGTCTTCAAATTCTTGGGTGTCAACATCTCAGAGGATCTGTCCTGGGGCCTCCATGTTGATGCAATCATGAAGAAGACTCATTAGCAACTATACTTTGTGAAGTGCTTGAGGAGATTTGGTATTTCACTGAAGACTCTCGAAAACTTCTACAGGTGTACCATGGAGAGCATTCTGGGTGGTTGCATCACTGTCTGGTGTGGAGATGCCAAATTTCAGGACAAGAATACACTCCAGAGGGTTGTTAACTCTGCCTGCAACATCACAGGCACCAGACTTCACTCCATCGAGGATATCTAAATGATGCAGCATCTTAAAAAAGCAGCCTCTATCCTCAAAGACTCCTACCACCCAGGCCAGGCCCTCTTCACCCTGCTACCATTGGGAAGGAGGTACAGGAGCCTAAATGGATGGGAGAGATATGGAGGGCCATGGACTGAGTGCAGGTCAGTGGGACTAGGAAAAAAAATGGTTCAGTACAGACTAGAAGGACCAAAGGGACCTTTTTCTTTGCTGTAATGTTCTATGGGTCACCAGGAGTTGGAATGTAACCAATGGGCTGAATGGACTTTTTCTGTTTCATTATAAGGCCAAATAAAAGATTATTGCCCTTAGTCACTGAATATAAAGGGCAGATCACAATTTACAAGCACCAAAGAAGTAGAACCGGAGACACCAGAGGAGGCAGATGTTGAAATCTGGGATAAAAAAAAAATAAATTGGTTTAGGAACTTAGCAAATCTGCAGAGTTTGTGGATTGACATGGACAGTCGACGTTTTGGGTCAGGACCCTTCATTTGGACTGAAAAGATAGTATAAAGAGGCGAGGGGGAGGGGTGGGGTACCTTCTCCATCTGCCCATCACCGCTTCGCTCCTCCCACTGGGCTCCCGATCCTCTCCTTCCCCAACCACTGTTCTCATCTGCCCGTAGGTCCACACTTGTATTATCACTTTTCACCTTTTTTTTTTAAATCAGAATCCATACTCTGCAGCCAATTATTGTCTCCACTCATCATGTCTCTGTTACTCTCCTCCCTTCCCTCTATCTGCCCATTAACCCTGCTCACCTGGATCTACTTACTATCTTTTGTTGCTGCCTCACTTTTCCCCTTCATCTCTATATTGACTATTTCCCCTATATTCTTCCAGTTCACATGAGAAGACTTAATCCAAAACATTGCCTGTCCATTCTTCTCCCACTCTCCCCCTCCCCACCACCCTGACACCCCACTAGATGCTGCCTAATGTTCTGAGTTCATCGAGTGTTTGCCTTGTCCTCTGTTACAGCCAGGCCCTTGTGTGGTAAACCACTTTTGCATGTATTTGTCTGGTCGGGCACACCCATTGACCATCTGTACCTGTGGCCCCTTCCACAAGCTCCTGTATAAAGGTGACAGTTCCACAACCCCCTCCTCGGTGCAGGACAGTTGAGCAGTATGGATGCGCCTTTGTTCTTTAGTGAATAAAAGGCTATTGGATTCTCAACCTCAGTCTTTGAGTAATTGATGATGCACAACCTTAATTGAGAAAGGGGACAATAGGGAAGCAAAAATCCTTGGATCCAGTTTGCTTTTATTGGGGCCATCAGTGCTAGTCTGAATGTGTGCACATTCAGGGCTCTGCTGTCTGCAGTTGCATCAGACTAAGGCACCCAGAGAGAAATTTATTGTTCTGTTCACAGGAAAAATGTGATGAAATTATTAGAGGTCCACTTTTCCTCAAAAAAACACTTATTTTGTGAATTTCAAGCCCATACACTGACTGCCCATTTTTACTCATGGACATTACCTCACCCACCAAGTCCTTCCAGGAACTCAACGTTGCTCAACACTCCAGCATCTGCAATTTTTGTGTTTCAGTGCTATCTGAATCTACAAGCCATTAAGGATGTACCTACCAAATACATCCTTAATGGCTTTTAAGGCCATACTTTTTCTCAGTTTACAATGTAATATTACTACTTTAATTTTGGAACGTTTTATAGTAGAAATTCAAGTGCTGGGTTAAAGTGCAGTTTCTCCGGGTGATTTGCTAAATTGGATCTCACAACTATACAACTGAAAATCAACCAACTGTTCACAGTTATCGAGCAACTAAATGCACCTGAGAGGTAAAAATGACAAAGGGTTTGCTAATTTGACTGTGGAGTGTGAAACTGCACTAATTAGGCCCTTGTATAGAGTTAAAAAATGCATCTGTAAAGGTAGAGATTCTTCCCCTCACGCCACTGACTCTACCTTTATAAATACTCTGGGAGTGGCTCCAAGATGGCAACTCTAATCCTAATGGGGATAGTCCCAGCAGTGGAGCAGAGCGCCTCACTTAGGAACATAGGAACATAGGAAGTAGGAACAGGAGTAGGCCAAAAATGGCCCATCGAGCCTGCTCCGCCATTCAATACAATCATGGCTGATCTAATTTATGACCTAACTCCACCTACCTGCCTTCTCCCCATATCCCCCAATTCCTCTATCATGTAAAAATTTATCTAACTGAATTTTAAATATGTTTAATGAAGCAGCCTCAACCACTTCCCTGGTTAGAGAATTCCAAACATTCACTACTCTCTGGGAAAAACTATTTTTTCTCATCTCTGTCCTAAATCTACTCCCCCGAATCTTGAGACTGTGTCCTCTCATTTTAGTTTCCCCGGCCAGCTCAAAAAACTTCCTACATCTATCTTATCCATACCCTTCATAATCCTATATGTTTCTATAAGATCTCCTCTCATTCTTCTGAACTCGAGCAAATACAATACTAGATGATTTAATCTTTCATCATAAGTTAACCCCTTCATCCCAGGGATCAACCTAGTAAACCTCCTCTGGACCGTCTCCAAAGCCAGTATATCCTTCCTCAAATATGGAGACCAGAACTGGACACAGTACTCCAGGTGCGGTCTCACCAGTACCTTATACAGTTGCAACATTACCTCCCTACTCCTGAATTCAATTCCTCTAGCGATGAAGGCCAACATTCCATTTGCCTTCTTAATAACCTGCTGCACCTGCAACCTAACTTTTTGGGATTCATGCACAAGCACTCCCAAGTCCCTCTGCACAACAGCATTCTGTAGTTTTTCACCCTTTAAATAATATTCAGCTCTTATTTTTCTTGCTAAAGTGGATAACCTCACACTTACTAACATTGTACTCCATCTGCCAGACCTTTGCCCACTCATCCAGCTTAACTATATCCCTCTGCAGACTCTCCACATCCTCATTACAATTTGCTCTTCCACTCAATTTGGTGTCATCCGCAAACTTGGCTACACCACATTTTGTCCCTTCCTCCAAGTCATCAATGTAGATGATGGCACCCCACTTACCACTCTCTGCCAACCTGAAAAACTCCCATTTATCCCGACTCTCTGTCTCCTGTCAGACAACCAATTTTCAATCCAGGCCAATATACTTCCCCGGACTCCACTTTCCTGTAACTTACTGATAAGTCTCTTGTGCGGCACTTTATCAAACGCTTTCTGGAAATCCAAATATACAACATCAACCTGTTCGCCTCTATCCACCGCACCCATTATATCTTCAAAGAATCCTAACAAGTTTGTCAAACAAGATCTTCCCTTTCTAAAACCATGCTGCGTCTGCCTGATTGAACCCTTACATTCCAAAAGTTTCACTATTTCATCTTTAATGACGGCTTCAAGCATTTTTCCAACTACAGATGTCAAGCTAATTGGCCGATTATTTCCCGTCTTCTGCCTACATCCCTTCTTAAAAAGTGGCGTGATATCTGCTGTCTTCCAGTCTGCCGGGACCTGCCCAGAATCCAAGGAATTTTGGTATATGACCACCAATGCATCAACTATAACTTCTGTCATTTCCTTCAGAACCCTTGGATGTATATCATCAGGACCAGGTGATTTGTCTGGCTTTAGTCTCATTAGTTTCTCCATCACTACTTCCTTTGTAACAACTATTTTATCAAGGCCCTCCCCAACATTCGCATCCTTAACTCCACACTTGGGCATGCTGGACGTGTCTTCCACTGTGAAGACTGACACAAATTATTTGTTTAATGCCTCGGCCATTTCCTCATTTTTTGCTACCAGTTTTCCTTTCTCATCCTCCAAGGGTCCGATGTTAACTCTGGCCACCCTCTTCTGTTTTATATATTTATACATTTTTTTGCTTTCTGTTTTTATATTTTGTGCCAATTTACTTTCATAATCCTTTTTCCCATTTCTTATTACCCGCTTTGTAACCCCTTGTTGTCTCTTAAATTTTTCCCAATCTTCCAGTTTCCCACTGCTCTTTGCAGCTTTGTACACCTGCGCCTTCAATTTTATACTCTCCTTTATTTCCTTTGTTAACCACGGTTGATTTTTCCCTCCCTTGCTGCCCTTTTTCCTGACCGGAATATATTTTTGTTGAGCATTACAAAATATTTCTTTGAAAATCTTCCACTGTTCCTCAACTGTTTCATCAATTAGCCTGTGCTCTCAGTCCACTCTGTCCAATTCCTCCCTCATCCTATGGTAGTCACCCCTGTTTAAGCATAATATATTAGTTTTAGATCTAACTATTTCCCCTTCCATCTGAATGAGAAATTCAATCATACTATGATCGATATTTCCCAGATGGTCTCTGACTATTACATCATTTACTCTACCTATCTCATTGCACAACACTAGATCCAGGAGAGCATTTTCTCTTGTGGGTTCCTTAACATGCTGCTCAAGAAAGCTATCGCGGATGCATTCTATGAAGTCCTCTTCCAGACTCCCATGACCAACTTGATTTTCCCAATCTATGTGGAAGTTAAAGTCCCCCATGACTACTGCCGTATCATTATTACATGCCCCACTTATCTCTCTATTTATTTCCTGTGCCACTAAACTATTGTTATTTGGTGGGCGATAGATAACACCCACCAATGATTTTTTCCCTTTGTTATTCTTTACCCAAATGGACTCAACATTATGCTCTTTAGATCTTATATCATTCCTCACTACTGCCTGGAGCTCATCTTTGATTAAGAGTGCAACTCCACCTCCCTTACCATCCTGTCTATCTCTTTGCACCACCTGATACCCTTGAAAGTTTAATTCCCATTTAGGGTCACCTTGTAGCCATGTTTCCGTGATGGCTACCAAATCATAGGCATGGGTACCGATTTGCGCCTCAAGTTCACTAACCTTATTTCTAATACTGCGGGCATTCAAATAAAGTGCCCTTATGCTCTTTGTCCTTTTAATATCTAGTGACTTCTGTAACCTTTTCTTTTGATTTTTCTGCCCATTATTTTAGATTGTAATTTTCTTAAGACTATCATTGACCCGAAAACTCACTGCACCATCTGATTTTTTACTTTCTCCTCCCAACATTACTTTTCCTATTTTACTTTTCCTGGCCATTACTTTATCTTCCCTACCCTTTTCCCTATCACTCTGGTTCCCATACCCCTGCCAAATTAGTTTAAACCTTGCCTCACTGCTGTACCAAACATACTTGCCAAAATGTTGATACCTTTTGGATTTAGGTGCAACCCGTTCCTCTTGTAAAGATCATGCCTTCCCCAAAAGAGATCCCAATGATCCAAGAAGCCAAATCCTTGCCTTGTACACCAGCATCTCAGCCACACAATCATTTTCCTTATCCTTACATTCTTTTCATCACTTGCATTTGGAACAGGTAGTAATCCCGAGATCACCACCCTAGCGTTCCTGTCTTTCAGCTTTCGTCCCAGCTCACTGTAATCCCTTTTCATTACCTCCTCCCTTTTCTTGTCAATGTCATTTGTACCCACATGTACCAAGACATCAGGCTACTCTCCCTCTCCTCTCAGAATATTTTGGACCCGATTTGTGATATCTCGTACCCTTGCACCAGGGAGGCAGCACACCATGCGGGTATACCTATCTGGCTCACAGATCCTCCTGTCTGTACCCCTGACAATGGAGTCCCCAATAACTACTGCATTTCTCCTTTTCCTTTTCTTTTGCACCACTCCGCCAGGCTCATTGCCATTGACCTGGTGCCCGTGGCCATCTTCTGACCGGTCATCTCCCTCAACAGAATCCAACACAACATAGCTGTTGCTGAGTGGGATAGTCACTGGTGTGCTCTCCGTTTTTCTTGCTTTTTTCTTTCCCCCCCTGACAGTTTCCCACTTATCTGACACGGGTTGTGGAGTATTTATCGACCTGAAAGTTGAGTCGATTAACTCCTCACTCTCCCTTATAAGCTGCAGGTCATCAATCTGCAACTTCATATCCCTAATTCGTTCCCTTAGTAACTGCATCTCAGTACACCTGGTGCAGATGTGGCCATTTGGGAGGGTGGAGGTCACCCATTGTTCCCACATCTGACACCCAGTACAGAGCACTAACCCTATTGGCATGACTCTGAATACAAAGGGAAATAACTCAGCTTACCTTTTCTCCTTGCCTGCTTTCGCCTAAGCCAAAGCCAGGAAGTCTCACTCTTTCACTGCTCCACTCACTGACTGAGTCACTCCTCGCTGGCCGCTCCCTCCCCGTTTCACTCCTTTTATTGGCCCCTTGACCAATTAACCCTGTCACTTTCAGCAAGCTCCTCCTCCTCTGATTCACAGCCCGACTCTCTCCAAGCTCCTCCTCCAATTCCCAGCTGAACCAAGTAGGCCCAAGCCCCGGTAAGCCCCCGACTTTAATAGCTTACCTTCTCCTCACTTTCAGCAAGCTCCTCCTCCTCTGACTCACTTTCAGGAAGCTCCTCCTCCTCTGACTCACTTTCAGCAAGCTCCTCCTCCTCTGACACACAGCCTGACTCTCTCCAAGCTCATCCTCCAACTCCCAGCCGAACCAAGTAGGCTGTACTTCATACATGTACAGTCGATTTCATGATGACGGTGTCAGCCCGCGACCCAGGACCCTACAAAGTTGTTTAGTGAATCTACGCTAAACATCTTGTGTTATTCAGAGCCCTGGGTAATTCCTACAGAGATTTGTCTAATGAGCCCCTCCCTAAGGTCGTTGCTCCTGCGGCTGCCTGTCCTAGTCCCTCCCCTTGCGCTTGCTGCCCCCCCCCAACCCGTGAGCAAGGGGGAGTTCACCTTGTCTCGTTGATGCACGGCTGGACACCAGTTCTGGGCTGACTAACTCTGGAGTTGGGGTTCAGTGGAGGAAATGGAAGGCAAGCCCAAGGAGGAGCACCCTGTCAACTTCACATGCTGGAGAGGTGGTACCGAGAGAGTGCGCTGGACACAGGGTAGAGCTGTTGTGCATCCCCAGAGACTACAGTCACTCCGTTCTCCTGCTCTGACTGGTGGTGGCTGAACTATGAATTTGCTTCCCCCCCACCTCCAACCAACTAAACTAAATCGTGTGGTCAGGATTCATCACCCCCATCAGCAACATTTCATCTGTTGGCTGGGGTGCAGTAGGAGGGAGGTGAGGTGCAGTAAATGGCCTTCCCTCACGTTCATGGATAAATCTGCTCCCCACCCCCCCTCAACCTCCCTCCAACCAACCAGCCTAAATCTTGTTGGGGGTGCCTTGCTTCCTCCCCGAACAGTCACCCTGTCCCTAAGAGAGAGCTCTGCAGTCAAGGGTCAGTGAGAGGGGGCACTAGTTCTCTCCCACAGTCCTGGTCCAATCTATGGCTGACTTTGTTAACCATAATCCCCCATGCAGCTGGAACTGCTCTGGGAAATGCAGAGTGGTTCCAGCTGCATGGGGGATTATGGGTAATGAAAATGGCCATTGCTCACCATGTATTTATGCCATCATGTTTTTTTTTTTAAATTTTTTATTTTTCACACCATAAATCACAATAGCCATGATATACACTTTTTCTTTTCCACACATTTACAGTGACTTTTTCTCCCTCCCCGCTCCCTCCTCCCAAGCCACCCCCCCACCCCCCCCCCCTCTCATCCATTTTAGGTATACAATCTAGGTTGCATTAATTCAGTTAGACAATGTTGTCATTCAACAAAAATACACCAGAAATTCTACTGAGTCCATTCTTTTCTTTTCTTCTCCTTCCATCAACTTAGGTAATGTTTGTTCCCGGTAGGTTTTCGCTATTGTATTTAATGTAAGGCTCCCATACTTGTTCGAATATTTCAATATTATTTCTTAAACTATATGTTATTTTTTCTAATGGAATACATTTATTCATTTCTATATACCATTGTTGTATTTTCAAATTATCTTCCAATTTCCAGGTTGACATAATACATTTTTTTGCTACGGCTAGGGCTATCTTGACAAATCTTTTTTGTGCATCTTCCAAGTCAATTCCAAATTCTTTATTTTTTATGTTACTTAGGAGAAAGATCTCTGGATTCTTTGGTATATTGTTTTCTGTTATTTTATTTAATATCTGATTGAGATCATCCCAAAATTTTTCTACTCTCTCACATGTCCAGATTGCATGAATTGTTGTTCCCCTTTCTTTTTTATATCGAAAACATCTATCAGATACTGTTGGGTCCCATTTATTTAACTTTTGCGGTGTAATGTATAGTCTGTGTAACCAATTATATTGTATCATACGCAGCCTCGTATTTATTGTATTTCTCATCGTTCCAGAGCATAACTTCTCCCATGTTTCCTTTTTTATCTTTATATTTAAATCTTGTTCCCATTTTTGTTTAGTTTTACCATTTGTTTCCTCATTCTCCTTTTCTTGCAGTTTAATATACATATTTTTTATAAATCTTTTGATTAACATTGTATCTGTAATCACATATTCAAGGTTACTTCCCTCTGGTAAACTCAAGTTGCTTCCTAATTTATCTTTCAAGTAGGATCTCAGTTGGTAATATGCCAGCGCTGTATCTCCAGTTATATTGTACTTATCTCTCATTTGTTCAAAGGATAAGAATCTACTTCCTGAAAAACAATTTTCTATTATTTTAATCCCTTTTTTTTCCCATTTTCTAAAGGCAAGGTTGTCTATTGTAAAAGGGAGTAGCTTATTTTGCGTCAATATTAGTTTTGGTATTTGGTAATTTATTTTATTTCTTTCTACATGAATCTTCTTCCATATATTGAGGAGATGGTGTAATATTGGAGAAGTTCTATGTTGTACCAATTTTTCGTCCCATTTATATAATATGTGTTCAGGTATCTTTTCCCCTATTTTATCTAATTCTAGTCTCGTCCAGTCTGGTTTTTCCCTTGTTTGATAAAAATCTGATAGGTACCTTAATTGTGCGGCTCTATAATAATTTTTGAAGTTTGGCAATTGTAAGCCTCCTTGTTTATACCATTCTGTTAATTTATCTAGTGCTATCCTCGGTTTCCCCCCTCTCCATAAAAATCTTCTTATTATTTTCTTTAACTCTTTGAAGAATTTTTCTGTCAGTTGTATTGGCAATGCCTGAAATAAGTATAGTATCCTTGGAAAAATGTTCATTTTAATACAGTTTATCCTTCCTATCAGTGTTAGTGGTAGCTCTTTCCAATGCTCTAAATCGTCCTGTAATTTTTTCATTAGTGGATTGTAATTGAGTTTATATAATTGGCCTAGATTTTTGTTTATTTGCACACCTAGGTATCTTATTGCCTGCGTTTGCCATCTGAATGGGGATTCCTCCTTAAATTTTGAGAAATCCGCGTTATTCATAGGCATTGCTTCACTTTTATTTACGTTTATCTTGTATCCCGACACTTCTCCATATTCCTTCAATTTCTTATATAGTTCTTTTATTGATAGTTCTGGTTCTGTTAAGTACACTATCACATCATCCGCAAACAGACTGATTTTATATTCCCTGTCTTTTATTTTTATTCCTTTTATATTATTATCTCTTCTTATCGATTCTGCTAGTGGTTCTATAGCTAGCGCAAACAATAATGGTGATAGTGGGCATCCCTGCCGCGTTGACCTGCTTAAGTTAAATTGCTTTGATACATGTCCATTTACTGTCACTTTCGCTAACGGTCCCTCATATAATGCTTTAATCCAATTAATAAACTTCTCCGGTAAACTGAATTTTTGCAATACTTTGAACAAGTAATTCCATTCTACTCTGTCGAAGGCCTTCTCTGCGTCTAAAGCAACTGCTACTGCCGGTGCTTTATTTCCTTCTACTGCATGAATTATGTTAATAAATTTACAAATATTGTCTGTTGTGCATCTTTTTTTGATAAATCCAGTTTGGTCTAAATTTACCATTTTCGGTACCTGTTCTGCTAATCTGTTCGCTAATAGTTTAGCTATTATCTTATAATCTGTGTTTAGCAGAGATATTGGTCTATATGACGCTGGTGAGAGTGGATCTTTCCCTTGTTTTAGTATCACTGTAATTATTGCTGTTTTACATGAATCTGGTAAGTTTTGTGTCTCATCAATCTGGTTGATTACATCCAGGAGGGGCGGTATTATTAGGTCTTTAAATGTTTTGTAGAATTCTATTGGGAGTCCATCCTCTCCTGGTGTCTTATTATTTGGTAAATTTTTTATTATCTCTTGTATTTCTACTGTTCCAAATGGTTCTGTTAATTTATTTTGTTCCTCTATTTGTAGTTTTGGTAGTTCAATTTTAGTCAAAAATTCATCTATTTTCCCTTCTTTCCCTTCGTTTTCGGTTCGGTATAATTGTTCATAGAATTCTCTGAAGTTTTCCTTAATTTCTTTTGGATTATATGTAATTTGTTTGTCTTTTTTCCTTGTTGCCAATACCATTTTCTTAGTTTGCTCTGTCTTAAGCTGCCATGCTAAGATTTTGTGTGTTTTTTCACCTAGTTCATAATATTTCTGTTTTGTCTTCATTATATTCTTCTCCACCTTATATGTTTGTAATGTTTCATATTTTATTTTTTTATCCGCCAATTCTCTTCTTTTGGTTGTATCTTCCTTTATTGCTAATATTTTTTCTATGTTTATTATTTCCCTTTCCAACTGCTCTGTTTCCTGATTATAGTCCTTCTTCATCTTGGTTGCATAACTTATTATTTGCCCTCTAATGAATGCTTTCATTGCGTCCCATAGTATAAACTTATCTTCCACTGATTCCGTATTTACTTCAAAGTACATTTTTAGTTGTTTTTCAATAAATTCTCTAAAATCCTGTCTTTTAAGTAGCATGGGGTTTAATCTCCATCTATACATTCTTGGAGGGATGTCCTCTAGCTCTATTGCCAATAACAGGGGTGAGTGGTCCGATAATAGTCTAGCTTTATATTCCGTTTTCCTAACTCTCCCTTGAATGTGGGCTGATAACAGGAATAGGTCTATCCTTGAGTATGTTTTATGTCTAGTCGAGTAGTATGAGTATTCCTTTTCTTTTGGGTTTTGTTTCCTCCATATGTCCACAAGTTTCATTTCTTGCATTGATTTAATTATAAATTTGGTTACTTTGTTCTTCCTGTTAATTTTTTTCCCCGTTTTATCCATATTTGGATCCAAATTCAGATTGAAATCCCCTCCTATTAGTATGTTCCCTTGCGTATTAGCTACCTTCAAAAAGATATCTTGCATAAACTTTTGATCTTCTTCGTTAGGTGAATATATATTAAGTAGATTCCAAAGCTCTGAATATATCTGACATTTTATCATAACATATCTCCCTGCTGGATCTATTATTTCCTCTTCTATTTTAAATGGCACATTTTTGCTAATTAATATAGCCACTCCTCTTGCTTTTGAATTATACGATGCTGCTGTTACATGTCCTACCCAATCTCTCTTTAATTTCTTGTGCTCCAATTCAGTTAAGTGTGTTTCTTGGACAAATGCTATATCTATTTTTTCCTTTTTCAGTAAATTTAGTAGTTTCTTCCTTTTAATTTGGTTATGTATTCCATTAATATTTAGAGTCATATAGTTCAGCGTAGCCATTTTATATTTTGTTTATCTTCTCTTTCCGTTTTTCCATCATTACCTTTCCTCCTTTTCCATTTCTGTTTTCTTATTTTCAATTCTTTACCAGACAACATTCCTACAACATCCAACATTTTCCTTATTCTCCTATTTCTATCTTCTTTATCCCCAATCTCCCCTTCCCCTCCTGAGTTGCCCTTTATCCCTTGTCGGACAACCACATCTCCCCTCTCCATTTGGATTTGCGAATCCACTCGCAGGCGTCAACTGATTTTGCAGTGACCGCTCTTTTCCCCCACCCAGCCCCCCCAGAAAAGATTTCGCTTTTTATATGTCACAAAGGTCTCTCTTTTAATTCCCTCCTTATTCTCTCTATTCCATTACCTGCCCTTATTAATTCTTGTCTATACTCTCTATGTTTTCCTCTAATTACAGATACTTTCACATATGCCCATTGTCTCTATTCACTCTTATACCTCTTTACCCGCATACATATCAATTGTGGTCATTTTTACCCTCCTTACCCGTCTTCATCCCTCAGTCTATTTTTGTCTTTACCCACATACATATCAATCGTGATCATTTTTGCTCTCATTACCCGTCTTCATCCCTCAGTCTATTTTTGTAATTGTTCTGCAAATTTTCGTGCTTCTTCTGGATCCGAGAATAGTCTGTTTTGTTGTCCTGGAATAAATATTTTCAATACCGCAGGATGCTTCAGTGTAAATTTATATCCTTTCTTCCATAAAATCGCTTTTGCTGTATTGAACTCTTTTCTCTTCTTTAGGAGTTCAAAGCTTATATCTGGATAAATGAAGATTTTTTGCCCTTTATACTCCAGTGGTTTGTTGCCCTCTCTTACTTTTTCCATTGTCTTCTCCAGTACCTTTTCTCTTGTAGTATATCTTAGGAATTTTACTACAATAGATCTTGGTTTTTGTTGTGGTTGTGGTTTAGGGGCCAATGCTCTATGTGCCCTTTCTATTTCCATTTCTTGCTGTAGTTCTGGACATCCTAGGGCCTTAGGGATCCATTCTTTTATAAACTCCCTCATATTCTTGCCTTCTTCATCTTCCTTAAGGCCCACTATCTTTATGTTATTTCTTCTGTTATAATTTTCCATTATATCTATTTTTTGGGCTAGTAATTCTTGTGTCTCTTTAGTTTTTTTATTAGATTCCTCCAATTTCTTTTTTAAGTCTTCTACCTCCATTTCTGCTGCTATTGCCCGTTCTTCCATCTTGTCCATTTTTTTCCCCATTTCTGTTAAGGTCATATCCATTTTATTTATTTTCTTTTCTGTGTTGTTTATTCTTCTTCTTAAATCATTGAATTCCTGTGTTTGCCATTCTTTAAATGACTCCATGTATCCTCTAACAAGAGCAAGTATATCCTTTACCTTGCCTTTCCCTTTATCTATTTCACTGTATTCTTCCTCTTCTTCTTCCTCTGGGTTGGCCATTTGTTGTTTCTTTGCTGCCCTTTCCTCCTCTTCTTTCTTGTTTCCATTGCTTTCTGTGGTCTCTTCTTGCTGCAGGTGTTCTGCAGCTGTCGTTGCCGGCTGTGGAGATCGACTCCCCAGCTGGTCCCCCCTCCCGTCGGTGTGTTTTTTTTCATGCGCATCGCGCATGCGCGGTTGCGCACTTCTACTCGGCTCTGTGAGCCATTGTTGTAGTTCTTTTTCTACCGACCTGAGGTAGTGGGGTCCTCTCTCCACAGCGGGCCTCTTCGGACAGGTAAGGCCTTCACCTTTTTCCTCCGTTGTCTTCTCTTCCTCTCTTCTTTCCGTTGATTTTGATTTTTCTCCTTTTGTCTCCATCTTCTTTCCACCTTTATACTCACTTTTCTTTAACTTGTATTTCTGTGCCTTTGTATTTTCTCTTGTTTTTCCCGACTTTTCTGGAGAGGGCTGGAGTTCACCGTCCGGCCACTACTCCATCACGTGACTCCTCCCTTTATGCCATCATGTTGACGGGCTGCGCAATGGCAACAGTTGCTCCACGTACAGTGGCTCCAGAGGATGCACCGGGGTGCCGCTCTGCATAAAAGCGACACTGGAGCAGGCTTTTAGGGCTGCTCTATAAAAAGATAGGTTCAGGTTTTTCTCCGTGGATGGAGCCGGCCCCAAAGCGGAGGCCCTCCATGAAAACACCTAATGGCTCAATAAAAATGAACTTCCCACACTTCCATTCTTCTTTCCTATGTAAATATCTGTGGGTGATCAAACAGGACTGGAGGTGAAGTCCGATAATTGACAATCATTAGATCTGTGAATGTGGTTAATGGACATTTCTGTTTCCATGTTAATTTTATGACAAAAATAAGTCAAAGCCTACAGTAAGTGAAAAGTGAATTTCACAGAGCTATAATGACTACAAGAGAAAATAAAAATCTGAAGTTTAACAGTAACTCAGTGGAGCCAGAAAATGACTCCAGAGAACATATTCTGCCTCTTTTTATCAAGTTACTTGTCTTTTCACTGAATGATTTCTTAGTATCTGCTAAACAACAAACAGAAACTTGAATTGGTATTGAAGCAGAAGGCTCTGGGGCAGGGAATTGTCACTGGTCTCATGTATGCTGGGATAAGATGGTAATTTAGAGTAATGAGGAGGGATTTCAGAAATATGTTTAAAATCAGAGGGGAGTGATTTCCCCCCCTTCCCCCCCCCCCCCCTGTCTTGACTGGGAAAAGGAATAGCATGTTTCTTCCCTATTACAATGCTCTCTCCAGGAAATGCATTGGGTCAGATAGGAGTTGTTGACTTTCATATGTTCAAAGTGCAATCTTAAAATTAACTTCATACCTCTGAAATGTCTCCGTCAGGTTCCCAATTACAATTTTAAGTCCATGAAGTTCCTTCGTTGTTTGAAAGAGCTGTGATGTTGTGGGGGAGGGTAGAGGAGAGTGGGATGGGGGTGGGCTTTCCCTGTATTTAAAAATGAAAAGATTTCACAATAATAAATTATTTGCAACAGATTTCAGATTTATTGTCAGAGAACGTACATGACCCCACATACAATCCTGAAATTCTTTTTTCCTGTGAGCTAGGCAGAATTATCACTTCTGGTGGTGCAAATTAAAACTGCACTCAACATACACATGTGAACAAATAAAGAAATTGTAACAAACTGTCTGCATTACAGAGAGAAAAAAAATCAACGAAGTGCACAAGTAAGAGTCCTTAAATGAGTCCCTGATTGAATTTGTTGTTGAGGAGTCTGATGGCAGAGGGGTAGCAGCTGTTCCTGAACCCGGTCGTGTGAGTCTTGCGACACCCATACCTCTTTCCGAATAGTAGCAGTGAGAACAGAACATGTGCTGGGTGGTGTGCATCCTTGATGATTGCTGCTGCTCTCTGATGGCATTTAAAGTAGCAGGCAAGAGAAAGATAAGGGTTCCCCTGAGAAAGAATGCAGGTGGGGCAAAGCAATCACCAAAATTGCATTTGCAATCTAATCTAGCATTCACATTGTGAACACCGAATGTAGTACATTCAATACTGAATGTATAGTCAGTTCAATACAGAATGAAGTACAAGATTCTATTCAGTGAGATGCACACAATATACACAAAAGTATTTTCTTTGTTACCCTACAATGATGTCTATCCCTGAAGGGAGCAGTGAGGTTGTACCTTTATGATATTGACTGCCTTCTTAAGGATATTTTTCAGATTTCATATTTATTGTCAGGGTTGACATTGCATACAACCCTAAGATTCTTTATCTTGTGGGTGAGGCAGAATTACCACTTATTGCCTTGCAAAAGAACTGTACACAACGTACATGTGTAAATAAAGAATTGTAAACAGATAATGAATGTAAACAAACTGACTATGCAATATTCAGAATAAGAAAAATCACTACTGGCAGGTGGAAATAAAATTGCACTCAATGTACACGTAAACAAATAAAGAAATGTTACAAATTGACTGTGCAATGCAGAGGAAAAAACCAATAAAGTGCATAAGAGTCCTTAAATGAGTCCTGATTGAGTTTGTTGTTGAGGAGTCTGATGGTGGAGGTGTAGCAGCTGTTCGTAAACCTGGTGGTAGGAGTCTTGTGGCACTTATACCTCTCTCCTGATGGTAGCAGCGAGAACGGAGCACGGTCTGGGTGGTGTGGATCCAATGGCAGCATTCCCCATAGATGTTCTCGATGCTGGGGAGCTTGTGATGTCTCTAATGTCCTGGAGTGTGTCGACTACCTTTTGGAGGCCTTTAAGCTCAAGTGTATTGGTGTCCCCGTATCAGACTGCTGAAATGCATCAAGTTAGCACACTTTCCACTACACATCTGTAGAAATTTTCCAGTGTTTCTGGTGCCATACCCAACCTCCGCAAACTTCTGAGGAAGTAGAGGCGCTAATGTGCTTTCTTCATGATGCCATTAGTGTGTTGGGTCCAGGAAAGATCCTCCAAGATAGTGACTCCCAAGAACTTAATTTGCCCACCCTCAGATCCTATAATGATCACTTGTTTGTATACTGCTGTTTTCCCTTTCTGAAGTCAACAGCCAGCTCCTTGGTTTTGGTGTCATTGAGTACTGTTGGTTCAATCTCCCTTCTGTACGCTGACTCATCACCTTTCTTTATACAACCCACTAACCATGATATTGTCGGCAAATTTGTAGATGATATTATTGTTGTACCAAGCCACACTGTTGTATGGTATAAAGTGAGTAGAGCAGGAGGCTAAGAATGCAGCCCCTTGGAACTCCGGTCTGATTGTGGAGATGTTCTCACCAATCCTCACTGATTGTGGTCTGGAGTTGAGGAAATCAATGATCCATTTACATAGTGGGGTGTTGAGTGCCAGGTCTTGGAGTTTGCTGATCAGTTTTGAGGGGTCATTGGTGTTAAATACTGAACTGTAGTCAATAAAGTGCATCCTGATGAATGAATCTTTGGTGTCCATGTGTTACAGAGCTTTATTCCAGAGCCAACAAGATGGCATCCGTTGTAGACCTGTTGCTATGATAGGTGAACTGGAACGTATCTATGTCACTGCTTAGCCAGGAGCTGATATGCTTCAACACCAACTTTACATATTTCTTCAAAGGCCGATCATTTTTAAAGGATTATTTGCAATAGAGATATGAACCTTTAAAAATTGAAGAATAAATGGATTTAAGATTGAAAAGCATGCAGAAAATTGTCTTTATTGTATTTTATCAGGGAATTAGATTTTCAATCACAGAGCACTGAAATAAACACTACTCACTCTCAGAACTTAATTGGCACTATTGAATTGTAAGATAGAGAACCCAATTTTTGCCCCAATGACCTCAACATAGGTAAAGTGCAATACTATTGATCAGATATCGTACTCTCAAGGAGAAAAAATGACTTATTTTAAACATTTCTTCACAAATGATCTCCATATCAATTGAGATTTTATAAGAATGATATTATTACAGTAATATAAGGACATATCTTTTGTTTCATGATACTGTTCAAACATATTTTATCTTATGGCAGTAAGGGGATCATAGCTGTTTCCTATGTGCATCATTTCCCCATTGGTTTCCAATAGGCTGTTTTGGAATCTATGCGAAGCAACGTAAGTCAACTGAATTTTTCCTTCTATATCTCTCAAATGAAAAATCAGCTGGGTCCATAGCAGTAATCCCAGAGTAAATGAAAACAGCACTTAACATGGGATATGAGAAAAAATTTTAACAATTTGTTCTCTCTCCCACAACTCTCACTCATTATTTTTCTCCTTGTCAATGATTTCAACCTCCATCCAGCTCTCTTACACCTCTATCATCCTCCTTATTCCCCTTCAAACTTACCTTTATCATTCCCTCATCTACCATTAACATGGTTAATCTTTTGTTATTGCATTTCTATGATCCTATTAGTTTCTATAAAGACAGCATCTGATCTGACCTCTTCCTCAGCCTAAGAATAAATATCACTCACTATGCTTTTCATTACATCATTGTTGATCTACCTCACATCACCTATAAGCACGGTCACTCAGCTGCAGCTTATCTGCTTCTGAAACTGCCATATCTTTCAACTTTATTGTTTCATGCATTCCTGGCATTCAGAGCTTTTCTTCCTGGGTCTTAACTCAGGCCCACTCAGTTCCTTGATTGCTGACCTGATAATCATGATTTAAAAATGTTGGCCTTTCTTCTCCCTATTTCAACCTTCAACTCCTTGAGATAGCTTCTGTTCTCCAATCCTGACCTCTACCCCATTCAATTTTTATTGTTTCATTATTGAGGGCTATGCCTTCAGCTGTCAAGGCTCTCTCAACCTCTAATCCATAGATTCTCAAGGTGGGGCATACACCCACCAGTGGGGCATGGGAATATTTTGGTTGGGTGTGGCGCTTAATAATATTTTAGTGGGGCATAGGAATATTTTGGTAAATAATTAAAAAGTTGGTTTGAAAAAAATAAACTTATGTTGGTGTGAAAGATGTGACTTGGCAACATTGTCAGGACAATTGTGGTAACTTCCAAGTTTGTTCTTTTTAATTTCATAATGTGTTTATGCTCTTCTGACATTTCTCTGTTCTTTTTCTTATTTTAACTGTTGTTATCCTTGGTTAACATTATAATTATATTTTTTTCTGACTGGTTTTATTATCATCCATTCCAAATTAACTCAAGGATTTCAAATGATCTCCAACAATGTCTCTGTCCATACTCCTTTACTTTTTCAGTTCAGTAGTGAGTGAGACCTGCATCTGTATGCACTAGTGTATTGATGGGGGGGGGGGGGGGGGTGGGGGACAGGGAGGTCAGCCTGAGGGGGATGCCAAAATCAGAAAAAAAGGGACCCCAGAAAGTAAAGCACGAGGCTAGCGCAGTTTTAATGCACTCTGCGATGAAAAAAATGTCAGAAACCGCACTAGTGTTTTTTTTTTTCTTTTTTTAGGGTCATTGTTCTTCCTTTGATTCAATCATTATTATTACATTTTTCAATTCTAAGACATAATAAAATATTGATTAATCTGTTTCAGGGAGCTCGCGCTGCTGTATGAATCTGTTTCATAACAATTCTAGAATTATGCCAAAGGAATATTTCTGCAAGAAATTTCAGTCAAATCTATTGGTTGAATAAATATAAGGTGACTAATGCTGCTACAAATGTCATTGTTGACCATTTGAAAATGTTGGTTACCGACTTCAATGATGGATTTTGTGATTTAAAGGCGATGGATTTTCCATCTTGGTTAATTCAGATATTGCTGGTGGACTTATCTGAAGTTCCAGTGCAAAACCAAGAGTAGTTATCTGAGTTGCAACATGATGAATCTGTGAAAACTCTGTTCGAAGTGAAAGGAACAATGATGTGGTTGTCTAATGAGATCGGAAAGAAATACCCAAGCTCGACTACTGTAGCAAGGGAACAATTGATACCGTCATCTTATTTAGTAGAATGTGGCTTCAGTGCTATTAGTGATTTGCTACAAGGTAAGAGAAACTGACCGGAAATTTCAAAACATGGAGGTTTAAGGTTGACATATTGAAGTAGTAGTTGACTATAAAATATGTGTTCCAGTGTATTCCCGACCTTAATTGTATTGCAGTTAATTATTTAATTACAACTTCTTTTGAATATATAACTTTTTTCTGCTAATGGTGGGGAATATGCTTTTTGTGAAGAATTAAAGTGGGGCCTAGGGCAAAAAAGATTGAAAATCAATGTTCTGATCTCTTCACTTACATCTCGGATGCTTTTTAAATTGATTTTCCACCTTAATAATTCTTTATGTGGCTCTCCATAAAATATTATCTCATAGCACTCCAGTAAAACACCTCATGATATTTCACCATGTTAAATGCACTGTCCAAATGCAAGCTGTACTTTCAAAAGTCATGGCATTGATTGTGTTTGAGAATGTTTGATTCAGTAAGCATAACAAAGTTCTTAATAAAGTATAAGATACTCCTCCACAGATGTCTGCACCACATTTTAGGAGCTGAGTTTGAGCGCTGCAACTGTCTCATTTAACGTGGGGCTTTGGACATAGGAGAGTTCTATTTTCTTTTGATGAATCTTGTTTGTATGTGAGAGAAACATCGTGGCAGCTACCCTACTGCTATAGAATTACTACATTAAGCACACAATCAGGCAACAGAGCTGCATGCAACCTAATGGAAAATTCACACGGAGCAGCTATGAAGTTTAGATGGATGAAAAAGAATTATCTAGATCATGCCAATGAATAGTAATTTTGAGCTAACAATGGCTGAGATGACGTTTCTTTGACACAGAGAGAAATTAATATTTCAAAAGGATCTGATGCTGTGTTCATACTCTCAGCTGGAATCAGTCAGAACAGGACCTTGGTGAATGAGTACTGGTTAATGGAGTTTTTACAGTGACAAAATCTTCTCTTGTTCAGTACTGCCCCAATAATAGACTCAGTGAAAAACAAATATATGGAATTGTTCATTTTGCTATCAAGATAGAAACAACTGAATAGATCATTGTAAACATAATTTCCAGCTCTAATCTGTGCAAACTCTATTACCTTTGGTACGTTCATGAGCCTAGCCCATTAAACAATGGGGTTTGCTGTTCTGATGATCAATTTCTTCTGCTTATGCACTTGTAAAAGGTGCTGAAGCCCATCAAACAAGAGCAGTGGTAATGGAAGGATCAGAATCTATGTGTCCCCAAGACGCCAAGGATAATTAATGACAAGTTGAAAGATCCACTGCCTTTCTCAGCATTTACTTGACACTGACTTTACAAAGAAGCGATACAGTTGGAACTACAAAAGAGCTAGAAGGAAGTACTGTACTTACTAACACCACATGCAAAAATAATACTTTTCTGGTTGTCCTCTTTAAACTGCTGTAATATTCTATCTCTACTGGTAAAGACCTTTGATGGCAGGCATTTTTCTAACGAAGTAAATTTTCTGCTGAATGGCTTCAACACAAAGATTCTAAACTGCTGGTCACCAGCACCACCCCCCCCCACCCCCACCAAAATACTGTCATTCAAGTAGATGAAGCCAAACAATAGCTGATGCATAAATAGAGTGGATGTTAAAACACAGTAGTATGATGGAGTAGATTCAGCAATCTAAAGCACTATTCCTTTAATTAACATAGACTGCAAATTTGGGCTTTGACACTACAGATAGCATGCACTGTCAGCTATTAAAATCTCATTTGTAATTTAATATCAGCACTGGTAAATTGGGCCGACCAGCAGGAAGAATGAACATGGAGGAATTTTAGAAGAGTGGAGTTTCCAATGGCATAAACATCTACAGTTACTGTATCCACATTCAAATGAAATGTAAATATCACATGCTCAGAATCTAATTTGGCTCTTTTGTTGTCTAGTCACCTCATTATGTTGAGAATAGTTACAACTATGTGACAAATCACTTTGATCAAAGGCTTCAGTCACTGCCCCAAGCTAAAAACCACTTGACCTCTGACAAAAGCCCAAGTGTCTGAATAGAACATGATAGTTGGTTGCTAGTCAGAGTTTGATGGAACTAATAGCACTGAACAATGAAGATTTTGCTTCCTAAACATTTTTGGCTGTATTTTATGGATTTTGGGCTACTGATCATGAAAATCACCTTAAAAATTTCCTTTCACGTACCTTTTAGATGATATAACATATTTTTGTGATTTTCCTGTCATATTTTAAGTCTTCTTTCTTTGGCTTGGCTTCGCGGATGAAGATTTATGGAGGGGGTAAAAAGTCCACGTCAGCTGCAGGCTCGTTTGTGGCTGACAAGTCCGATGCGGGACAGGCAGACACGGTTGCAGCGGTTGCAGGGGAAAATTGGTTGGTTGGGGTTGGGTGTTGGGTTTTTCCTCCTTTGCCTTTTGTCAGTGAGGTGGGCTCTACGGTCTTCTTCAAAGGAGGTTGCTGCCCGCCAAACTGTGAGGCGCCAAGATGCACGGTTTGAGGCGTTATCAGCCCACTGGCGGTGGTCAATGTGGCAGGCATCAAGAGATTTCTTTAGGCAGTCCTTGTACCTTTTCTTTGGTGCACCTCTGTCACGGTGGCCAGTGGAGAGCTCGCCATATAACACGATCTTGGGAAGGCGATGGTCCTCCATTCTGGAGACGTGACCCATCCAGCGCAGCTGGATCTTCAGCAGCATGGACTCGATGCTGTCGACCTCTGCCATCTCGAGTACTTCGACGTTATTTTAAGTCTACTAAATGGTAAAATGACTCCTTGGTGCCAGGGTCCAATATATTGCATATCAAGTTCATAGCTTTCTCAGGAGGGAAGGTGAGCAGATGGATGCTGTAATCTATGTAGGGACCAATGACATGGGTAGGAAGGGAGATGAGGTCCTGCAAAGAGAGTTCAGGGAGTTGGGTGCTTTGAAGGACAGGATCTCTAAGATTGTAATCTTAGGCTTGCTACCCATGCCACATACTAGTGAAGCTAGAAATAGGAAAATAATGCAGCTTAACGTGTGGCTAAAGACATGGTGTAGGAGGGAGGGCTTCAGGTTTCTTTATCTCTGGGCTCTCTTCTAGAGATGGTGGGACCTGTTTTAATGGGACAGTTTTGCATCTTAACTGGAGGGGGCTAATATCTTTTTGGAAAGGTTTGATAGTACTGCTCTGGGTAGTTTAAACTACCTTTTCAGGGAGATGGGAACCAGAGTGTCAGAGCAGATAGGGGAGTGGAGGAGGAAAAAGATAAAGTGAAGATTGCATGTATCGTAAAAAGTCAAAGGGTTGTACATGGTGGAAATGTTCTTTCATTGAAGAAGATTACCCAGAGAAGTATTATAGGAAAGGCAGATGAGCTTAGAGCAAATATTGGCACGTGAAGTTATGATATTGTGACCATTAATAAAACTTGGTTTCAGGAGGGACTGGACTGCCAGCTCAATGTTCCGTCTTCCATTGTTTCAGACGCCATTGAGTGGGAGGGATGAAAGGGGGAGGAGAGGCATTGCTCATCAGGAAAAATGTCACAGCTGTTGTTCAGACAGGACAGACCAGAGGGCTCATCTACTGACACAACATGGGTGGAGCTGAGTAACAGGAAAGGTACGACCACATTCATTATAGACTGTCCAATAGTCAGTGAGAATTGGAGGAGCAGATCTGTAGAGATTAAATAAAGTTGTGATTGTAAGAGATTTTAACATTCCACATATTGAAAGGGACTCCCACACTGCAAAAGGTCTGGCTGGGTTAGAGTTTGCCAGATGTATTCAGGAAAGTTTTCTAAATCAATATACAGAGGTATCAACTAGAGAGTGCAATACTGGATCTCCTGTTAGGGGACGAGACAGGACAGGTGATAGAAGAATGTGTAGGGGAACATTTTGGATCTACTGACCATAATGCCATTATTTTCATGTTAATTGTGGAGAATGATTGATCTCGGGTTGCAGTTCTAAATTGGAAAAAGGCCAGTTTTGAGGAAATGAGAAAGGATCTAGAATGCGGGATTGGGTTAAGTTGTTTTCAGGCAAGGATGTACAAGTTAAGTAGAAGACCTTCAAAGGTAATATTTTGAGATTACTACTACAGTGTTTGTATGTTCTTGTCAGGATTAAAGGCAAAGTAAACAGGCTTCCGGAACCTTAGCTTTTGGGGTCATTGGGGATCTGGTTTAGGAGAAGAGAAAGGTGTATAACAGGTATAGGCAACATGGAGCAAATGAGAGACTTGAGGAGCATAAAAAATACAAGAAAAAACTCAAGAAAGATACAAGAAGGCTAAAAGAAGATATGAGGTTGCTTTGGCAAACAATATGAAGGAAAATCCTAAGGATTTCCACAGTTAAATTAAGAGCTAAAGGATAGTAAGGGACAAAATTGGTCCCTTTGAAGATCAGAGTGGTCAGCTATGTATGGAGCTAAAAGAGGGGGAGTTCTTAAATGGGTTTTTTTGCATCAGTGTTTACTCAGGAAACTGACACAGAGTCAAGGGAAGTAAGGAAAGCAAGGAGTGAGGTCATGAATCCTAATAAAGATTAAAGAGGAGGAGGTGCTTGATTTCTTGAGGATTTATCCACCCTTACTCACTTTAAGAAAGGCCTGACAAGATATTCCCTCGGATGATGAGGGAAGCTAGTGTAGAAATTTCAGGTGCTCTGGCAGAAATATTTAAAACGTCCTTAGCCATGGATGTGGTACCGGAGGATTGAAAGATGGTCCACATTGTTGCATTGTTTAAAAAAGACTCCAGAAGTAACCCAGGAAATTATAGGCTAGTGAGCCCGATGTCAGTAGTAGGTAAATTATTGGAAGGTGTTTTAAGAGATTGGATATACAATTATTTGGATAGCTAGGGACTTATTAAGGATAGTCAACATGGTTTTGTACGTGGTAGGTCATGTTTAATCAATGTTATAGAGTCTTTTGAGGAGGTTACGTGGAACATTAATGAATGTTGTCTAAATGGACTTAAGTAAGGCAAGGTTAGTCTGGAAGGTTAAGATGCTCAGTATTCATGGTGAGGTGATGAAATAGATTAGATTTTGGCTATTCGGGAGAAGCCATAGAGTGGTAGTAGATGAATGCTTCTCAGACTGAGGCCTGTGACTAGTGGTGTGCCTTAGGGATCAGTGCTGGGACCATTGTTGTTTGTTATCTATATCAATGATCTGGATAATAATGTGGTAAATTGGATCAGCAAGTTTGTAGATGAAACAAAGATCAGAGGTATTGTGGACAACAAGGGAGGCTTTCAAAACTTGCAGGGGGTTGTGGACCAGCTGAAAAAATGGGCTGAAAAATGGCAGATGGAATTTAATGCAGACAAATGTGAGGTGTTCCATTACAGAAGGACAAACCAAGAAAGGGTGTACATGGTAAATGGTAGGGAACTGAGGAGTGCAGAAGAACAGAGGCATCTGAGAATACAGATATATAATTCACTAAAAGTGGTGTCATAGGGATAGGGTTGTAAAAAGATATTTTGACATATTGGCCTATATAAATAAAAATTCTGAGTAAAGGAGTTGGGATGTTATGGTCAAGTTGTATTAGACATTGATGAGATCAAATTTGGAGTAATATGTACAGTTTTGGTCTCCTAACTGCAGGAAATATATTCATAAGATAGAAAGAGTGCAGAGAAGATTTACTCAGATGTTGCCTGGACTTCAAGAACTGAGGTATAGGGAAAGGTTAAAAAGGTTAGGACTTTTCCCTGGAGCGTAGAAGAATGAGGGGAGATTTGAAAGAGGTATTACAAATTGTGAGGGGTCTAGACAGGGTAAATTTAGGTAGGCTTTTTCCACTGAGGGCAGATGAGATACAAACCAAAGGATATTGGTTAAGAGTTAAAGGAAAAAGTTTAGAGGAAACATTTGGCAGAACGTCTTCACACAAAGAGTGGTAGGAATGTGAATGAGCTGCCAGCTGAAATGGTAGTCAGTGTCGACATTAAAGAAGAACTTGGACAGGTACATGGATTGGAGAGGTATGGAGGGCTATTGACTGGGTGCAGGTCAGTGGGTGAGATAGAATCAGTTCAACACAGACTAGAAGGGCTGAAGAGGCCTGCTTCTGTGCTGTAATGTTCTTCTTTTCTTTGGCTTGGCTTCGCGGATGAAGATTTATGGAGGGGGTAAATGTCCACGTCAGCTGCAGGCTCATTTGTGGCTGACAGGCAGACACGGTTGCAGTGATTGCAGGGGAAAATTGGTTGGTTGGGGTTGGGTGTTGGGTTTTTCCTCCTTTGCCTTTTGTCAGTGAGGTGGGCTCTGCGGTCTTCTTCAAAGGAGGTTGCTGCCTGCCAAACTGTGAGGCGCCAAGATGCACGGTTTGAGGCGATATCAGCCCACTGGCGGTGGTCAATGTGGCAGGCACCAAGAGATTTCTTTAGGCAGTCCTTGTTCTATGGTATGGGTATATTGCCCACAAAGCAAGCTGTTTTGCTCAGTTCAGGTTCTATGCAAATATTGTCTTAGGCCATGACATGCTTGGAAGGCTTTTAAAGATGTTGAGAATTTTCTTGGTGAATGCAGAGCACCAAACTGATTGACAATATGCTTCAAACATACAGAACCATGAAGAGCATCACGTCACTGAAAATTCATTTCCTGCATTTGCACTTGGACTTCTTCCCTGCTGATCTTGATGCAGTCAGTGATAAACATGGTGAAAGGTTTTATCAGGACATTGTGACCATGGAAAAGCGGTATCAGGGTAATTGGAATCCATTAATGCTGGCTGACTATTGTTGGACATTGACACGAGAGTTATCATTTGCTGAGTACAAATGAAAATCACCAGCAAAACATTTTTAGGTCAGTTGAACTAAGGCAGTATCATTATGTGATTAAAAAAGGCTAAATTCAATAAAAGTTAATTTAATGGTATTCCAACTTCCTATGTGATACAGCAAATCAGAATTTATCTTTGTGTTCAGCTTGAAGTTGTCTATCATAATCCCCAATTTTTGTTTTAGGAAGAAAAACTTTTGAAAAAATTGTTGTCTTGTGATAATTGTAGTACTACCGAGGTATTGTGGTTCGGTATCATGGTCCCTTTGTAAGGACGGCTTGTGCAGTGTAAACCTGACTCCTAGTGGCTTGCAGTGGCCACCTCAAGCTGGCAGCTCTGTGGGCTCTGCCTACTTAATATGCAGATTGCTCAGAATGGGATGACCCTGGGATTCACGTTATCCTGGAAATTAAGCACAGTCAGATATTACCAAGGTTTGGATTCAAGAACAGATGGTGTTTTGAAGAGGTGGCCATGATATCTGGATGCTCAGAGAAGGTTCCAGAAATAAAGGAACATAGAAATGAAAGATGATAGCAAAAACTGGGCAAATCATGGGATCTGGAATTATTGGGAGAAGTGTGTTGTGTGTTGTGAGCTTATCTTGAGTGCATTTTGTTCAGGGTCTGGTGGAAGAAGCATTCAAAGTGGATAATTATTTTAGATTGACTGGGTCCAAATCTAGGACTGTTAAGGAAGTGCTTATATAAGACTGTATTTTACTTGTTCTTGGGCTGTGGCCAACACTAAGATTATTATTGTCAACAGGAAAGGGAATGGCAAAAGGGTTGCGTCAGGAGCTGGGATTTGGTTACTGCCAGTCACGGAAGGCAGGAAGCTGGATAGGAACAAGGGTTGTGGTGGAGCGGGGGAGGCTAACAACAGAGCAAAAGCTGTGTGTTTTTCCAGAAGAGAGGGCTGCCTTTTGTTGTTGCTCTACCCCAGTGCCTGAAGTTCATGACCTGCTCCTTCATTTCCTGGACATTGATGGAGAGGTTGCAGTTGTGTTTCCATGCCCCTATCCCTTTCCTATATCTGTCTCTTTCCTGTTTTCCACAACGTCATTGCTTAAGATCTGGCCAACTAAGGTGATGTTATCTGCAAAAAGGTAAATGGAGTCAGCGCAGTGTTTGAGTACACAGTCCAAAGTGAATCACTCAACGAATTTTAAGAATAGCTTAGTGTTTCAGATAACTTGTACTTACTAAAGGACTATGCGCGGCTTCAGCGGTTCATCAGCTTGAGGAAGGAGAACGCCATCCACCATTTTAAGTCGGATCATATTGCCTCCCTTGATGCCTACCTCAAGAAATTGACTCCAATAGATTTATATGCATAGAAAGGTAAATGTATATATTATATACTAAGACAAACATTTGACCAACTGACGTTAAATAAGAACCATATATTCCCATTCCCACTTACCTACAAATTCGACTTAAAAATGCGTAGGAACGGATCTCATTCGTAACCCAGGGACTGCCTGTATAGCAATATTTGCACTATTTGCACTATAATGTTGCCACAAAACAACAAATTTTATGACATGTTCATGACAATAAATAAATTCTGATTCTGAATGGTAAAACATGTTTGCATACCTAACTTCTCAATCACAGTGAGAAAACTCTGACAGTCCGACTGAAGTAAGGTAGGCATGTGATAAGCCATTGTTATGCTATGATTGGCTGCTCCTAACTGGACATGACTTCTGAGACCAATCTTACCCATAGCCCTTTGCATGCTCTTCATTCCATTGATCGTCAATGACGACGATGCAATCCGCCTCACGGACCCATCCCCTGAAACCCTCTGGGATCAGCTGAAAACTACCATACTGCAATCCCCTGAAGAGGTACTGGGCTTCTCCTCCAGGAAAAACAAGGACTGGTTCGACGAAAACAGCCAGGAAATCCAGGAGCTTCTGGCAAAGAAGCGAGCTGCCCACCAGGCTCACCTTACAAAGCCGTCCTGTCCAGAGAAGAAACAAGCCTTCCATCGCGCATGCAGCCATCTTCAGCGCAAACTCCGGGAGATCCAAAATGAGTGGTGGACTAGCCTCGCCAAGCGAACCCAGCTCAGCGCGGACATTGGCGACTTCAGGGGTTTCTACGAGGCTCTAAAGGCTGTGTACGGCCCCTCACCCCAAGTCCAAAGCCCGCTGCGCAGCTCAGACGGCAAAGTCCTCCTCAGCGACAAGATCTCCATCCTCAACCGATGGTCAGAACACTTCCAATCTCTATTCAGTGCCAACCGCTCAGTCCAAGATTCCGCCCTGCTCCAGCTCCCTCAACAGCCCCTAAGGCTAGAGCTGGGTGAGGTCCTCACCCAGGATGAGACATATAAGGCAATCGAACAACTGAAAAGTGGCAAAGCAGCAGGTATGGATGGAATCCCCCCAGAGGTCTGGAAGGCTGGCGGCAAAACTCTGCATGTCAAACTGCATGAGTTTTTCAAGCTTTGTTGGGACCAAGGAAAACTGCCTCAGGACCTTCGTGATGCCACCATCATCACCCTGTACAAAAACAAAGGCGAGAAATCAGACTGCTCAAACTACAGGGGAACCACGCTGCTCTCCATTGCAGGCAAAATCTTCACTAGGATTCTCCTAAATAGAATAATACCTAGTGTCGCCGAGAATATTCTCCCAGAATCACAGTGCGGCTTTCGCGCAAACAGAGGAACTACTGACATGGTCTTTGCCCTCAGACAGCTCCAAGAAAAGTGCAGAGAACAAAACAAAGGACTCTACATCACCTTTGTTGACCTCACCAAAGCCTTCGACACCGTGAGCAGGAAAGGGCCTTGGCAAATACTAGAGCGCATTGGATGCCCCCCAAAGTTCCTCAACATGGTTATCCAACTGCACGAAAACCAACAAGGTCGGGTCAGATACAGCAATGAGCTCTCTGAACCCTTCTCCCTTAACAATGGTGTGAAGCAAGGTTGTGTTCTCGCACCAACCCTCTTTTCAATCTTCTTCAGCATGATGCTGAACCAAGCCATGAAAGACCTCAACAATGAAGACACTGTTTACATCCGGTACCGCACGGATGGCAGTCTCTTCACTCTGAGACGCCTGCAAGCTCACACCAAGACACAAGAGAAACTTGTCCGTGAACTACTCTTTGCAGACGATGCCGCTTTA
The DNA here is from genome assembly GCF_036971445.1 of Narcine bancroftii. Classification (NCBI taxonomy): domain Eukaryota; kingdom Metazoa; phylum Chordata; class Chondrichthyes; order Torpediniformes; family Narcinidae; genus Narcine; species Narcine bancroftii. The sequence goes on from NC_091470.1 coordinate 256,123,858, forward strand.
GTTGCCCATTCAGAGCCAGCTCTTCAGCGCTTGACGTCCTGTTTTGCGGAAACTGCCAAAATGTTTGGCCTGGAAGTCAGCCTGAAGAAAACTGAGGTCCTCCATCAGCCAGCTCCCCATCATGACTACCAGCCCCCCCACATCTCCATCGGGCACACAAAACTCAAAATGGTCAACCAGTTTACCTATCTCGGCTGCACCATTTCATCAGATGCAAGCATCGACAACGAGATAGACAACAGACTCGCCAAGGCAAATAGCGCCTTTGGAAGACTACACAAAAGAGTCTGGAAAAACAACCAACTGAAAAACCTCACAAAGATAAGCGTATACAGAGCCGTTGTCATACCCACACTCCTGTTCGGCTCCGAATCATGGGTCCTCTACCGGCATCACCTACGGCACCTAGAACGCTTCCACCAGCGTTGTCTCCGCTCCATCCTCAACATTCATTGGAGCGCTTTCATCCCTAACGTCGAAGTACTCGAGATGGCAGAGGTCGACAGCATCGAGTCCATGCTGCTGAAGATCCAGCTGCGCTGGGTGGGACACGTCTCCAGAATGGAGGACCATCGCCTTCCCAAGATCGTGTTATATGGCGAGCTCTCCACTGGCCACTATGACAGAGGTGCACCAAAGAAAAGGTACAAGGACTGCCTAAAGAAATCTCTTGGTGCCTGCCACATTGACCACTGCCAGTGGGCTGATATCGCCTCAAACCGTGCATCTTGGCGCCTCACAGTTCGGCGGGCAGCAACCTCCTTTGAAGAAGACCGCAGAGCACACCTCACTGACAAAAGGCAAAGGAGGAAAAACCCAACACCCAACCCCAACCAACCAATTTTCCCCTGCAATCGCTGCAACTGTGTCTGCCTGTCCCGCATCGGACTTGTCAGCCACAAACGAGCCTGCAGCTGACGTGGACATTTACTCCCTCCATAAATCTTCGTCCGCGAAGCCAAGCCAAAGAAAGAAAGTTAATAAAAACCTGATAGTTTCAACTCGAGTCTTTTGTGATTATTGATGGTGCATCAATTTTATTAACTATATTTTTCTAAAAAAAGTATGGAACAGTACCTGAAACCTGAGAAGCTCAACATCGACTCATGATTGCTGGATGCCCTAAACACATTTGAACTCCGGCTATGCTGCTTTGAAGACTTCTTGGCAGTGGCTGCAGATGTTATCACAATGAATGTTAACCAAATGAGATTACTTTTCTTGCAAGTCAGATCCCAAGCATTTTGAGGATCAGTGATGCCAACTCGTACCTGGTGGCTATGGAGATCCTGAAGGCCCAGTATCGTAAGAAAGTAAATTAAGTCTATGCCAGGCATCTCCACCTGTCAGCCCTCTGGAGCCTATGCAAAGTGTGCGACTGTATGGCCATGACAGCTACCCAGATCATTGAGGACCTCATCCAGGACACTTATGTGGCTGGTGTCTGCTCTGGGTACATAGGCCAGAAACTCCTGAAACAAAAGATACTTAATCTACAGAGGGTAGTTGAACTGACAGAGACACTGAAGGTGGCCCTCTAAAACTTGGATGATTATTTTTTTGCCTCTTGGTCGCTGTGGGCCTCTGCTATTCTGGGATGGGGGATCGTTCCGCACCATGAATGACTGGTTGCTCACATTGTCCCATTCCCTTAGCTGTGGGTAATCTCCCTAATTGCTACTTCTGTGGGTAGGGTAAGCACCAGAGGAAACGTTGCCCTGCCAAGGATGTGGTATGTGCTAGGTGCAGGAAAAAAGGACCTTATGCCATTGTTTGCCAGTCCAAACTCTCTGTGAAACATAGCAGTGCCACGTGCAGTCACCACTCCAGACAGTACAATTGGCGCCATCTCCTCTATGAACCAGCAACGCCATCTTGGACCATGCGGCAAACACCATCTTCTCAGGCATACGTCACCATGAGGGAACAGCAAGGGTGGTCATCTCGGGATTGTGAGCACCCATCAGACTCAGTCAGTGAGGATATACTGGCCTCCATCATCCTGAAACAAGAGGCATCGCATCCAGGTCCATGATGAACATCCAGGTAAACAGGCGCATCACCAATTGTTTACTTGATAGTGGGAGTACAGTAAGTTTTATCCTCCCAAAATACCATTAAGCACTTATCCCACAAAGTAAGGCCTGCCAAACAAAAGATATCACTCGCGTCCTAATCACACACGGCACCATCCATGGGTCCTGTGTAATGACCCTGACTATTGGTGGCATAGTCATGCCATAACTCTGTGCCCCCTTGCTACTGGGGCTGGACTTCCAGGAGTAGATGATACTCTGCAGCAGATAAGGCATTCATTAATTCGGAGGTTCAGCGCTTGTTGGGCGAGGGCATCAGTGAGGCCAGCAATAGCCCTTGGAGGGCCCAGGTAGTTGTGGTAAAGAACGGGGGAAAAGAATAGGATGGTCATAGACTACAACCAGACCATCAACCGATAAACACAGCTTGGCGTGTACCCTCTTTCCCACACATGCAATATGGTCAACTAGATTGCACAAAATTGAGTATTGTCCACAACTGACCTGAAGTCAGCATATCACCAACTCCTGATCAGCCCAGAGGACTTCCAGTATACTGCATTTGAGGTAGATTCCCACCTCTACAACTTCCTCCAGATCCCTTTCAGCATCACAAATGGGGCCTCTGTCTTCCAGCAGGAGATGGACTGCATATTGGACTGCTATAATCTGCAGGCTACCCTCTCATACTTAGACAATGTAACTATCTGCACCCACAACCTGCAAGATCATGATGCAAATCTCTGTAAGTTCCTGTGGGCAGCAAAATGCATGAACCTTACTTATAACGAGGACAAATGTGTGCTCTGGACAGCACAGCTAGTCATCCTCAGCTGAATGGTCGAGAACGGTGCCATTGGCCCCAACCCTGATCTCATGCATCCATTGATGGAGCTACCTCTTCCATGTACCCTCAAAGCACTGAAGAGATATCTCGGTTCTTCTCATACTACACTCAATGGGTCCCCAACAATGTAGACAAGATTCACTCATTGGTCTGCATTCGACCATATCAAAGATGACATCACCAAGGCATAGATGGGTCCACATTGTTCCAAGTGATGCATCTGACTTTGCCCTGGCAGTCACACTCAACTAAGCAGGCAGATCCATCGCCTTTTTCTCACGCACCCTCTAGGGCCCTGAAATTTGCCACTTCTCTGTTGAGAAGGAGGCCCAGGCCATTATGGAGGCACTACCTTGCTGGAAAATGATTTACTCTCCTCACAGAACAGCGAGGGGACACATTCTTGTTTAATAATCCAAGGGGCTAAATCAAAAACCATAAGATCCTCAGGTGGAGAATTAAATTGTCTACTTAGAACTATAACATCCTCTACCGGCCTGGCAAACTTAATGAGTCCCTGGATACTCTATCCCGTGGGACTTGTGCCAGTGGACAAATGGACAGACTGCAGATTCTCTATAATAACCTTTGTTACCCCAGAATAACTAGATTTTTCCATTTTATCAAAGCTTGGATCCTATCATACTCCATGGAGGAAGTTGGGACAATGACTTAAAAACTGCCAAGTCTGCGCCGAATGCAAACTGCAATTCTACCCACCAGACAAGGCACTCTGATCAAAGCTACCTGCCCCTTAGAGTGCCTGAGGCCCCTCCCCTCTTCCAAACAGAATATTTACTTCCTTACAATCGTCGATGAATACTCCCATTTCCCTTTCGCCATCCCATGCCAGGATATGACCATGGCCACAGTTATCAAGGCCCTCCACAATATCTTCATACTCTTTGGCGACCCCGACTTCATCCACAGTGACTGGGATCTCATTCATGAGTGATAAGCTGCGACAGTGCCTGTTGGCCAGGGGCATCGCCATGAGCAGGACCCCAGCTACAAACCTAGAGGAAAGAGGCAAGAGGAAAGGGAGAATGCCACGGTATGGAAAACCATCCTCCTGACACTGAGATCACAGGGCCTCCCCATCTCCCAATGGCAAGAAGTCCTCCCAGACCCACTCCACTCCATCTGGTCCGTTTTATGTATGGCCACTAACCTGCACACCTCATGAACAGATGTTTGCTTTCCTGAGGAATTCTGTGTCAGGGATTATGCTGCCTGCCTGGCTTTCCTCCCCAGGACTGGTCCTGATTTGGAAGCACACCAGGCAACCTAAGACTGACCCATTGATCGAGGAGTCCACCTCATCCACTCTAACCCCCAGTATGCCTTTGTTGTCTTTCCTGATGGGCGTGAGGACATGGCACCATTGGGCACCTTTCCGACCACCACTGACCACCAACAGACACTACCCCCCCCCCCCACTGCTACCTTAGGGGTCCATGAATCTGCAGCTTACCACACTTCACCCCGTCAACAGCTCTCCATTAGACATCAATTGTTTTGTTGTGGAGAGAACAATGTTCCTTGGTGTGCATATAAAGAATGACTTATCCTACACCCAAAACACATCCTCATTAGTCAGGAAGGCACAACAGTGCCTATACTTACTTAAGTGGTCGAAGAGAGCAAGGCTACCGGCCCCCAGAGGATCATCAAAATGGCGGAGAAGATCACTGGGGTCTCCCTTTGCTCTCTTGATGACATTTACTGAGAGTGTTGCTTAAATAATTATAGAGGACCCTTTCCGTCCAGCACACAGTATCTTCTTCCCACAGGGTGTGAGATTGATGAAAAGTGTACTGTATCCAAGTAAGTCATCCTAAAACATTTATATGCATTTATTTTAAATTATATTTTAATATATATACTTGATTATTACATGTTGTGTGTGTATGTCTGTGCAGTGTTGTCTGGAGAAACACTTTTTCCGGTTGTACATGTAGTCAGATGATAATAAACTTCAACCAGCACTTGAATATTGCTGTCATGGTAAGTAAAATGACCCTCACTCCTACTGCACAACACTGCCCAGTGTTGATTTACACACTTTTCCACGCACTCAAAAATGTCCTGAATGCAATGTTGTTATTATCGATGAATTCAAATACATTACATCCAGTTTATCGCAACATCTTCTTCATGTTCATCATGTCACAAAGAGTGAACACTAGTTTCATTGTGGGAAGAATACTTGAGGCTGATATTCTATTTTTCTCTGCATGCTTTAAGGCTGGTTCCTGAGAGAAAATGTACATGTACAAAATGAAAGATTAACCAGGAGTATAATCAACCTTGCATCTCTTTTTGTCCCCTTACCCTTACCATATACACAGTGCCAGATTTATCAGATGACCTTGTCAATGTTTTGTAGTGTGTTTCTGAGATAGTTGTTTGACTTTTGTGAAAGTTTAGCAGAGAGTATTCATCTCTTGGCAAACATCCACCCAGCTGTCTCCTTGGCCTTAGAGGTTTGATCTTGCCACGGTATTTGGATTAATTAGTTGTAAAGCTCGTCGAAAGAACCAAAAACTTGTTGATCCAAACCAAGGCTTTTATTAGCAAAAGACAGGAGCTCTTCACAGGTGGCCGACCAGTCCGGAATGATTCCACCTGGCTAGGGACACCACCCTTTAAGGCCCAGACAGTAGGCGTGGCTAAGCTCTCAGCCAATCGCTGTAAGCACAGTCATTACACTCTAGATACTGTAACTATATACATTGGTGATAGGTCTGTACTATCACATTAGTTTTCTTTGATATATCTGCTTTCTTTGCTGTACAGAAACTCTTGCTCTTCCCCTCCTCCGAACTTCACGTATATTTATTTATTTCCAAGCTTTGAAGTAAGATCATCTGAACCTGAATCCCACTTGAAGCATTTTTAAAAACAAACACGATTCCAGTAACCTCCATCGATTGCTGGCTGTTGTTAGCTCATAACACGCTAAAGGCAGGTATTAACAAAATGCAAGAAGCATTAAGATAAATTATTGGATTGGAGTAAAGAACTGGGCAACACTGCAGAGGAGCCAAGAAGAAAAATTATAATAAACCAAATGTTCTCTCAAACAAGAGGTGTAATTCTCATTCTTTGCCATGTGTAAGAAATGAGTGATCGTATTAAGGCATTTACATTTCTAACCCAATTATATTTATTGATGATGAAATAAATTCAAATTCAAAAAATCTTCAGAAAATATTGTGGAAATCTGAAATAAGCACAGAAATAGCTGGTAACACTCAGCAGGTCAGGCAGTCTCTATAGAAAGGGACACAGGTTGAAGATTCTTTATCAGAACTGGGAAATTGAATAAAAGGAAGCAACTCATTCCCAGTTACAATGGAGGATCTTTATCTGAAATGTGAGCTCCATTTCTTTCTTCACAGATGCTGCCTAACCCGCTGAGTTACCTGGTTTTACATTATCTGGTTTTATTATCACTGAAATAAATTGGGCTGAATGGAGGAAAGTGGATATGAGTTTTCAGATGATGTTAGGAAATGTCATGGTGGCTTTGTTGGCAAATTATACTGCAAGTCTGGAATGGTAAAGGAAAAGATATCGTTACGAGCGCAGAGGACCCCAAATCCCAGCAGCAATAGATATTCACCACGACAAATGGATACTTAAACAAAAGTTGCTTTTAATTGTCTTTAAACATGAAGGCAGGATCAAACTCTAACTTATTTAACCTAACTTAACCCCCTTCTAATTCTAAGTGCACATGTATGTTTAGAAAAGTTCTTTAATTCATAGTCCAATCTCACCTCTCACTCTAAGTTCATGTTGCAGGCAATTCTTATACTGTGCACAGAATGAAACATTTATGAAGTTCACCTGGTTTTGGTGCTTGAAAGGTAAATGGTTACCGCTCAGGAAGGTTTTTGTTGGTATTCAGAGAGATTTGTTGTTCCTGGACACAAACTAATCCCTTTTAATCAGCCACGTCAGTGTCTTGCCAAAGAAACTTGCCCCTTCAAGGTTTTTTAGATGAACCCCTCTTTCTTTCAGGTCACCACAGGGTTCCTTTATGTTTCTCTTATTTCAAGTGAAATGTTAGGCAGTCAATCCTCTCCTCTTGTGTAGACTAGAAGGGCTTTGACCAGACTGAACTAAGCACTCACAACCTGTCTTCCAAATGGGGTTTTTCCACAAGCTTGCCAGCTTGTCCTGTTCTAGTCCCAGCTGCTGCTGCTGCTGAACTGAATTCACTCTCTCTCTCTCTCTCCCCAAGAGAAAAAACCTGTTTGATTCCTTCTGCTTCAAAACCACATGACCCAATGAGAACTGCAAGCAGCTCTCAGAGAGCCTGAGGCTCTGAACCTAATCCTCCTAGTTCTTTCATCTGTTGCTTTTCAAAACAACAGTCCATTAGTGAAGTCCCTTGGGCACTCCCCAAAGCTTTTTCAAAGGCATTCGGAGCCAGCATGTCTGGCTTGAACAGAGCTCCAGTATTTTAAATGAGATCTGTTTTGAAGAGTTTGTATGTGACCTACAATAAAAAAAAGCCTGCCATACTTTATTTCCCAAAATCATATCAATATACAATATAAAACACTACATATTCTGTCACAATATGGTTAATAGAGGGCAGAGGGAAGGCAAGGGAATTTGGGTGGGGAGGGAGGCAAAAGCCAAGATAAGATGAAGGCACCTGTGCAGTATAAGGCAGCCATTCCCAATGGAGTCCCTTTGTCCCCCAGGTGAGGGGAGTAGGAGGGACACAGCACATTTAAGTAAATGCCTTTCTTTCTTTTCACCTCAAGTAGCATAAATATTTTAAAAAAATAGGAAGGAAGTACGGAAGAAACCAAAACTTGACTGCTTCATAGGGAAGGGGACCCAAAAACTTTGAGCAGATCCCTGGATGAGGTGGGGGTGGGTGGTGGGGGTTGAGATAGGCTTGACTAAGAACAAAGACCAGAAGATCAAAAGCAAAATACTGCAGGTGATGGAATGCTGAAATAATTCGTGAAAAGCTGGGAATGTTCAACAAGTCAAACTCCATTTGTAGAGACAGATTAAATAAAACTAACACCTCAAATCAATTATCTTTCATCAGAACTCATTCAATTCCCCTCTCAACAGAATCTGCCTATCTCGATGGTTCTTCAAGTATTTTCTGTTTTTGTTAAAGATTATATATTTCAGTTAAGAGAGTGAAATTGGATCGTGGATTTCCTTCAGACTTTAATCAGTGGGGATTGACAATAAGATGGCACAATTAGCGTAGCAGTTATCACAATGCTGTTATAGTGCCAGTGACGAGGGTTCAAATCTGGTGCTGTCTGTAAGGAGTTTGTATGTTTTCCCCGTGTCTATGTGGGATTTCTTTGGGTGCTCCTACCGAGGGTGTAGGTAAATTGGATGTAATTGAGCAGCATGGGCTTGTGGGATGAAAGGGCCTATTACCATGCGGAATGTCTAAATTAAAAATTTAACATCTCAACAATCTCCATTAGCACTGAAGCACCACAGGGCTGGGTATGTAGCCCTCTGCTCTACTTGCTTTACACTTATGACTGTGTGGCTCGATACAACAACAGCTCCATTAACACATTTGCTGATTAAACCACCGTAGTGGGCTTTATAAAAAGGGGTGATAAGTCAGCACACGGGAGGGAGATTGAAAACCTGGCGGAACAGTGTAACAACAACCTCTCACTCAATGTCAACAAAACCAAGGAGCTGATTACTGACTTTGGGAAGGGAAAACCAGAGGTGTACGAACCAATGATTCAAGATTCCATTTATTATTATAGAAATAAAACATGAATTTTTTTTGCCTGCTGCAAGGTAGATAGATTCACCATCGACAAGAAATGCCTAAGCACCTCTTACAGTCAGTCTTATATTCAGAGAGAGAGAAGCAAAAGAGAGACCCTCCAAAGCCACCAAGATTTTCCTCTAGCGCTTTTGCAGCCCCCGCAACCATGTAGAGTCCAGTCCGAACTATTGGCAACCCGAGCTCCAGATCTGAACCTCCGACACAGTCAGGAACCCTTCAGTGCCCTCGGCACCTCCTTGAATCCCGGTTCCGATACCTGGTACTCCTCCAGCCAGTTCGAGCCAGTCTGCCGACAGCAGTCTCCAGCAGCCCGCTGCATGCACTGGTCCCTCAGCCGCAGAGTCCCCTCACTGGTTCGCTGCCATGGTCACCGTCCCTGAGGCATTCCTCTCAGACGGTGCGTGACCTTCCCGTCCTCTGGTGCCCTGCTCCAGTCCTCCACTTCCCTGGAGTCTGCAGCCCCTCGTGGCCTGCTGCTGGTTAATAGGCGCCACCATCCTGAACGCAGACCCACAGTCGCGGGATTTCAACTAAAGCTGCCGTCGGCTCCCTCAACAGGCTGCTCATAGCCCATGTGGAGCTGATGGCAGTCGACTGGGAGGGCTGTACCACACGGGAGCTCTACATCTCCACTCCCTCACTCCATCCCTCATTGGGGGATCAGAGGTGGAGAGGGTGAGCAAATTTAAATTCCCGGGAGTCAACTTTCCTGGATCCAACATACTAATGTAATTGAGAAGAAAGCACATCGGCGCCTCTACTTCTTCAGATGTTTGCGATGGTTCAGTCTGACATTGGAAACCTTTGCAAACTTCTACAGGTGTGTAGTGGAAAGAATGTATCACAGCCTGATATAAGGGCATCAACGTTTCTGAGTAGAATGTCCTGCAAAAAGTAGTGAACACAGCCCAATGCAACACAGGCAAAACTCTCCCCACCATCGAGAAAATGTACATGGAACTCTGCTGTTGGAGAGCAGCAGCAATCATTGAGGACACCACCCAGGACATGCTCTGTTCTTGCTGCTGACGTCAGGAAAGAGGTGTGGGTGCCACAGGATTCATATCACCAGGTTCAGGAGCTGTTGCAACCTTTCCACCGTCACACTCCTACACAGCAAACTCAATCAGAGACTCTTACTTTGCCCATTAATTACTGATTTTTTTCTGTATTCCACAGTCAGTATGTTTACATTTCCTTCTTTGCTTATGTATATATATAAATAGATAGATATCTATATCTATCTATATATCTATATCTAGATGTTTCAGGAGAAAACCCTGACCAGGGTATTTTTGCAAGGAGTGTCAGAGCAAGGAGTAGGTCATTGTACAGGTAGTTTGTGACATTGTCTGAAACTATTAGCAGTTTTGAGTGTGTTGCTTTGCTTGCATATATGTACATAGTATCTCTGTGGGTTGTTTGCAGGCATTATACTATTTTCCTTATCATTTATTTGCACCACTTAATAAAATTGCATTGTTTATATTAGAACCATTAATCCTTGAATATGTCTGGTTGTATGACTTGGGTAGGGTTATGGCTGTTTTAAACACTTATACAGTAGAAGTCTAAAATTCAAGATGCCCGAAATCCAGACCACCCAAGAATCTAGACTTTTTGAAAGCTCTCAAACTTTTAATGTTTAGCAGGCTTTTGTGTGTGTGCGTGCATGCGTAAGTGCCACAGATGCACAGCAGCAACAAGTGACCCCTTTATTTTTCTTTAAAACTGCTCGTTTTGATACATGAAACTGTTAAAATTTACCTGTTCGTCTCTTCTTTATTCCTCCTTAAGTTTGAATTTTAAAAGTACTCCCTGAGAATCCGGAAAATCCAAAAATCCAGACCGACCCAATCCCCGAGATTTTCAAACTTCTATTGTATTGAGATTTCACCTACCTTACAACTATTGGACTAAATCTCTTTGCTGCCAGACAATGCAATAATTCATGCAAATCTTGGTACAATTTTTATGAAATAGCATTCACGATAAAGGTCTTGGAACGTATTTGTTATTGGTTTGAACTGAAACCTGCTGTCTTTGTTGAACAGAATTACTCTCTGATCTTCACTCACATGCAATGAAAAGGAAAATAATTGAAAATTGTAGGTGATGTAAAGAATGCCATCTTTTGGGTGCTGATGCTTGACTATCTTGATGAGCTTATTTTCCTCAATGATGTACTTAAATGGAGAATTTTGCAGTCATTAGAGCAGAATCCATTTTTCTTTTTAGAAACTAAGAGATGTTTTTGGTAAGATGTATTTTGAATGCATTATTTATATATGGATAGCTCTGAAATTTTGTATAATACCAAACAGCTTTTATTTAGGAAATTTGGTTGTGAAATTCTGTTCGTTATTGCATGCTGAATAACTAGATGAGTCAACAGATGAGGCGAACCAAACAACTTTACTGCACACAATCAAAGAGAGAGAGAGAGCTCATAGCATGGCGTCTGCTCCCTGCTAGTACTCAATTCCACTAATGCGGCCTCATGGAGCTCGCACATGCGCAGAGCGCTGTGGTGAGTACGGCGGCTGCAATGCGATTGCAGCGGGTGCAGAGCAGCCGATGGCAGCAGCTGTCCACAGAATCTCTAAAAATTCATTGTGTTATTTTATTTCATACGTCATGAAATGTGGCACTCTCCTCATTCAATGCAAATTGCTTTAGTACTTATAACTAAACACATGCTCATGCAAACTTTTTGTACCCCATGTAAGGTCTTTAATTGCATGGGAGGATTAATTGACTTAATCATCATAAATTGGAAAGCATTAATATTCAGGTAAATAATAATTACTTTGTCATATTTAATGCTATACCTTACTCTTACCAATTTCTTCAGTGCTGCAGTGATTAAAAACAGTTACAATCATTGAAGTTGCAATTTGGATTTTATTAGGATCTTTAAAATGCCCGTTACTTTATAGAGTTTGTAATCATTCATATGTTCAGAAATGTACTGTTTCTTGTAACACTGGTGAGTTTTTGTGTATTAACTTTCAGTGTGTGCAGAATAATACGTAAGGAAACACCTAAAGCTCAAACTGTCTGTCATATTTATTCATAGTTCTTCTTAAACGGAGTATTTGTACACAATACGGAATGTACCATTCCCTTGTAAGGGCAGGTTTCCAACTGAACCAAATTAACGCCAAAAATGTGTCAAGCTGCGAGATGATTTTTCTGGCGCCAGCCAATTCCACACAGCACCCAATTTCTGGAATTTGGCAGCAAAAGCATCAATCTAGCCACCCTTGATCTGGCAACCATGTATGAGGCCGAAAAACACAAGGAAAACAGTAAGAGACATCACTCAAATCAACTGTTTGGAACATCGTTAAGAAGAAAGAGCGCACTGGTGAGTTCAGTAATCGCAAAGGGACTGGTATTCCAAGGATGATCTCCACAGCTGATGACAGAAGAAAAATCCCCAAATACCTGTCTGACATATCAGACACACTCTTCAGGAGGCAGGTGTGGAGGCTACACTGCATGATGCAAAGCCACAGAAAAAGGAAACAGGATAGCCATTTACAGTTTAAAAGAGCCTGCAGAATTGTGGAAAATGGATCTTGTGGGCAGGTGAGACCAAGATTAACCTGTATCACAGTGAAGGCAAGAGCAAGGAGTGGAGGTGTAAAGGAATTGCTCAATATCCAAAGTATACCACTTCATCTGTTAATCATGGTGGTGGAAGTGTTATGGCCTGGGCGTGTATGAATGCCACAGGTACTGGTGCACACTATCTTCATTGATGATGTAACTGCTGATAGCAGAAGTAAAATGAGTTCTGAGGTGTATGGCAGCATCTTATCCGCTCAAGTTCGAGCAAATTCCTCCAAACTCGAAACTTCATCCTACAGAAAGACAATGACCTCAGACGTACTGCTAAAGCAACAAAGGAATTATTTAAAGCTAAAAACTGGAAAAATCTTGAATGACCAAGTCAGTCACCTGATCTAAATCTAACTGAGCATGCCTTCCATATGGCGAAGAGAAAATTAAGGGGACAACCCCCCACAACAAGCAGGAGCTAAAGGTGGCTGCAGTAGAGATCTGGCAGAGCATCACCAGAGAAGATACTCAGCAATTGGTAATGTCTTCGAATCGCAGACTTCAAGCAGTCATTGCATGCAAGGGATATACAACAAAGTACTAAACATGACTACTTTAATATACTCACTATACTATGTCCCAAATATTACGGTGCCCTGAAATGAGGGAACTATATATAAAAAGTGCTGTAATTTCTACTTGGTCAAACCAAAATGTAAACAAATAATTTTGAATAAAATCTGGAATGTGCACTTTAATCACATGTGAATTGATTACAAATTTAAAACTGTAGAGCACAGGGACAAATGAAGGAAAAAAGTGTCTTTATCCCAAACATTATGGAGCAAACTGTACCTCAGAATTCACTGAAGCTCTCATTTCTCTTTAGTATGTTTTTCCATACCTTTCATTGTTGGACTTGCTGCTGGTGTATATTCAAACTCGTAATCATCTTCACTGTTCTCTTGAAAATCATGTGGTGTGGTCAGTTAATCCACATGAACATTTCTCAAGTTCTTGCCAATTCTTGCAAAATAACTCGTGATCAGATATCTCTGCAATCTCCCTCCATCTTCATCTGTGATCTGCCTGGCTATCTTGGCACATAAACAATCATATACTCTGAAAATATTCCCTTTGTTGACTCTTTTTTCAGTTTCAACTAGCATTCACCCTGTTTCCTTTCCAGATTTGACTGACACAGACTCAGATGTATCTACTTGGTGATAATGATCTTATTGGCTAGCTCCTTCCAAATTTAGTCCAATGAGAAAAGCTATAAGGTATTGCTTTCATATTAAGAATTTTTAGATATTCTAACAGATTTTTTTTCATTACTCTTTCTTGTACCTCCCTGGGATGGCCGCTTGGCATTCAGTTTAATGTACGATAACTTGTAACCGCTTCATATTCACATCCAAACATCTGCCTGAATTAGACCCCATTCAAATTGCACAATATTCATAAACTTGGCTCATTGCTTCTGAGTCAGCTTTGCCATTTACAGCAAGAATCTCCATGTCTTTGTAAAGTGTGAACAGTTTCTGATTTGATGTTGGCATTTATAGAAGGCACACAAAGGTTTGTGTTCTGTGACCCATTCTACTCAGCTGAGGGATGGATAAACTTGAATTTTTATAGTTCAGTTAATTTAACTTCGTGGTGAGCAAGTTTTTGGAATTAAGTCTGAAGGTCATTATTCTTTTCAAAAGGCACAAAACAATCAAGGATAGTCAGCTTGGATTTGTGCAGGAAATACGGTGTCTGGCTAATGATTTAATCTTTTGAGGAGGTTACAAAGAATATTAATGAAGACAGTATGGCGCTCTGCACAGCTGGAGAAAGCTCAATATCCACACCAAAGGTCATTAACGACTGTTTGAATTCAGCATGCACCCCTTTAAGGGCAGCTCAGGCTCAGCTACCACGTGCATGGTGTCATCATAATTGCTACACAAGGCACGTGCTGGAAGGGAGGCTGGAGTCAGGGAGAACCCTTGACAATGCCATCTTCCCATGGCTGCCCCGCCGCATTGCGACACACGTGGGGCTGGTTCACCATGAGAATGTGCGCTGCCAAGCAATCTCCCCCAGAACCGGCTACACATCCCGCCGCTTTGGTGGCCGGCCCCATCACTTAGGCACAGCCATCTGCACCAGCTGGGATAAGTCCAAATGACCAGTTTATAAGCAGTCCACAGTAAAAAGTTCTCCCCCCCCCCACATCCAGGGTGAAAGTCCCACCTGAATGCTGGAGAACCTTATACGGCCCTTTGTATGGGCGCTGCAACGGGGTCCTCTGTGGTCCTCTCTGGACAAATACAAACCGTGCCACACACAGTTCCTTTGGTCTATGGAATGGTCGGGTGCTGTGGGGTGATGGGGGTGGCGGGGTTAGGTTGGCCAGTCTTTTGTGGAGGTCCACTAACAGCTCACCTTCTTTGGGTGTCGGATTGGCCACCGAGCCGAAAAATTCACCTGATAGGGAGAGTGGCGCGCCGTATACCTTCTCCGCAGATGAGGCTTGCGGGTCTTCCTTAGACAGCGTTCTGGTCCTGAGAAGGACCCAGGGTAACTTGTCTGCCCAGTCTGGGCTGGAAAGTCTTGCCATCAGAGTGACATTTAAGTGTTGGTGGAACCTCTCCACCAACCCGTTAGACTGTGGGTGGTAGGCTGTGGTGTGGTGGAATGTTACCCCCAAAAGCTTCGCCAGCTTAATCCATAGTGTGGAGGTAAACTGGGTGCCTCTGTCACTCGTGTGTTTGCCGGCACAGCGAAATGAGCGATCCACTGGCTGACCAGGTCTCTGGCACACGTATCCGCCGATGCCTCATGGACCGGGATGGCTTTCAGCCATCTCGTTGCTCTGTCCACTATCGTAAAAAGGTAGCGTGTCTCCTTGGACACTGGCAAAAGGCCCATAACATCCACGTGGATGTGCTGGAACCTGTGAATTGACGAATTGAAATGTTGGATAGGGGCATGCGTGTGCCTGTGAATTTTAGAAGCCTGGCACCTGGTGCAGTTCCAGACCAACTCCACTGCCTTTTTTTTGAGCCCATGCCAGATGAATTGTTGTACCACCATCCTCATGGTTGCCTTTATTGAGTGATGAGTGAGATTGTGGATCAAGCTGACGACCCTTACCCTCCACTCCTGCAGAACTACCTTGCACGGTGAGCCAGTGGAGGAGTCGCAGAGCAGCACCTGAGGGGAATCAGGTAGCCGGATATCCTCGAGGTGCAGACCAGAGATGGCGGTCCAGAAGGGTTGTGTTTCGGTGTCATGCTGTTGGGCCTGCGCCAGTTGCGCCCGGGAGCTAATGTGTTGATGGTCGAGCGGGAGAGTGCGTCCACGGCCACAATGTCTTTGCTTGCCCTGTGACGGATGTCCATGGTATATTCGGATACATAGAAAAGGTACCACAGGTCCTTGGCCATAGCCAGTGCTTAGGTGAAAGGCTTATGATCAGTGTAGACTGAAAGTTCTGTCCTCCAAGAAATAACGAAAGTGGCAGATGGCCAGGTACAGTGCCAGGAGCTCCCAGTTGAACGCGCTGTATTTAAGCTCCAGAGACCACAACTGCTTACTGAAAAAGGCCAGCGGGCGCCATTGCCCATCCAGCTGTTCCAAAACTCCCCCGACTGCCGTAGCCGAAGTGTTGACCGAAAGCGCCGTGTGTGCTTCCAGGTGCAGGTGTACCAATAATGTCACTCCAGCAAGGGCCTGTTTTGTCGCTGTGAATGCTTCGTCTTCCTCCTCCGACCAGGCTAGAGTCTTCTCCTTTGACGCGATCAGCGCAAACACAGGGCGCATGGTGCGGGCGGAGTTAGGGATGAATCTTTGGTAGAAATTTACCATCCCCACAAATTCTTGTAGGCCTTTAAGGGTGGAGGGTTTGGGGAAATGCTGGATGGCTGCCACTTTCTCCGGTGCCGGAGCTGTCCCAGACGCTGAGATGGTGTGCCCCAGGAACTGCAATGTTTGTTTCCCAAACTGGCATTTGGCCTTGTT
Source organism: Narcine bancroftii (assembly GCF_036971445.1). NCBI lineage: Eukaryota > Metazoa > Chordata > Chondrichthyes > Torpediniformes > Narcinidae > Narcine > Narcine bancroftii. The sequence goes on from NC_091470.1 coordinate 256,140,128, forward strand.
GACCGTGATGCCAAACTCTGCCAGCCGGGTGAACGGTACGGAAATGGGCCTTATGCTCTTCGCGGCTGAGGCTGGCGACCAGAATGTCATTCAGGTAGATAAAGTCCAAATCCCTACCCACCGCATCTATGAGGCGTTGGAACGTCTGGGCCACGTTCTTTAACCCGAACGGCATCCGGAGGAACTCGAATAGGCTGAAAGAGGTGATAATAGCAGTCTTTCCAACATCGTCGGGGTGAATTGGGATCTGGTTGTATCCCCACAGTAAGTCGACTTTAGAAAAGAACTGTGCGCCGTGGAGGTTGGCTGTGAAGTCCTGGATATGGGGGACCGGGTATCTGTCTGGAGTTGTGACATCATTTAACCACATGTAGACTCCGCAGGGCCTCCACCTACCAGATGATTTCGGGACCATGTGTAGAGGCGTCGCCCAGGCACTATCCGACCACCGGACGATGCCCAACTCCTGGAGCCTAGAGAATTCCTCCTTCGCCTGATTCAGTTTTTCTGGTGGCAGCCATTCAGCTCTGGCGTGGCGATGTGGTGGAACACTCTGTGTCGAGGGAAAGCGATGTCAAAGCATGGCTCCAGGATGGTGGGAAACTCATTAAGAATCTCAGTGTACTCGTCCCTGGCGACGGCTACTGTGGCAATTCTGGGCCTGTCGTCATCCGCCATGCCCAGTCACACTGAATGAAAAGTGCGGGCATTGAGCAGCCTCCTGCCCCTCATGTCCACCAGCAGGCCATGAGCCCTCGGGAAGTCTGCCCCCAACAGCGCATTGCCCACCGAGGCCAGCATGAACCTCCAGGTGAATTTTTCTTCCCCGATCTGTATCTGCGCTCTATGGGTGCCACAGGTCTTGATTGTGGAACCGTTGGCCACCCGCAGGGTTGGAGCGGGAGATCGGGTACGAGTCTCCAGTGCTGTAGGGGGCAAGATGCTCAGCTCGGCCCCTGTGTCCACCAGGAACCAGCGGCCTGTGGATCTGTCTGTGACATGAAGGAGGCTTTCACATAGCCAACCATCACAGCCATCAACCGCGACTGGCCTGGTCGTTTTCCTGAAAATTGCAGGGTTGGTGGCACTTACGGGCTTGCACTCCCCAGCGCTGGTGGTAAAAGCATCATGTTGACTGGGTTTCCTCTGGCTTGTGCTTGGTGGAAGCAAGCGGCCGACGGGATCCCAGTTTGGAAATCTGGCTGAGGGCCATCTCGTTTTTTCTGCTTTGTGTGCCAGAGGGCATCTGCCCGGGCTACGGCCTTACGGGGGTCAGTGAAGTCCTCTTTAGACAAATGTAGCTGGATATCATCTGGTATTTGTTCCACGAAAATCTGGTGGAAGAGGAAACACGGCTCATGATTCTCCGCCAGAGCCAGCATCTTGTCCATCAGGGCTGAAGGGCTGAAGGCCTAACCCGTCCAGGTGTAAGAGCTCCTGGAGCCCAGGAGCAGGTTTTTGAGGGCGGCGGTATATTTGCCCTCTGCTGGTGGTTGATGAATGAGATCATCCACCCTCACCGCCATCTCCTGATCCAGCACACCCATGACATGGTAGAACTTCGTGGCATCAGGTGAAATGTTGTGCAGATAGAATTGTACCTCCGCCTGCCCGAACCACGTTCGTCAGCGATGGGACCAGAAAGGGGGAAGCTTGAGGCCTACGGCATTTACCTCAGCTGTGTCCATTGTTAATTAGGTCCAGAAAGACATCTGGGCCTGTCGGGGTCACCACTGTGGTGTTCTGCACAGCTGGAGAAAGCTCAATCATCACACCAAAGGTTATTAACGACTGTTTATTCAAATTCAGTGCGCGCCCCTTTAAGGGCAGCGTGGGCTCAGCCACCATGTGCATGGTGACATCATAATCGCTGCCCAGGGCATGTGCTGGAAGGGAGGCTGGAGTAAGGGAAAACCCCTGACCATGCCATCTTCCCATGGCTGCACCGCCATGTGGCGATTCACGCGGGGCCATTTCGCCATGAGAATGTGCGCCGCTACAACAGTACATTTAATGTATACTACATGGTTTTGTCTTTTGACCAGGTCCCACATCATAGATCATTTAAAAAAAGTAAAAGCCCATGGAATCTAAGAGCAAGGGGAAAAATGGAACAAAAAAGTGGCCCAGAGGCAGTAAGCAAAGTTAATGATTTTGTGACCAGTTTATCATGCATGTTTTAGTCTTGGTGCCTTAATTTCCACTTTTGCAACTGTTTTCTGCACAGATGTTCATTAACACCAATGTTATACACCTATCTTTCAAAAACCATCTCCATTGACATGATTGGCTTACCTGAATGTTCAAACTTTAAATCCTAGGTATTCAATAATATGGATTGAATCTGTTCATTTGTTTAGTCATGTATGAACTTGTTATGCAATGCTTGGTTTAGGGTTAAAGTAGTAATATTGCACTTCATTCTTCAATAGCACCATATCATTGCTGTTGTTTTCGCTGGCCTGGGACTTTGATTGCAAATTCAAAATTGTTTCCACCCCCTGATGATGCTGGGTTAGTTGTTCTGTATTCCATTTCATCAAACTTCACTCACTTTTTGTGGCACCAGAAGGTCTGTCAAATTGATCAGCAGGATTGATTTTTCTTGGCTTTAATTTAGGCAAGCACCATTTTGTTCTTGGCCTCAATTTTTACCATATTATTTATACCAAGAAATATTCCATCCGCATTACACATAAACCAAAGAGCTCCCACGACTTGTTAGAACTTCCAAGACTTCTGATTTGTAAACTGATGGAATCTACATTGTATTCTTGCACCATTCCACTTTGATAATTGCAAGGATTACCTCAGCAGTCCTGGAAACAAATCTGTAATTCTGTTCTCTGGTCTCAGCTTGAATCGTCTTGCTTTTGGTCAGTGCTTTGGTGTTACTGTGACTTATTTCTATCAAGTTGTTCAACATCCTCAAAACCTTTGCTGCCTCAGGAGATCCTCACTCTATTTTGGTTAATCCTGTCCTCATTACTGTGTATGGTATGCACTCTGCTGAGTTCATTGCAGAGTACCTTCAAAGTCTTCAAAATAATACATGCAAAACATAAAGAGCTCTGGGAGATGCATTTAGCTATTTATTATTCTTTGGACTCAAAAAACATGCACAATTATGAGATCAAATCACATATCTCATCGGGACTGTGAGAGCAAGACTGTGAACAAGAGGAGGAGCATTTAAAAAGCAACAAATTACAACAGGAAATAGAAAAGGCATGCTATGGTCGTCAAGGAGGATTTTAACATGCAAGTAGATTGGGAAACCAAGTTGAACTGGATCTCAAGAAGATAATTTGTAGAAAGCCTACGTGCAGATTGTTGATGTACCCACTTGGAGATTGGCTGTACTGAGTTGGGTTTTGTGCAATGCATCAGAGATGATTAGAGAGCTTAGAGTAAAGGAACCATTAGGGGGCAGTGATCACAATATGTTTTGAGTTTAAGTTGAGATTTAACAAGGACAAACTAAAGTCAGATATGTTGGTAATTCAATGGAGTAAAGGGAATTACAGTGGCATGAAACTGGCCAAAGTAAACTGAAAGGTTCAAGGGTGGATAAGACCAGATGGATTGCACCCTCAGGTTTTAAAGATATAATGGTAGAGATTGTGCAGGCATTGGTAATGATCTTTCAGGAATCAACAGATTCTATGTGGTACCGGAGGACTGGAAAATCCCAAATGTCACGCCAGTTTTCAAGAAGTGGGTGGGGGGGGGGGGGGCGCGCGCATGTGGGAGGCAGCAAAAAAATAAATTATAGTCTGCTAGCATCAGTGATTGGGCAAATGTTGGAGTTGATTGTAAAGGATGAGGTTACAAAGTGCTTGGAAGCACATGATAAGATAGGCCAAAGCCAGCAGGGTTTCCTTAAGGAAAAATCTTGCTTGAAAAACTTATTGGAATTCTTTGAAGAAGTGACAAGCAGGCTGGATAAGGGAGATGCAGTGGATGTTGTATGTTTGGATTTTCAGAAGGCCTTTGAAAAGGCACTGTTACTTAACAAGATAAGACCCCATAATGTAGTGTTAAAGTGAAAATTAAAATAATTTAGAAGTATTCAAGGGAGTTAAAAAAACAAAATGGAAGCTTGATGCATGAAAGATTAAAGGTGCACCGAGTGTGTTACAGGCCGATACAACCTTCAGGAGCCCCCAGCAGATGGCTTTGGAATGCAGGCAGATCAAGGATGTGTGTTTATGCTGAATGTGGAGCACATATAACTCAGTGTTCTGAAACAATATATTATTCAACCTTGATACAGGGATATAGGAGAGGGGCAACAAGGGGTGTTACTTACCTTATATGTAGAATAATCATGTAATCTTTTACTTCAACCCGTTTACTTGAGTTCATAAAAGTTGATACACCCCTTCCACCAACTCTCGATTGACAGCCTCCAACACTGCCATAGTCTCATTGCCCAACACCGTCAAGCTGCAGATGAGATACTTGCGATTCTTCATAGCCACCACCCCAGTTGAGCCTCCAAAGTATATGGAGCTGAGCACTCCCCATCCGACGTTGGACCCCAGGGTACTAGGACTGTCGTACCTGTGAGTGTAGAAACTTTAAAGAGGCTGTTAATTGATGAAAATATCATTGAAAATATTCGCCTATCAAAGTTATATCTATCTGGCTTGGTGGGCTCACATTTGTGCTCCATGGGGTTCTTCCTTATCTTCCATATATCAGTTCTGATGGTAACATTCCTCTCTGGGAAAGAGATGTTATTCTCATTTGATACAGAGCCAGAGGCGAAGGATTGACCCATCCCAACTTCCATTTTGTGTTTTAACTCACTTTAATACTTCTAAATTATTTTAATATTCACTTCAATGTACAATATTATGATAGGAAACATATTAGCCTGAGTATAACATTGGCTGATTAGCATGAGACAGATTTGAAATGCAGTAATCATATTTTGGTTAGCTGCCAGTTGTGAGTGGTATTCCACAGGGGTCCATGTTGGGGCACTTCTTTTTATGTTTTATAGTAATGATTTGGGTTATGGGATGAATGACTTTGTTGCTAAGTTTGCAGATGATATGAAGGTAGGTGGAGGAGCAGGTAGGGTTGAGTAAACAGGAAGGCTGGAGGAGTACTTAGATTCAAAGAATGGGCTGAGAAGTAGCAAATGAAAAACGATGTCAGAAAGTGCACGATCATGCTCTTTGGTAGGAAAAATTAACAGGAAGACTATTTTTTTTAAATGGAGAGAAAATTGAAAATACACAGATGCAAAGGGACCTGCGAGTCCTCATGCAGTATAGTCTGAAATTAAACTTGATGCCAAGTCAGTGCTGAAGAATGCTTGCATTCATTTCAAGAGGAATAGAATATAAGAACAGTGATGTGATGTTGAAGCTTTATAAGGAACTGGTGAGTCCTCGGAGTATTATGAGCAGTTTTGAGCTCATCATTTAAGAAAGGATGTGATGACATTGGAGAGGGCTCAGAGGAGGATTACAAGGATGATTCAGGCAATGAAAGAGCAATCATACGAGGAGCATTTGACAGCTCTTGGCTTGTAATATTGGAATTTAGGAGAATGGGGGGAAATCTCATTGAAACATTTTGAATGTTGAAAGGCATGGACAGAGTAGATGTAGAAAGGTGGTTTCCCATGGTGGGAGAGTCTAGGACAGTGGTTTACAAACTGTCCCCCTAAACTCACATTCCACTTTAAGCAATCCTTCTACCATAGCATCTATGATTAGTAAGGGATTGCTTAAGGTGGAATGTGAGTGAAAAGAAGAAGTTTGAAAACCACTGTTTTAATCATACCTAATTGTCTTGTTATGTGCACGGTTTCATAACCCCAAAGGAAATGGGCCAATGACAATTTTTCTCAAGCAAATTCAGTAACAATTGGGTCCAGAGCAGTGATTCTCAACCTTCCCTTTGCACTCACATACCACCTTAAGCAATCCCTTACTAATTACAGAGTACCTATGGTAGAAGGAATGCTTAAGGTAGAATGTGAGTTTAAGGGGAAGTTTGAAAACTACTTGTCTAGGACAAGGGAGCACAACTTCAGGACTGAATGGCATTCACAGAACATAGGAATTTCTTTAGACAAAGAGTGGTAAAACTATGGATTTACCACTGTCTGTCTGAAGAAATTCCTCACAGGTTGTCATAGGGTGTATTTAAGGCAGGAAATTGATAGGTTTTTGCTTAGCCAGGGAATCTCTTATGGGGAGAAGGCTGGGCAGTGGAACTGAGTGGGGAAAATGGATCAGCTCAAGATTAAATGGTGGGACAGACTCAATAGCCTTTTTTTGCTTCTATGTCCTATGAACTTATGGTCAAATGATGTCATGCATATTTGTACATACTCCACTTCTCACTTTTGCATAGTGGCACAATCAGCTAACCATTAGCTATAAGTCTTTGTACTATGACAAACATCTCCCCATGTACTAGGAAGCATTTCTGAAGATTGGGGCAACCAAGTGACAAACATCTACAAACAGAAGGAAGAAAGAAGGACAACCTGATTTGGAGACCCATTTCATTGTTAAACATTAACAACAAGATCCAGCCCAAGGCAATCACCAATTGGGTCAAGCCTGCTCTGGGACAGGTGATCCATACAGACCAAACCTGTACTGTTCTGGGCAGGAAAATCTTTAACAGCCTTGCACTGCTCAGAGAAACCATTGCCTGGATAGGAGGGTGGAAACTTGCCTGGTCAGCTTGGACTAGGAGAAGGACAGGATATGAATGTGCTCTCCAAAATGGGCTATGTGGAGGGAACCAGAAATTAGATTGAATTTTTTCTTCATGGACACCCATCACACAGTTTAAATCAATGGGTAGGAAACAGATAGCTTCCCCATCAAGACTGAAGTTGGGCAGGATTGCCTGCTCTCTCCTACATTGTTTGTGTGCTACAAAGAGCCCTTTGTCATATCCATCAGGAAAGACAAGGGCATCAGAGATGTGATATTGCTAGGAAGAGGAGGCACCCAGGTCAAAGCCTCCCTGTATACCCCCGTGTGAATGATTTTGCCCTCTTCTATTCAGACACATAATCAGACCACAGACTGATTAGCATCTGCAGTCTGTTTGAGATGGCATTGGGGACCAGAGTTAACTGGAACAAGAGTGAGGCAATGATGTTTGAAAACAGGTCTGACTGGTCAGCCAACCCCTTTAAATTATTTTTTTTATTTTTCACACTGTGAACCATATCAATCAAAATACATACAAACATTTCCCTCTTAAATATACACAGTGGCATTTTCTTCCCTTTTTTCCCCCCTACTTTCCCTCCCCCCTTCCCACCCCCCTCCAAACCCATTGAACGTTCAACATATACAATACAATAAAACCATTAAACAATGTCATCACACAATGAAAATAAACAAGAAAATTGTGTCATCTACTTTTACATACTGGATCAGTTCATTTCGTCTTCTTCTCATTCTATCATTTTAGGGGGTGGAGGTCCACGGTAGACCCTCTCTATTGTGTTCCATGTACGGTTCCCAAATTAGTTCAAATGATGTCACTTTATTTTTTAAATTATATGTTATTTTTTCCAGTGGAATACATTTATTCATTTCTATGTACCATTGCTGTACTCCCAGGCTCTCTTCTGATTTCCAAGTTGACATTATGCATTTTTTTGCTACAGCTATAAGGCTATAATAATAAATCTTTTTTGCGCTTCATCCAGTTTGAGGCCTAATTCTTTACTTCTTGTATTACTTAGAAGAAATATCTCTGGATTTTTTGGTATGTTGCTTTTTGTGATTTTATTTAATACCCGATTTAGATCTTCCCAAAACTTTTTCACTTTCTCACATGCCCAAATTGCATGTACTGTTGTTCCCATTTCCCTCTTACAGCGAAAACATCTATCTGATAATGTTAGGTCCCATTTTTTTAACTTTTGGGGCATGATATATAACCTGTGTAACCAATTATACTGTATCATGTGTAACCTTGTGTTTATTATATTCTTCATAGTTCCAGAGCATAACTTTTCCCATATTTCATTTTTTATCTTTATGTTTAAACATTTTCCCCACTTTTGTTTGAGTTTATAGCTTATTTCATCATTTTCCTTCTCTTGCAGCTTGATGTACATGTTTGTAATAAATCTTTTTATTATCATTGTTTCTGTAATCACATATTCAAAGCTGCTTCCTTCTGGTAATCTCAGTCTGTTTCCCAATTTATCCTTTAAGTAGGCTTTCAGTTGATGGTATGCAAACATTGTATCATGAGTTATTCCATATTTGTACTTCATTTGTTCAAATGTTAATAAATTGTTTCCCAAAAAACAATTTTCTATTCTTTTAATTCCTTTTCTCTCCCATTCTCTAAAGGAAAAGTTATTTATTGTAAAAGGGATTAGCTGATTTTGCATCATTAATAATTTTGGTAGTTGGTAATTTGTTTTTTTCCTTTCTAAGTGGATCTTCTTCCATATATTAAGTAAATGATGCAGTACTGGTGAGTTTTTATATTGCACCAGCTTTTCATCCCACTTAAAAAGTATATGTTCCGGTATCTTCTCCCCTATTTTATCTAGCTCTATCTTAGTCCAATCTGGTTTTTCCCTTGTCTGATAAAAATCTGATAAATACCTTAATTGTGCTGCTCTATAATTATTTTTAAAGTTTGGAACTGCAAACCACCTTGTTTGTACCACTCTGTTAATTTATCCAACGCTATCCTCAGTTTACCCCTTTCCATAAAAATTTCCTTATTATTCTCTTTAGTTCATTGAAGAATTTCTCTGTTAAGTGAATTGGTAACGATTGAAATAAGTATTGTATCCTTGGGAAGACATTCATTTTAATGCAATTTATCCTCCCTTTCAATGTTAGTGGTAATTCTTTCCAATGTTCTAAGTCTTCCTTTAATTTCTTCATTAATGGCTGATAATTTAATTTGCACAGGTGGCTTAAATTATTATCTAATCTAATACCTAGGTATCGGACTGCTTTTGTTTGCCATTTAAATGGTGATTCTTTTTTAAATTCTGTATAATCCGCATTACTCATTGGCATCGCTTCACTTTTAATTGCATTGATCTTGTACCCTGATATTTCTCCATATTCCTTCAATTTCTTATGTAATTCTTTTATAGATATTTCTGGTTCTGTTAAGTATACTATGATGTCATCTGCAAATAAACTGATTTTATACTCCTCCTTTATTTTTATCCCTTTTATTTTATTTTCTGTTCTTATCAGTTTTACTAATGGTTCTATTGCTAAAGTGAACATTGAGGGAGATGGTGGACATCCTTACCTAGTTGACCTACTTAATTTAAATTGTTTCGATACATATCCATTTACTGTCACCTTCACCAATGGTCCATTATATAATGCTTTAATCCAATTAATATATTTTTCTGGTAGATTGAACCTCTAATACTTTGAATAAATAATTCCATTCTACCCTTTCAAAGGCTTTTTCTGCATTTAAAGCAACAGCCACTGTTGGCATCTTGCTGCCTTCAACTGCATGAATTAAATTAATAAATTTACAGACCTTATCAGCTGTTTGTCTTTTCTTAATAAATCCAATTTGATCTTGTTTTACTATTTTTGGTACACATTTGGCCAATCTGTTTGCTAATAATTTTGCTATTTATCTTATAATCTGAATTAAGTAGAGATATTGGTCTATATGATGCTGGTGTTAGTGGATCCTTCCACATCTTTGGTATTACTGTAATTATTGCTGTCTTACATGAATCTGGCAAGTTTTGTGTTTCTTCTTTCTGGTTCATTACTTCCAGGAGAGGAGGAATTAATAACTCTTTAAATGTTTTATAGAATTCTATTTGGAATCCATCCTCTCCAGGCATTTTATTGTTCTGCAGCTTTTTAAATATATCTTGTATTTCCTCTATTTCAAATGGTTTTATCATCTTATTTTGCTCCTCTTCTTGCACTTTCGGCAGTTCAATTTTAGTTAAAAACTCTTCTACTTTATCATCTTTCCCCTCATTCTCAGTTTGGTATAATTGTTCATAAAATTCCTTAAAGTTCTCATTAATCTTCATTGGATTATATGTAATTTGTTTGTCCTTTTTCCTTGATGTCAATACAATTCTTTTAGCTTGTTCTGTTTTAAGTTGCCAGGCTAATATTTTATGTGTTTTTTCTCCGAGCTCATAATACTTTTGCTTTATTTTCATTATGTTCTTCTCCACCTTATACGTTTGTAATGTTTCGTATTTATTTTTTGTCTGCCAATTCTCTTCTTTTTGTTATATCGTCCCTTGTTGCTTGTACTTTTTCTGAACTTACTATCTCCCTTTCCAACTGTTCTATTTCCCGATTGTAGTCCTTTTCCATCTTAGTTACGTAACTTATTATCTGCCCTCTAATGAAGGTTTTCATTGCATCCCATAATATAAATTTGTCTTTCACTAATTCCGTATTTATTTCAAAGTACATTTTAATTTGGTGTTCAATAAATTCTCTAAATTCCTGTCTTTTAAGTAGCATGGAGTTTAATCTCCATCTATATGTTCTTGGTGGGATGTCCTCCAGTTCTATTGCTAATAACAGGGGTGAGTGATCAGATAGCAATCTAGCTTTATATTCCATTTTTCTAACTCTCCCTTGAATATGGGCCGACAACAAAAACCTATCAATCCTTGAGTATGTTTTATGCCTACTCAAATAATATGAGTATTCCTTCTCCTTTGGGTGATGCCTCCTACATATATCCATAAATTTCATTTCCTGCATTGATTTAACCATAAATTTGGCCATTTTATTCTTTTTGCTAGTCTTTTGTCTTGTTTTATCCAACATTTGATCCAAATTAAGGTTAAAATCCCCTCCTATCAATATGTTCCCCTGCGTATCTACAATCTTCAAAAAAATACCTTGCATAAACTTTTGATCCTCTTCATTAGGTGCATATATATTGATCAAATTCCAGAATTCTGAATATATCTGACACTTCATCATTACGTTACCTCCCTGCTGGATCTATTATTTCCTCCTCTATTTTGATTGGCATATTTTTATTTATTAATATAGCTCCACCTCTGGCTTTTGAATTATATGATGCTGCTGCTATATATCCTACCCAGTCTCTCCTTATGTTCCACTTCAGTTAGATGTGTTTCCTGCACAAATGCTGTCTTTTTTTAATTTTTTCAGGAAATTTAATAGCCTTTTTTGTTTAATTTGGTTATGTATTCCATTAATATTTATAGTCATATAGTTCAACATGGCCATCTCATATTATGTTTACACCTCATTTCCACTTCCTCACCACCACCATCCCCCTTTTCCCCATTTTCATCTCTAAGTTTTCCCTTTTTGAACTCAATGTATGACAACTCTTTTAAAACATAAAATACTTCAACAACTCCCACTTCTAAAATTCTCTTAACCCCAAATGTCCCCCACTCTCTGAGTTGACCCTTGTCTCTTGCCGGGCAACCACAACTCCCCTTTCCATTTGAATTGCGAACCCACTCATAAGCATCAACTGATTTTGCAGTGACTGTTATTCTCTCCCACCCAACCTCCTCCAGAAAAGACTTTTATCTTCACATATAACAAAGCTCCCCCTCTTTTCCCCCCTTACTTCCTTTCTTCCCTTTTTCTTTCCCTTCTTTTGTTCTTACTTATACATTATTTTTACATCTTTATATGTAGTTTGTTGTCGTTCTTCCTTCTTGTTACATCTCTTCATCTCTCCTTCTGTCCTGCAAGCATTCTGCAAATCCTCGTGCTTCCTCCGGATCCGAGAACAGTCTGTTTTGCTCCCCTGGGATAAATATTTTAAGCACAGCTGGATATTTTAACATAAATTTATAACCTTTTTTCCATAGGATCGATTTTGCTGTATTAAACTCCTTCCTTTTAAAGAAAATTTCAAAACTTATGTCTGGATAAAAAAATATTTTTTGACCCTTCTATTCCAATGGTTTTTTGTCTTCTCTAATTTTATTCCTTGCCTTCTCCAGTATATTTTTACTTGTCATGTATCTTAGAAATTTTACTAAAATGGATCATGGTTTTTGTTGTGTCTGTAGTTTCGGGGCTGTGTGCCCTTTCTATTTCCATTCCTTCCTGTATATCTGGCATTCACAGGACCTTTGGGATCCATTCTTTTATAAATTGTTTCATATTTGTGCCTTCTTTATCTTCCTTTAGGCCCACTATCTTTCTTTTCTTTTCTTTTTCAATCTTTTTATTATTATTATAATTTATAAACACATACAGTTCAAAGAGATATAAAAAAAATATAGTAAGTAATTAATTAATACAGAGATATTAAACAATAACATTACAGAATAAAAATATATCATAAAAAAATTTTTTTTGATCAGTTTAGGGTGTGAACTATCTCTAAAAAAAAGATATAATTAATAACAATATATGAAAAAAGAGAAAAAAACCCCAAAAAATAAGAAAAAAACAAATCTGAATTAAAAAAAACTTTAAAAAAAAACTTAAAAAAAAACCTACAGATATAGCTAAACCACGCCGATCACTCCGATCTCATCTTACAGCCCAATTATCATACATAATCATAGAAAGAAAACAGAGCCAGATCAACTCACCACAAATGAAAATATTGAATAAATGGTCGCCAGGTTAACTCAAACTTAGAAGGGGATTCATAGATAGAGTTTCTAATTTTCTCTAAATTTAAACATAGTATAGTTTGGGTAAACCATTGGAAAACAGTGGGAGGATTTACCTCTTTCCAATTTAATAGTATAGATCTTCTAGCCATTAGTGTAAGAAAAGCAATCATACGATCCGCAGGAAGAGATAAATAAGTCAAATCTATCGTAGGTAATCCAAAAATTGCAGTAATGGGATGTGGTTGTAAATCAATATTCAAAACAGTAGATATAATGGAAAAAATTTCCTTCCAATAATTCTGTAAAGAGGGACAGGACCAAAACATATGTGTAAGGGAAGCTATTTCCAATTGACATTTATCACATATAGGATCGATATGAGAATAAAAGCGATGGAGTTTATCTTTAGACATATGAGCTCTATGAACAACTTTAAACTGTATTAGTGAATGTTTTGCACATAGAGAAGAAGAGTTTACCAGTCGCAGAATTTTATTCCAATTTTCATTAGAAATATGAAGGTTGAGTTCTCTTTCCCAATCATTTTTAAACTTTTCAAAAGTCCCAGAATTTATTTTTGTAATTATATTATATAATTTAGATATCACACCTTTTGGAGGGAATTTTGAATATAGTATATCCTCTAAAACAGTCGTAGTCTCCCGATTGGGAAAAGAGGGTAAAGTCGAAACTAAGAAACTCCTAATCTGCAAATATCGAAAGAAATGAGATCGAGGTAAATCATATTTCATGGATAATTGTTCAAATGACATGAAAGAGTTATCCAAGAATAAATCCGAAAAGCATGTTATACCTTTAACTTTCCAGAGTAAATAAGCTTGATCAATTAGAGAGGGATGAAAAAGGAAATTTAGTACAATAGGAGTTTCCAAGATAAAATGACTTGGGCCAAAAAATCTCCGGAATTGAAACCATATACGTAGTGTATGTTTAGCCATTGGATTATCAATTTGTTTATATAATTTAGTAAGAGTAAAAGGGAGAGCAGCTCCCAAAATAGAGCTAATTGAAAAATTTTGTATCGGTTTAATTTCTAAATTTACCCAATGGGGATTTAGAGATAATTCTGAATAATTCAACCAATACCTTAAGTAACTAATATTAATTGCCCAGTAATAAATTCTAAAGTTGGGTAATGCCAACCCTCCCTCTAGTTTAGATTTCTGTAAATATTTTTTCCCCAATCTAGGATTCTTGTTTTGCCAGATGTATGAGGACAATTTAGAATCGACCTTATCAAAAAAAAGATTTAGGAACAAAAATAGGTATAGCTTGGAATATATATAAAAATTTAGGTAAGATCATCATCTTAATAGCATTAATTCGCCCTATCATGGATAGGGATAATGGTGACCAATTGGTAAGTAAACTGCCGATCAGGTCCAATAGAGGGAAAAAATTAGTCCTAAACAAATCTTTATGTTTTTTAGTAATCTTAATCCCTAAATATATAAAATAGTCTCTAGCTATTTTAAAAGGTAAACTATCATAAATAGGGACCCATCCATTAAAAGGGAATAATTCACTTTTATTTAAATTCAGTTTATATCCTGAAAAATTACTAAATTGGGCTAATAAAGATAAAACTGCAGGAATCCACTATCTTTATATTGTTTCGCCTACTATAGTTTTCCATTATTTCCATCTTCTGAGCTAACAACTCTTGAACTTATTTGTCACTTTCTTCCAATTTTCTTCTTAAGTCATTCACGTCCATTTCTACAGCCGTTTCTTGTTCTTCAACATTTTCTAATCTTTTCCCTATTTCTGTCATGACTTCTACTCACTTTTTCTTCTGTACTTTTCATTTTTCTTTTCATTTCACTAAATTCTAATGTCAACCATTCTTTTAATGCTCTCATTTGTTCTTGAAAAAATATTTTTTAATCTATATACTGTCCATCAATTTTACCTTCTATTTCTCTGTGCATAGCTTGGTCTTCTTCTTCCTCTTCTTCAGTGTCTACACCTGTGTTTGTGTCTTCTACTTCTCTTCCTTGTATCTGTGTCTCTTCTGTCTTTCTTGTTAAGTTGCTTGCCTCACTTTGCTGAGCTTCTTCTTGCATGGCTTCTTGCTGTTGGTCTTCTTCTGGGCTAGTCATCTGTTGGGCCTCCTGTTGCTGTACTTCTTTCCTATCACTCCCTTTCCTGTCGCTATCCTCTTCTTCCAGCTGAGAGCCCTGGTGTCAGGCATCCCTCAGCTAGTCGCGCTGTGTTTGCTCGCTCCTCAGCTGGGCTCCCCCTCCTGTCGGTGTTCTCTTTTTCTTTAGTGTGTGCACTGCACATGCACGACTCCTCGCGCATGCACAGTTGCGTGTTTTTGTTTGGCTCAGAGAGCCATTTTTGCAGTCCAGTGGTCAGGAGGTCGTGACTCTGCGGGGTCGTCACCAACCTTGGGGAACGGGCTCTTTTCTCTACAATGGCTCCCTGTTTCTTCATGCAGGTAAGGCCTTCTCCTTTCTCTTCCGGCGTCTTTTCTTTTTTTCCCCGTTGTTTTTACTTTTTCCTTCTTGAGTGCCATTTTCTTTCTTTTCTCCACAACCTTATCTTTTATTTGTTATAGTTTGTGTTTCTTGAACTTTGTATTTTCTTCACTTTATTTCTTCTTTTCTGGAGAGGGCTCGTTTTCTCCGACTGGCCACTACTCCATCACATGACTCCCCCCTCAGCCAACCCCTTGACCGTCAGATTTGACTACCTGAAGTTGATGTGGTTTGGAGGGGATGAGCATGTAACAAAATTTGGTTGGAGCAGATCATGAAGTTCCATCAAAAAATGGGACTGTGGGTCTACTGCTCCCTCTCAGAAACAGAGAAGAACCTAGTCATCAGGTGCAAGGTGCTCTTGGCATCACCATTGACTGAAGATAGCAACAGGAAGAGGTTGTGGCCAGGGTGATGGGAATCCTTTATGATATTGGCTAACCTAGATACCTTCAATGAATGGGATTAAAAAAAAGATTGATGTTAATTGACAAATGATGGCCAGCACACTTGGTGGACTTGGTGACGAGCCTGATTCCAATATATATCTCTCTAAAACTCAATGATTCCAAAGGCACAATGCGATAGTATGGGATCCTATCACCACTGTATATATTTGTTTATATTTGCATATAGCTATAGTGATTGGCTGAAAGCTGTAGCCACACCTACTGGCAGGTCATAAAGGGCTGATGCTAACCAGACCCAGGTCAGTCTGGACTGGTCGAACTTGATGTACTACGCTCCAGTTTTTTGTTAAAAAAAGCCTTGGTTTGAGTCAACAAGTCTTTGAGTCATTCGACGTGCTACACCCATTTAAAATAGAAATGCCAAGTCCTGGGACAGGAGTCAATTTAGACTACTTGTTTTCTCCTGTGTACACAGATGAAGATTGTGAAATAAATTGCAAGTCAATTTCTTGCAGAGAAAGTGTTGGCCTTTGATGAATTATGCAATGGTACCTTGCTCAAACTGTTTACGTGGACCCCACGTCTCCTATCGGGTCACTCGATCATTAGGAAGATATAAGCGACAGTGCAATGCTGAATCCATTAGGATGATGTCAGGGATAGTGCAATGCTGAATCCATTAGGATGATGTCAGGGATAGTGCAATGCTGAATCCATTAGGATGAGGTCAGGGATAGTGCAATGCTGAATCCATTAGGATGAGGTCAGGGACAGTGCAATGCTGAATCCATTAGGATGAGGTCAGGGATAGTGCAATGCGAATCCATTAGGATGACGCCAGGGATAGTGCAATGCTGAATCCATTAGGATGATGGCAGGGATTGTGCAATGCTGAATCCATTAGGATGACGGCAGGGATAGTGCAATGCTGAATCCATTAGGATGACGGCAGGGATAGTGCAATGCTGAATCCATTAGGATGATGACAGGGATAGTGCAATGCTGAATCCATTAGGATGAGGTCAGGGATAGTGCAATGCTGATTCCATTAGGATGAGGTCAGGGATAGTGCAATGGTGAATCCATTAGGATGAGGTCAGGGATAGTGCAATGCTGAATCCATTAGGATGAGGTCAGGGATAGTGCAATGCTGAATCCATTAGGATGAGGTCAGGGATAGTGCAATGCTGAATCCATTAGTATGATGGAAGGGATAGTGCAATGCTGAATCCATTAGGATGAGGTCAGGGATAGTGCAATGCTGAATCCATTAGGATGAGGTCAGGGATAGTGCAATGCTGAATCCATTAGGATGAGGTCAGGGATAGTGCAATGCTGAATCTATTAGGATGAGGTCAGGGATAGTGCAATGCTGAATCCATTAGGATGAGGTCAGGGATAGTGCAATGCGGAATCCATTAGGATGAGGTCAGGGATAGTGCAATGCTGAATCCATTAGGATGAGGTCAGGGATAGTGCATTGCTGAATCCATTAGGATGAGGTCAGGGATAGTGCAATTCTGTATCCATTAGGATGAGGTCAGGGATAGTGCAATGCTGAATCCATTAGGATGAGGTCAGGGATAGTGCAATGCGGAATCCATTAGGATGATGTCAGGGAGAGTGCAATGCTGAATCCATTAGGATGAGGTCAGGGATAGTGCAATGCTGAATCCATTAGGATGATGGCAGGGATAGTGCAATGCTGAATCCATTAGGATGATGGCAGGGATAGTGCAATGCTGAATCCATTAGGATGATGTCAGGGATAGTGCAATGCTGAATCAATTAGGATGAGGGCAGGGATAGTGCAATGCTGAATCCATTAGGATGATGACAGGGATAGTGCAATGCTGAATCCATTAGGATGATGGCAGGGATAGTGCAATGCTGAATCCATTAGGATGATGGCAGGGATAGTGCAATGCTGAATCCATTTGGATGAGGTCAGGGATAGTGCAATGCAAAATCCATTAGGATGATGGCAGGGTTAGTGCAATGCTGAATCCATTAGGATGATGTCAGGGATAGTGCAATGCTGAATCAATTAGGATGAGGTCAGGGATAGTGCAATGCAAAATCCATTAGGATGATGGCAGGGTTAGTGCAATGCTGAATCCATTAGGATGATGGCAGAGATAGTGCAATGCTGAATCCATTAGGATGAGGTCAGGGATAGGGCAATGCTGAATCCATTAGGATGATGGCAGGGATAGTGCAATGCTTAATCCATTAGGATGATGGCAGGGATAGTGCAATGCTGAATCCATTAGGATAAGGTCAGGGATAGTGCAATGCTGAATCCATTAGGATGATGGCAGGGATAGTGCAATGCTGAATCCATTAGGATGAGGTCAGGGATAGTGCAATGCTGAATCCATTAGGATGAGGTCAGGGATAGTGCAATGCTGAATCCATTAGGATGAGGTCAGGGATAGTGCAATGCTGAATCCATTAGGATGAGGTCAGGGATAGTGCAATGCTGAATCCATTAGGATGAGGTCAGGGATAGTGCAATGCTGAATCCATTAGGATGAGGTCAGGGATAGTGCAATGCTGAATCCATTAGGATGATGGCAGGGATAGTGCAATGCTGAATCCATTAGGATGAGGTCAGGGATAGTGCAATGCTGAATCCATTAGGATGAGGTCAGGGATAGCGCAATGCTGAATCCATTAGGATGAGGTCAGGGATAGTTCAATGCTGAATCCATTAGGATGAGGTCAGGGATAGCGCAATGCTGAATCCATTAGGATGAGGTCAGGGATAGTGCAATGCTGAATCCATTAGGATGATGTCAGGGATAGTGCAATGCTGAATCCACTGGGATGAGGTCAGGGATAGCGCAATGCTGAATCCATTAGGATGATGTCAGGGATAGTGCAAAGCTGAATCCATCAGGCAGAGGCAGAGTCAAACAAACAGGAGAATGGATACTAATTATCAACTACGCCACATTTTGTCAGCTGTATTATCAGCAAGCAGAGCTCTCATCAATTATATTTGTTTACGTGTATCTCCAACTCAAAATTTGTAAGAATATGGATGATATCAAACTCAATTTTTTCATTGTTTCTGCAGTTCGAAGTCAGAGACTAGAGAACAGAGTTTTGATTTTCCTCCCGGAAAACACTGGGCAGAGTCTCAACTTTTTCTATCTTTCTTTCTACATTGGGCACCATTGAAGAAGAAAGGGATTTTGAAGAATATCTCCACTGGAAAGCTGGACATTCCATGGTGAGATATCACTGAGGCACTACTGCAGTCCTGTATTTTTAAATGTAGACATACAGAATGGCAACAGGCCATTTCAGCCCATGAGCCCGAGCTGCCCAATTACACCCTATTGACGTACAACCCCCAGTACATTTTGAACGATGGGAATAAACCAGAACACCTGGAGGAAACTCATGTAGACAAGGGAGAACATACAATCTTCTTACAGACAACATGGGATTCAAACCCCAGTCCTGATCTCTGGTGTGGTAACAGGTTTGTATTAATCATGCCGTCCATTGAGAGTGGTAGCAACAAACCTACAGAGGTAAGGACTTCCCATAGCTGCGTGGTTTCTGGTTGGTCGATCTCTTCATGACTGAGATCAATGGTGCTAAGTGACTGTTTGGCATCTAAATCTTTTCTTGAAATTTAGAACTATCACTGGTTCATAGAGATAGAGATGCAGTAAACAAGGTTATGTATTGGAATCTAATTTACATTTTTGTGCAACCTCCTGAGCGAAGGAAGCTGATAAGCTGCCATCCCATTGACAGACTTAACTAAATGTTTCATTAAGTGGACCTTGGATCGCAGTGTCCAGCCAAGTTAACTCCTCTCTAGCCTATATCCCTCCCACCCCACCTCCCAAACTCTCTATTACTGGCCTCCCATTGTACTTGGTGAAAATGCACCTACTAAACTCCCTTAACACCTATATCTGCGAGATCAAACAATAACTCCGACTCCATCTATAAATTCCCTGATAACACAAATGTTGTAGGCAAAATCTCTAAGAACAACGAGTTGGAGCACAGAAGGGAGTAGAGAGGATCTTGTCTTGGTTCCAGGACAACATCATCTCAGTGTCAGCAAGACCGAGGAATTGGTTACACATTTTCAGAAGAAAGGAGGAGCTTACTTTCCAATCTTCATCAATGGTAATGAGGTGGAGATAACAGGCAGCTTTTGATTCCTTGAGTTAATTTATTTAGTAACTTCTCCCAGTCCACTCCTATCAATGGAACACCCAAGAAAGCACACCCGAGCCTCTACTTCTTCAGAAGCATGAGGACATTTGGCCACTAAAAGTAACCTGTTCTGGTGCATCATTGCATGGTATGGGAGCTGCTCCACTAAAGATTGTAAGTAACTGTTGAGGGTGCTGAATGTGGCATAGGCCATCACACAAACTCCCTCCCCTCCATCAACTTCATCTTGGCAAAGCAGCCAACATGTTCAAAGACTTGCCTCTCCTTTGCTACACATCATTCACCCTTCCATCAGGAAGAAGATTCACAAGGATGAGATCATGCACCATCAGGTTCAAGGGCAACTTCTTTACTGTTTTTATTAGACTCTTGAATGAAAATCACAATAGCAAACATTAATTGGCCTTTGAGCTATTCTATCCGATCTTTCACCATAACTCTGCACTTCAGTGTTGTATCTTACCTGTTCCCTATATAGAATAGCTCGCTGGACTTCTCGCAAAACAAATGTCACTGCATTTGGTACATGTGAAAATGGTCTTGAACCAACATTTTTCTTTCCCCCTCACCACCACTAATAGAGTGGTATAAATCAAGATAACACTAAGAAGTTAAGAGAGTAATAAATGCAGAGCTACAATTTAGGCTCTTCCATTGTTACTGGTGGATATTTATTGTTATTTTCAATTATCATAAGATTGTCAGAATGGCTACCTTGTACAATTAAAGCCAAAATACATGGACAGAAATCTCAATAGGACCCTTTCACAAACTAACTTGTAATGTGGGAAGCTTTTGTAACAATTACACCCAATTGACGTACAACCCCCAGTACATTTTGAACGATGGGAATAAACCAGCTCAGTTACATTAAGCACAAAGCAGTATAGGTGATCTATTGTATTCCAAAGCCCTTTGGCATGGAGCATTAACAGTGAGCTTTTTGTCTTCTTTATAAATGGGCCACTAAGCACGATTACCCAAGAGTAATGCTACCTTGTCATCTTTAGCGGGTGCCTCAATCAGCATAAAACTTTCTTGTTTGCATGCCCTTCAACTGAACTCATAACTGATGACCTGAAAAGGGAAATACTCTATTGAATCAAATAATTATTCATAGGTTCACTGCCATTCACACTTGCCTTGGAAGCTCTGGCAATAATGGTGGCATGTGCGGAAGGATAGAATCCATTTGTTTCATCTTAATGAAATGGTAACTTCTGCCTGACCACAGTAATGATTTCTAAACAGATCATCCAGGAAGGCTATTTAATTTACACACAGAAAAAAGTGAGAACAATTCTTGGCCCTATTTTGAAATAGAGTAGAAATTGTCAGGAGATGTACAAAGAGATGTTAATTCTGCTGGCAGTGGTACTTCATTTCCTTGCTAGTTTAATTGTCTTCTTGTCTGTTACAAGGGAAGATTAACAGCCAGCAATCTTTGGTATCAGTCTCCTGACATTAGTGGAGACATCACCCACACTTTCTGGGCCGTGTGAATATTGTGCAGAGATATCTGACGAGGTTTCATATTTGAAGAGAGATCAGCAGGTCCAGGAACAGAGGACAAATGTGTTCTGCTGTTGAAGCCACATTAGCCCACAGGTGGGAATCCCTTCTTCACCCATTAGAGCCATAAAATCACAAAGCTATACAGCATGGAGACAGGTCCTTTGGCTCACTCAATTCATTTATACTTACCAGGTTGACCATCCAAACTAGACATGTTTGCCTGCATTCAATCTATATCCCTCCAAACATTTCCTATCTAAGAACCGGCCTAAATGACTTTTAAATCTGACAAATGGACCCACTTCTACAGCTTCCTCTGGAAGATCAATAAGATCTGTGTAGAAAAAGTTACCCCTCTGAGTCCCAATCTATCAACCTCTCCTTATAACTCAAGCCCTCCAGCCCCAGTAATAGCCTCATGGATCTTTTCTGTACCATTCCAGGCTTAGTGACAGCCTTTCAAAGCTTGGCAACCAGTATTGTCTATCATCTTACAAATGTAGCCTCACCAACACCTTTGAATAGCTGCAACCTGTTATCCCCCCTCCTGTCTCATTCCTGACCTCAACTTTATAAGCTACCAGCAAGTGCAGTGATCATTGTTGGAGAAAATCACCTTGACATACAAATCTGTATGGAAGGAAGATGAAAGAGAAGCTTCTGTCGAAGATTAAAGGTAAATTCTGGAGAACATATCCCAACCTGCCTCCTGTCTGCTATTCGGTATGCCTCACCATCAAACCTGGCAAAGAACAATGATTGTGAGGATTAGGTTGGGATGAAGCCTGCATTGGCTCTGATCTTCACAACAGGCCTGGTTGCTCTTATCAGTTATTTAACTGCATCACCAACCCTATGCCAAATATTGAGACAGACGTGTTTTATCTTGAGGTGTGTAAGGTGGGGGAAGTTACAACTATGCAGATGGTGGATTACTTTTATTCAGGGCAACAAAAATGGTTCAAAGCCCTTTGTAGATTGTGAGCTATTGCTGACCATAAGGGTTTTCCAGAGTCAGGACACGCTGCCTGAGGGTTACTCACAACTTCAAGTCTTGCAGCATAGAATAAAGCGGAATTGGATCAGCTTGTCTATATCCAAGATTGTTAAAGATGGGTTGGTAGGCAGAAAGCCTCTGAAATCTGCAGACATTAGTCATTGACATATCCACATGTTCCTCCTGAAGAGTGTTTCTGATCTGTCGGACAGGCATTTGGGGGTTTTTATTCATTAAGATGAAAATTCTTTTGTCATTATCAATGGAGGCCTTCCTTAGCCCACCAGTCCCTTTGTGATTACTGAGCTCACCATTACACTCTACCTTCTTAATGATGTTCCAAACAGTTGATTTTGGCAAACCTAAGGTTTGAATAATGTCTTATACTGTTTTTATTTGCTTTTCAGCCTCATAATGGCTTCTTTGACTTTCATTGGCACAACTCAGGTCCTCATGTTGAAAAATGGCAACTACAGACTCCTAAAGGTGATCAAAAGCTTAGAAGCAAGTCGAGTTCTCTTATACCTGCACTAATGAATCAATTAAACATACCTGAATACTCACAAACACCTGTGATGCCAAATGTCCCAAACATTATGGTGTCTGAAATGAAGGAGCTATCTATAAAAAAAGTGCTGGAACATGGGCAAATAAAGTAAAAAATGTATCTTTCTCCCCAATATTATGGAGGGCACTGTAGTCCAGGAATAGTCTAGTCTAGCACGTGTTAAGGAATTAAGACTATAACTGATCACAAGCCAACCTTGTGAATTAAAGACAATGATGGCTTCTTCCCAGACAGACTAAACATTTTCTATGCATGGATTGATGAGATGAAAGGGATGATGTCAAAGGAAGCTCTGTGTTCCCCTGATGAACTGGGCCCCTGCAGAGCCATGGCTATCCAAGATGAACCCACACAAGATGGTAGGATCAGCAACATCACTGGTCGGGCACTGAAGGTCTGCGCAAATCAATTGATGGAGGTCTTCATAGATTTCTTCAACACTTCCCTGCAGCAGTCCATTATTCCTGAAGTGTTCAAGTCAGCCACCATTGTCCCAGTACCCAAGAGCGCTCCAATAACAGGCATCAATGACTACTGCCCTGTGGCACTGACTTCCACCATTATGAAATGCTTTGAGCATCTGATAATGGAATGTATCAAAGCACCTCTCAGAGATGCTGGACCCATTTCAATTCACCAATAGAAGAAACTGTTACACAGGTGATGCTACAGCCTTTTCCCTTCACTCTGTCCTGACTCATCTGGAGAAGGAAGTCTCATAGCCAGGCTGCTGTTAATTGACTTCAGCTCAGCATTTAATATGCCAATTTTCCAGAGACTGCTGGAGAAGCTGTCCTTGTCTGTAACTGGATTCTTGACTTCCTAATGAAAAGTCCACAGTCTGACCGGGTCAAGCTGGAGCACCTCAGAGCCGTGTGTTCAGCCCACTCTTTTTCACGCTACTGACCAGCGACTGCATCACCAAATCCAGCTCCAACAGATTCATCAAATTTGCAGATGATACAACAGTAGTTGGTCTCATCAGCAACAACGATGAGTTGCATTACAAAGGAGAGGTGGAAGATCCCGTGAATTGGTGCAAGAGTAACAACCTGAGTCTCAATGTGGACAAGACAAAGGAGATGATTGAGAATGTCAGGAGAACCAGGAATAACCACTCTCCACTACACATCAATAACTCTGTAGTGGAGAGAGTGGAGAGCACCAAGTTCCTTGAACTTCACTTATTAGTGACTTGTAGTCACACATCTCCACTCTTGTCAAGAAGGCACAGCAGTGACAGCATTTCCTGAGAATACTGAAGTGGGCAAGGCTACCGGTCATCGTTATGTCAACTCTCTATATAGGAACTCTATGGAGAGCATCCTGGTCTACTGCATCACAATGTGTGTGGTACAGTTGCTGCAGAGAAATGGATCAGAGGTCAATCCACAGGACCTTAAGAGTGGCAGAGAGAATCACTGGAGTCTCCCTTTCCCCAGATTGATGTGATCTACCAGGATTGTTGTCTGAAAAGGGCGTGCAAAATCATTGAGGACCCCTTTCACCCCACACACAGCATTTTTCAGCTGCTCCCATCAGGAAAGAGATACATGAGTATCAGAACCAGCACCCAGAAGCTGAGGAACAACTTTTTCCCAAGGGAATGAAAATGCTGAACAACCAAAGGAACTGTTCACATTAACATACCAACACTCTCATATCTATTTATTTATTTATTTATGAATACTTGTCCTGCATATGTATTGTTTGTCTCTGTGTGTTATATCTGGTTGTGCGTTTACATGTTTTTCACTGAGGACTGGAGAATGCTGTTTTGTACTTGTGCAATTAGATGACAATACACTTTGGCGTGAATGGGCAACTTTCAGAACAGAGAGAGAATGGACAAGGTCTTTGAACAATCTGAAGAGAAGGTAGAAGCCGGTGCTGGATAATTTAGCTTTTAAAATTTGTTGCATGCCTCAATAACATCAAGGCTATTATATCCATTAATTCTATTTGCTCTATTTTTCCTCAAATCCTTTAAACATTGGCTAATAAAAGTCCGTTTATCTATGATGTAGAATCAACAAATCTCCCGAGTCAATTAAATCTATTTTCTACCTTCTTCTGTATGTTGAAGTATTTCCTGGGCAGTCTATGGAATTTATCGTGGACTTCAGAAAGGGGAAGCCAGGAGAACACAAACTAGTCCTCATCGATGGGACCGCAGTGGAGAGGGCAAGACACTTCAGGTTCCTGGGTGTCAACATCTTTGAAGAACTATTCAGTGACCTAAACATGCAATCGTGAAGAAGGTTATATTTCATTAGGAGTTTGAGGAGAATCTCTACGTCACCAGGCTCTTGCAAGTTTCTACAGGTGTACCGTGGAGAGCATTCTGACTGGTTGCATCACTGTCTGATATGGAGGTGCCAATAAACAGGCCAGGAACATGGTCATTAGTCCTCACTCCATTAAAGACATCTTTAAGAAGCAGTGCCTCAAGAAAGCAGCTTCTGTCATCAAGTACCCTCATCACCCAAGGTCATGCCCTTTTCTTATTGCTACCATCAGGGAGGAGGTACAGGAGCCTGAAGACACACAGTCAATGTTAGAAAAACAGTTACTTTCCCTCTGCTAGATTTCTGAATGGACAATGAACCTATGGACACTACCTCACTTTTTCTCTTTTTTTGCACTAGTTATTTATTCTTAAATCTTGTATCCATGAATTACAAATTTTGTAAATGTCGCACAATATTTCTGTTGTAAGACAATATATTTTATGACACATCCTCATGACAATAAACCTGATTCTGATGGAGTCTTGTTTAAACAATAAATCTAGTTCCAGAGTTCCACAGTTTATTTCTTTCTGCCTTGGTCTAATGGTTACCTTTAATAATCAAATTTCACCTTGTAGTGTGGATCATCTGGCCTCTCCATCAGGAAGCTGGTGAGTATGTGAATTGTGTAGGGTTATGTGACCTCTCCATCTGGAACCTAGTGGTTAGACTCTGCTCACCCATTGGTGCACTCCTTACCATTGGCTCCTTCGAATTATTTATCTATTATCTGGGCTGGACTTTCCAACTTACTGCTCTAAAAGCCTACCACATTGGGCAGATCATCCTCTTTGCTTCTTGGTCCTGACTACGAACAATGCTCTATGCCAGGTCATGAACTGTGGACATCACTGGAAGAGTCATTAGTAAGGTGTGCACTAGACTTAGATCATGACTGTCATATTGTGTGGGAATACTTAGCATTGATCCATACCTCATTGGAACGGGAACCAGGAGTGCAAAGATCTTGTCTAGAAAGAGTGCCTAGTGTTAGGTCTGCTTTGTTCATGAATGAGTGAGACAAACACCAGGCTGAGTCGAAATCAGGGTTCTTTGTTCTTTATTACCGGATTGTAACACTTGCGACTAACAATGTTAGTTGGAGAATGCATTCTGCCGTTATCAGCAAAATGGTGATTTTTTATACCCTTGGATACGTGCTTAGAACATCATCATATCATTACTTGTCCAATGACTAAAACTGTTGCTATCCTTTCCCTGCTAGCTTCCTGCCTCTCAATCCATCAATGTCTCTCTTATCTTGTAAGTACAAGGATGCATTCACATCTTGTTACAGCCCTGTACAGGGTAACTCCTTACACATTCCCATCTCATGATGTTTTACCTTACACTAGTTACTGAATACTACTGCACAGGTTCAATAGAGAGAGAGAGAGAGAGAGTAGGCAGCCATTGGAATTGGACTACAACATCAAGACTCCTGCAGCACTACCACTTCAGGTGGCTGCGCTCTCATCACTGCTTCTGATTGTCCTCCACCCATCCCCACCAGCCGATAGTAACAGCAGGAGCAGCTTGTACAGACCACTTCACAATGTAACCTTTCGTCAATGACGGCATTCCTCCATTCCTCCTCATAACACCACTCCTGATAATTTCCCATGGGGTGAGTTTTTTAAACCTCTTAATTTGAACTGTACACAATCCTGACTCTCCTGGTGAGTTCATTTAAGTGAGCCAGAGCAGGAAATTTATGGTAACTATTTCAGCACACAGTGAGATCCTGATACCAGATGGTAGCCCAGAAAATGGGTCCGCACCTAAGGAAGCGCCAGCACATCCTGGAGGCATGCCTGCCGAGCCGACCCTTACTTCTACGTGGCACAGCACAGTGGTGGACATCTGGGCAATATGCCTCACTATGACAGAGGAGCGTCTGGATAGATGGCCAATGCACAGGAGGTGCTGGCCAAGGAAGGTCAGTTTGCAGATGGAGGTGGCACTGGTGCTAATGTTGATGTCACAGGTGCATATGCATGCCAGACAAGTTGGAGTGATCATATATGCGAGTCAGTGAATAATTGTTTCTTCCTCCCCTCTCACACTGGGAAGCAGTTCCTGCAGCATCCCATGCCATTGGGAATACAATGACCCTGTCGAGTCATGGAAGATCTGGTAGAGAGTTGTCATTTCCAGAAACATCACCTTCCCCTGCTGATGTGCCTTGTCCCTCATTTTAAAGACACTTGTGTTACTGCTGTATTTACTATATATTTTGATTTTTATATTTATGCACACTTCATTTAGCATAGGTATTGTAACCTTTCAGTTGAAGATTTCTTTTTTGTCAACCATTGAATATAATATTTGTTATTCACATTTGTAGATGATTGGCGAGTGGTGTGATTTCTGAGGGGTGGAATTTAGTGTGGATTTTGGAGGGTCATGTCACTTCTAGGTCTGTAACCTGGTGGGAATGTGGATTTGAGAAGGTCATCTGGAAACTAGTTTGAAGTCGCATCACCTGCCAATCAAGGTTGGATTCTGCCCACTCATTAATACACATCTGACCATTGGCCCCTTTAAATAACTTACTGATTATCTGGGCCGGACTTCCCAGCACACTGCACTTTAAAAGCCTTCCATCCTCTTTGCTCCTTGGTCCTGACTATGCCAGGTCGCAAACTGTGGATATTGCTGGAGGAGTTGTTGGCAAGGTGTGCACTACACTGAGAGCGGGTCATAGTATTGTCAGGGAATATTAGCATTGAGCCATCCCCCTTTTGAATAGGGAACCAGAAGTGTGTGTTGAAGTCCAGGTCAAGTAAGAGTATGCTAGTTACCAAATATTACTCCACGGGTGTAATAGAGAAAGAAAGTAGGCAGCCACTGGTATCAGAGATCATTGTATCCGATGTGAATGTCTACATTGTTTTGGTACCGAGAGTTGTTTTTGTGTCTCACTGTTACGATTTCCCTGTCTGGTGAGAGTGTGCTAGTTACAAGTGTAACTAGAGAGAGAGAAAATAGGTGGCCACTGGTATCAGAGATCATTGTATCTAATTTGGATGTTTACATTGTTTTAGTACCGAGTGTTGTTTTGGGTCTTCCCATTACTATTTCCCCCATGTCTGCAATAAAGATCATCCTCTTTTTTTTTAGCCTGTGTCTTGACTTGTTTCTCTGAGAAACCCACCAAGCCTGATCTGATTACACAAGAAACCCCTTAGCATTTTAAATTAAACAAAATAGCTCCTTATTAACTCTTAGAGTCCAGGTTATCATACTGTGAAATATGCTCTCTCCTGAGCTAATATGGTATGGTGTGGTTCTCAGAATTGATCACACTGGCCAGATGTTATAGGTCATAAATTCTCTTTGTATTTCTGTCTTCCAAGGGGTCTTATTGATCTCCATTCCTATCCATGTTATTGTTAATGATAACTTCCTTCCAGAAAGCCAGTGTAGTTTTCGAACAGGCTGTAGTACATTGGATATGATCTTCTCACTGAGGCAGCTCCAAGAGAAATGTGTTGAACAGCAGAAAAGTCTCTATGTCACATTTGTTGATCAAAGCAAAGCATTTGACACTGTTGGTAGAGATGGCCTGTGGAAGATCTTACCAAAACTCGGTTTTCTCCCCACACCTAACCAACATCATCCGTCAGTTCCACGAAGATATGGAAGGCTACATCAATATGTGTGGTGAGTTGTCAGACCCATTTCCCATCAGCAATGGTGTAAAGCAGGGTTGTGTTTTGGCTCCTACTCTGCTTGGACTATGCTGCTGTTCTTCGGGATTCTACATCAGACCTGAAGTTAGGGGTCTTCCTACAAACAAGGGCTGATGGTGGGCTCCTCAACCTCGCAAGACTGAAAGCAAAACAGAAGTCAAGGGCATTGTAGTGCACTAGCTACAGTTGACTGATGACTGTGCACTGGTTGTCCACTCTCTCGAAGACTTACAGGACATCACCAGTTGCTTTGCCAGTGCTGCCAAGAGCTACAGATTGACAATCAGCCTCAAAAATAAGTAAGTTTTGTACCCACCGGTCCCTGGCTCAAGCTACAAAGAACCAACTGTCCTCTTTGATGCCGCTTGTCTCAAAGCTGCCAACACATTTTGTTACCTGGGCAGCATAATAACATCCTCAGCTTCTCTAGATGTAGAGATCGAATCAAGAACCAGAAAGACCTGCTTTGCCTTTGGTCAGCTGAAAGATCGGGTTTGGTCACAGAACATCAGGTTGGTCACCAAGTGCGAGGTGTACAGGATCATTGTCATATCAGCCTTGCTATATGGATGTGAGATGTGATGCCCATATCAGAGTCACTTACGTCAGTTGACCAACTGCAGCAGCGTCATTTACCATCTCTGATGAAGCTCACCTGACGAGACAAGGTCTCCAATATTGAGGTCCTTTCTTGAACCGGAATGCCAGCAGTTTCAACCTTGGTGATGTCAACTCAACTGCTCTGGGCAGGACATGTTGTCGGAATGCCTGATGGAAGACTGCCCAAGGACATCTTGTATGGCCAACTGTCCAGTGGTATCCGAAAATGAGGAGGCCAGTGACTGTGGTACTGTAGTGATCCATGGCCTACTCTACAGCCCAACATGAATAGCGACGTCCGAATATGAAGATCGAGCAGGCAGCACAGGCCTAGAAAGCCTTCTTCCAGAGGGCATAATGGCAATGAAGGAAATCGACCTATCAGCAATTGGCAAATCATAAAGCCACACCCACTGATGATGTAGCAGCAAGACTCAGCTGGCCTATCAAAGGGAGAGTGAATGACCCAATAAATCAGTACTGTGTGTACTCTCGACTGTGCAGGTCATCTCTAGAGCTCTAACTCAGAGCTCTAACCACAGCCACATGCAACGTTGGTGACCCCGACAGAAGATAGATGAGCAACCTTCAATTAACACAACTTTGTTGAAGTTTCCGACCTTCTGGATGTTGCAACCACATGTGTGACTCCAACAGGCTGAGGCACAATTTGCCATTTGACACATCACCGCCAATGCCACACGTGTTACTACTACGTCATGAACTCACTCAATCAAGAGACAGCAGCCAGAATCATTGATTTTCTCCAGCACCCTTCAGAGCAAGGGAAGTATGTGGCCCTCAAGGATCTTTTAAACTGCATTTCCGGGCTTTCAAAGTGCCAACATGTGACTTGATTGTAGCAAATGGGACAGGGCCCCTTCCACCCTCATGAGTGACATGCTCGCTTTAACCGATGGGCCCACTCCTTACCTGCTCTTCGAACAGATTTTTCTTGAGCGACTGCCTGAGGAGGATTTCTGCAACCCCAGAAAGGTAGCCGCCCAAGTGGATGCACTCAGGGTGGCAAAAAGGGACTCAAGCGGAACGTTGGAGCAAATAACCACACCCTGGATACAACGAGCGACAAGACAGTCAACCAACCAGCCAGTGGATCCCACCGGTGAACAATTCTGTTTCTATCATCAATGGCGGGGTTCTAAGGCCTATCGAATCCTCTCCCCCTGCACGTTCTAGAGACTCACCAGAGACAACCGTTAATGTTGGCTGCGGTGGCCGGCTTACAAGACAGCCTCCTGCACGTTCGGGGCTTTTTGTCAGGCTGCCGGTTCCTGGTTGACAAAGGGGCCGAAGACATTGTCCTTCCCCCTTCCAAGTCTGATACCTGCAATGGAAGTGTGGGCTGGGACCCGAAGGCGGCCAACAATTCGGACATTCAGACTTTTGCACCCGCACCATACCCCTCCACTTTGGGAACAATCAGTTCACCTGGAAATTCACACTGGTGACCGTACAACAGTCACTCCTGGGGGCGGATTTTCTCAGGGAGTACTCCCTATTGGTGGATGCCAAGGGGCATAGACTGGTGCATGTCAAAACTTTTCAGACCCTCTCCCTTGAGGGAACTAAGCTTACCGCCCCCCACCTACACTCAATAACCGAGTCTGACAATGTGTTTGCTCGGACTGTGACCAAATTCCCTTCCATCATAATTCCTCACTTTACCTCGGCAGAACATAAGCACAGGGTGCAGCGCCACATCCTCCCAGAGGACCCGCCCTTTCATGCCAGGGCACGCTGCCTTCCCCTGAAAAACCCAACCTCACAAAGGAGGAGTTTTGACAAATGGAAGAGCTCGGCGCTCCGACAGCACCTGGGCCTCCCCACTCCACATGGTGTTCAAGGCAGCAAGGGGGTTGGAGACCTTGTGGGGATTACTGCCACCTCAATGAGGCCACCAAGCCGGTGCCCAAATCCAGGACTTCACCACCAAACTGCAAGGGGCACAGGTATTCTCAAAGGTGGTCCTCATCAGGGGCTATCACTAGATCCCGATCCACTAGAAGACATTGCCAAAACTGCAATCATCTCCCCTTTCGGACTGTTCAAATTTATCAGAATGCCTTTCGGACTGAAAAACCTTGTAAAGACTGATGGATGCAGTGGGCTTGGACCTCGATAACGAGCCGCCACCGTGCTGAGCATACAGCCCTCATACAGCAATTGTGCACCTGCCTGAGCACATTTGGTTTGACAATCAACCAAGCCAAGTGCCAATTCAGGCGAGAGGAAATCGACTTCCTGGAACACAAAATAAATAAAGATGGGGCCAGGCCTTTATCTGAAAAGGTGGAGGCTATTTGGTCTTTTTCAAAGCCAACTTCAGTAAAGGAACTTCAAGAATTCACGGCTATGGTTAACTTTTATCATCGCTTCATACCGGCAGCAGCCCACATCATCTGATCTTTATTCTCCCTTATAGCAGGTCAAAAGAGAGAAATCGAATAGACTCAGGAAGCATCAGAGACTTTCCAGAAACCAAAGATGCTCTAGCCCACACCTGGTGCATCCAAAGACAGGCGCCCCAACTTCCCTCATGGTGGACGCCTCCAACACTGTGGTCGGGGGAGTACTTGGGCAGCTGCTTGATGGACAATGGCAGCCTCCAGGTTTCTTCAGCAGGCACCTCTGACCACCTGAGTTCAAATACAATGCCTTTGATTGAAAGCTCCTGGTGTTATACCAGGCGGTCCTTCATTTCAGGTACTTCCTGGAGGTCAGACAGTTCCTGAAGTTTACAGACCACAAGCTGCTCGCTTTTGCTTTCAGCGAAGTATCAGACCCATGGTCGGCCAGGCAACAAAGGCACCTGACCTATATATTCCAATTCTCCACAGACATCAAACACATCGCTGGGAAAACAAGCATGGTAGCCGATGTACTATTACGGACATGCATATGGGGAATACAAGCCCCTGCCTCAGGAATCAACTACGTAACCCTGGTGGAGGCACAACAGTCAGACCCTGACATCCTCGCATACAGGACTGCAATGACCGGTCTTCAGCTAGAGGACGTAAACATCAGCCCAGGGGAGCAGACTTATCTGTGCAACACCACAACCAGAAAGCCTTGACCAATAGTGCTATCAGCATGGAAGAAACAGGTTTTCAATGTAGTTCACAACCTTGCACACCCAGCCTTCTGAACCATGGTCAAGATGGTAGCCAACAGATACGTATGGTACGGTCTCCACAAAGAGGTCAGCCAGTGGGCCAGGACCTGCACACAGTGCCAGGCATCAAAAGTCCCCCCCCCCCCAGTTTTTCGAGCCGGCCTGATGAAGGTTCTGCCATGTGCACATTGATATTGTGGGTCCCCTACCAATAGCAAGATGTGCACGATACCTCGATGATGATGGACTACCTGACTAGGTGGCTGGAAGCAGTTCCTCTGGCAGAAACTTGCACGGAAGCATTTGCCAGAGCCCTACTGAACACCTGGGTAGCACGGTTTGGGATCCCAGACCATCTGACCTCAGGCAGAGGGTATTAGTTCACCTCAGGCTTTTTGGCGGCCTTAGCCGACACCCTGGGAAAACAACTGCACCATACCATGACGTACCACCCTCAGGCCAACAGGTTGGTGGAAAGGTTCCACAGGCACCTTAAGGCAGCTTTCATGGCCCAGCTCACAGGCCCTAACTGGGCTGATGAACTCCCATGGGTTCTTCTGGATACTTGTACCGCTCAAAAAGTAGATTTTGATGTATTAACAGTGGATATAGTCTACGGTGCACCCTTGGTCATCCCTGATGAATTCCTAACCAAAAACACCAGACGAACCATCAGCAGCGGCCCTGACTCGCCTAAGAGAACAACTAGGTATGTTGGCTGCAGCACTTCCCAAAGCATATGACCAGCCCAAAGCCTTCACCATTAAAGGACAGCAGACACATGAGATGAGGGGCTCACCGAGCACCACTTCAATGGCCTTACAAAGGACCCTACCAGGTCAAGCACATTAGGACCAGCACATTTGGACCTTAGCCAGCCAGTCACCTATACGGCCCCACAACACAGAGGCAGGCCTCCCAAGGATAGAGCTGACTTACAGATTGCTGGTTCTGGGGGTGGGGGGAGGGTCGTGTAGCGATCCGTGGCCCAACACAGATAGCGACATCCGAACACAACGATTGAGCAGGCAACATGGGGCTAGATAGCCTTCATCCATAGGCCACAATAGCAACAGAGGAAATGGACCAATCAGCAATCAGCGGATTGTAAAGCCACCATCAGCGATCGGTGGAGTGTAGATAACACCCACTAATGACATAGCAGCAATGCTCAGCTGGCCTATAAAAGGCAGAGTGAATGACCCACTAAATCAGTACTGTTTGTACTCTCAAGTGTGCATGTCTTCTCTTACCCAGAGCTATAACCACAGCCACATGCAACAGCACAGGAGCCTAAAGAAAATTGACATTGTCCCATCCACATGGGAGGATCTGGCTCAAGACGGCTCGCAGTGGAGGGACGCCATCAGAAATAGTGTGGATGCTGCTGAGAACAAGCTGAAAGGGGCAACAGAGGAAAGGCACAGGAAGCACTGCAACAGATCTTCTGTCCCTGCTGCCCCTCCAGGCCTCACCTGCCAAGTATGGGGCAAGCAGGGCCTGTCAAGGATTGGCCTGAGCAGCCACTCCAGGACGCACATATCAAACCCTACAAATAGACTGAAAGGAACCATTATCATTCCACAGGATGGATAGCCACGGACATTGTTAATGATCGAGAAAGGGAGGCCAAATGACCCATAAGTTTCATTGGTCCTCCTCTACTTCATTCTTTTTTATATTTAACAAGATTTTGGTTCTGTCCTTTCTCAACACAACCCTCTCCTTTACAAATCAAATCTATTTACCAGAGTTTGGCCCATTCACTTCAACTATTGACATTTATTTGTCATTAAATGCTTCTATCTGGGCAGTTTAGAATCTTTGTGCTGGGGGAAAAACTGTGCATGTGACTTTCAGTTCTATTATCTATGCTGTTTATAAATACAGTGACTAATTGTAGCACTAAAGCCAATCATCTGTAATACCACAAGTCATATCCTGCAAATTGATGGAACTATCCATTTTCCATGAGCTCTGTTTCCTGCCACACCCAATTTCCCAATCAGACAAGCAATTTTGACGTAACTTCAGCGTTTAACAAACACATCCTGTTTGCATTCAAAGATTAAAGGCAATTTTTATCATGTAAAAATTCCATGAAATAATATAATCGGGGCACGACAGAAAGTATAATGGGTGACATTGGCTGTTGGAAAAACAGCCAAGAGGAAAAGCTTAGTGTGGTGGGCTTGGTTGAGTAGAATTCTGTGTTCCCTCCCTGGAAAAAGCAATAGGAACAGAACTGTGTATGCAAACTGAGGAAGTCTGATGCTTGTCTCACGTTCTTTTGACATCCTTTGGAGTTCAGTGAATTGTAAATATTTATGCACTGCCAATTTCTTTTAGATGATTGAGTATTTTATGCAGTTTTAATAAAATTGCATTTTGCACTTCTCTCAATAAAATTATTAGTTGAGAGGAGATGTCAGGCAGTCTCCAATTTCAGTAAAAGAATTGTGTGTTCCCTGAGCTGACCAGCTTTCTCTCAAAGCTCTGGCATCTTGCCTAACTGGATGTGTCAGATGTGCTTTACTGCAGGACCCTTCCTCCGAATTCCATGAAATTTGATCAAGCCAACAGCAGAGTTCAATTTAGGTGTGATATTAATTTGGATTTTGGACGTTGATTTCCTTAAGTTTGTGGTGAACAGATAGTGAGTCCCATATACAGAAGAGGGTGTAAGTTGTGGAATGTCCCAATGGGATTTCACCAGTCTACTCCCTTGAGTAGCCCCTCATTTGCTGCCCGACAGATATATCAATATATATCAATTCTTTTAAAACCATGTTTTCAATATAATTATATTCTTGTCTTTGATGCTTGAAGTCAATCAAATAACCAACACAAAGGCAATGGTCATGAAATCTTAAATGTGATTATTTTTTTTGATTAATGGAACCTTTTACCTTTACCTTTTAAATGAAAATTTTCGAAAAGGAAAATAATACAGGTTGACGATTTTTCTTCCTGAGCACTTTTGGGTGTATTTTATGGAATTTAGGCTGCTGATCACGAAAGATGACCAGCTCCTCTCTTGGGTCCACCCTCACCCTCCAATATAAACCCTTGTTTTCCCGCCTTACCTCAGATTCACCTGAGGACTATTGTATCTACTGGCCATTGATTGTAAGCTAGTAAAAATGTGTTTGTACTCCTCTGAAGTCTCTGAGGGCAATCAGTCATGTTACAATTTTAATAGTTTACTTTGAAGCAGGATGGAAGCCCTGTTGAAGCCAGACGTTCTCCAGGTTGACCCTCTGTCCCCAGATGCCGCGGAGGAATTCGTCTATTGGCTGGAGTGGTTCCAGTTCTACCTGACGGTAACACAAGACATCTTCAACTTCGATAGTCTCTGGAGATCCGCACTTCTCTCTCAAGTCAGCCCCAAAGGGGTTCACTGTCATCAGATTCTGTGCTACCTATGAGTTGGCCATAGAAGGCTTGAAGGCCCGCTACATAATCTGCTGGTGGGTCACCGACTCTCTCAGTGTCAGCAGTGTCCGGGTGAGTCACTGTATTAGTATATTCTTGAACTGTGGGCCCTGACTAGGAAATACCACTACAAAGCAGCCATGGCCTGGATGAGAGAAGAGGAACAAATCCAGAACAACCTCATGGCAGGAGTGAGGTCGAGGTACGTGAGGCAGTGACTACTAGACTTTGTGGAAGAAAGACTTGACCAGCACCCTGGAGCTGGTGAAAGCTCTCGAACAGGCCCAACTTTTAGGAGCTGATGACCTCACGGGCGAAAGCGGCGCCTTTTCGGAGAACCAGGTCATTGGGGTGCCAGTGACCCCTGAAGCCCCAGTACCAACTGCTGCAGCCACCCACAACCGAGGATACTACTTCTGTGGACACGCACAGCGGCTCTGCGCCCGATGTCCTGTGATGGACTCCGGGTGCTCAGGATGCGGTAAGCAAGGGCACTGGGTGAAGGGAGCCCAAAGAAGGTGACTGTGTATGCATTTCCTGAATCATCATTCAACCTGTGCCCAAGTCTTGAAGTGCCAGTCTCAGCCTCTCAGTGTGGCTTGCCGCCAGCATCTCGCTGCGCCTCATGGCGAGACCTGCTACCAGAAGAAAAGCATCATGGGAAGCAATGGCGGTCATCTTGATGCACCTCAAAGTCAATGCCACATAGTCCTTCTTTGGATCAAGATGGAGGGTGGCCATCTTGCTGTGCCTCATGGTCGACGCCATCTTGTCTGCCTGCGGGCCAAGAGGAGAGAGACAACATCAGCATGGAGAGTGATGATGTTTCCTGAGCTCTAGCGTCGGTCGTCCTGGATCAGGCAGTACCTCACCAATTGAATAACTCGACAATGGAGGTGAGGGTGAACGGAGAGCTTTATAAACTCTGCGACGGCTCTGTGGTTCATCTTAAAAGTGTATCTGACGGACTATCATATTTTCCTAGCTTTGCACTCACACTGCGATGGTCCAGGGGTATTGTATAGTACATCTAACTGTAAAAGGGAGAGAATTTTGTAAGTTCTGATTGTATGTACTGATGGATTTGTGTGCTTCTGTGTTGCTGGGCCTGGACTTCCTGTGTGACCTTAAAAGTATGACCATGGAGTACTCTGGGCCATTCCCTCCAAACACGGTGCACAATGGAAGGTCCGAAAAGCCGGACTCCACTTGCAGTCTATCCACCCTAAATATTGATTCTCCACCCTATATATTGATTCTCCACCCTAAATATTGATTCTCCACCCTAAATATTGATTCTCCCCCCTCTGTTTCCAAACCTGACTCCCGATTGCAAACCAATAGCTACAAAGAGCAGGCAATACAGTGCGGGGAATCGGGAATTTATTAGAGCTGAGACACAGCGGCTGGTCAAAGAAAACATCATTGAGGCTAGCAACAGCCCATGGGGATCCCAGGTGGGAGTCGTGAAAGGGGAAGAAAAGTCCAGGCTAGTGATTGACTGTAGCCAAAAAATTAATCATTTTACAATCCTGGACGCATAACCCCTCCCTCGAATTCCGGATATGGTAAACAAAATTGCGCAGGATTGGATCTATTTGACCATCGACCTGAAAGCTGCATACTGCTAATTATCGATCCGTTCCAAGGACTGCCCAGACACAGCATTTGAGGCAGATGTACGGCTATCACTTCTACCACCCGACAAAGCACACCTGATAAAGGCATCCCAGCCCTTTGAATGACCCAGTGTCAATTTTAAGAGTCCCCCTCCCTTCCACCAACAGAAACATGTGCTTTCTCAATGAGTATTCACATTTTCCATTCGCCATCTGCTGCCCTGACATGACCACCACCATGGTCATCAGGGCCTTGCACTCTATTTTCACCCTGTTCAGGTATCCCAGCTATATCCATAGCAACCGGGGATCATCATTTATGAGCGAAGAGCTATGCCAGTACCTGCTCGTAAGGGACACTGCCTCAAGCAGGATGACAAGGAACTATCCCTGGGAGAACGGACAAATTGAAAAAGAGAACGCGATGGTATGGAATGCTGTGAAATTGACTCTCCAGTCTAAAGGCCTTCCAGACTCATGCTGGCAAGGTCCTATCCACAGCACTTCACTCCATAAGGTCACTCCTCTGCACAGTGACCAATGCAAATCCTCACAAGCTTATGTTTATGTTCCAGAGGAAATTCACGTCTAGGACTACACTCCCGGCTTGGCTGATGGCACCAATGCCAGTTCTGCTGAGAAAGCACGTGAGGAGGAGCAAGACAGACCCCCTGATTGAGAGGGTGCTCCTGCTGCACGCCAACCCAACGTATGCCTAGGTGGCATACCCTGATGGCAGAGAGGACATCATCTCAATCAAAGACCAGGCACCTGTCAGAACGGAGGATCTGATCCCTCAAACGAGCAAGGAACTACCGAGTACCTCACTCAGGGGTCCCAGAGGACACTGCTCGGGGAGTGAGTCAATCCACTCCATGGCCAGAGCTGGAGCCCTCAAGACACACTGACCCTGTAGAAAGTTCAGGAAGCCCAAAGTCCTCCAGTACTGCGGCGCCTGACCAGAATTACCAGACCTCCTGACAGACTTAACATAAATATTTGTAAAGTATTAGTTTTTTTTGAATGAATAGTCTCTGTTTTTCATCCACAGGCTCCATTCTGAAGGAAGGGGTGAATGCAGTGAACTGGAATTCACTCTCTATGTATTGTTCTGATGGCTGGCTCCTGCCCTGGCTCCATCCTCACCTACCCCAATATAAACCTTGGTTTTCCTGTCTTATCTCAGATTCTCCTGGGGACTATTGTGTCTACTGGCCATTGATTGTAAGCTTTTCAAAGCTTGTTTGTACTCTTCACTTGCTTCTGAGTACAATCAGTCAGATTACACATGGCTCTTGATTTATGTAAGGTGATTGGACATTGTCAGCAAGCACACAAAACAGTTTCAATTAATGGCAGATAAAGAAAAGATGTTATTGACTGGAAATATCAAAGACTGAAATTATATCTGTCCTGACATGAGTCAGTTAGGAAGGATGTAAAATGTGATATCTGAATTGATAGGAACATGTCTAATTTTCCTGCATGTATTAGATTTGTAGAGCAGTTAACTACGACAGTTTTGTGATTGCTATTGCAACATTTTAATTATACTCCACAAACCCTGACAAATCTTAAATAGAATCTTTTGCAATTGAAGCATTCTTGCACATTAAAACTTTTAAATTTAGCTTATAGAAGACAATTTCTTCCCACTGTTAGCTGAGTCTTGAATAGTTCTCACATAAGTAAAAATTGATCACTTGATCTCATAAAACCCTACCTCTTTACGGTCCTTGCACTGTTCTATACTGCATTTTTTTTCAATGACACTGGATTATGCACTTTTGCTTTGTTTTTGCATTACTTTCTGTACCTAATTAGTGTTTGACTTTCCTGAATAGCAAAGAAAACATTTTTTTTCATTGCACTGCATCTCCCTATAGGCGACAATAAAAACAGCAATTCAATTCAATTCAACAAAGTTTCTTGAAGAAACTTTTGCTACTCTTTACTGAAAAGGTTAGGAAATTCATTTTTAGCAGCTATTGACAAGCAAGAGTTAGGTACAAGGTCTCGTAAAGTGCAGTGTTTGTGTAATTGTTGAGGTATTATTTCCTCACCACAATACCTGGGGAAAGTAAGAGCATGTCCTCATCACTGACCAATTGCAACAAGGCAATTCTGCTCCTCAGAGGTGGAAGGATAGGAAAGAAAACAATTTGGAGCACAAATGTTCACATTCCTCTGCAGGAGATGGGCGACTTTACTCAGGAATTAAAATGATTCATCTGACTAGAACTAAACAAAATCTGTAGATGCTGAGGCTGGGCGCATTACACAAACGTGCTGGAGAACTCAGCAGGCCTTGCAACATCCAGCGGAAGTAAAGGGTAACCCACCATTTTATTCAGGTGCCTGACTGTTTTTCCTTATACCCATGCCCTAAACATTCTCTGGCATGCTTGTGTATTTCATCATTCATCTGACAACGGATAAATAATAAGGCCTCAGGAACATTATCTGAAACGTGCTGGAGAGGATTACCAGCCATAAATCCTCTCTCAAATTTGGGAGTCGACGAGGATACACTGGAAGAATGTCAAGGATTCTGTTATCTGATAGTCTTGAGAAAGGAGACAAATCTGATCGAAGTAATTACAGAGGAATCTCTGTAAGGGATTATTAGACATAGACATCTCTCAGGAATTATGTGGAAAGAAGTAATACAAATGAGAACCAGTCTTCAAACAAATTCTGTTCAAATGTAAATTGCAGTAATCAGTAATCAGCTTTGAAATTAAAAAAAGACAACTTTGTAAACAAAAAAACAAACTACTGGAGGAAATAATTGAGTCAAGCAGCCTCTGTAGGGGCGGGGAGGGGTGAAATAAAGAAATTGAATTGAATTGTCTATTGTCACATGTATGTTCTTCTTCTTCTTTGGCTTGGCTTTGCGGACAAAGATTTATGGAGGGGCAAAGTCCACGTCAGCTGCAGGCTCATTTGTGGCTGACAAGTCCGATGCGGGACAGGCAGACACGGTTGCAGCGGTTGCAAGGGAAAATTGGTGGGTTGGGGTTGGGTGTTGGGTTTTTCCTCCTTTGTCTTTTGACAGTGAGGTGGGCTCTGCGGTCTTCT
This sequence comes from Narcine bancroftii, assembly GCF_036971445.1. Lineage (NCBI taxonomy): Eukaryota > Metazoa > Chordata > Chondrichthyes > Torpediniformes > Narcinidae > Narcine > Narcine bancroftii. Next base: position 256,180,792 of record NC_091470.1, read on the forward strand.
TCAAAGGAGGTTGCTGCCCGCCGAACTGTGAAGTGCCAAGATTCACGGTTTGAGGCGAGATCAGCCCACTAGCAGTGGTCAATGTGGCAGGCACCAAGAGCTTTCTTTAGGCAGTCCTTGTACCTCTTCTTTGGTGCACCTCTGTCTCGGTGGTCAGTGGAGAGCTCGCCATAGAACACGATCTTGGGAAGGCGATGGTCCTCCATTCTGGAGACGTGACCTACCCAGTGCAGTTGGATCTTCAGCAGCGTGGATTCGATGCTGTTGGCCTCTGCCATCTCGAGTACTACGATGTTGGAGATGAAGTCGCTCCAATGAATGTTGAGGATGGAGTGGAGACAACGCTGGTGGAAGCGTTCTAGGAGCCATAGGTGATGCCGGTAGAGGACCCATGATTCGGAGCCGAACAGGAGTGTGGGTATGACAATGGATCTGTATACGCTAATCTTCGTGAGGTTTTTCAGGTGGTTGTTTTTCCAGACTCTTTTGTGTAGTCTTCCAAAGGTGCTATTTGCCTTGGCGAGTCTGTTGCCTATCTCGTTGTCGATCCTTGCATCCGATGAAATGGTGCAGCCGAGATAGGTAAACTGGTTGACCGTTTTGAGTTTTGTGTGCCCGATGGAGATGCACGAAAACCAACAAGGTCGGGTCAGATACAGCAATGAGCTCTCTGAACCCTTCTCCATTAACAATGGCGTGAAGCAAGGCTGCGTTCTTGCACCAACCCTCTTTTCAATCTTCTTCAGCATGATGCTGAAACAAGCCATGAAAGACCTCAACAATGAAGACGTTGTTTACATCCGGTACCGCACGGATGGTAGTCTCTTCAATCTGAGGCGCCTGCAAGCTCACACCAAGACACAAGAGCAACTTGTCCGTGAACTACTCTTTGCAGACGATGCCGCTTTAGTTGCCCATTCAGAGCCAGCTCTTCAGCGCTTGACGTCCTGTTTTGCGGAAACTGCCAAAATGTTTGGAGTCAGCCTGAAGAAAACTGAGGTCCTCCATCAGCCAGCTCCCCACCATGACTACCAGTCCCCTCACATGTATGTAGATACAGTAAAAATGGTGTGCTTTCCCTCCCCTATTCATCTATTACCTCCTGCCTGTTGAACTGTGCTTCTCCCTCTGCCCTTCACCCCACCATTTTGTTCGGGTGCCTGTCTACATTTTGTTCATACCTTGATGAAGGGTTCAAGTCCAAAATGTTGGTTATGTATCTTTACTAATATAAAGTACACTGATAAGTTTTTCCAGCATTGTGTTTTTAGTAAAAAGCTTTGACTTGCCTGCTATCGAGGCAAGTTGTCATGTCTCCCCACTGATGTTGTTTGACCTATTATGCTTTTATGTTCCAGATTCCAGCATATGCTGTCTATGGTTTCCAGACAAAGAGTATTGTCTGCAGAGCACAGGCTACAGGTCTATAGCAGGTGGGCCACTCATAGAATCATATCGCATAGAGTCCAACAAGTTCATGCTGACCAATAAATAATTTTGGGCTTGCACAGGAGACTGCAGAATCTGGAATCTGAAGCCACTCCTCTGTCTCTTTCTGTCATATTCCACCACTGACTGGTTGGCCAATCCTATGTCAGGCTCCTGCCTTACCCCTCCCACTCTGTATCTTCACACTATCCTGTACACTATCCTCAGTCCCAAGGAAGAATTTTACCTCAATACATTGACCATTTTTCTTCTCCCTCTGATGAGGCTTCATCTGCTGAGTTCCTCCAACAGATTGTGTTTGATATACCAGGCTAATCTAATTCGCCTGCTATTGGTCCATGTCCCTCCAAGCCCCTCCTATCCATAAATCTGTCCGAATGTCTTTAAGTAATGTTATTATGCTGGCCTACACAGTTTCCTCCGGCATCTCATGCCAGATGCAGGTCATCCTTTGAGTGAATAAAATTTCCTCTCACTTTCCCCCTCACTTTAACCTGTACACTCTAGTTCTGGGAGAAAAACTATGATTATTTACTTTATCCATGCTGCTCATAATTTTCTATAAGATCACCCCTCAGCAACCTTCTCTCGAGGGAATAAAGACCTAGCCTAACCAACCTCTCCCTATAATTCAGTCCTTCCAATACCAGCACCATCATTTACACCCCTTCCATCTTATTGATGTCCATCCTAAAGCTGGGTGATCAGAAATGCTCATGGTATTCACCAATGCTTTATACAGCTGGATCATGAATTCTCAACTTTTGTCCTTTATATTGAAGATGAGTGCCAAATGTCTTCTTCACCACCTTATCCACTTGAGTTGCCACTTTCAAGGAACTATGCTCCTGTATTCCTAGGTATCTCTGTTTTACACCACTCTCCAGGCTCTACTATTCACTGTGCAAGCCCTGCCCTAATTTGAAAACTCCAAAGCTGCCAAGATCTCCTCCCTGGTAGTTCAACACCATGCAATTATCGGAGTTAAATTCCATTTGGCCGACATTACGAACTGATATGCCTCTTTCCACTGAGCCAATTTTGAATTCAATGCGCCAGGTCATCTTGGTTCCCATGTGATGTACTTTTTCAGACTAACCTGCTATGCGGGACCTTGTCAAAAGCCTTGCTTGAGTCCTTATATACAATGTCTACTGCCCTGTTCTGATCTACCGTTGTATCTATGTCTCAATTTCTCACTGATCATTTCTCTTGGTTACCTCTTCAAAAAACTTTATCCGATTCATGAAACACATTCTGGTATGTACAAATTCATATTGACTACCTCCATCTAATATGTCCCTGCCTCTGCAATGTTGGTATATCCTGTCCCTCAGAATCCCCTCCAGCAATTTTCCAACCACTCATCATTCACTGGCCTGTAGTTTCCTGGTTTGAACTTGCTGCTCTTTTTAACCAATGGAACAACATTAGCTACCCTCTAGTCTTCCAACACTTCATTCGAGGTTAACAATGATGAAAATATCTCAATAAGTGTCTTTACCATTTCTTCCCTGTCTTCTCACAAGATACGTGGATGCACTTTAGCTTTAATGTGCTCCAAATCTGCCAAGTCCTCCTTCCTGGTAGTTCAAGTATGCTTTAGCCCTTGCCACTTGTTTCCTCCAATTCTTTGGCTTCCATGATCTCAACCACTTTAAAGCTCCATCTTGCATCCTCTTTTACACCTTTTAAGTATAATCCCGCACTTCCTGTACATATCAAGGAATTCACTTGATCTAGACTTATTAAATCTAATGTAATATAGACTTTTGAAATCTCTTCCTTTTTCCTGACCAGAGCCTCAATGTCCTTTGTCAACCAGAGTTCTTAAACTGACCAGCCTTTCCCTTCATTCTATCAGGAACATATCATGCCTGAACTTTTGCTAACTCACCATTAAGAACATTCCACTTTCTAGCCACCCACTTACTTGCAAACAGCCTTTCCCATTCAACTTCTGCAAGTTTCTGCTAATTGTTCCAAAATCAGCCAATTATAGATTTTAGCGTGGTCCAGTTCCATCTTTCTCCAGAACTATTTTAAAACTAATGGAGTTATGGTCACAGGAATCAAAGTACCCTGCCCCCTCCCCCACTGACAAGAGATGTGGTTTGCAAACTAACGTGACCATGAGAAATTCTCATCTGTATCAGCCAAAGTAAGATAATCGGACTATGTTAATTGGCATCAAACCAGGCATTGGACACCTTCAGGTAACTTATTTGCACCCTTTGTGCTAGAGTTCAAGGAAGGTTCTAAGACCTTGTGATTTTGTGACTTAGTATATGAAACATGGTCATGGGCACTTTGCCTTTTAAACTGCTTCCCAATACACAGTGTGGATACTACTGATCAATAGATACAATGGACATAATCTTCTCTACACATCAGTTCCAAGAGAAATACATGGAGCAGCACAAGCCACTGTACATGGCATTAATGGCTTAATTTGGCCCATCAATCAGAAAGTCTGGAGGCCAACCTTCTCAAATTTGACTCCTTACAGTATTTTATCTTGATTTTGCATCTGCTCTTACCGGGTAATTTTACTCCCATTCCCATGCTTTCTAATTTTTAATTATATTTTTAGTGGCACATTATCAAAAGTCATCTAGAAACCCAAATATACCATGTAGAATGTACCATTCTAAAAGTTACAATCTCAAGCAATCACCAACACTTTGTCAAACACAATTTCCCTTTCATAATTTCGATCTTGTCACAGCCCAAATTTTATTTTTATTTTCCAATTGTCTTCTTACTGCTTCCCTAATAATGAATTCCAATGTTTTTCCTCACTGGTCTATAATCTTCCTCCCTCCTTTCTTAATTTAATGTAATTAAATTAATTCCAATGTAAGGGACCTATTCTAGAACTGATGACATTTAGGAAGATGGCAAATTTGCCATAACTTATTATTTCAAAACATGGTGTGTAGGTCTGGGAATTTACCATTTTTCAGCCCTACTAATTTTACTATAACTATTTTGATACCAATATAAATTTCTTTCAGCTACTCATGCAGATGTTTTTCTGATAGTTCCAGGTGATAATCTAGGTTTTTTGAGAAAGCAGATTGTTTAATTTCTCTGCCATTTCTGGATTCCCTAATAACTTGTTCTTGTCTTTTCCTTCTCATTTATCTAAATTTTTACTGTCTTCCTTAATATTTCTTTCTTGTGTATGCTTGCCTTCTCCAAATGTTCCACTTATTGGCCTTTATTTAAGGATATCTAATATCCTTTCTTTTGCTTTATCTCAATCTTCTTTATAACCATGGTTGGACAACTTTTTATATTTTAAAGGGATGTATATTTCTTGAATTCTATGCATTAATTCTGCAGTTGGTACCCATTAATTACAGTGGACAACAAAGAATTTTCTTCCTGAACACTTTTGGGTATATTTTATGGATTTGGGCTCCTGATCATGAAAATCATATTAAAGTGTTTTTTTTATCAAGTACCGTTTTTTTTAGATATAGCCTATTTTTGTGATTTCCTGTCATATTTTGTCAACTAGTATATTGCCCATAAAGTAATATGTTTTGGTCAGTCCAAGCATTTCTGGGCTGCACTCATTGCAGGTGCTATGCCTGGGCCTGGGCATATTTAGTCAGGATATATGCAGATACACTATCTTCTCTATTCTCTCTTTGGCTTGGCTTCGCGGACGAAGATTTATGGAGGGGGTAAATGTCCACGTCAGCTGCAGGCTCGATTGTGGCTGACAAGTCCGATGCGGAACAGGCAGACACAGTTGCAGCGGTTGCAGGGGAAAATTGGTTGGTTGGGGTTGGGTGTTGGGTTTTTCCTCCTTTGCCCTTTGTCAGTGAGGTGGGCTCTGTGGTCTTCTTCAAAGGAGGTTGCTGCCCGCCGAACTGTGAGGCGCCAAGATGCACGGTTTGAGGCCACCACTGGCGGTGGTCAATGTGGCAGGCACCAAGAGATTTCTTTAAGCAGTCCTTGTACCTTTTCTTTGGTGCACCTCTGTCCCGGTGGCCTGTGGAGAGTTCGCCATATAACACGATCTTGGGAAGGCGATGGTCCTCCATTCTGGAGACGTGACCCACCCAGCGCAGCTGGATCTTCAGCAGCGTGGACTCGATGCTGTCGACCTCTGCCATCTCGAGTACTTCGACGTTAGGGATGAAAGCGCTCCAATGAATGTTGAGGATGGAGCGGAGACAACGCTGGTGGAAGTGTTCTAGGAGCCGTAGGTGATGCCGGTAGAGGACCCATGATTCGGAGCCGAACAGGAGTGTGGGTATGACAACTACTCTGTACATGCTGATCTTTGTGTGTTTCTTCAGGTGGTTGTTTTTCCAGACTCTTTTGTGTAGTCTTCCAAAGGCACTATTTGCCTTGGCAAGTCTGTTGTCTATCTCTTTGTCGATCCTTGCATCAGATGAAATGGTGCAGCTGAGGTAGGTAAACTGGTTGACCGTTTTGAGTTTTGTGTGCCCGATGGAGATGTGGGGGGGCTGGTGGTCATGGTGGGGAGCTGGCTGATGGAGGACCTCAGTTTTCTTCAGGCTGGCTTCCAGGCCAAACATTTTGGCAGTTTCCGCAAAACAGGACGTCAAGCGCTGAAGAGCTGGCTCTGAATGGGCAACTAAAGCGGCATCATCTGCAAAGAGTAGTTCAAGGACAAGTTTTTCTTGTGTCTTGGTGTGAGCTTGCAGGCGCCTCAGAGTAGCTCATATATACAGATGTTGTGCATTACATTGATATAGATTGAAGATATATTAATGTACACGTTCTTCAGGCAATAGCAGAGTGAGAGCACTTAACAATAGCATTTATTGTTTTCAGAAAGATTTCATGCAGCAGAAATGTCTTGTCAATGTCACAACATTCTGTTACTTTTGTGGCAAGTACAAGCTTAAGGCTCAAAGACACAGCATGACTACATTTATTAAGAAAACCTATGAGATCTACTTCGGTTGTAAATCTGGTGACCAAGACAAACCTTGGGTTCTTCACACTTGTTGTGCAACATGTGCAGTCAACATGAAATCGTGGCTCAGAGGTACGTTATATGATTAAACATGTTGAATTCAATAAAACTTAATTTAATGTTTCTCCAACTTCCTATCTGATGAAGCAAATTTAAAATTATCTTTGTGTTTAGCTTGAAGTTGTCTATCGAAATCTCAAATTTGTTTTCAGGAAGCAAACCTTTTGAAAAATGTTGTCCAGTGTTATCTACCATTGTTCCTTTGCATTAGTTTCTCAGTTAAACAGTCAACACTTTGCTGCTTGCTTTGTTCTGATCTTGGTCCTTGATTTCGGGTTCACTTGAATTGCCTTCAGCCTTAAATTCTACCATATTCTTTTGAAGGCCATGAATGACAAAATTATTATCTTTGTTTTAGTCTTGGTACAGTATGGCTACATACTGCAGCAGGGTGGAATGCTGCATTGGAAAAAGCGGCCACTTCAGGACCAGGAGTCAATGTTGTGCTGGAAGGAAGATGCAAGCTTGTGGTGAGTGAATGTGGATCTGTCAAGGGAATAATCAAAGTGAGGCCTCTATTAAGTTGCCTCTCATCCATCACTCCAAAAGAGAAAAACCCTAACTCTTCTAACCTTGCCTCATAAGACAAATGACCTAAGGACGACAGCTGGGAAATAGCAATAACTTCAAAGGCTTTTTTTCATTTTACACTGACATAAAAGGCAAAATTTCCTCTCTCTGCACTGCAGGTGTCCACATTTCTAAATTTCATAGCTAATATGGCCATCTGCAAACCATCAAAATGTAAGTTTTAAATGATCAGGCTTAATGAATGAATGACCATTCTCAAAGCAACAAAGTCCAAAGAAATTCCAGTACCCTGGTGGAACTGGGCCAAGCACATTATTTAAATAACTGAGTGGTAGGATTTAGCACCAACTCTGGGGATAAGTTGTCTTGACAACAGGCTTAGTGACCATTCTTCCAATAGCCCTGCTTATTTTGGGTTTAAAGGTCCAACTGAAGTAAATTGGCTGCATATGTTATAGAAAATTCTCTCGGAGATACTAGCAGTACAATAGACCATTCTTCAACACATTTCAACAATGGTAGTAAGGAACCTTTCATCATCATAGATTATAGTTAATTAATAATTACACAGTCAAATAAACTGAATGCAGTATAAATGCAAATAACTAATAACAACACATTTGTAAAAGGAAATGGAGCATGCCCACAATGTCTCTGACAGTATTTTAAAAAAGCACCATGTATTCAGTCTGAATGTATCACATCTTGGTATGTGAACTGCTCTGCCCAAGACCACAAGAAACTACAGAGTTATGGATGCAGCTCAGGCCATCACGCAAACTGTCCTCCCCTCCTTGACTCTGACTGTACTCTCTGCTGCCTTGGAAGAGCTACCAATACATTGAAGGATTTGCCTCACCTTGATCATTCTCTGATCTCCCAGCTTCCATCAGGTAGAAGATACATGAACCACCATATTCAAAGACTATTATTTTCCTGTTGTTATCAGACTTTTGAATAGGTAAAATATGATGCTCCTGCTTAACTGAACTTTCCTCTATATTTTGTACTTCATCTAAGTAACTGCACCACACCCTGAATTTTTGTTATTGTGCTACCTGCTGTACCTAAGCATGGATAGCATGCAAATACATCTTTCCTCTGTATCTTGAAATACATGCAACTCTCCTCCTTTCCTTGAACTCTCAGTCTTCATCATGGGAAACAAACCCTCGACAGACATCTTCAACAAATCACCAACTCCCACAGCTACATTGACTATACTGCACTCTTCACACCCTATCCCCTGTAAGGATTCCATTCCCATCTCTCAATTCCTTTGTTTGTGCTGCATCTGCACCCAGAATGAGGACTTCCATGCCAGATCATCAGAGATGACCTCCTTTTTCAAACAACGTGGCATTCCCTCTACCAGCATCAACTCTGTCCTTACCCACATATCCTTCATTACCTGCATATCTGTCCTAGCCCCCTCTGCCCCTATGTGCAAAAAGGTCACAAATGCCTTGGCCTCACCTATCACTCCACTAGTCTCCAAGTCTAACATATCCTCCTCTGCCATTTCTGTCACCTACTACATAATCCCACCACAAGATCCATATTCCCCTCTCCATTTTCTGCAGGGACTGCTCCCGCCATGACTCTCTTGTCCACTCCTCCCTCCCTTTAATTGCCTTCAGCCTTAAATTCTACCATATTCTTTTGAAGGCCCTGAATGACAAAATTATTATCTTTGTTTTAGTCTTGGTACAGTATGGCTACAGGGTGGAATGATCCATTGGAAAAGGCGGCCACTTCAGGATCAGGAGTCAATGTTGCGCTGGAAGGAAGGTGCAAGCTTGTGGTGAGTGAATATGGATCTGTCAAGGGAATAATCAAAGTGAGGCCTCTATAAAGTTGCCTCTCATCCATCACTCCAAAAGAGAAAATGTCTCATTGGCACCTGCCCCTGTGACCATAGGAGATTCTGCATGTGTGAGCACACTTCCTCCCTCACCACTATTCAGGGCCCAAACAGTCCTTCCAAGTGAAGCAACATCTCACTTATGAATCTTAAGGGGTCACCTGCTACATCCGGTGCACCTGTTGTGGTCTCTGCTACATTGGAGAGACTGGGTGCAGACTGGGAGATTGTTTTGTTGAGCCCCTTGGCTCTGTCCACCGCAATAGTATGGATCTCCCAGTGGCCACCCATTTCAATTCACCATCCCATTCCCTTACTGACATGTCTGTTCACGGTCTCATGCACTGCTAGACTGAGACCACCCGCAAATCAGAGGAAAAACTCCACATCTCTGTTTGGGCACCCTGCAACCCGCTGGCATTAACATTAACTTCTCCAGTTTCTTTTCAACCCCCTCCCCCATTCTTCCCCTTGTCACCTTTCTGCCAGCTCTCTCTCTCTCTCTCTCTCTCTCTCTCTTCCCTTTTCCCTCTGTCTCCTTTCACATGAGGCAAAATCAATTCTTACCTCTCATTTTATCACATGCCAGTCTACAATCTTTATTCTGACACTTCTTTGATTATTTCTTGAAAAAGGGCTCAGGCCAGAAACATTGGTATTCTATGGACTCTGCAGGACCAGCTGAGTTCCTCCAGCAATTCTGTGTGTTTTTATGACAATCACAGTATGTGCAGACTTTCATCTTGCACTTTTTTATATGATTTAGTTCAAGTCAACCTAATTCTAACCTTTTGTTACAACCTGTAGCAGAGCTGATTATGGAGTCACGGAATAGACTCGATGGGCCCTAATGGCTCCTTTAATTTGTGAACTTGTGAAGTCAATCACAGGCACTAACCTTTCATTCATTGCAGACTTCTACATGAAGCGCTAACTCAAGAAGGCAGCCAGTGTGGTTATAACCTTTTAAGAATAAAATTTACTCTGGAAAGGATATAACCACAAATGCCATTGAGAAACAAAATTATAAATTCCATTACTTATTTTCCATTGAATACAAAACCCTGTAGGAATTATTAAATTTCTCATGAGTGAAAAATCTCACAGCTATCTAATTAAATAATGGCATGGGTTCTCATTTCATAAGATAGCTTTATTATACTCTTCTTAAAATGACGCACTCAACTTCTTGATTATGGGCTGATAATGGACTTGCAGGCATTGTTCAGAACCTTATTGATGCATCTCTCAAAATTGAAAGGTAATTTTGTCTATTCGGCTCCTAAAAAATAACTGACCTTCTCAGCAATATAGAAACAAAAATCCAGATTTTATAGCTTTGTAAAGTTTTTGAAATTCTTGCTGTCAGGAGTTCCCTGGTCTTGATCTGAGAATAAGAGAGTTTATTGTTATATAAGTAAATATTATATACGGATACACTGAAGTTCTCTCTTTCTGTGGCCACGTCGTATATAAGATACACCAACAGCAATGGTACAAATTAAAATGACCACAATATGCCATGAGACAAAAAAAGATAATAAATATAAAAGGATAAATAATTATTCACAGTGGCAGTTAGTGCAAAACAGCAATGTTTCAATAGTTTGACAGATTATATATATTTTTAAATATTGTATTTATGGAACTGTAAATTATAACAATTTTGCACTTGTAATGAACAGTTCTTCTTTGGCTTGGCTTCGCGGTCGAAGATTTATGGAGGGGGTAAAAAGTCCACGTCAGCTGCAGGCTCGTTTGTGGCTGACAAGTCCGATGCGGGACAGGCAGACACGATTGCAGCTGTTGCAAGGGAAAATTGGTTGGTTGGGGTTGGGTGTTGGGTTTTTCCTCCTTTGCCTTTTGTCAGTGAGGTGGGCTCTGCGGTCTTCTTCAAAGGAGGTTGCTGCCCGCCAAACTGTGAGGCGCCAAGATGCACGGTTTGAGGCGATATCAGCCCACTGGCGGTGGTCAATGTGGCAGGCACCAAGAGATTTCTTTAGGCAGTCCTTGTACCTTTTCTTTGGTGCACCTCTGTCACGGTGGCCAGTGGAGAGGTCGCCATATAATACGATCTTGGGAAGGCGATGGTCCTCCATTCTGGAGACGTGACCCATCCAGCGCAGCTGGATCTTCAGAGCGTGGACTCGATGCTGTCGACCTCTGCCATCTCGAGTACCTCGACGTTAGGGGTGTGAGCGCTCCAATGGATGTTGAGGATGGAGCGGAGACAACGCTGGTGGAAGCGTTCTAGGAGCCGTAGGTGGTGCCAGTAGAGGACCCATGATTCGGAGCCGAACAGGAGTGTGGGTATGACAACGGCTCTGTATACGCTTATCTTTGTGAGGTTTTTCAGTTGGTTGTTCTACTGCTGAAAAACAGCACATTTTGTGACATACGTTCATGACAATAAACCTGATTCTGATCTTTTGATGGTCCCAGAGTGGTGATAGGTTCAAGAAGCTGACAGCTGTTGGAGGGAAAAAAAAACTGTTTTTGAACCTTGAGGAGTTGGACTTTGGGCTTCTGTACCTTTGGCCTGAAAATAGCAATGAGAAGAGGTTATGACCAGGGTGATGGAGTCGTTTGTGATGCTGGCTGCCCAATTGAGGTAGCGCTTCATGTAGAAGTCTGCAATGGATGAAAGGTTAGTGCCTGTGATTGAGTTCACAAGTTAAAGGAGCAGAAGCAGGCCATTAGGTCCATCGAGTCTGTTCCGTGACTCTACACTAAGCTGAATTATGCTCACACCTGTTCCAATTTCCAGCCTTCTCTCCATATCCCTTGATACCCTTACTAATGAGATACTTATCCATTTCCTGTTCAAATACTCCCAGTGATCTGGCCTCCACTGCTTTGTGCAGCAGTGAGTTCCACAGATCCACGAACCTCCGACTAAAGAAGTTCTTCCTCCTCTCTGTTTTAATTGGATAACTTCTAATTTTAAGACTATGATCCCTTGTCCTCAATTCACCCGTTAAGGGAAACATCTTATTTACATTCACTCTGTCAAAACCTTTCACTATTCGAAATGTCTCTATGAGATCCCCCTTCATTCTCCTGTACTCCAATGACTTGGCCTGCTTTACCACTTTTTGGTGCCTTCTGCATTCCTGGACATTTGGGTTTCTAAATCCAGCCATGAAGCAACCAGGCAATATACTTTCCAAAATAAAAGTGTGGCAATTTAATAGAGTATTCAACAACTAGCTAAATCTCCTCAAACTTCTTGGAAAGTAGAGGCACTGATGTGCCTTCTATATGGTTGCCTCGATGTGTTGACCCCAGAGGTCTTCCCACGTGGATTCCCAGGAGCCAGAAGATACTAACATGCTCCATCGTCATCCCACCAGTGAAAAATGCTTGACTTCCTCTTCCAAAAATCAACAGTAAGTTCTTTGGTCTTACTGATGTTGAGGGTAAGACACTGAAAAATGCAGTGAAGCAAGATAATAGTTTAAAACATGATAATTTTAATAGTTCTGGTTACGTGGGGAAGTTAGCAACAAATTCTTTTCATTTTTCTGTTAGAATTTGAAACAGACTAAGTGTATTGTGCATTAAATTACGAGCTGGCCCTTGATAACACTATAATGTATATTCTGATGCATTGAAATTTTAATATAAAAGGAGCTTGACAAATGAAAACACCATGGTTTCAGCAAGAACTATGGCATCTAGACATAGGTGTTTGTATCAGATTAGTCTCACCTTCCCTTCCCATCACTGTTCATTCTCACCTGACACCTCTTTTCCAGCCGAGCTAAAATCCACTCAGCATCTCTTCAAACTGTGCATGGTGTTCTGCTCAGTAATGGTTAAAACAATAAACACTCATGGTTTTAAACAAATACAACTAGAGCTTCCAAATCCAAACAGGAAAACAGACTGTATTGGTAGCAGATTCTCCAGGCAGCAACATCAATATATTTTATTCTGGAGTTGTTCTGCAAGTAAAATGCCTTTGATTTACAGTATATTGAGCCTTTAATGTAGTGAAATTCACAGGAACATCAAAAGAAAAAAAGATATATCAGGCTCAATTTTAACATTTAAGAAGAATTTGGACACGTACATGGTTGGGAGAGCTATGAAGGGTAGGTCAATGGGACTAGACAAAAAAATGGTTTGGCACAGACTAGAAGGCTTGAAGCAGCCTGATTCTGTGCTATAGTTCTCTATGTTTCCAATTATTGCAGAGGTAGGTTTATAGGAGTAACTTAAAGAAGCAATTATGGAATAAAAGGAAAATAGCAGGCAACAATTCATCCCTCTCCAATGAACTCATTCATTCCACATTCACTTTGAACAGCAGGATAGTGAGTTAACGTCACCTGTCACAACAGCCTCGGGCACATCTGTACTCACAACTTTTACAGATGTCAGATCAGCCTTCCTGAGAGTGAATCTGCCCAATTGACTGGACCAGATGAAGTTCTTGTTTAATTTCACAAATATTAAAAGAATTCTGCACAGTATCAGAGCAAGGCAGTTGAAAACACATTGTAAACAAATTAATTATGCAGATTAAGTCAGAAATCACAGAATAAATTTGAGCGACCCTTTTCATGTTAAGGAGCACACCAAAAATCAATTTGTGATTTCAGAAAGGATTTTTATTATTATGTGAACTTGTTGACTGAATAAGTTTATAAGCTGTAAATGATCCAAATCTTTGCTGCATTGGAAATTTTTCCTGCACCTCATCTATGGGAACACTTCAAAAGTAAACCATTGGATTTACATGAAAGGTTTTATAAAAAAAACATGTCCTTTTCAAATAATTTTCGAGAAAAAGTTTTTATTGATTTCTTCTCAGGATGAGAACAGAATTGACTCGCATTAAGTGATCATCTCTAATTCCTCTAAGAAGGTGGTGTTAAGCTGCCTTGAACAGCTGTTGTTTATACATTGCACAGTGAATTTAGATAAAATGGCATGGGTTATTAAGCCATTTGCTGTGGCTTGAGACTTTAACTTTGGCTTAAGTGGATAAGTGTGGCCAAGCTTCTTCCCAAACAGATATTAACAAGCTAATTGATTTTTATGACTATCCTGTGGTTTAATAATTAGTATTATTCACCCCATCTTTTTATTCCAAATTAATTAACTGAATATAAATCCTGCAGATGGTTTATTGAGTTTGAACTTGTGTTTATGGGTTATTTATCCAGCATCTCTGGTGACATAACCATTATGTTACCATAACTCTTAATTAGTAGGTTAGCTCGTTATTCATGACAGAGTAGTAGCTATTTGTCATTAACTTTGGCACAATTATTCAATTAAAGCAGCAAATAAGGGATTGACGTGCCCATATTAAGTAGTTACCTATGAACTGCCAGATATTCAATTGATTAACCCACTAATCTAAGTTACTTTGGTCCCAGGTTTTTTTAAAGCATTTATTTCCTTAATTTTATAATTTGCTATAATGCCCATTCTCTGACAGGAAGGACTGTACTTTGACAAGAATGAGTAAGATTTTTGTGCAAGAATGACCATTATCAGAACCAGGTTGACACACCCAGGACAATCAATAGTCCAGAGTCACAGCATTCTATCTGTCATGTGTGATTGCATACTTAGATTTGAAAGTTCCTGACATACAATGAAAAAATATGGAGGGTACTTATTTTGGTTTATTTTGTCCAAGTTTATTGTAAAATACATTTAACTTAAATTTGCTTCTAACCATCACTTGAGGATGAATAGTTCTCAAACCTAATAAATCTATTTTGTGCTTCATATCAAATCACCAGCAAAGAGACACTTTACCAAGAATTAAATTCAAGATTAGGTCAGTGTACGACACATGTAAGAAAATAGAACAGTACAGCACAGAATGGGCTCATCGGCCCACAATATTGTGCTGACCTATATAAACCTACTGCACATCAATCTCCCTTCCTCACAGCCCATAATACCTCATTTTTCTTACATCCATGTACCTCTTTTCTAAACGGTGTGTGAATTCAGAAAATGGAGGCTCCAAAGGTCTTGAGATTCTTAGTACAGGATGCCTTAAAGGTTAATTGAAGGTTTGGTTGGTAGTAATGAAGACAAATCCAATGTCAGCATTAATTTTGAGTGGATGAGTATGCAAAAGTGAAGATGTAATGCTGAGATTCTACAAGCCATTGGTCAGACCAGATTTGGAGTATTGTGAGCCATTTTGGGTCCCCTTTCTCAGGAAGATTGTGCTGCTGGATGGAGATGGTCCAGAAGAGTTTTATGAGGAAGATCGTAAGGATGAGAGGATTAACATCTGAAGAAAATTTGATGACTTTGGGCATTGTACTTACTGGAGTTTTGAAGGATGAAGGGGACATCATTGAAACATTCTGAATATTGAAAGGGCTAGGTAGAGTGAACATGGAGATGTTTCCAGTAGTGGGAGAGTCTAGGATCAGAAGGCATTGCCTCAGAATAAAAGGACATCCCTTCAGAACAGAGATGAAGAGAAGTTTCTTCAGTCAGACGGTGGTGAATCTGTGGAATTTGGATCCACATGCAGCTGGAGAGGCTAAGTCATTGGGAATATTTAAAGCAGAGGTTGATAAATTCTTGATTAGTAAGGGCATCCAAGATTATGGGGAGAAGGAAGGAGAATGGGGTTGAAAGGAAAAATACATCAGCCATGATTTGAATGGTGGAGCAGACTCAATAGGCTAAATGGCTCTCAAGTCTTGTGGTCTTATGGTCTATGTAACACAAAACAAAACATAAAACTAGCTTCTTACATCTATCCTAAGAGGAAAGCCCTAGCTACTGTTAGGTCTGCTTTGTTCATGAATGAGTGAGACA
Organism: Narcine bancroftii; assembly: GCF_036971445.1. Taxonomy (NCBI): domain Eukaryota; kingdom Metazoa; phylum Chordata; class Chondrichthyes; order Torpediniformes; family Narcinidae; genus Narcine; species Narcine bancroftii. The sequence continues at coordinate 256,196,466 of NC_091470.1, forward strand.
AACACCAGACTGAGTCGAAATCAGGGTTCTTTGTTCTTTATTACCGGATTGTAACACTTGCGACTAACCATGTTAGTCGGAGAATGCATTCTGCCGTTATCAGCAAAATGGTGATTTTTTATACCCTTGGATACATGCTTAGAACATCATCATATCATTACTTGTCCAATGACTAAAACTGTTGCTATCCTTTCCCTGCTAGCTTCCTGCCTCTCAATCCATCAATGTCTCTCTTATCTTGTAAGTACAAGGATGCATTCACATCTTGTTACAGCCCTGTACAGGGTAACTCCTTACACATTCCCATCTCATGATGTTTTACCTTACACTACTCAACCTTTCTTCATAGGACATGATGTCTAATCCAGGTAGCATCTTGCTAAATCTCCTCTGGACCCTTCATTACCAGACATTGCAAAACAAATTGCCTTATTTATCATATACAATTCTTTGTATACAGTATTATTCAGACCAAAATAAAGTGGAATGCACTTAAACAATATTTTTAGTATTGTGAACATGAGGATTTTATCCAGAAGTGGCTGTGCTGATGTAGGACAGAATGCCCAGTAATCGCTCTTGTTCTTCTTAATCATTCCACTTCATAACCACAGATGGAAGGGCATGGCCAGTAATTTGGAAAGTTTTCAAGAGGCAAAGATCAATGTGTCAACGATGGTCTGCCTCGTTTAAGATCACGTCGGTAGAATGTCACAATCTGTTTATAGTTCATTAGATGCAGTATGGATTGGTATATCCAACTGATAAGTGTTTAAATCAATGGTTCTTAATCTTTTTCTTTCCACTCACATATCACTTTAAGTATTCCCTATGCCATAGGTGCTCTGTGATTAGTAAGGGACTGTTTAAGGTGATATGCAGGTGGAAAGAAAAAGTTTGAAAACCACTGTTTTAATCACCCCTTATTGACTTGTTATGTGCACAGTTTCATATCTCCAAAGGAAATGGGCCAATGACAATTTTTCTCAAGCAAAATATTTCTGTAAACATTGGGTCTAGAGCAGTGATTCTCAATCTTCCCTTTCCACTCACATACCACCTTAAGCAATTCTTTACTTAACACAGAGCACCGATGGCATAAGGATTACTTAAAGTGGTATGTGAGTGGAAAGAAAAAATGGTTGAGAACCACTGGTTTAAAGTTTGATAGGTACCCATGTGTATTGATCCCATCTTCCAGCACTTGGTCCAAAGCCAGTTATGCTGAGCTGCTTATTGAGGCACTCTTAGATGCTGTTATTGATTCTGCTTCCACCAATCACTCTGACAGTACATTGCCGAAACTCTCTGCTCTCTGGGTAAAAACATTACCCTCAAAACTCCTCTAAATCTCTCACCTCCTTCCCTAAATGTATGACCTTTCATCATATTCACTTCTGAGAAGGGGAAAAGCTTCCTGCAGTCTACTTTATTTATCTTCTTCTTATATCTCAGTCACATCCCCTCTTAACTTACTCAGCTCCAATGAAAACAGGCCTTGCACTCCTCATGAATGAAATGCTCCTTTCCTGGCGGAACGCTTGCCTCCCTCAGGCACCTCTGGGTCGAAACCAACCTCTTTCATGTAGTAGAGAAGGGAGTGTTTTAATTCTACTCTCCTTTTCTGAATCACAACTCAGATGTCAAGAATCGACATGTGCTTGAATTCTTTGTTTTATGTGCTCAATGCACAACAGCAGAGGAAGCAAATTTCCTCAATGGAGTTGAACGTGCATTTACGACCATATTACATGTTTGGCCTGGAAGTCAGCCTGAAGAAAACTGCGGTTCTCCATCAGCCAGCTCCCCACCATGACTACCAGCCCCCCACATCTCCATCGGGCACACAGAACTCAAAACGGTCAACCAGTTTACCTACCTCGGCTGCACCATTTCATCTGATGCAAGGATCGACAACGAGATAGACAACAGACTCGCCAAAGCAAATAGTGCCTTTTGAAGACTACACAAAAGAGTCTGGAAAAACAACCACCTGAAGAAAAACACAAAGATCAGCGTGTACAGAGCCGTTGTCATACCCACGCTCCTGTTCGGCTCTGAATCATGGGTCCTCTACCGGCCTCACCTACGGCTCCTAGAACGCTTCCATCAGCACTGTCTCCGATCCATCCTCAACATTCATAGGAGCGACTTCATCCCTAACATCAAAGTACTCGAGATGGCAGAGGCCGACAGCATCGAATCCACGCTGCTGAAGATCTAACTGCGCTGGGTGAGTCACTTCTCCAGAATGGAGGACCATCGCCTTCCCAAGATCGTGTTATATGGCGAGCTCTCCACTGGCCACCGAGACAGAGGTGCACCAAAGAAGAGGTACAAGGACTGCTTAAAGAAATCTCTTGGTGCCTGCCACATTGACCACCGCCAGTGGGCTGATATCGCCTCCAACCGTGCATCTTGACGCCTCACAGTTCAGCGGGCAGCAACCTCCTTTGAAGAAGACAGCAGAGCCCACCTCATTGACAAAAGACAAAGGAGGAAAAACCCAACACCCAACCCCACAAAGGGTTAAAATTTCACCTTCATCTTTATTATTTTAGTAATATTTCAATATTCTAACATGGATTACTGATTCTCATCAGAGTCCTAGTCTAATTGGTTGGTTCAGAACAACTTGTGGTATACTCTGCATTTGAAAATTGCAGGTGGGTAACATGCAAGCCAAAGAGTGGCATTAAGAAAAACCAATCTTTTGGTTTCTTTTGAAAAGTTGTGAGGTTAAGAAAAGATTTATTATTCTAATACCAATTGAATATTGCTAGCATTGGCAATGAATGATACAGCATGCTGTCCATAAGTTAGAACAATTATGAATAATTTCTCATTATTTCAGAACAATGAGGTATGTATTGCTAGGAATAATATTGTTTTAGTTTCCAATGCATCCATTTCAGAATGTATTATTAATTACAAACATTTTCAATGTGTCATCTATCATTTGAGTTTAGCATTTTTTTATGATGAACTCGAATATGAATAGCATGTCCCAGTGGTACTTCTCAGTGATTTCTGCCAATAAGTTATGCTTGGAATGGGACCTGCACGAAATTTGCTTCCTATTACATTTTCTGAATAAAAGAGGGGCATTTTTAAAATGTCATTTTCTTTTCCCTTTGCTGTGCACATTAGAATTTCACTGCCAACATTTCTTTAAGGGATCAAATTTTCAGGCAGAAGCGAATGTAAAAAGTGTCTTTCTATGCATAAAAAACCCAGATGCATGAAAACAGGCAAAATACTGTATTTTGATTTGTACTTTGTAAAAACTTATGAAAGTAATGGAGGTAGTGGGTTTATACTGATGCATATCTTTGAACCCTGTTACTGGATTGGTCAGTGAACTATTGTTTGCGAAAAGCAATGCCTCAGGTTTAGCTTTCAGTCTGGGTGAACAATAATATCAATCAACTTACATAAATCATGGTTATCCTGCAATTTCCCTTTGTTACTTCCTAGATCCACATCAATTTTACATTTTTTTGAGAACATATGTGCAAAAGACATTGACAGAGAGCTATAATGCAGCAGATGGGAATTGGTGCTTTAGTATAGAATTCTCATTAATTTGAATGAAATTACTGTGTGAATCTGTTCAATAAGCTACTCACTCCCAAAACCAATGGTAATAGTAAAGCTATTACTGAAGTAATTTGCATTAGAAGACTGGTTGTTTAACAGGGTCAACATGCTAAACAAAATCTGCTTATCAGATTTTCTACATTATTGAGGCAATTTGTCATCAGTTTTATTTTTTGGCACATCACTCAAACATGTAACTCTGGAAAGATCTGTTGTGATGAGAAAAATTCTACTTGACTGGAGAGCCACGTTTTGAAGTGAAATGCTATCATGAAAATTGACGAAAGAAAGGGTGTGGATGATGTCTCTAAGGCCTTTGACAAGGTACCACATAGGAGGTTAGTCAGGAAGGTTCAAATGCTCAGTATTCATGGTGAAGTAGTGAACTAGATTTGACAATGGCTGGATGGGATACACCAGAAAGTAATGGTGGATGATTGCTTCTCAGGCTGAAAGCCTGTGACTACTGGTGTGCCTCAGGGATTGGTCCTGGGACCATTGTTGTTTGTTTGTCATCTGTATCAATGATCTGGATGATAATGTGGTAAATTGGATCAACAAGTTGGCAGATGGCACTACGATTGGAGGCATTGTGGACAGCGAAGAAGGTTTTCAAAGCTTGCAGAGGGATCTGGACCAGCTATAAATATGGTTTGAAGAATGGCAGATGGAATTTAATGCAGACAAGTGTGAGGTGCTGCATTTTGGAAGGACCAACCGAGAAAGAACGCTAAATGGTTTGGCACTGAGGAGTGCAGTAGAACTGAGGGATCTGTACAGATATGTAATTCAATGAAAGTGGTGTCGCAGGTGGATAGGGTTATAAAGAGAACTTCTGGCATATTTGCATTCATAAATCAAAGTGTTGGGTATAGGAGTTAGGATATTATGGTAACATTGTATAAGACAATGGTGAGGCCAAATTTGGAGTATTGTGTGCAGTTTTGTGTGATGTTTCTTTTATTATAATAAAGAAACATGTTCTTAAAAAAACCTATTCTTCTTTCTTTGGCTTGGCTTTGCGGACAAAGATTTATGGAGGGGTAAATGTCCACGTCAGCTGCAGGCTCGTTTGTGGCTGACAAGTTCGATGCGAGACAGGCAGACTCGGTTGCAGCGGTTGCAGGGGAAAATTGGTTGGTTGGGGTTGGGTGTTGGGTTTTTCCTCCTTTGTCTTTTGTCAGTGAGGTGGGCTCTGCGGTCTTCTTCAAAGGAGGTTGCTGCCCGCCGAACTGTGAGGCGCCAAGATGCACGGTTTGAGGTGATATCAGCCCACTGGTGGTGGTCAATGTGGCAGGCACCAAGAGATTTCTTTAAGCAGTCCTTGTACCTCTTCTTTGGTGCACCTCTGTGATGGTGGCCAGCGGAGAGCTCGCCATATAACACGATCTTGGGAAGGCGATGGTCCTCCATTCTGGAAATGTGACCTACCCAGTGCAGTTAGATCTTCAGCAGCGTGGATTCGATGCTGTCGGCCTCTGCCATCTCGAGTACTTTGATGTTAGGGATGAAGTCGCTCCTATGAATGTTGAGGATGGAGCGGAGACAACGCTGGTGGAAGCGTTCTAGGATCCGTAGGTGATGCCGGTAGAGGACCCATGATTCGGAGCCGAACAGGAGTGTGGGTATGACAACGGCTCTGTATACGCTAATCTTTGTGAGGTTTTTCAGTTGGTTGTTTTCCAGACTCTTGTGTAGTCTTCCAAAGGCGCTATTTGCCTTGGCGAGTCTGTTGTCTATCTCATTGTCAATTCTTGCATCCGATGAAATGGTGCATCCGAGATAGGTAAACTGGTTGACCGTTTTGAGTTTTGTGTGCCTGATGGAGATGTGGGGGGGCTGGTAGTCATGGTGGGGAACTGGCTGATGGAGGACCTCAGTTTTCTTCAGGCTGACTTCCAGGCCAAACATTTTGGCAGTTTCCGCAAAACAGGATGTCAAGCGCTGAAGTACACATAATGTGTGAAGGCATCCATCTTGAATCCTGAGCTGCACTAAACTAGTCTCCAAGTCCCTCTAGTGGTCAGGAGGATCACTTGCACTCTATCATTACATCCCTTTTACTTGAGATGTTTAATCTATCAGCATGACATATTAATACAGTATTAATTTCAATTTAAAGTTCAACATAAATATCAGCAGCACAAACTTTTTAAGTGTGCAGTTCTTTTTCTTTTAGAGATTCAGTCTGTCAGATGCTTTGATAACATGTATAAATCTTCTTAACAGAGGGGCTTGTGTTGGCTCTAGACATCCACTACTGAACAGCACTGGTAGTGTTTCCTCTGTTGCTGTGCTGGCTGGATCTTCTGCATTTGTCTGTTCCTGCAATGTCTCTTGCATTTTCAGCAGGCTCTTTCAATTCCTTCTCAACATTTGACTGTCCTCTGTTCTGACAGTGTAGAATCTTTGACATTCACCTCTAGGCCATCCTTCATTCAGATTCTTGATGACCTTCTGTAGTCCTGTGTCCTTTTCTATTTCAGCTGTGATCTGCTTGGATTTCATGTCAGATACAGGAAGAGATTCAGTGATCAGATTCTTGTGGTGATTACCATTTGTCTCTGTGGAACTCTCATTGTGTGCTTCATTCTGGATGATGCATCAGCTAACACTCTCTTGATTATGCTTAAGTTTTCACATGGTTTATCACCAAGCAGCGATTCATGTCCATCAGGGAGTACTGTGAACCTGAGGTGGTGCTCTTTATTAACTTTCACCTTGAGTTTACATGTACCTTTTGTGTCATTGCTCTGCCGATTGTAGGCTTTGAGCTGTACAAGATTTGCATGGATGTATGGCTTGCCCCTGTGCCCAACTTGAAGGAATATTTGTTCCATTTGTATGTAATGACATAGTCCACTTTATCCTGCTTAACTGTTCACGCTTGGGCTGTTCCATATCTGTTGGTTTGTAGTCTTTCTGCTCTACCATACTAACGAAAAGTATATCACTGAGGGCAGTTTCTCCTATCGTATTTACAGTGTGCACACTTTCACTTCTGTTTTGTTTCCTTTTGGAAAAACATTGCTTTGCATAATGATTCTGCCCTTTGCACTTATTACAGCCTTTTCCATAGGCTGGACACTGTTTTGGTGCATGTTGAGTGCCACATCTTTTACAATTGAATGTCTCTCCATTTTTTTGATGTTTCCTTATGTGTGTGGAAACACACTGTGGCTAAGGCTATGCCTTCATTTTCACTAGCTTTTGCTCTCTCACCAAACATTTTCAGATGCTGCAGAGCTAATTCACTGGCATGGCATATCTTTTCAATAATCCTGAATGCAATTTGATCATGGATCATTGAATCTTGTAGTGATCCAAAATTGCATGTTCTTGCTTTTAATTTCAAGTCTGTTAAAAAAGTATCAAAGCTCTCTCCCAGCAGCTGCATGCGCGAGTGAAACTCGTACCTCTCGAACGTTTCATTTTTCTTTGGTGTACAGTGTTCATCAAACATCTCAATAGCCTTGTTGAATTTGCCCTGGTCTTCTGCCTCAGCAAAAACAAATGTATTGATAATTAGTGGGACTAGACAAAAAAAAATGTTTGGTACAGACTAGAAGGGCTGAAGGGGCCTTCTTCTGTGCTGTAACATTCTATGGTTCTATAATTGTTTTTTTTGCTCAATTGGTTTTTGAATATTGATCAAAGATTTTAAAACATTTTCATTTATGTCTCAGCTAGCAAAACAAATTGATCTTGAACATTTCAGCTAAATGGTGATAATTCTGGAATTCATGGATCTATTGAACCGGCATTGAGGAAGTTTCATTTCATGTGTAGTTCTTGAAATGATAAGGGGAGCATAGGATTCTGTATTGCTCTGAATGCCTGCAAATCTTTATTCCAAAAAAAGGTGTGATTTTGCACCTTGGATGTTTATCAGTGGAAGTTAGCAGATGATAAAGGCATTATTAAATGTGTTCATCAGTCATCTACACGCTGTGTCCCAAAAAAACCTCAGCTTTTAATCAGTTTGCAATCTTAATTACAGACAGGACAGGTACAAGATTATATATATATAAAAGATTATACATATTTATCTTGCATTCCAATCCTCTTGCTTTAAAATGGGTAAATCAAATATGCAGTGTTTTATTTTACACAAGTAAAGGAAACCTGTAAATTAGCTAGTCCTATGTTAAATTGATTGCCAATGGGATTCAGATTGTGCTGAAATGGCAAAATTTGTTAGACCATAGAGCTTTTTAAAAGGTATCATGGAATTATTTTTAATAGTATTTAGGACAGGAGCCATAGCACCTGCTCTATTCACACTCTATAGCTTCGATCAGTAAGTGTTCATTGATTTTTAGACTGGCCCTGTAATTGCTGATCAAGGGTTAATATAGTGGGTGATGATGGGATTTTGTAGAATACAATATCTTGTTGAATTACATTGCTCCTATATTCACTTTTGGACGAAATCCCAGACATGCTGTCCATACTATGCACAAGCCAACGTAAATGGAGAAATACTTTGTAATCAGCTGTCATCTGGAGTCAAGGAACAGACAGGCACTTGAAATATCACTAGGAAAGCAGAAGTCAATATTTACTAGAAAAAATAGTTGTTGAACTGTTGTTAGAAAGTGGTGAAGGGTAAACACATCATTTATAAAAGTCTCTAAAATCCTTAATGGTGAAAAACAACCTGTCACAATGGAACCACAGTACTAAAGGGATGCTGAAGCAAGACCCTGTTGAACACTTTGGCAACTACAGTATTTGAAAACTAACGACAACATTTAGTGGGCACAGTAAATGATGGTCAGTCATATCTTGTGGGCTGATGGGTTCATTTCCATTCTCATTGATTCAATGATTATAGAGTCACTGCAATGAAGACAGCAAAAGCTGCAATGCAAAAAATATTGTTTTTTTGTGGACCAAAAGGAGCTAATTTACTGAGAAAACAATTTCATTTTGAAAAGAGCAAGAACATGGAGTTGTTTACATACAACTTCTCCAGATTGAAAAGGGTTCATTTCTCCAGAAAGATTCTGTAAGTGGAATTCCAATTACTTGCACAAAATAACTAACAGCAATGAAGTCACTGCATTTGATTGACAGAGAAATTATCTAATCAACTCCACCTTGGCAGGACATAATATTGTCACTAATTTCAAACTTTTGAAAAGGCCTTGGCAGTTCTTTCTCTTGCTCCACTGATTCCAATTCTGAAATGTGTATTGCAGAAAAGGGGATAGCTAGTTATGAGAACCTACTTTGTGGAAAGTGATTGCATTGCTTCCTTCATTGCAAAATTACTTTTAAAATTATATTTAGAATGTTTTTAGAAATGTTTTAAGTGTACTTATGAAGGTGGCAGGACAAAATATTCATATTTACCAATTCCAGTGTATTTTGCCCTCTGCCACACTGTCACAAAATACAGAGGAGATGTATGATTTGCAAAAGGTACCTTTGGGAAGTTGATAAACCTGACTGAGATGAGTCAGACTGGCTGTTCATGCCTCTGCTTGTTTCAGACTTCCCATTTCACCCGTGCAAAGATGTAAGTTTGTACCCGATCTGACTCATCACTTTGCACTGAGAGGATGGACTGGCGCATTGAAGAAAGGGACTGAATGGAAGCCATTCGGCAGAGATCAGTGAATATTTAAACATTTTAATGAAATAAATATCTTTCAGAATTTTACTGTTTTTTTATTATACGTTGCTAAATATTTCTTAAATATTTTTGTTCATGTGGAAGGTTAAATCACAGGTGATCCAAGGGGAACTGGCTTGTTGGATTCAAGTCTGGGTTAGTGGCAGGGACATTGTGGACCCTGGGTTGTGCTGCAGGGGTTGATTCTGAATCCACTGCAGCCATTTTGTGGCTGCGGCCCTATTAGGACTCTGGTGTGCTTTCTTCACTATGACATTGGTATGATGGATCCAGAAAAGGTCCTTTGAGATAGTGACTCCCAGGAATTTAAATTTGTTCACCCTCTCCACCTCTGATCCTCTCTCTCTTCTCTTTGGCTTGGCTTCGCGGACGAAGATTTATGGAGGGGGTAAAAAGTCCACGTCAGCTGCAGGCTCGTTTGTGGCTGACCAGTCCGATGTGGGACAGGCAGACACGATTGCAGCGGTTGCAAGGGAAAATTGGTTGGTTGGGGTTGGGTGTTGGGTTTTTCCTCCTTTGCCTTTTGTCAGTGAGGTGGGCTCTGCGGTCTTCTTCAAAGGAGGCTGCTGCCCGCCAAACTGTGAGGCGCCAAGATGCACGGTTTGAGGCGTTATCAGCCCACTGGCGGTGGTCAATGTGGCAGGCACCAAGAGATTTCTTTAGGCAGTCCTTGTACCTTTTCTTTGGTGCACCTCTGTCACGGTGGCCAATGGAGAGCTCGCCATATAATACGATCTTGGGAAGGCGATGGTCCTCCATTCTGGAGACGTGACCCATCCAGCGCAGCTGGAGGATCACTGAATTGGCATATCTGGTTTTCTTTTTCTAAAATCTACTACCACCTTCTTGGTCTTGATGGCATTGAGTGCGAGTTTGTTGTTGGAGCACCATTCAGCCAAGTTTTCAATCTCCCTCCTGTATGCTGACTCCTTGCCCCCTTTTATTCAGCCCACTATGATTGTATGTTGTTGTCATACCAAGTCACACAGTCATAGGTGGAAAGCAATTAGAGCAGGTGGCTAAGTACACTGCTCTGTGGAGAGCAGGTGCTGATGGAGATTGTGGAGGAGATGCTTTTGCACTCCACAGTGATTGGCATCTGGAGGTGAGGAAATCCAGGATCCAATTGCACTCTGGGGTATTGAGGCCTGGGTCTTAGATTTTGCTTATCAGTTTTGAGGGGATGATGATATTGAGTGCAGAACTGTAGTCAATAAAGCACATCCTGATGTATGTGTCTTTGCTGTCCAGATGATCTAGGATTTTGTGTAGAATCAGTGAGATGGCATCTGCCATAGACCTGTTGCTGCGGTAGGCATATTGGAATGGATCCATACCACTGCTCAGATGGGAACTGATATGCTTCAACACCAGCCTTTCAAACGCACTCTTCTTGGGCGCTGGTACAATTGAAGTATGTTTGAAACAGGTGGGTACCATGCTTTGTCAGAATGAGAAATTAAAGATATCTGTGAAGCCACTAGCCAGTTCATTAGGGTCAGGTTTTCAGTTCTCAGCCGGGGACTCTGTTCAGACCAGATGCTTTCCATTGATTCACTCTTCTGAAGGCAGCCTGACAGTATAGGATCATCGGGGACAGGGGGTGTGCAATGGTTCCTCCTTGTTGTGGTGGTGAAATCAGGCATAGAAGACAGTGAGCTCATCTGGGAGCACTATTCTACTGGATTTGGTTTTGTAGCAGGTTATGTCATTTTGATCCTGTCACAGCTGTCGGGTATCCCTTGTTGTTTCCATTCTCGGCCAGTATCACCCAGCAGGTCATACCTGCACCTTATGTAGTGTTCTTGATTTCCAGACTTAAATCCCTGTGATCTGGCTCTCAGCAGGTTCCAGATTTCACTTTTTTCCTGGGGCTTCTGGATGGGGAAAACCCTGAAAGATTTGGTGGGGGTACAGGCATCCACAGCTGTTTTAATAATTGCGATGGCTCTGGTATCATCATTCAGATCCTCAGCTGAGTTCTCACACACTGCTCAATCTACTGATTTGAGGCAATCCCATAACAGTTCTTCACCTTCCCATGATCACCTTCTCATTGTCCTGATCTCTGGGGCTTCGTTTTGTCTGTATGCAGGTAGGAGGAGCAATACCAAGTTATCTGACTTGCCATAATGAGATCTGGGGTAAGAACAGTAGGCCTTCCTTATTTTGGTGTGCTAGTGATCAAGTGTGGTGGGATCTCTGGTACAGAAGGTCACATGTTGGTGGTAGTGGACAGAGTTTCTTGAGTTAGGCCAGGTTAAAGGTTAAAGTCATCAACTAAGATTTGTAGTATGTCGGGGTGGGTAATCTCTTGTTTACAGACCACATTATGCATCTCAGTGAGTGCCTGTTTGTAACCAGCATGGGGAAAGATGTAAACTCCGGTGAGCATCACTGATGAGAACTCTCACGATCGATGGAAAGGTCTGCATTTAATCAATATTTGGTCAAAATCAATAGAACAGGAGGTTGACATAACCCCAATGTCCATGCATCAGCTAATATTAAGCATACATTTCCACCAACTCACTTCGTCAGTATCCAAGTTCCAAGCTAGTCTGTGAACTCCTAGGTCAGATTGTCCTGTCTGGTGTGTTCTGTATTTGCAATGTCTTGGTGCAACAAATAACTGAGATTATTCTCTCCTATTTTTGATAAAGCATCTGTGCTCTGAAATCATCAATTTTATTTTCTAATGACTGTAATTTTCCCAGTGATAGGTAGAGGGTCCTGGCCCTTATGCCACATCAGTTGGCTAGTTGGATGAATGAGTGACAAATGGAAGTTGACTCTTGATGAGTCTTGAACCTTGGTAACTCAAACCAGGGCACGTCTTAAACAGTAAATGGTCAGGCCCTGGAAAGTTCCACAGAACAGAAAGACTTAGAGGTACAGGTACATAATTCCTTGAAAGTGGTACTCAGGTGGATAAATGGAAATGAAGGCATTTGGCATGTTGGGGTATCATTGGGGATGGTAATAGTGGGACCTCATGATTCAATTGTACAAGGCATTGGTGAGTAGCATGTTAAATTGTAGTCACCGAGTTATAGGAAAGGTATCAATAAATTTGAAGGGATGCAGAACAGATGCACCAGGACCTTATTGGGACTGGTAGGGTTGAGTTACAAGGAGATTTGATATTCTCTAGAGCAAAGGAGGTTAAGGGGTGATCTTATAGAGTCTTACAAAATCATGAGGGACACAAGTGAAATGAATGCAGAGTCTTTATTCCTGGGTAGATAATTCCAGAACTTGTGTGCATGGGTTTAAATTGATAGTTTTAAAGTTAGGAGAGCCCTGGGAGGCATTTTTATTTTTACTGGGGGTGGTCCATTTCTGGAATGAGGTATCAGAGGAAATCGAAGAAGTGGGTAAAATAACAACATTCAAAAGGCATTTGGACTGATTTGTAGATAGGAAGGGCTTAGAGGGATATGGAAAAATGCAGGAAAATAAGATTAGCCCAGAATGTCAACTTAGTTTTTAAAGACTAGTTGGGCTGAAGGGCCTGTGACTATAAAAGCATCCACTAGATGAATCTTGGATAAGAACCAATGGTCAATTTGTACAGCTCTCCACATCTGGAAAAATATGTTTGCTGCAGATTGTGGATCCATTTAGTGGACTGGGGCAGTGCTCCCTAGAGCCATGCACCCATATCTAACTTGATTTGACAGCAGAAGTTAGGCAGCTAGACCCTTTTATTTTCCAAACATAATTTTCAAAGGGAACATCAGAGAGCAAAGAAAATTTTGGAAATCATCCATATTATTCAGTTGAATCAGATTGGAAGGATTTAAAGGGCTTGCTGTCATCTTACATCAAGGATCATTACAAAAATTAAATGCAAAAAAATGGAGCATCTGAGGAGAACGTTACATCCAAGACATAACTTCCAGCTAGTCTAAAGGAATAAAGACCATTTGAATGCTAGATATTAATAGTGTGTGAAGTTTGATCAATGCATTGTGGAGGTAAAGAAATACAGAATGTCCAATATTAGTGACAACACTGAACAATCTCATGCCCAGGAAAGCTGTATCAGAAGTGGAAATAAGTTGAAAGGCTTGGGACTGTTGTGTAAGGCACTTGTTCAGACACCTTCAGGCATATTTACTCCACTCAAAATTTGCTCAGTCCAGTTTAAAGAGGGTACACTATGGACAGTCGATTTCACCCAGACCTATTCCTATTTGGAGGAGCTTAAAGTCTGTTGCAATCATGGGATGTAAAGGACAGGAAGGGACAGGCAGAAATGTGAGATCAGGTCTGATCACAGTGGATGGCAGACTTGGTTTTTTGCTGCTCCATCAACATTTGCCAATCTGATGGAAAGCCATTTGTGGATGTAATTCTGCTTCTCCTATTTACACCTCTTTGAGTTCCCTTGTTTCTTTACTGGCACTGTTACTGTCACCCCTTTTCCCTCACACTTCCTTTCCTCTTACTTTATGGTGTATTTTGCTGCTGACCTTCCTTTTCATTCTCTCCAATATTTCAAAACTTTCTGCGCAGCAAAAAACTTGCCTACTTCCAACTTTCCATTTCTGGTCGAAGGTCTGACCCCCACCCCCCACCCCCAAAACTGCAATTCTGTTTCTCTCTTCACACAGATGCCGCTTGATCATTTGCATGTATTTTTTCCCTGTTAGTGAGGATAAAACATTTCCAATTCCTTCACACAAGCTGTTAAATCATGTCTTCTCTTCATCACTGATTCTCAAAAGATATTCCATTAACAGCCTCCACAACTTGATTAGGTTTCACTCATTTTGGGGAAAATGTACACAAATAACCTTGAATAAAATCTGGAATGAGCACTTTAATTACACATGAATTATTTGATTATAAATTTAAAACTTTGTCCCAAACATTATGGAAGATTTATGACAATAAACCAGTCATAACAACATACTGTTCACATTGATGACATAATCACATATGCAAAATATGCTAAGAAATGACTGACCTCAAGCTAAATCATGACAGGAAATGTCTGATCTAATTGATTGATGGGTGGGACATCAAAAGGAAATGGGCAGAAAGTTCTTTATATGGCTACTTCAATGATTAAAAACTAGCACAACATTCTAATGTTTTCTAAACTAGTTTCCAGGCTTGGATTTTCTCTGCCACCTTAACGTCAATATCAAATGCCCAAAAATATGGTTTTTTTTTTCTAATTGTGATCCGCATCACAGTCAACTTTATCAGCTCTTTGTCTGCCTTAAGGTTTTGAGAATCATGTCCAAACAATGAAAATCTTGCAGGGAAACATATAACACAGTTAAATGATTACAACTACCTTTGCTATAACTCTTTGAATACAAAAATAAGATACATAATCTCAGATAAAATTATTTAATTACTGACCTTCGTAAGGATGGTCATGATGTTGTGTTATTGGTGTATTGTTTAATCCATTTTAACAATGGATTAAAAATTTATGCAAGAGAACAAATGAACAACCTTGTCTCTATTTTCCTCCACAGCACTGCAATGTGTGCACTGGAGCCGCTGAGATTTTATGGCATTTATATTGAGAAATATAATGGCAGTTCCCTGCAAAAGTGCCTGCAAGACCCAACAAAATCCCAGCCAGTCTGCAATATTATCCACTAACTTCATATACTGAATACTTTTCCACCAGCTGGTAAATACCATTGAGGTTTTTCACATCAAAATAATTGTCTATTAAGTACATAAAACTACACCATCTGTGGGTGTTCATATATATAGCCCCTTAAATGTGAAGTTAGTTTTAATTATCTTTGCACCATATGCATCAACATAAGCTTGGCACAGAGTTCTAAACTTCATTGTTATTATATTCACAATGCAATTTCTAAATTTGAAAAATATACCTGACTTTGGTTAATGGTCAACACTGAGAATTTGGGCAACAGATTACAAGAGGTCTTCTTCTCTTTGGCTTGGCTTCGCGGACGAAGATTTATGGAGGGGGTAAAAGTCCACGTCAGCTGCAGGCTCGTTTGTGGCTGACAAGTCCGATGCGGGACAGGCAGACACGGTTGCAGCGGCTGCAGGGGAGAATTGGTTGGTTGGGGTTGGGTGTTGGGTTTTTCCTCCTTTGCCTTTTGTCAGTGAGGTGGGCTCTGCGGTCTTCTTCAAAGGAGGTTGCTGCCCGCCAAACTGTGAGGCGCCAAGATGCACGGTTTGAGGCGATATCAACCCACTGATATCGCCCCTTGTACCTTTTCTTTGGTGCACCTCTGTCACGGTGGCCAGTGGAGAGCTCGCCATATAACACGATCTTGGGAAGGCGATGGTCCTCCATTCTGGAGACGTGACCCACCCAGCGCAGCTGGATCTTCAGCAGCGTGGACTCGATGCTGTCGACCTCTGCCATCTCGAGTACTTCGACGTTAGGGATGAAAGCGCTCCAATGGATGTTGAGGATGGAGCAGAGACAACGCTGGTGGAAGCGTTCTAGGAGCCGAAGGTGATGCCGGTAGAGGACCCATGATTCGGAGCCGAACAGGAGCGTGGGTATGACAACGGCTCTGTACACGCTGATCTTTGTGTTTTCTTCAGGTGGTTGTTTTTCCAGACTCTTTTGTGTAGTCTTCCAAAGGCGCTATTTGCCTTGGTGAGTCTGTTGTCTATCTCATTGTCAATCCTTGCATCTGATGAAATGGTGTAGCCGAGATAGGTAAACTGGTTGACCGTTTTGAGTTTTGTGTGCCCAATGGAGATGTGGGGGGGCTGGTAGTCATGGTGGGGAGCTGGCTGATGGAGGACCTCAGTTTTCTTCAGACTGACTTCCAGGCCAAACATTTTGGCAGTTTCCGCAAAGCAGGACGTCAAGCGCTGAAGAGCTGGCTCTGAATGGGCAACTAAAGCGGCATCGTCTGCAAAGAGTAGTTCACGGACAAGTTTCTCTTGTGTCTTGTGTCTTGGTGTCTTGGTAATAGGCAAAGAAATGGCTAATGATGTTCGAGACAGCAGGAAGGAAAGAAAAGTCTCCTATTATTTGTCAGTTCTGTGTGCCAAGGATCAAAGATTATTTACGTACAAACAGACCAATCAAATTGATTAGAGTAATCTAAATAATGATATAGTTGAGATGGAGGGTATTGGAAGGAAGATTTATTTCTGGGATCATGGGTTTGAAATGTGAGGAGTGATTGAGTAGATTAGATCTGAATTCTCTTGATTTTAGAAGAATAAAAGGTATTCACATTAAAACTTACAAAATTCATCTAGAACTTGATATGAAAGGTGCAGGAAAAATGTCTCCTCAGGCTGAGGAGTCAGAAACAAGAATCAAAGTCTCAGTATAAGCAGTATGTCATTTTGAACAGAGATTAAGAAAAGACAAGGGTGGTAAATTTTCAGAATTCTCCATCCTAAGACGTGCATTGATTTGGCCACTGATATCAATCAAGATGAAGAGATTTCTGGATGTTAAGGCAATCAGGAGACATGGGGATTGTGCATGAAAATGGTGGAACAGACTTGAAGGATTAGATTTCATCCTCCCGCTTCAAATTCTTAAGTTCTCAAAAATAGGTGTTGTTTATTGAGATATTTAAAATTATTAAAATCAACAAATAATCAAAATTTTTAAAAAAATTAAATGGATGTCACTTAAAACACTCATAATTAATTGTAAACAAGTAAAATTACTCTTTGCCTTGCAATCTTTAGATGACCCTGGAGACAGCTGTGAGATCAGTAAGTGAAGGTAATCAAAGGGAAAATGGCACTGATAAAAAGTTAGAAATAATCAGGGTGGAGAGGAGTAATGGTGAGGGGAGAAGGAAAATTGATGAGCTAGGCATGGAAGTCACTTGGGGCACCCTAAAGGCATCAATGGGTGAGTCTGAGTAAGGAGGGTTGAAACAAGGCAGATGCAGTGGACTTCCTGCAATGGCCCTGGTAGGAATGAGCTAATTCAAAAGCTCACCTCAACCTTCTGATCAACACTTTCATCAGTCCTTGTGTCCCATATTGTTCACGTGTTCAACAGAATGTCATGTATATGATGTTAAAATAAGCATTATGTGGTACTTCACCATGCCAGTCCTGTAGTCTCCATGAACTGAATACTGCCAAACATTGAATATTGTAATGTTTTATTGTGTTGTTTTTACATTTTATTGTTTGATGTATGTGCACTCAATTTCATTGAACTTGTGCAATCACAATAAAGGTTTTCTATCTATCTAACAAGATGTGTTCAGATCAAAAATCCAGGTACCACACACAAAGTAGCCAGTTAAAGTTTGCAGACACTGTGAATGTAGTGCAATACACAAAAGTGCTGGAGAAACTTAGCAGGTCATACAGGCTCCAGATAAAGCAAGGGCATAAAATGTTTGCTTCCTATGGACACTGCATGACCTGCTGAGTTTCTCCAGCACTTTTGTGTATAATACAAAGGAACCAACTCTATGTAGCAATTGAGTTGTTTTAGAAAATTCCATTGAGTGGTCCTCAACAAGGTTGTACTCTGTGATGGAACTTCAAGCCTTATCAGTATCATTTAGACCAGTGGTTCTCAATCTTTTTCTTTCCATTCTCTTCTTCTTTGGCTTGGCTTCGCGGACGAAGATTTATGGAGGGGGGTAAATGTTCACGTCAGCTGCAGGCTCGTTTGTGGCTGACAAGTCTGATGCGGGACAGGCAGACACGGTTGCCATTCACATACCACCTTAAGTATTCCCTATGCCATAGGTGATCTGTGATTAGTAAGGGATTGCTTAAGGTAGTTGAGATGGAGGGTATTGGAAGGAAGATTTATTTCTGGGATCATGGGTTTGAAAGGTGAGGAGTGATTGAGTAGATTAGATCTGAATTCTCTTGATTTTAGAAGAATAAAAGGCAGATACTGCCGGACCCAATGAGAAAGAAAAGTTTGAAAACCACTGTTTTAATTGTACCTCGTTGACTAATTATGTGCACGGTTTCATAACTCCAAAGGAAATGGGCCAATGACAAATTTTCTCAAGCAAAATATTTCAGTAACAATTGGGTCTAGAGCAGTGGTTCTCAATCTTCCCTTCCCATTCACATACCACCTTAAGCAATCCCTTACTAATCACAGAGCACTTATGGCATAGGATTTATTTAAGGTGGAATGTAAGTTTGGGGGGCAGTTTGAAAACCGTTGGTTTAGATCTTGCATCTTATTCACTGTTTAATAACTTTCTGTCCTAACTACTTTTGTTCTTCTATTGCTTTTTGAATGCACAGCATAAACATAGTTGCTTTGGAGGAAAAATTCCACTGAATGTCAAAGAATAAATTTCACATAGATTACCTTCAATGATTTTTGTTTTGCACTCATCATTTAAAGTCAGAGAATACTATTTTGTATTGATAACGGATACTCTAGGAATGCACTGTAATAAAGAGGACTGTCTTGGGAATGAAAGACAGGCAGACCATTCAGAAGAAAGATTTTCTAAAGTGAGTCATTTAATTGGCATGATATCAATTTCAGAAGGAGACAAAATCCACTGTTACATGATTCATGTTTCTTAACCTGCTGATTGAATTGTTCACTTTGTTGAAATACTCACACAATAACATGCTTTTGCCCATTATTATTGCAGGCAGTAAAATCTTGGCAGGATTATCTTAAAATCTCATTTTGTTCACTATTAGAGAAGGAAAATTGCTGTCTTGATGACACATGAAATCTAGTTGACTGTCCTCTGCCCTTTCATCCTCTACCTGGATCCATCCGCCCATTGACCATCCCTCACCTGGATCCACCAACTGCTTGCCTGCTCCTGCCTCCCCCTCTCCTTGCATCTTTAAACTGCCTATCTCCCGTTTACACTCAGCCCTAATGTGGGATCTTAACCTTGTTTCCCTCTGCAGATACTGCCGGAGCCAATGAGTTCCTCCAACAGTTTGTTCTTTGCTACATATACCATGCAAATCAAAATGGGAGTATCAATGATGTTTTCTCATGTTAATAACCTTGATGAAACATTTGAGATTATATCTTGAATTGTAGCAACTATTTTCCTTTATAATCACTTGCAGAAATTTGTATATCTTTGTTGTCTATGACTCAATCAAACAAATCTGGACTAAAGTTGAGTTGAGTTTTCCAAAGTTTATTAAACATTACATTGGTTACTATATTATTACAAGCCATTCATTAAAATTATAATTAAATGATAGTTAACTAAAAATTGTTGGAACTCTTCTAATATCTACATTTTTGTAAAACAAAGAAATCAAACTGAACGCTTATCTCAAACACGCAGAGTAAACTAGCTATGACCTTGAAGAAAGGTGTTACTAGGTGAGAGCATGAAATATGTCAACATCGACTGGCTGCTTGCTTGAAACTTGCATTTTAACCTTTACAGCATGTCATTGAAATAAGAAAAACAGAGTGATGGTAGAGGGGGAATTAAAAGATGGCAACGTGTATTATGTCAGCAAAAATATTTTAAAAAGTAGAACTTGAGGTAGAAAATTTGGGGTCTGATTGTTGTGCTTCGCCAGGCTGCGTAGTTGATTCCTTGGACGGGGGCTTGTATTGCCCATATGCACGGCCATGATAGTACGTCGGCCACCATGTTTGTTTTCTCCGGCAATGTGTTTGATGTCTGTGGAGAACTCAGATATATAGGACAGATGCCTTTGTGGTCTGGCCGACATGGGTCTGATACTTTGCTGAAAGCAAAAGTGAGCAGCTTGTGGTCTGTAAACATCAGGAACTGCCTTCCAGGAAGTACCGGAAGTGTCGGGCCACCAGGTAAACATCAGGAGCTCTCGATCAAAGGCACTGTACTTGAGCTCAGGTGGTTGGAGGTGTCTGCTGAAGAAACCAAGAGGCTGCCATTGTCTGTCAAGTAGCTGCTCAAGTACTCCCCTGACCACAGTGTTGGAGGCATCCACTTGAGGGCGGTTGGGGCATCTGTCCTTGAATGCAGCAGGAGGATGGCATGGGTTTCTGGAAAGTCTCTGATGCTTCCTGAGTCTATTCGATTTCTCTCTTTTGACCTGCTATAAGGGAGAATAAAGATCACATGATGTGGGCTGCTGCCGGTATGAAGCGATGATAAAAGTTAACCATACCCGCGAATTCTTGAAGTTCTTTTACTGAAGTTGGCTTTGAAAAAGACAAAATAGCCTCCACCTTTTCGGACAAAGGCCTGGCCCCATCTTTATTTATTCTGTGTTCCAGGAAATCGATTTCCTCTTGCCTAAATTGGCACTTGGCTGGGTTGATTGTCAAACCAAATGTGCTCAGGCAGGTGCACAATTGCCGTATGAGGACTGTATGCTCAACACGGTGGTGGCTGGTTATCGAGTTCGAAGCCCATTGCATTCACCAGTTTTTACATGGTTTGAGCAGCATTGTTCAGTCTGAAAGGCATTTTGATAAACTCGAAGAGTCCAAAAGGGGTAAGGATTGCAATTTTGGCAATGTCCTCTAGTGGATCGGGATCTTGTGATAACCCCTGATGAGGACCACCTTTGAGAATACTTGTGCCACTTGCAGGATGGCAGTGGTCCTGGATGTAGGGCACTAGATGTCTGTCTCGCTGAGGTGGTGATAATCCTTGCAAGCTCTTCAACCCCCTTGCTGCCTTGGGCACCATGTGGAGTGGGGAGGCCCAGGAGCAATGGGAGCGCCGAGCTCTTCCATTTTTAAAAACTCCTCCTTTGTGAGGTTGGGTTTTTCGGGGTGAAAGCGGCGTGCCCTGGCGTGAAAGGACAGGCCCTCCGCGAGGATGTGGCACCACACCGTGTGCTTAGGTTCTGCCGAGGTAAAGTGAGGAATTGTGATGGAAGGGAATTTGGTCACAATCCGAGAAAACGCGTTGTCGGTCTCGATTACTGAGTGTAGGTGGGGGGGGGGGGGGGCAGAAAGCTTAGTTTCCTCAAGGGAGAGGGTCTGAAAAGTTTTGGCATGCACCAGTCTATGCCCCTTGACATCCACCAATAGGGCTGTTGTACGGTCGCCAGTGTGAATTTCCAAGTTAACCGGTTGTTCCCAAAGCAGAGGAGTATGGTGCGGGTGCCAAAAGTCTGAATGTCCGAATTGTTGGCTGCCCTCAGGCCCCGGCCCACACTTACATTGCGGGTCTCACCTAGAAAACAAAGACTCGAATGCTGTTCATAGACTTCAGCTCAGCATTCAACACAACCATACTGCAGCAAGTGATTAGGAAGCTGTACCTGCTGGGCCTAAACTCCTTCCTCTGTAACTGGATCCTCGACTTTCTGACTGGAAGATCTCAGTCACTCCGGATCAGAAACAGTATGTTCAACACCATTACACTGAGCATTGGACCCCCCCAGGGCAGCGTGCTCAGCCCACTGATGTTTACTCTGCTGACCCATGACTGTTCAGCGAGATTCAGTTCTAAATGCGTCATGCATGGACGTGCCCACAGCCCTCGCTGTTGATGATGGGTGGTGTCCTGGAACAGTTGGTGAATAATACCTGGAGGCCCCTTGTCTTTTTTAGCCATCACCTATGAGTGTTTGTACTGAAGTACAGCGTGTACGATAGAGATCTGCTGGCCCTCTACCTCGCTGTCCACCATTTCCGCTACTTCCTGGAGGGACGGCCTTTCACAATCTATACAGACCACAAGGCATTGATGTTTTCCTTCTCCAAGTCTGCCGACCCATCGTCTGCCAGCCAGCAGCATCCTACATCTTGGAGTTCACCATCTCCATCTACCACCTCTCTGACAAAGAGAACATAGTCACTGATGCACTCTCCAGGCCAGCTGTTCACACCCTGTCGCACGGCATCAGCTACCACGACCTGGCTTGAGCCCAGCAATATGACCTCGTGACCCACAGTTTCAGGGCAGTGATCATGAGTCTGCAACTCCAGGACTTCCCACTGGACTCTAATCTTGCTCTGCGATGTCTGCACCATCTAACCCCGATCAATTGTCCCTGCCCAATGGATGCGAATGGTTTTCGACACGCTGCACATCCTTTCCCACCCCTACATCTGAACAATAGTGCAGATGATATCCTCCTGGTTCGTCTGGCATCGAATGAACAAAAACCTGCATGCACTGCCAAACTGTGAAGGTCCAGTGGTACACCAAGCCCCGTCTCCAACTGTTTGATGTACCCACTCGCAGGTTCCAGCATGTCCTTCTCGACATAGAGGGCTCCTTGCCAGGCTCCTGAGGGTCGTGCTACCTTCTCATGATAGTAGACAGATTTACCAGTGGCTGGAGGTTGTCCCAATCCTGGACACTACCACTAACACTTGTGCCCTTGACATTTCTCTCCACCTAGGTCTCCTGATTTGGAGTCCCAGCACACATAACAACTGATAGGGGGGCTCTATTCACTTTCGCCCTTTGGAATGAACTCTCCAAACTCCTGGGTACTCAGCTACACCGCACCAGCACCTACCATCCCCAATCCAATGGCTTAGTTGAGAGCTTTCACTGCCACCATAAGTCGGCACTGATGACAAGACTAGAGAGGCTGAATTGGGTGGACAAACTGCCATGGGTCCTCCTCGGAATTCACACAGCACCAAAGGATGACCTGTTAGCCACCTCAGCTGAGATAGTCTATGATGAACTCCAGCAGTCCTGGGCCAATTCCTGCCTTCACCAACAGAGCAGGACAGTGGCACTGCCATCATACTGGAAAGACTGAAAGACAAACTGGGATCAGTTGCACCACCACTGCCATCACGATACTGCCGCCCACCCCTCAGCTTTCCCCACTGGCCTAGACACCTGCGACTATGTGTTTGTGCAACCCCTCCAGTGTCCCCACGAAGGACTGTACCAAGTACTTCACAGGAATGCCTCCAGTTTCACTCTCGACATTGGGGGGGGGGGCACTCTGGACCACCTAAAACCAGCACACTTGGACTTG
The DNA here is from genome assembly GCF_036971445.1 of Narcine bancroftii. Taxonomy (NCBI): domain Eukaryota; kingdom Metazoa; phylum Chordata; class Chondrichthyes; order Torpediniformes; family Narcinidae; genus Narcine; species Narcine bancroftii. The sequence goes on from NC_091470.1 coordinate 256,219,573, forward strand.
CCACAGTTGGTAATGGTCCCACTGCTAACATGCAGGGGTCGGCCAACGAAGCAGGAGACCTCACTCACAATGCGCAGAGAGACCAGCGCTAGTTCTGAGGGGGGGGAGGGGTTATGTGGCAGCGCACATATTTGTAGCGGTGAACAGGCTCTGCTTGTTATGTGCAGTCAGCGCAGCAGCCGCGGCAAAGATGGCATCGCAGGTCCTTTTCTTCTGGTACCGACTAGAAGTATGCGTACACGCTTACATCAGCATAACATGAGTTCCGGTACGTAGGCGTGGGCTCCAGAGGGCGTTAAAGGCTTCAGCATGAAACTCGAAGTAAACTAGTTGTGCTTAATGAGTTCACAGCCTGTTGTTTCTTGCTGTTCTTCTTGCTGTGTTCGTGCACACACTACCACAATGTCACGTATCTACAGGAATAATTTAATCAAAATTTGAAACTTTAGAATGATAATGATGAGTATAATTGAGTTAAGATAAAGGTTTACTTAGATAACAGTAACAGTTTAAAATCCCATTATTCTTTTGCTGAATTTTCAGCTGACATTAATTCTGATAAAGCCACAATGGAATCAATTAGGAATAGAATGTTAAAAAAATAATAATTCCAATAATAACAGTTATTATTTCTGATATTCAGCTTTAAATCAACTGGTTTTTTTTGAGACATATCCAGTTTACTAAAATGCTCTCATTAACCTTTATCCTATTAAAATTTGGCCTGACATTCACATGTAAATATATCACTTTCAACCCTCCATGAAACATAGCTTTAGCATCAGCTCCTGCTATACATTAGCTTGAAGCAGCTAAAATAGGAAAGGTATAGAAAGGTGAGTCATGAGATAGGAATCGTGAAGCAGTTCCTTTTAAGAACGACATAATCATGTCAACGACATCTGTGGTCTACGTATATCTAATGGTGCAATTTTCCATAGAACTACCAGGGTTTGAATCCTGCGCTGTCTGTTAGGAGATTGTACGTTCTCCCGTTTCTGCATGGTCTTCTCTGGTGCTCCAGTTTCCTCCCCCCCTTCAAAATATACGGGGGTTGTAGGTTTATTAGGTGGCACAGGCCCATGGGCTGGAAGGGCATCTTATCATGCTGTATGTCTAAATTTTAAAATATCAGAATAAAAATCAAAATTTATTGCTACTAACGAGTCGTGAAATTTGGTGTTTTGGAGCAGTGTCATAGTGTAAACCTTCATATTATTCACATTCACTTCATATATAGCCATCTTACGATAATTACTCTATAAAAATAAAAATATTCGTGCACAAAGAGTAAGGCAGTGCCTTTGGTTCAATTATTATTCAGGAATCTGATGGCTGCAGGGACAAAGTTGTCCTTGTACCGTTGAGTGCTCATCTTTAGCTCCAGTACTTTTTCCTTTTTTTTCCAAATAAATACTTTATTTTGTAACTATTCTTTTTTACACACCGTGAACTATATCAATCAAAATACATACAAACATCTCCCTCTTAAATATACACAGTGGCATTTTCTCCCCTATTTTCCCCCTACCTTCCCTCTCCCCTTCCCACCCTCCTCCAAACCCATTAAATGTTCAACATATACAATACAATAAAACCATTAAACAATGTCATCACACAATGAAAATAACAGAGATGGCTTACCTTGGACCTCCACCCGCTAAAATGATAAAATGGTAAGAAGACAAGATGACTTGATCCAGTGTGTAAAAGTAGATGACACAATTTTCTTGTTTATTTTCATTGCGTGATGACAGTACCTTTTCCTTGATGGTTGCAGAGTGAAGAGGGAATGGCCTGGGTGGTGGGGGATTTTGAGGATAGAGGCTACTTTTTGAAGACATTGTCTCATGTAGATGCCCTCGATGGAGTGAAATCTGGTGCCTGTGATGCCACAGGCCGAGTTGACAACCATCTGGAGTTGGCGCCTCCATACCAGACAGTGATACAATCAGCCAGAATGCTCTCCGCGGTACACCTGTAGAAGTTTACAATAGTCTTTGGTGACGCACCAAATCTCCTCAGACACCTCACAAAGTATAGCCGCTGGTGAGCCTTCTTTGTGATTGCATCAACATGGAGGCTCCAGGACAGATCCTCAGAGATTTTGACCCCCAGGAATTTGAAGTTCTTGACCCTTTCCACTACTGAGCTCTTGATTAGGACTGAGTTGTGTTCCCCTGACTTGGTCCTGAAGTCCACAATCATCTTCATGGTTTTTGTGACGTTGAACACAATATTGTCGTCATTACACCATTCAGCAAGCTGATCTATCTACCTCCTGTATGCTTCCTCATTGCCGTTTGTTATTCTGTCAACAACTGTGGCATCATTGGTTGAACTTGTAGATGTGGGTATATAGCAAGTAGAACAGTGAAGTAAGCATGGATCCTTGGGGTGCACCTGTGTTTATAATCAGTGAGGAGGAGACGTTGTTTCCAATGAGAAAGTCAAGGATCGAGTTGCAGAGGGGAAAGAGAGGCCTAAAGTTTGTAGTTTCTTGACCAGCACTGAGGGAATGATGGTGTTGAAGGCCAAGCTGTAGTCAATGAAGGGCAGCCATATGTATGTAATTCTCTTTTTGAGGTGATCAAGAGCTAAGTATAGAGCCAACAATATTGCATCTGCTGTGGATTGTGACAATAGGCGAATTGCAGTGGGTCCAGATCTTTGCTTAGGTGCATATTAATTCTGGCCATGACCAGCCTCTTAGAGCATTTCATCATAGTAGAAGTTAATGCTACTGGGCGGTAGTCGTTGTGGCAGCTCACGCTACTCTTTTTGGGTACCAGGATGATTGACGCCCTTTTGAAGCAAGTGGGAACCTCTGACTGCAGCAATGAGAGGTTGAAATCTCTGTGAACACCCTGGGTAGTTGGTTGGAATAGATTTTCAGTTCCCTGCTAGGTACGCCATCAGGGCCTGATGCCTTGCAAGGGTTCACCCTCTTGAATTATGTTCTGATGTCACCCTCAGAGACAGATATCACAGAGCCCTCAGCCTTTTCAGGGATTCTGGTAGGCAAAATCCTGGACATTTAAATTAAAAAAAAAATTAAAATAAAAACATTAGATTCTCCCCAATATCCCATTATATATTCAGTGGATGATCAGTGGAAATTCTGCAAAAATTTCACTGATAGCCTTTCAATTCTTTATCTAAGCATCTACAAAGGGCATGGAGGCGATAGGAAAGTTGTAAAAACACACTGAAATGCTGGAGGAACTCAGACGGTCTTTTCAGCATCCATAAAAAGCAAAGATGTTTTGCTGACATTTTGGGCCTGAGCCCTTCTTCAAGGAAGAAGCAAAATGAGCGAGAAACAGGAAATCTTCGAAAGTTTCAGAATTTGCATAATGCTGGCTGGGGAGAAATCCAGACCAACACAAGGTGTTAATTGGATAAGATAAGGGCAGGGATGAGAATTTATCATATTTGTGTGAAAGGAGACTGGGAAGGGCGAAACATTGCTGGGGAAGGGAATGGGAGAAGAAGTGAGAGGGGGGTTTAATGAAACTAGTGTAGTTGATATTAATGCCATCTGGTTGGAGGGTGCCAAGTAGGAAGATGAGGTGTAGTTCCTCCATTTTGTGGGTGGTCTCAGTCTGGCAGTACATAAGACCATGGACAGACATGTCAGCAAGGGAATGGGATGGGGAATTGAAATGGGTGGCCACTGTGAGATCCATGCTATTGCGGCAGACAGAGTTGAGGTTCTCAACAAAGTGATCTCTCAGTCTGCAGCCAATCTCCCCAAAGTAGAGGAGACCACAATGGGAGCACTTGAATGCAGTAGGTGACCCCCTCAGATTCACAAGTGAAATGCTGCTTCACTTGGAAGGACGATCTGGGGCCCCGAATAGTGGTGAGGGAAGAGGTGTGGGAGCAAGTGGAGCATCTCCTGCGGTCACAGGGATAGGTCCCAAAGGGAAGATTTGTGGAGAGGGAGGAGTGGACAAGGGAGTCATGGAGGGAGTGGTCCCTCCTGAAGGATGAGAGGGGAGAAGGGGGGTTATGTAACCAGTGGTGGGATCATGTATTAGGTGGCGGAAATGGCAGAGGAGGATGTATTGAATGTAGAGTCTAGTGGGGTGGTAGATGAGAACAAGAAGAATCCAGTCCTTTTTGCGTGTGGGGATGGAGGGGCCAGGGCAGATGTGTGGGTAATGGAGGATATGTGGGTGAGTGCCAAGTTGATGGTGGTAGAGGGAAAGCCATGTTGTTTGAAGAAGGAGGACATCTCTGATGATCTGGAATGAAAGTCTGGGTGCAGATGCAATGGAAATGGAGGAATTGAGAGAAGGGAATGGAATTTACAGGGGACATGGTGTGAAGAGGTGTAGTAGAGGTAGCTGCGGGAGTTGATGGGTTTATACAAGTTGTCTGTCAAGAGTTTTTCTCCCTAGGTGGAGATAGTGATTGAGGAAAAGGAGAGAAGGGAGCGTGTTGCTTGAGATGGACTAAGTGAATTTGAGGTCAGGGTGGAAGTTGGCAGAAAAGAGGCTGAAGTTAATGAGCTCATCATAGGTACAAGAAGCAGCAACAAAGTAGTCATCGATGTAGCGGAGGAAGAGTTGAGGGGCCTTGCCTGTGCAGGCTTGTAGAATGGATTGCTCCACATAGCCAGCAAAAAGGCAGGCATAGATGGGGCCCATGACTACCCCTTTGACCTGGAGGAAGTGGAAGGAGTCAGATGAGAAATTATTGAGGGTGAGGACAAAATCTGCCAGCCAGAGAAGGGTGGTGTTGGAGGGGGACTGGTTGGGTCTATTGTCTAGAAAGAAATGAAGTGGCTTGAGGCCCTCATTATGAGGGTGGAGGTGTATAGGGTTTGGATATCCATGTTAAACATGAGGGGATCGAGTTCAGGGAACTGGAAGTGATGGAGGGTGTATGAAGTGTCCCGGATGGTGGAGGGGGATTTGACCAGAAGTGGACAAAAAAGAGTCAAGGTAAGCAGAGACCAATTTGGTAGGGCAGGAGCTCATGGACACGATGGGTTTGCAGAGACAATTGGGTTTGTGGATCTTAGGTAGGTAGTAGAAACAGGTGGTGTGGGTTAGGAAACACAGAAGGTGTGCCAGGATGTGACCAGAAGTGATGAGTTCATAGATGGTGCATGATGCAGTGGTTTGATGAGTTTTGGTGGGGGCATACTGGGGGCTGGTGGAGACTGTGGTCAAAGGATTCACACCAGGCTGCAAAATGCTGGAGACTGGCTGAAGGGATACCAGATATTGGAACCAAGAAGCAAAGGATTGTATCTGGAGCTCATGTTGGCAATGATTTGCACTGGAGTCTGTGTGGCTGTAGAGGCTGCAGGCATGCTGGAATCGAATCCATGGACACTTGTTGACTCTGAGGGACTCTCTTTTGCTTTTTTCCATGACTTTAAGAGGCACCTGGCAATTTCTCTTGATGGAAAATCTGTCTGCAGGCTAAATGCAATTTCATGTAATATTGCACTATTTTTATTACAATAAAGGAATCTTGAATCTTGAATCTACCAGCTCCAATCTCCAGTGGCTTAGATATTGGTGGTCCAGCTGCATCAACTTCATTATCTATTGTCAAGTTCCTGCCTCACATATCCAGCATCTGGGTTTAATCCTGACCTCTGCCTCTTTCTGTGCAGAATTTGCACATTCTCTCTCTGACCACCTGCAAGTGCACCAGTTTTTGCCACATCCCAAAGACAAACAAGTTGGTAGATGAATTGGCTACAATAAATTGCCCCATTGAGTTGGTATGTGGCAGTATCTCATTCATTTCTCCACACCTTTTTTTTATTATTAATGCTACTTTTTTTTTTAGCTCTTCATTCACTTTGGATCTTTGATTGCCTCTGTTTCTAAAAGGCGTAATATATGGTTTGTGAAGATACAAACAAAATATTTGTTTAATTTCTTTGCTATTTCCTTAATTCTGAAGATAATGTCTTCTACCCCAGTCTGCAAATCTTGTTCTATTAATGTAGCTACGATAAACCTTTTGACAGATTTTCTGTTTGAGACTAAGGGTTAGACCATTGAGGAAAGGGATGAGGAGAAATTTCTTCATGCAGGAGGTGGTAAACCTTTCGAGTTCCATAACTGTACAAGCTCAGTTTTTAGTCATGCAAAACAAAGATCAATAGATTTCTGTGGGGTGGGGGGGGGGGAGTCATGTGACGCGGAGGACATAGGACATGGGATCCTAACACTCCCGAGAAAATACAAGAAAATGATTGTTTAAATGCAGTAAACAAAGATTAAGATATGAAGGAAGAATATAAGAATAGTCCATTTGCCTTTGAAGAAAAGTGTTGTTGCTTGAGCGGGTGAAGGTGTTGTTCTTGGAAGTGAAGAGAGGTCTTTGGTGCAGAGAAACTTTGGATTTGGAGTGATGACCAGGGCCCATCAGAGAGTTAAGTTGTTGGGAAGAGCAGAAAAGGCGCCAAGAGCCTTTGCAAAACCTTTAGAGAGATCCCAAGAGACTTCACTATTGGATTGTTATTTATAAAAAGGCAACAGATGAAAGAACTCATCGGTGATGCAGGCTGTGTGGAATGGAACTTGCTATTCTAAGATGGTATTGTGATTTTGCAAGCAGAGAGAGAAAAACAGGCTTTTTCTCTGAGTGAGAGAGAGAATTCTGCAGTTTTACAGTCAGCAGCAACAGCTGGGACTGGAACAGGACAAGCTGGAAAGCTTGTGGAAAAACCCCATTTGGAAGATGGGTTGTGAGTGCTTAGTTCAGCCTGGTCAAAGCCCTTGAAATAAGAGAAACAAAAAAGAACTCTATGGTGACCTGAAAAAAAGAGGTTATCATCTGGAAAACCCTGATGGGGCAAGTTTCCTTGGCAAGACACTGAAGTCACTGGTTACAAGGAATCAGTTGTTGGTGTCCAGCGAACAAATCTCTCCCTGAAAACTGGCAAGAACCTTTCTGAGTGGTAACCATTTACTTTTCAAGTGCCAAAGCCTGGTGAAATTCATAAATGTTAAATTCTGTGCACAGTATAAGAATTGCCTGCAACCAGTGAACTTGGAGGAATGAGAAGTGAGATTGGACTGTGAACCAAAGAACTTGGAGCATTTGGAATGTTGGCCTTCATAAATAGGAGTATTGAATTCAAAAGTAGGGAGGTTATGATGAAATTGTACAAGGCATTGGTGAGGCCAAATTTGGAGTACTGTGTACAGTTTTGGTCACCAAATTATAGGAAAGATATAAACAAAATAGAGAGAGTGCAGAGAAGGTTCATGAGAATGTTGACAGGATTTCAAGGTTTGAGTTACAGGGAAAGGTTGTGCAGACTGGGGCTTTTTTCTCTGGAGCGTAGAAGATTGAGAGGGATTTGATAGAGGTGTTTAAGATTTTAAAAGTGACAGACAGAGTAAACGTGGATAGGCTTTTTCAATTAAGAGTGGGGGAGATTCAAACTAGAGGGCATGGTTTAAGATTGAAGGGGGAAAATTATAAGGGGAACATGAGGGGAAATTTCTTTACGCAAAGGGTGGTAGGGATGTGGAATGAGCTTCCGACAGACGAGGTCAAGGCGGGATCATTGGTTACATTTAAGGAAAGACTGGATAGTTACATGGATAGGAGAGGACTGGAGGGGTATGGACCGGGTGCTGGTCAGTGGGACTAGGAGGGTGGGGATTTGTTATGGCATGGACTAGTAGGGCCGAACTGGCCTGTTCTGTGCTGTAAGTGGTTATATGGTTATATGGTTATAACTTTTCTGAACTTACATACACATTACATACACGTACTCTTAGTAATTAGAAGGGGGTTAAGTTAATTGTTAATTGTAATAAGTTAAAGTGTGATCCTGTTTTCATGTTTAATGATAATAAAAAAATAACTTTTGTTTAAGTAGCCAATTGTACAGGTGAATATCTATTGCTGCGAGGTTTTTTGGGTCCTCTGGGTTTGTAACAGAAGGAGAAACAATATTAAGATTGTTGGTGTGGAGGAAGAGAAGGAAAACATGACATGATTCAGTTTCTCCAAGGTTGGACACTGAAGGTTCTGGGGTTAAATAAATTTGAAGGCCCAAATGAAATTGAAAAAGCACATAGAGCCCTCAGGCCCCAGCTGCAATCAGATGAGAAACCCTGCTCTCTAGTAATCAAAATATCGAGATAAGGAAAAGATTTTAGCCTAGCAGCAGAAAAAGTAAAAATAAGGAGTCCACTTGAATATCATGGTTCGAAGGTTTTCTTTCATCGGGATATTACTACACAGTTGTTGGCCAAGAGGAGACAGTTTAATGAAGTTGAGAAAAGCCTTTGGGAAAAGGGATATAACTTTACATTACGTTATCCAGCGACGATGTAGATTATACTGCCGGATGGCAAAAATAATTTTTTTATGGATTGCAAACAAGCATCAGATTTTGTGGAAACTTTGCCTTTTAATGGGCTGAGTAAATATGAGGGATTTATTTGGAATGAGGCAATGGGGTAGTAAATTAGAAGCTTTGTATTGATGTAAACTGGGAGGAGAAGGGTGCGAATGATCATCTAAATGAAGTTAACAAAGACTAAATATAAGGGAAGAATATGTCCATTTACCCTTAATATGCCTTTGAAGAAAAAAATTATTGTTGCTGGAGCGGATGAAGGTGTTGTTTTAAATATGAAGAGATGACTTTGATTCAGAGAATTTCAGATCTGGAGTGGTGACCAGGTCGCGTTAGAGAGTTGAGTTGCTGGAACAGCAGCAAGTTTGATCAGCCTTTTGGATGGACAAGATGGTGCCGGGCCAAGAAAAATGGATTCTTTAAATAAGATCAAATTATTGAATTTGAGTGAGACAATTGATGTCAGTGACGAATGGAAGTTTTCTTCACGGTTTTGTCAATTTATGGAGAATTTGAAAATCATTTAGCAAGATTTATGAAATAAGGATGAGAGGGCAAGGGATACATGTTACATTACCCAGCAATGATGGAAATAGTACTATCAGATTATAAAATAAATTTTTATAGATTATAACAGGCATTAGATATTGTGGGAACTCTGCCTTTTAATAGGGCAGAGTTAATAAGAATGAGGTAACGGACCAGTAAATTGGTAATTTTGTTTTGATATAATACCTACAAAGTGAAGGGTGTTGGAGTCCATCGTCCACTGTTCATGGGCTCATTGTGGAGGGGGGGATGGTGCTATATCTCTAAGTGCCAATAAGGGGGATGGGGGCTTCTTTTCCTTTTCCTTTTTTTCTCTTTTTTTCCTTTCTACTTGTAAAAGCCTTGTATGATTAATTGTGAATGAAATGTATGTAATGTAATTGGTTGCATGGCATCTATAAATATATATTAAAAAAATAGATTTCTGAGCATTGCAGGAATCTCCCCCATCTTCAAACAGAAGGGGGAGAAGGAGAGTGTCAGGAATTGGAGGCCCATAACATGGTTAAACGTTGACTCCAAAATCCTGTCCAAGGCTATCGCCAGAGAGTCAAGTCTGCCCTGGGGCAGATAATCCTGCCAGCCCAAACCTGGATGGTTCTGGGCAGGAAAATCTCTGACAGCCTCACGCTGCTCATGGGTACTCTCATCTATGTGCAGGAGATGGGGGTGGACACCTGCTTGGTTAGCTTAGACCAGGAGAAAGCTTTTGACAGGATATTGCACACATACATGTTAGACATGCTCTCCAAAATTGGCTTTGGGGAGGGAATCCAAAATTGGATTAAACTGCTCTACACGGACATCCATAACACAGTCCAAATCTATAGATGGGAAATAGATAATTTCCCCATCATATCTGGAGGTAGGTCAAGTTGCCCACTCCCTCCAATGTTACTTGTGTGCTGCATAAAGTCCTTTGCTGAATCCATCAAGAAGGATGAGGGCATGAGAGGAGTGACATTGCCAGGCAGCGAAAGCACTCAGGTCAAGCCCTCCCTGTATATGGACGAAGTTGCCATCTTCTGTACGGACCCACAGATTGATCAGCATCTGCAATTTGAGTCCATATCAGATGCCAGGGTAAATGGGAAGAAGAGCGAGGCAATGCTCTTCGATAATTGGTCTGATTGGTCCACCATCCCCTTCACAGTCAGATCTGTCTATGAGTTGGGGATCTGGTTTGGAGAGACTGAGATGTGCAACAAGAATTGATCGGAGCGGATTTCAAATCTCCACCAGAAATTGGGTCTAAGATCATAGTGCTCCCTCTCAATCATAGGGAAAAATCTGGTCTTCAGGTGCAAGGTGCTCTTTGTTCTGCTATATGTAGCACAGGAGTGGCCCACCCTCTGCACCTCTGACCTGGCAGTCACCAAAGCAATTTTCAGGTTCGTATGGGGATTCAAGTGGAAAGAGTCATCGCGGTTGTGTGCTTACATGAGCTGGAAGTAGAGTCGGTTGCCGGTGGTGATGTAACCGGGTGATGCATGAGTGAAGTAATGCTCAAGCGTAGATCAGCATGGGGGAATGTGAACCGCCTGGTGAATCATGCACATGTGGAGGTCACAGGAGGAGGTGTTAGGAGCGATACAGGAGGAGATTAGGAGTGATGAGATCAACTGTGGTGGAGAGCCAATGAAAAGGACAGGGAGCTTTGGTGAGAGGTGTTTTATGGGAATAAGAAGAGTGATTGTCGTGGAGAAGAATAAAGAAGGTCAATACCATTTTTGTGCTAAAGACCCTGTTAGTCCACACCACTTCTAAGTATAAATGGAAAGTTATGAGGATAAAACTATTACAGGGAGCAGTCGGGGAGGTCAAACTTGAGGTTCTCTCTTTTTTTTAACCAACAATGTGCAGGCATGGTTTTCGATCCCTGAGGCACATTTCTCCTTACTAAATGTGATGAATTAGAAGACAAAATTTGGTTTGCTTGTGGCACAACTGCCAGAGCAGATTGTGTGTGAAATGGAAGACATTCTAATTAATCCAGCCGACAACTTCCCATATGACATCCTGGAGGCTGCTATTTTGGAGTGAACTCAGCAGTCCCAAGAACCTAGCATTTCTGAACTGCTAGGCAGCAGAAGGCCATCACAGATGCTGCGAAGATGACACAGGCTGGCTGGAGAAGAGCCGATTGAAGGAGAAGTATGGAAGCAGAGATTCCTCCACAGTTTGCCTCCTGACATTCAAGGACACCTGGTAAATGTCTTTTGGGTGTCCACCCTTGATGAATTAGTGAGACATGCCAACCTTGTTATGTCCACGACCTCTGAAATGTAGCTAAAGGCCTTAACAAATGCCCTCAGTCAGCGGGAGGAAACAAAGCTGAAACAACAGGCTACAGCACCCAGTCAGCAGAAGACAACTGAGTGGGAGGAGCAAATGTCAGCACTCAGTGCGCAAATCAAGGCTTTAACTACCCAACAAATTAGCCCCACCCCCGTTTCTGGCCCTTTTGAAATCGTGTGGGTTGGGGAGGCAGCAGAAGCAATGGACAGTGTCTTTGTTGCGAGCACTAGAAATGTGGCACTGCAGTCTGGTCACGCCAGCCACCTTGCAACTTCTATAAATGATGAGCCCCGGCAGAAGAGGCAACTACTGCTCATGGATGATTCAGCCACCATCTTTTCCTCAAAGACCATCTCTCAGGTGGTCAATTTCTTGTTGATTCCAGTGCAGAAATTTCTGTGGTTCCTCCAACTCCCCAAGACCACAGACACGCTATTAGGCCATGTGTTCTGTCAACCGTAAACAATTATCATATTCAGGCATATGGCCAGAGGTCACTCATGATGGAGTTTGGTCTCAGTGAGCTGTTTCTGTGGGCTTTCATGATCACCAATGCAGTGAATTCCATCATAGGGAACGGATTTTCTGTCACACTTTTCGCTGCTGGTGGACTTGAAGAATCACTGGGTCTGGACTGCAGCCCTCGTATGCAAATATGCTGCATTTTTAATTCTTCGGATATGTCTCCAACCTAGCTTCTGCCCTTCCTTCGGATTGCTCAAGCATTTCCCTCACTTGGTAACCCCGTCATAACAACACAGCGGCATCAAATATGCAGTAACCCACTACATAGAAAACGGGGTCCTCCAGTTGCAGTATGTGCTCATAGATTTCCCCCAGTTTATCTTAAGATTGCAAAAGCTGATTTTGAACACATGCAGGAGCTGGGAATAATTCATAGATCCTCACAGCTGCTGGGTGTCACCGCTGCATATGGTCATGAAGGCTCCGGGGGATTGGTGGCCGTATGGTAATTACCATGTGCTGAACAATGACACCATCCCTGACCGATTCAACATTCCAAATTTACAGCAAACCTGCTCGGCAAGCAGATATTTGCAAAACTTGACCTGGACCACATTTACTATCAGATTCTGGTGGAACATTCTGATATTGCCAAGATGGTGGTGATTACTCCGTTCGGCACATTCAAGTTTCTTTGAATGCCATTTGGTTTGTGGAATGCATCTCAAATATTCCAGCAGTTTATGGATCTCACACTCTCCGGCCTCAATTTTGTGTATACTTATAGTGATAATGTTGTTATGGAAAGGTTGATAAAGAGAAACACAAGGACCATCTTATGACACTGTTCCAGAGACTTGATGAATTTGGCATTGAAATCAAACTGACTAAATGCATTTTCAGTGCCGACAAGCTTTCATTTTTGGGACATAAAGTTACAAAGGACGGTATCTTGTCAGAGGAAGCAAAGGTATGAGAAATTTGTGTTTTTCCTATTCCCATTAAGTTCACCCAATTGCAACATTTCTTATGGATGATGAATTTCTACTGCCATTTCGTGCTGAATGCAGCAGAGTCTCTCTTATCCCTTACCAACCAACACAAAGGGTCAGATAAATCGGCTTCTAAAAGACCATTGTGTTTGCACAAATATGCCATTTGTGCTTTCAATAATGTGAAGACTGCACTTGCAGATGCCATGATGCTTGTATGCCAGAAGCCCAACACTCTCTCCTACCATGGATGCTCCATCAGCGCTGTGGGAACTGTGTTAGAACAAAGAGTTGGTGGGAGGTTGAAGCCTCTGGCGTTCTTTTTCAGCTAAGCTTTCAACTGGTCAGGTGAGTTACAACACGTTCAGACATGAACTCCTCGCCATCTATCTCACAGTGAGACACTTCTGTTTTTTGGTGGAAAGTCACCCTTTTACCATTTATGCAGACCACCAATCTCTTACACATATCATACAAACAAGCGCGCACCATTAATCACCACATGAAGTTCGGCACTTGATTTCATCTTACAACTTTCTTGGGACATATGCCACATCTGAAGGAAGGTAAAAGCAGTGGTTGACACCTGATTCAGGTGGGACATAGAGGCCTTAATACAACAATTATCATCAATTTCACAACCATGGCTCATGCACAACACACTGATCACAATCTCATCCAGTACTGCCAGGTCTACACAGTTCTTCACATAAAAGACGTATGCCTGGATGACACAGGTAAAACATTAGCTTGCTACTTTTCCACAGGTACACCCGGTCCTTTTGTACCTGCATCAATGAGGTTTTCAGTGCTCTTCATAACCTTTCTCATTCAGGCAGGAGAGTATTGGTCAAGTTGATTATGGAACAGTTTACATGGCCTCACGTTAAGTGGGATGTCAGATTATGAGCAAAGACCTGCTTGCTATGCCAGTGTTCTAAATGGTCCAGACACTCAAAATCCAGACTTGAAGATTTTCCTGTTCCTGATTCTCATTTCGCACGTGTGCATCTGGTCTTGGTCGGTCTGCTTCCACCATCAAGGGGATCACATGTGAAAACCGAGCCTCCAGGTGTCAAGAGGCTTTTCCTGTCACTGATATATCTGCTGGGACTCATTGCTCGGACTTTCTTGATCGCTGGATTCTGGCCACCATTACAATGGACCGAGGGTCTCAGTTCAAGTTGGCACTGTTCCAAGCTCTCACTGATCTTTTGGGCACCACCCACATCCGGACTTTGGCCTATCATCCGTAGACCAAAGGCCTAGTTGAGCGTTTCCGATGCCAATTGAAAACAGCATCTGTCTCTATGGATTGAATATTTGGCCATGGCCCTCTTTGGCTTGAGTACTGCCATAAAAACTGACCTTGGCTGTTCAGCTGCAGAGTTGGTATATGGCACCACACTGATTCTGCCTGGTGAATCTGTTGATTCATGAATGGTGATTGCACTGTATAAACCGTCTAATTATGTCGACTGCCAATGGGAAAGCATGTGATTGCTCAGACCAACACCTACGCGACGTGTCAATTGCTGGATGTTTTACAACACTGCACATGTATTCGTTTGACATGACACTGTTCACCAACCACTTCAGTCTGTTTACAATGACCCTCACAGGTCATACAGTGCCACCCAAAAGGTTTTGTGTTCCAGCGGAATGGGAATGCTGACTCGGTCTCCATTGACCATGTGAAGCTGGTGTATGTCAACGATCTGCTTTCTTCGCGCGACCAACACTGAAGAAACAGCTGGAACACCTGCTCGTCAGATCATCCACTGCCTGCCTTGTGGTACCAGACTAAATCAGGCTGGAATGTCAGGTAATGGGACAGATCCATTTAGTCGCCTCCTGACAAGATTCAGGGCTGGAGTGGGGGAGCTGTCGCGGTCACATACTTATATGGGTTGGGATTAGAGCGGGTCATCGCTGGTGATATATCTGGGGTAATGCGCAAGAGAAGTAACATTGATGTGTGGGTCAGAACAGGGGAATGCGAACAACATGGTGAACCTTGCACATGTGCAGGGTCTCAGGAGGAGGAGTTTAGGAACATCGCGGTCAACTGCATGCTGGAGAGCCAATCAAAAGGGCAGGGGTCTTTGGTGAGAAGTGTTTTATGGGAAGAAGAGGGCAGTTGTGGCAGAGAAGAATAAAGAAGTTTGACACCATTTTTGTGCTGAAGAAAGAGTGAGTGTGTTCTTTTAATTGTGTGTATATCATTTAATTTACTGTCACTATAGGGTCCATGTCGCCAGAAAATGGTGGCAAGGGCATACCCAGTGTAACCTCATCCTGATGACCCTCATTGTGTGTGGCTGCATCAGGCTGTGCGTGGAACCAAAGTACGAGGGCACTAATGTGCTGAGGTTCTACCTGTCCTGAGTGCTGTGAAGGATGGGCCTGGCCCCATTGCCACGCAATGTCCTAGTCAACTGGACTTTGCCATGGTACCTATCCTTCATGAAAAAGATTTTCTAGACCAACATTTTTAACCACAAGACCATCAGGCAGAGGATTCGATGAACCCGGAGGGGTGGTTCCCTGAGCAGTCCGTCCATGTCATCTGGCGGAATGCCTCATTGCGGTGCTCACAAACAACCACCAGAACTTGGCCTGGCTGGTGGTGAGAGGAGCCCTCCCAGTCAAATCCTTTCTGTACTACCAGGGCATCACTCACAATGCATGTTGTCCTTGAGATGACTGCAGTGAAGTAGAGACTGTCACCCACCACTTTGCTGAATGCAGATTCGCTAAGAGTGTGTGGAGAAGGATGTCAAGGTCCTTGTCATGGTTTATCTCCAGCAGCAGGGTGACAGAGGACTCTCTGATTTACAAGCTGTCGAAGGGGGTGTACACAATCAGGTCATCCAGAACTGCTCAAAGACTATCACCTTGGTGAAAAATGCCCTATGGTCGGCACGAAACATGGTGGTCTTTCAACATAGAGATGTCGATGTGAGAATGCTGCTGACTGACACAATTCATTCTGCAGGGATAAATGCTGAGGATCACACTGAGGCTTGGTGCAGTCAATACGAGGGCACTGTGGGGAAGGACCACAATTTAGAGATTCCAATCAATGAACATTGAGGGGCTGAGTCTGAGGGGAATTCCTTCAAAGACCCGAGAGGAGAGAAATGACAAGGCACCACGGTGGTGGAAATGGTGTACCTATATAGAAATGAATGCAACAATGTACATGATGAAAAACATGGACATGAAACTAAGACTTTGAACGGTTTTCTTTTTGTATATAATTTATTGTGTAAACCAGTCACTCGGCAACCGCTGCCATTGTGTTGCACCACCATACTCGTGGTAGCAGTCTGCACATCACCAACCCCTGGTCACAATATTGAAGAAGCTCATACACGCAGCACCAGCAAGATTACAGAGGATGATGCTCAGGCTCCAGAAATACAATGTTACCCTAGTATACAAGTGCGGAAAAGAGATGCACCTAGCTGACACTCTGTCTCGTGCCCCCAGAGACAGGTTGAGGAGGAGGAGGACAATTTTGACATGATGATAGTTAATCACATATCCTTGTCTGGAGGAGCTAAGGAGACACACAGCAGAGGACGCTATTTAAAGACCCTTGGCACTTTCATCAAGGGTGGTTGGCTGAACAAGCAGTGCAGTCTTCCACCAGCAGCGCCCCCTACCTCCTGTTCCGTGATGAGCTGCTCATCGAGGAAGGGATCGTAATGAAAGGCAGAGAACTGTGATTCCCAACTCGTGGCGGAAGACATATCTCAACATCCTGCACAGGGGACATCCTGGTGCGGAGGAAACAAAAAGGAGGGCCAGGGACATAGTGCTTTGGCCTGGGATTACTGAGAACATTGACCAAGGGGTGCAAGCTTACTCGGTGTGCAACAACACTAAGCCATACCAGCAGAAGGAAACATTGCAGCTTCAGCTGGTTCCAGACTTACCTTGGTCAATTGTGGTAACCGACAATTTTGAGTGGCAATGTTAGCAATACCTAGTGTTGGTTGATTTGTATTTGGGGTGGTACAAAATAGACCTGTTACGTGATGCTACTTCCACAGCAGTCATCACCAAGTTGAAAAGGCATTTCTCAGTGCATGGAGCACCACACACTCTGTTGTCAGTTAATGGCAGATAGTTTACGAGTCAAAGATTTAAGGGCTTTGCAGCGGAGTGGGGCTTCACCCACATCACCAGCACTCTGGAATATCCACAATCTAATGGATTGGCTGAGAGAGCTGTAAGAAGTGTGAAACAGCTCATGGAAAATTCCTACAGGGAGAAAATGGATGTATTCCTCAATCTGCTTAACTTGAGTAACATCCCTTGTGACATCATGCTTGGGTCTCTGGCGCAGAGACTGATGTCGAGACAGACATGCATGACCTTGCCTCTGGCAAGGAAGCATCTGGAGCTCCACGAGATCAAGGCCCAGCTGTTGAACAAAAGACTGTCTCAGAAGCAGTGCTACGACAAGATGAGCTGACCACTTGAGCCTTTGACAGAAGGAACAAGTCATTAGGGTGAAAACTCACAGGGCTATGACCGGACTGCCATGGTAGAAGAAATCTACCAGGAATCAAGGTCATACCTGGTTCAATCGGAAGGGAAAGTAAACTGATGACACATCCTTCCTGTAAGGGAGCCGGTCCCAGTTCAACGTGATCCTGACGAGACTGTGAGAACACAGATTTGAGCCTAAAGATAGTAGTACTCCCTTAGTAGACACACCTGAAATAAAAGAAAGTACACATTCTCAGGCTGAGGTACCACAGGCCTCTACCTCCACAGAGGGCTATTACAGGACACATCTGTAAACCGAACCCCAAGTACAAAGACTGATCCACATTGGTTGTGTTCGTTGTGTAATGTTAACTTGAGAACTGTGTTATGTTGGTGGTTACTAAAGAAAGGGGATATAGACCAGTCGCTTGGCACCCACTGCATTCGCGTTTTGTACTTGCAGTCTCCACATTCGGATTGGCGGGCTGGAGTTCAGTGGAGTCCGGGCACGGTACGGCCACCATGTACAGAGCTCCCACTTACCTGTAAATAGTATTAAATTGTTATTGTTATAACCTCTCCTCTTGAATCAAGTCGTAACTACCACCTCGACAAACAAAGTCTATTTTTGGTAATAAAAAAAATTGAAGGTATCAAGGGAAATGGGGTTAGATCATGAAGAGTGTTGAGATGGAAGAGAAACAATTAAGTCACAGCTGAGAGCAATCAGCTAAAGACAGCAACAACCATTGTTTTATTTTGGGTCTATATGACTGTGTATATGCACTAGTTCACATCAGATTAGTGAGGGATGATTTATTATTGTAGATTTAATTTTAGTGTTTATATTTTCCAGTTAAAGTCCTTCGCCAAAACCTGCAGGATGTTTTGCTCAGGCACATTGTGATAAAATGCCTCTTTATGCAAGAAATATCTGGTTGATTGAGAATTGTCACAGTATGAATTTTAACTTTCCCTTCTCTTAAACACAACACTTGAAACAATTTTAAACTTTATTGGCATTGCTCAAGTCATAGCAGGCAAATTATTTACATTCAAGTACATCCTCTGTCAACAGTGTGGATCAATAATAGGATCCAAGAGAAAATCTTCCTCTATTCTACTGCCTGCAGGGGTCTTTAAAGAAAAGAACCATATACACATTTAAAAACGAGAAAAGGACTTAGATGTGGAATTCAAAATGGATTTGACCAGCCTAGAGACCATCAGCAAATTGCATTTATTTATGAACAGCAAATGCTAAGGACAAGCATTGAAGTTTTTCTTATTAATTCTCTTTAAGTTCATTTGGCTGATTTACAGTTAAACCTAGGTCTTAGCTGCACAAGTTTTCCGGCATATTTACCATTGTATCTGCACTTCTTTCTATAAACGCTCCAGCAGCATTATTATGGGGAAAGCGAACGAGATCAGCTATTCTTCTAACTGTCCAATAAACCTGTACTTTGAAAGATTTGGATTTTTATTAGGTATGCAACACTGGTTCTCAAAGGAAAAAACACAGAGGTCTGAATCCTTTCTTTTTTTGATGCAATGTGGATATGTTGTCAAGTTATAAGGGTAGGTAGTTGACCTAATTCTAAGAATGTTTATTCATTCATTATTATCATTGGTTGGAGTGTGCAGACCTTTTGTGATAGATGTATTCCACACTTTGGGCGATGTAATGCACCATGGCACTCTGCACCGGCTAATCAATGTGTATGCCTCACCCATGTTGAATGAGAGGCTGGCTGCCTTCCAGCGGATGCCACTATTGCTGGGATGTCCCATTTGGTCTCTGCTCAGTGAGTTCAACTGCAACTTCGATGCGGCTGATTGATCCAGGGATGCCAAGAGCAGGCTGGACAGCTCCTCCAGGCTCCTGATGGAGACAGTTAAAGATGTACAGCTGTGCAAAGCCTTTCAGTAACACTGCAGCCAATGCAAAAGCTTCACGAGGAAGCACCAGTGTCTCGAGTCTTTTCCATTACTGAGCATTGAGGGGCTGACATTGGTGAACAGTGTCACAGTAGAGACAAGGGTGCTAAATAGAAACATTAATGGTTGACACAACAACATTCAGTAACAGAGTCTGGAGGTCAAGGCAGCTAGAAGGAGCTCACAGGAGGCTGAAGAACAGTTGCAGGACTTTCTTGAGTCAGCAGGTTGGGCAGAGTTCAAGGTCTCTGCTGAGAATCTGAATGAGTACACCGAGGTGGTCACCGGCTTTATCAAAACAGCTGTGGATGAGGTGTCCCCACCAAATCTTTCGGGGTTTTCCCCAACCAGAAACCCTGGATGAACAATGAAACCCAGAACTTGCTGAGAGGTGGATCACAGGCATTTAAGTCCAGCAATCCAGATCAGTACAGCAGGAGCAAGTATGACCTGCGGAAAGCTATCTCCCGGGCGAAGTGGAGATTCCGGATGAAAATGGTAACAACAAGGGACACCCGACAGCTGTGGCAGGGCCTAAATGCGTTGTGTTACAAAACCAATTCCGGTAAAGTAGCAGATGGCAAAGCTTCTCTCCCATAGGAACTCAATGCCTTCTATGCCCAATTTGATGACAGTAACCACCAAAGAACTCCCGCTCTGCACCCCCATGTTCCCTGATGATCTCATCCTGTCCATATCTGAGGATGATGTATGTGCTGCCTTCAGGAGAGTGAATTCGAGGAAAGCATCTGATGTGGTTGGAATACCTGGCATGTATCAAAGATCTGTGCTGACCAACTTACCAAGGTATTCACAGAAATTTTAAATATTTCACTCTAGCAGGGTGTGGTTCCCACCTGTTTCAAACAGGCATCAATCATACCGGTGCCCAAGAAATGTGTAATAACCTGCCTTAATGACCATCGATCAGTAGCATTAACGTCGACAGTGATGAAGTGTTTGGAAAGCATTCGAATTAGCTTATCGTAGTAACAGGTGCCATCCTACTGGCTTTACACAAAGCCTTGGAACACCTGGACTGCAAAGATGCACTCATCAGGATGCTCTTTATCGACTACAGTTTGGCATTTAACACCATCACCTGCTCAAAACTGATCAGCAAACTCCGAGACCTGGGATTTAACACCCCACTGTGCAATTGGATCTTGGATTTCCTCACCTCCATTCCATAATCAGTGAAGATTGATAAGAACATCTCCTCCACAATCTCCATCAGTACTAGAGTACCAGAGGGCTGCATTCTTAGCCTCATGTTCTACTCACTTTACACCTACAACTGTGTAGCTCGGTATGACAATAACACTATCTACAAATTTGCTGACGATACCGTGGTATTGGGTTGTATAAAGGAAGGGGATGAGTCCGTACACAGGATGCAGATTGAAAACTTGGCTGAATGGTGAACCAACAACAACCTTGCACTCAATGTCACCAAACTAAGGAGCTGATTGTTGACCTCAGGAAAGGAAAGCCAGAGGTATCCAATCCAGTGATCATTGGGGGATCAGAGGTGGAGAGAGTGACACAGGATCTTTCCTGGACCTAACACACCAATGGCATCATGAAGAAAGCACGTCAGTGCCTCAACTTCCTCAGGAATTTGCGGAGGTTTGATATGACATTGAAAACTCTGGCAAATTTCTACAGAAATGTGATGGAAAGTGTGTTGACCAATACTCCTGAGCACAAAGCCCTCCAAAAGGTAGTGGACACAGCACAGGACATCCCAGGCAAAATCCTCCCCACTATTGAGTACATCAACAGGGAATGCTGCCAATGGAGGGCAGCAGCAATCATCAAAGACCCTCAGCACCCAGCACATGCTCTGTTAATGCTGACTGACTCGTGTCAACATCAGATGCTGAGTACAAATGCAATTCAGCAGTAAAACATTTTTTTGGTCAGTTGAACTAACGTAATGTGTCAGCGTCATTATGTGATTAAACATGGTAATTTTCAATAAAAAGTTAATGTAATGTTTCTCCAACTTCCTATGTGACACAGCAAATCTGAAATTGTGATCAGATTGAAGTTGTCTATCATAATCTCTAGGTTTTTCATAATTTCTAGGTTTTTTTTCCAGGAAGCAAACCTTTTGGGAAAAAAAAATATATCGTCCAGTGTAATTTTGAAGATTGAAATAACCATTAATGAAATGGCTTCAATGAAAGTTGAATTGAAGTGTCTGAGATTGAAGCACAGACGTAACAGGCCTTTCAGCTCATCAAGTCTGGGCCAACCATCAACCATGCATTTACACTAATTGTAATTAATACAATTTTAATTGTATTTAATTCCACTAATGCCATTTCTCCCCCACATTCTCTTCAGATTCTACCATTCACAGTGCCCAATTAACATCAATCACATCTTTGGGATGTGGGAGGAAACCAGAGCACTCGGGAGAAAGCCACGTGTTCAGAAGTGAACGTTAAATCCACAAAGACAACACTCAAGGTCAGGACAGAACTTGGGACTCTGCAGCTGTTTGGCAATGACCCACCCAGCTGCACCACTTTTCTGCTCAAATTGGTAATTCAGTTTCACTGGAGGTCCTTCTTCTGTGTCATTCAATGACCTTGGATCATGTAGCTTGGTCAAGGCATAAGATGCCAGTGGCCAGTCTTCCAGTGTTGTCAATATTGTAGAATAAAACTCACCCTTGAGAAAGATTAGGGCCTTAAGAATATTTGCCAATGTACTGTAAACTTGCTGCAAGGAAACATCTTATTGAGTTTTTTTTTCCACAGCCTGGAGGCTCAGGTTTTGAATTTAATCGTAAGAAGCTTAAAAAGAATAACATCGGCAGCTGAGAATAAGGTCCTTCAAGACTGCAATGCCATTTAATAAAATCAAGACCAATCCACTCCCACTTATTGCCTACCTCAGCGCAACGCAGATCCTGCAATCCACATTTGTTTTGACTTACTTTGTCTGAAAAACTGTATTTAGACATACAGCAGGTTAACAGGTGTGTTCAGCCCGTGAGCCTGCACCCTTCAAATACACCGATTAACCTACAATCCCCACGTTTTTGAAGGGTGGGAGGAAGCAAGAGCACCTGGAGAATACCCACGCAGACCCAGAGAGAATGTACAAGTTCCTCATGGACAGTGTTGAATTCAAATCCAGATCATTGGTGCTGTAATAGCATTGTGCTGAACACTAAAGTAACCATGCCATTCAAATGTTCTCAAATATACTCAACCTATGATCCTTGTGATAGAGAATTAAAAGGTTTTACCCTCATTGTATCATCAAAGGGTAGCAGAAAGTTCTTGATTTTAAGATAAAATTGTGCTGCAATAACCAATTGTAATTATAATTTCCCCTTTGATCTGGAGATGCTTCCTTGCTAGCATAGGCAACAAGCCTTTTGCTCTCTTTTTGTCTGATATTTGTGTCAGATATATAAAGTTGCAAAATCATGATTTCATTAAAAAAAACACAGCTCCCATTTGTTACAAAGGGATTACATTTCTTACATCATTGGAGATAAAAGGGGGAAAACAACATTCCCAACGGTGCACTTTTCAGCTGGGGAAATAAACTATTCACAGATTTCCGAACACCTCTAGGACTGAGGCCCACATCTGTTGCATAAGTGAAGTCCCCTTTTTCGAGGACTTTCTGCATTTAGTGAATAATTTTCAGCTGAGGGACCTTTGTTAGGATGGTATTGTGAATATTATACTCTATGAATAACAAAATCCACAGGCGATCAGAGAGAAAAAAAAACCCAATATTCTCCTCCCTCTCTTTCCTCATTGTTTGTATATTTGACAGTGCCTTGGTTCTCTCAGGTGATGCTGAAGTATTACATTTTTGGTCATTTTCTGTACTCATATACCAGTCCAACTGCCCAGTCCATTAACGTAGTCACAATTAACTACTCTTCTTGCAGCTACTGATTTAGTATGGATCCTCTTTACTCAATCTCTCTTCATAAGACAACCTGCTTCTTACAGAGGTAAATCTGCACTATACCAATGCAAGCAATCTATTTTAAAGTTCTTCATTCTTGCCTTTGCAAATTCAAAATAAAGCAGATGGCTCTATAAATTGCAATGGTTAAGCTTTAGTTAATTTGATTCCAAGTGCTGATCTAAAGCCCTGAAAATGGCAGTAATTAGAATGAATTCTTTACCATACCTTCAAGTTTTTTGGGAAGAAGTCACTCTCAATGTCAAGGACAACTTTGTGTTATGAAGACCTGTGACCCTCTCATGAAAGGGGAATTGCTTTGCAGTCAAGCAAACAGGAGAATATTTGTGTGTGATTTCCTGAGTGTCCATCAGCTGAATTACTATCTGGGAATTTCAAGTATGAATAGCCTGTCCATTACAGTGAGGACCAAGTCCATCACCCTTCATTCTTGTGTCCATATGTTGGTTTTGAATCTATCAACATCTTGTTTGTAAAATTCTTGCTGTTAATTTCAAATTCTTGCCTTCCTAGCTCAGTAAACTTTCCAATCTTCTAGATCTCCACTCTCGAGTGAAACACAAAAGTCTGCAGATGCAGTGATTGTAGTAAAAGCATGCAAAAATGTTGGAGGAACTCAGCCACTCTTGAGGTGTCCATAGGAGGTAAGGATATATAACCGCTATTGCGGGCCTGAGCCCGTCAAGGTATAAACAAAAAACGGCAGGCTTTTTCTCTGCCCTACCCCCAGAGAGCAACTCCTCTTGTATTATTGGTATAATGTCGAACCTTCTCATTCAAACTCAAAACATTTTGCCCTGGCACTTGACTGAAATTTCTCGAAGCCCTGCTCGTTGATTTTGTAACATTGACTTTCTGTAACACTGCATGCTGCACTTGTGTTTTATTATTGTATTGCCTGTTATAATGGGTTGACTTGCCAGGATAGCATGCAGAAAAATGGTTTTCACTATATTTTGGTACATGTGGCAATGATCAATTTAATTAAATTCAGGGCAACCTCGCTCCCTCTCCCCCGCTCCCTCGCCCCCGCCCCCTCGCCCCCGCCCCCTCGCCCCCGCCCCCTCGCCCCCGCCCCCTCGCCCCCGCCCCCTCGCCCCCGCCCCCTCGCCCCCGCCCCCTCGCCCCCGCCCCCTCGCCCCCGCCCCCTCGCCCCCGCCCCCTCGCCCCCGCCCCCTCGCCCCCGCCCCCGCCCCCGCCCCCGCCCCCGCCCCCGCCCCCTCGCCCCCGCCCCCTCGCCCCCGCCCCCTCGCCCCCGCCCCCTCGCCCCCTCGCCCCCGCCCCCTCGCCCCCGCCCCCTCGCCCCCGCCCCCTCGCCCCCGCCCCCTCGCCCCCGCCCCCTCGCCCCCGCCCCCGCCCCCCCGCCCCCGCCCCCCCGCCCCCGCCCCCCCGCCCCCGCCCCCCGCCCCCGCCCCCTCGCCCCCGCCCCCTCGCTCCCTCTCCCTCGCTCCCTCTCCCTCGCTCCCTCTCCCTCGCTCCCTCTCCCTCGCTCCCTCTCCCTCGCTCCCTCTCCCTCGCTCCCTCTCCCTCGCTCCCTCTCCCTCGCTCCCTCTCTCTCAAGGCTTGATATCAAATTTCATCTGATAATATTTCTGTGAAACCACTTGGGATGCATTAAAGCCAAAATGTAAATGGAAGTCGCTATTATATTTAATGAACTGTGCAAGTTATCACAACTGCCCTTGTTTATGATGCATCTACTAACAATGTGGTTAATTACAATTGATATACAGAGCACGTACAACCAGTGCTTCTACATAATAACTATACATTCTTAAACAAGCTTGAACAGATAAATCATGAAGGAGTCAGAATAATCCTCATGAATGAGGTTATTTATAAATTATTTTATGACAGGGTAAAATGTTATTACATATGGACTGAATTATCACTTTCGTCACATTACTGATGTGTAAGCTACATAAACAAGAGAAAATAATTCAATTCTCGCCCTTATTACCATTTAAATTGTGATTTCTTTACTTCCAAATGCTAATCTCCACTTTTAGATAAAGAAAAAAAATATTTGGGGCCCATAATACCAATAGTTCCTGTTGCTAATGCCAACAACATGCTTCATTTTGGGTGCAAGACACAAGGGAAACTGAGAGCCAGCATGCAAGCTGTTCGTCAGCTTTGTAGACCCCTGAATTTCGTTTACACAAGGTGTTTGCGTCTCAATATGTTTGGAGCACTGAAATGATAGTTTAGTTGCGGGGCAACCATTTAAAATGGAGACTAAAGTGGAAGCCATTGCTAAATTAAAATAAAGCTCTTCTGCATTTGACTGCTAGCACAAGTGTCTTGAAACATTCACACCTCCTCACCCTTGTTGTATATTTGGTCTTCTGTCTTCTCATCACACAGTGAGAGCCGCACTTAGAAAGGATAGATAGTACCCCTTCTCTGACAAATTTGCTGGATATAGGCACAGCTCTATCCACAACAAATGTCTGCACTTAATTGGCATCTCTGAATTACAAAATACTGACAAGTAAAAGATGACATAAGAATAGTAGAAGATGGCAGGTTTAAGGATGGTCTGAAAGTAAAAGAGATAGGCAAAGAGATGGAATTCCAGAACTCAGCACTTATTTAAAGATTCATGATTTTTTATTGTCATGTATTAAATCAGAAAATGTAATATTACACAAAATTTGCTTTAGTATGCCAGAAGACATTAATATTACCCGGTGCCCCTTATAGTCAGACAAAGAGAAACAATAGATAGTTCCTTCAGAATCACTGAGTGTCTGTGGATTCACCTCCAGCTCTCCCGCAGCCACTGCAGCATCACAGATTCTTCTTTGATCCATTGGCACCCGAGCCTCAGATCAGGAAGGCTTCAGCACCCATGGCCCTTCAGAAGCCCTCTTGCCCTCAGGACTCTTAAAACCGGGATCCAACACCTGGTTCCCATGATCTAGTCTCCAGCATCCCACAGCTTCTGTGGGTCCTTTGACCGCAAATCACTAATGGCCCACAGCCTGTGTGGGCCTTTCAGCCTCTAAGCCCATCGCTTGTCTACTGCCATGGTCACTGCTCTGGATGGTCTTCTCTTATGCTTTTCATTCTCAACAGGGGTGTGATTTCCCTGTATCTGGTGCCCTGTACCAGCCTGCTGTTCCCCCAGAGTCTGCAATCCTTTTTAGCATTGCCATCTTGGGCACAGACCCTGTAGTTTAAAAACTCTGTTGGCTCTTTTAATAGACCGTTTATAGCCTGTACGGAGCTGTCGACGTTTGGACCCTGTGGAGGAGCGTTGAGTCTCTGCTCCTTGCTCTCCTGGGTCCGCACCATTTTAAAGATATGTATAAAGGTTCCTGTCATACAATACTACATTTAGAATGGAACATATCTGAAATTCTTTTTAACTTTTGTCTTCTTTAAGGCAGACAAAGAGCTGCTACTTTGTCTGGCGCTCCTCACAGAAACCTACAGCACCTGGTGTTCCTAGGATGTCTCCCCCTGACCAGGCCTAAACCTGCTTAGCTTCTGAGATCAGACAATCTCAGTTGTATTCATGCTATTAGGCTTCTGCCTAATATTATACATTTAATATATAATAGTGGATGGAGAGTGGGGATATGAAAGAGGCCAGAATTAGAGGTGCCCATAGTTGGAGGGTGTAGGGCTGGAGAAGGGCAGAGGGACTTGGAATTAAGGATAACGTTAAGACTGAGGAGTAGTTAGATTTCAAAAGGGCACACAAATTGGCTTTGCATTCAAGGTGACGTCCAGCTGCAGTGCAGATAAGGGTTCTGCATTATAAAAATCACACCTTCCATTTCACAACTGTTTCTGCATCACCACAGATACTGATGGCACCCAGTTACCAGACCATGCCTGTGGTATATGCACAAAATGAACAAAAAGGTCTGAGTAACAGGGCGGGAGTTACGTTCTCCCACTTGTGGTCGAACCACTGTTAATACTGTTTGTATATGTATGGCTGGCCCACCTCTTTCTGATTGTACCTGTGGCTCTTCCCCCTTTGATTCCCCTAATAACTGCAGCAATGCCATAATCCCTCCCCCAGAACAAGCTCAGGTCTTAGGTAGCAACATGAAATGTGCCTTCTGTTTATGGTAATAAAAGCCTCTCAGTCAGGTCACTTCTATTTGGAGTTATTGATAGCCCATCACCACTGCAATGACCTGCTGATTGAATTTACTTCACAGATGACTGGTTCAAACCTATTTAAATTTTGGAATTTTTGATAAGAAAGCATTAATCAGCACGTTAATCTTATAGAATCAATCCATAAACAATGTAATTGTTAGTCTAAGGCAAGTTTTGTTTTCATTGCTTAATATTAATTATTATTCATGTGTTTGAGCACAAATTTCTCTCTGCCAATATTGATATTTTCTAGCATCTGGGATAGACCAGTACATAGCCTCAGAGAGTCCTGACACTGCTACAACTTTTAAAAAAATCACTTTCAACACTTGTTTTCATCCTTACTCTTTTCACTGTCTCGTTTTCTCCCAGGTGGTGTTTCTAGTTCCAGCTCCCAGCTCCCCACTTGTTCAAACCTTACAGTTCACTAAGCAGTGTCCAGTGTCCACACTCCTAACATTTACAATGTACGGGCTTGAAATAAATGTAATGATTTTAATTCAGACAGACTCGCAGGTTCTGGTGGTGAATGATTAAAATTAAATGCAAATAATTTGGCTGAATGTGCAAACAAATTCTTGCTTCTCATGAATCATGTTTTTTTTCACTTCTTTTAACAATCAGCCTGCAATTCAACTTAAATGTTCCTTATTCATCTCCCCCACCCCCGCCACCCCTGTCCTTTTACAAATGTTGCCACGATTTGCCATTCACAACCACAGCATGCCTCAAGTTTCTTTACAGCCACTGTTCCTACATTATAACTTTCTAAAAGCACTTGTTTGCAGAACGCCTTTGCATTCCTTGAGATCATGAAAGGTGTTATATGAATACAGAAACAGAAGATTTTCTCGATAATTAATCGATTTGGCTTTCAATTTGTATTTTATGATTTTGAGAGATGGGTATGCATAATTTTTATAGTGCCACTGTAATTTTGCAGTCTCACAGCACCAGAGATAGTTTAATCCTGACTCTGGGTACCGATCTGTATGGAGTTTTAATGTTCCCCTGTGACTCTGTGAGTTCCCTTTGGTTTCCTCCCCACATCCCAAAGATGTGGTATCATCCCAAGGGTTGTAAATCTGTCAAATTTGTTGCCACAGGATGTTGCAGAGGCCAGGTCATTGGGTGTGTTTAAGGTTGAAGTTGATAGGTTCTTGATTAGTCAGGGCATTAAAGGTTATGTGGAAAAGGCAGAGGAGTGGGGCTGAGTGGGAAAATGGATCAGCTCATGAATAAATGGCAGGGAAGACTTGATAGGCTGAATGGTTTTATGTACAGGTTGGTAGATTAATTGCCCCTCTCGTGTATAGGTGAGTGATTGAATCGTGTGAGAGTTGATGAAAATGTGGGGACATTTAAAAAAGGCATTAATGTTGGATTAGTATAAATGTGTTGGCACAGATGCATTGGCTAGAAGGGCTGTTTTCTTTGCTTATCTGTGAGAACCCCAGCTCATAATTTTTACAATGTATATTGATGATTCAGGTTATGAACTGAATGGTTTTGTGGATACATTTGCAGATGACACCAAGATAGATGGTGGAGTAGGAAGTGTTGAAGAAACCGAAAGGTTGCAAAGAGACTTGGACAGCTTAGGAGAGAGGGCAAATAAATGGCAGATAATATACTACGTTGAGAAATGTACAGCTATACACTTTGGAAGAGGAAATAAAGAGGCAAATTATTATTTGGATGGGGATAAAATTCAAAATTTGGAACTGCAAAGGGACTTGGGGGTCCTCATTCAGGATAACCTAAAGGTTAACCACCAGGTTGGATCGGCAGTAAAGAAAGTGAATGCCATGTTGGCATTCGTTTCAAGGGGAAAAACTGTATAAAAATAGAGGAGTTGATAAGGCTGTATAGAGCACTGGTAAGACCTCATTTGGAGTTGTATGTGCAGTATTGGGCCCCTTATCTTAGAAGAGATGTAATGATTTTGGAGAGGGTATAGAGAAGATTTACCAGGATGATTCCTGGAATGCAAGGTTTAGTAGCTCTTGGACTGTATTAATTGGAGTATAGAAGAATGAGAGGGGATCTCATAGAAACATTTTGAATGCTGAAAGGATTGGACAGAGTAGATGTGAATAAGATATTTCCCTTGGTAGATGAATCCAGTAAAAGAGGGCACAGTGTTATGAGCCCTGAGGACCCCAAAACCCAGTAGCAATAGATATTCACCAAGACAAATGGTTACTTAAACAAAAGTTGTTTTTAGTTATCTTTAAACATGAAAATAGGATCAAACTTTAACCTATTACTATTAACTTAGCTAACCTATCTTAACCCCCTTCTAATTCTATGTGCACATGTATGTAATGTGTATGTAAGTTCAGGAAAGTTCTTTGATTCACAGTCCAATCTCTCTTCTCATTCCTCCAAGTTCACTGGTTGCAGGCAATTCTTATACTGTGCACATAATTTAACATTTATGAAATTCATCAGCTTTGGTGTTTGAAAGGTAAATGGTTACTGCTCGGGAAGGTTCTTGTCAGTTTTCAGGGAGAGATATGTTGTTCGCTGGACACTCATAACTGATTCCTGATAACCATCTACTTCAGTGTCTTTCTGAAGAAACTTGCCCCATCAGGGTTTTCCAGATGAACTCCTCTTTCTTTCAGGTCACCACAGAGTTCCTTTTTGTTTCTCTTATTTCAAGTGAAATATTAGTCAGTGAAATATTAGGCAGCCAGTCCTCTCCTCTTGTAGTAACCACAAGGGCTTTGACCAGGTTGAACTAAACACTCACTATCCATTTTCCAAACGGGTTTTTCCACAAGCTTTCCAGCTTGTCCTATTCCAGCCCCAGCTGCTGATGCTGACTGTAAAACTGCAGAACTTAATTCGTTCTCTCTCTCACTCAGAGAAAAAGGTCTGTTTTACTCTCCCTGCTTGGAAAACCACATGACCCTCTTAGAACTGCAAGCTCCACTCCAGACAGCCTGTGGCTCCAACCAGTTCTTTCATCTGTTGCCTTTTTGTAAACAATCCATTAGTGAAGTCTCTTGGGCACTCTCCAAAGCTTTTGCAAAGGCTCTTGGAGCCGAAATGTCTAGCATGAGTAGATCTCCAGAATTTTAAATAAGATCTGTTTTAAAGTGTTTGTATGTGACCTACACTAAAAAAACCTGCCCTAATTTATCTCCCAATAACATATCTATAATCTGTCACAACAATCTTAGAATTGGAAGGTACCCATTTAAAACAGAGATGATAAGAA
The DNA here is from genome assembly GCF_036971445.1 of Narcine bancroftii. Lineage (NCBI taxonomy): Eukaryota > Metazoa > Chordata > Chondrichthyes > Torpediniformes > Narcinidae > Narcine > Narcine bancroftii. Next base: position 256,249,991 of record NC_091470.1, read on the forward strand.
ATTTCTTTAGCCAGAAGGCCGTGGATTTGTGGAATTCATTGCCACATATAGCTGTGGAGGCCTGATCATTGGGGGAGTTTAAGTGGGAGATTGATAGATAGCTAATTAATTAGCATATCAAGGGTTATGGGGACAAGACCGGAATTTTGAACTAGATTTTGAACTAGATTAGCTCAGGGTGGAGTTGCTGAGCAGTCTTGATGGGCCAAATGGCTTAATGCTGTTTATTTATCTTGTGACATTGTGAATTCATCATAATAGATATTAAATTGTGTTAATCATGTTCAAACTCATGACACTTTGCCATTTCACATTCACTTATAAATAATCAGAAGGCAGAATCCGAATTTATTCGCATGAACATGCCACAAAATTTGTTCTTTTGCAGCAGCGTCACGTTGCAAATACTTGTATAAACTACCTTACAAAATAAATCAAAATAGTGCAAGAAAATGAAAAAGTAAGGCAATGTCTGTGGTTCATTGTTCATTCAGAAATCTGGTGGTAGGGGCGTGGCAAGATGGCGTAAAGATCAGACGTGTAATCCCTGCCCTCTCTGGTCAGGTTTTTAAATGCCCATTTTTTAACCTTTTATTTTTAATTTTAAAACTTTAATATTTTGGTGAGCTATTATGGCTACTAATGTAAAAAAAAAACAAAGTCTCAGTTACAAAAGAAAATACAATTTCGAAGTGCAGAAGAATTGGGCCTAAACAACCTGGAACAGCCTCGGATCCGTTTTCAGCGATCCCCAAGCTTCAACGATCCCCGGTGGGGACAAAACCCAAGGTAACAGTTACTCACCAGCTCAAGATTGCGCTGGTTCAACCCATTCTGCGGAGGAAGGAGCGCGCTCCTGAGAAATCGGGCACGACTTTGGAGGCCTGCTACAGAGAACTTTCCCGTTGGAAGAGACAGGAGCGCGGAGGAAGAAGATCCCGACGGCAGACACGCAGTCTGCAGCGACTATGTGCTTGGGTGGCGCTGTTAACTATGGAGAATTCCGTAATTTTATTTAAAAAATGGTCTGTGGGGGGTGTCGAAACCCGCAGCAAAATGATCAGAATGCTACCTTTTGAAGAGCAACAAGAAGAGGACTTACCTTATTCTGCCACTGTACAGGAAATGGAAGAAGAGCTGGGAGAAAGTGAGTTACAAATCATGGAACCGGATCCGACATTCCAAACTGCAATTCAGCCTGTTTATATGATGCTTGAAGGTATTGCTTCTTATCTGGATATTATTACTGGTCATTTGAATCAGGTGGTTCAAATGAATGCTGATATAATTTCAGACTTAAATGTGGTTAAGGCAGAAGTTAAAGAAAACTGGGAAAACTTCAAAAAATTTGAAGCTTCTTTTTCTGAATGTAAACAACAGGTACAATCCAATACAGAAACAATAGTGAAGGTGGAAAAATCAGTTAAATATTTAGGAGCTTGGGAAAAAGAGTTAACAAGAAAAATTGACTATTTGGAAAATCAAAGCAGAAGAAATAATGTGAAAAACGATGGGTTTTCCAAAAGGTATAGAAGGTCAAGATCCCGTTAAATTTTTTACAAATTGGATTCCCCAAATGTTGGGGGAAGAGTCCTTTCCTGATGTATTGGTATTGGAAAGAGCACATAGAGCTTTAAGAAGACCAAGAGCCAAGAGCTGTGATAGTTCGTTGCTTGAATTGTTTGGACAGAGAGACAATCCTTCGACTTGCAGTTCAAAATGAAAGACAAAGACAAGCCCCAATCTATCCTGATTTGAGTCAAGATATCATCAGACGCCGACGTGAATTTAATTCAGTTAAAGATGTTTTATGGCGTAAAGGTTACAAATTTGCTTTTCGTTATCCTGCTGTGTTGAAAGTGTTTTATGGAAACTATCAGTTTCAATTCTTTGAGAGTGAGCATGAGGCAATAGTTTTTGCATATTCGTTGTCAGAGGACAAAGAAAGAGTCCACCATTATCTCCTAAAAGAAAACCTGATGGAAATGGACAAAATTGCAGAAATGGAAAGGATGGGAATGGGAAGGATGGGAATGGAAAGAATTCATCTACTCTTGAAATTAGTTCACCATCTGGACTGGAATCTTAAGGCTGAAATATTTTTTTGAAAATTTTTTCTAATATGTTAATATTTCTGACTGGCTGGCTGGGGAGGAGGGGATTGCACTAACTTCTTTGTTAGTCATCAGTCACTAGTGGGTTATCCACATCCAGTTTTTTTTAGGGAGTTACTACCTTTTGGTAGTTTTTTTTGTTTTTTTTTTTAATTAACGAATACTATTTCTATTTGGAAGGCCTATATATTTACTTCTGGATTCCAAAGATTCACCTCCCAAATGAAGAACTTTCTCTTCATTTTATTCTTAAATTATATACCCCACATTATTAGAGCAATCCTCATGCTTGATCTTTTGACAAAAAACCCCTATGTATGCTAACAATTAGAAAAGCTTTGCTCTTCCTTTTCTCTCAAGCTTTCAATGGTTTTCTCCTCTACCTGTCCATATCTCTCACCTTCATTTGTCCAGTATCCTATCACCTCCTGGCTTCTTCCCACTTACCCCCCCTATCTTTTTTAATGCTAATTATTTCCCCTTCTCACTTTGGTCCATAAAGGGTCCTCACCTGAAGCATTGTCTGTTCATTTGCCTCCATAGATGCTGCTTGACTGGTGAGCTCTGCTGAGTTCCATTGCATAATTACTGTAGAAGGAAACAAACTATTTGAATTTGTCACAATTTTTTACAGGTCAGTTAAATTTCCTCACTAACTAGAATTACCCAGATTCACCTGTTTAACCTCATCCCTGGAACCACACTGTTAAATCTTTTCTGTACCCTCTCTCAAACTTGCACATGCTTCCTGAAATGTGATGACAAGAACTGGAGGTAATATTTTAGTTCTGCTTTAACCCATAAAGACATAAATATATAAAAAAAAAAGGAGCAGGCATAGACATTCACTGGTTAATGAAATGATGGCAGATTTTCTACCTCATTTTTCCCAATCACTTGACTCCTTCAATATCTAGGAATCTAACAATGCCCATTTTGAATGCGCTCAATGACTGAGCATCCAATGTCTTCTGGATTCCAAAGATTCACCTCCCAAATGAAGAACTTTCTCTTCATTTTATTCTTAAATTATATACCCCACATTATTAAGGCAATGGTGTCATCCGTGTTTTGTGCAGATCTTCTGCAAATAGTTGAAGGATCAAGTTGAAAGTAGAAGCAGATTTGGTTGGGAAATAAAGGATAGAGCAAGAGAAATTGTCAAGGAAAGGGTGAGAGAGCGGGATTAATTGGGCAAAGGTCTGATAGGTGAGTGACCTTGTGATCCATTGTAAGAGCCCATGAGTGGTTGGAGGAGTGGAAAACAAATGAAGAGAAGGCATGTATGGAAGAAATTATATTTGCTCAATGCACTGCAGGAAAGGGAGGGAGGTGACAGTCACTCACATCGATGAAATTTTCTTCCAATTAATGCTTAATGTTTACTCTATGTTATCATTTTATGGAATTTTTTTCCAATTAGTGCTAACACACTTCGCTGTATGTAGTATCTTACATTTAAACACAGTTTCGCAGCCATTTTATGTTCCAGTCAGTATTTTATTGAATTTAGCTAAATTCTGGGGTGTACTATTGCTGACATAGATGTACTTGCGTATTGGCTACTGCTGGAGGAGTGTCTGCCTAGCTGATATAACAGATGGTGCACAGTGTCCCACTGGTCAGACTTGGGTAGCATTGATTCTGTTCATAAAAGCCAAGTATTGTTCCATTCACTTGACTGAACTCTTATTGATGACACATCAGGAGGAAATCCAAGCTGAGGAACATAATCTTGACAGTATTATGGTAGCACAAGTATGGTCCTCTTAATTGTTAATATAAGAACTCCTTTCATAGATGATTCTATTAGCAGTTTCCATTTTAGAGTTCATAGTAAGGTGTTACTCTAAAAAAATAAACACAAGAACAAGTGTAAAGTAACCCACCACTAATACTGGACAGTTTTATTGAAAACCAAGAATAATCAATTTTAGACAAAATTGTTAATTATGCTAATACAGTATCATTAAAAGGGAGAGCACGTGTTTACAAATCAATCCAAGACATCACAGTGTGCATTGATTCCATGCTTGCCATCGGTATAATGATATCAGTGTGCAGACGGCATTATGGTTTGGCTGCAGCAGGAAGACCAACGTTATCACTTGAAGCCGACTTGCCCTACTTAAAGCTGGGCTACAAAATTTAAGGCACATCATTACAATGCTGAGACAATGAGCAGGCGTGGTGGCGTGGTGTGCAAGTCAACAATAAGTAGTTAATTGTGGTGGCTGCATTCATGCCGAGGTTTTCAGGTGTTGTACTGAATGTGATAGAGACAGAAAGGAAGAAGGACATCCTAGATCAGCACAGGTAGCTAAGGAAGTCAGTCATTGGAGTTAAAACCTGAGGATCTGGATGGAGGCCAATAATGAGTTTAATGAGTTCACCATATTTGACCAAATACATCACTGGTGTCAGTTTCTCAATCCAGCATTCCCATATTATTAACTATCCATCTATAATATAAGGGTTAAATGTAATTGTGATGGAGTTGATAGGTTGCAGACTTCAGGTCTGCCAAATGAAAATAAAAGTTTGCTTGGAAAAATATGGCTTTGTTTGAAAAATCACAGAAATTTCCATGCCTTGGGCATAGAGACAATAAGATAGGCTGCATGGGAAGAGATGGATGAAACTTGTGCTTTGTAGTCTAGCTGGCTTTGAAGTTTAATTAACAACTGTTAGATTAGAGAAAAAAAAACCACGGGATTTTACTTGTAGTTTTGATGATAAAAAGCATTGCCTGCAAGCCAGTCCATCAGATGGCCACTTGAACCCGATCACAATTGATGCCAATGGCTCGCGAGCCCTTGAGACTCCTCATCATGTGTGTGGAGCTCCCAACAGGCTATAGAAAGGACATAAGGATCATTGTGGCATTGGTGAATTTGTTGATTGATGACTGTATTCATATCCTTGTACTTCTATCAGTGTACATGTAATATTTCACTACTTCTACTTGCAATTGAATAGTGTTCAAATAAATTTATTATTTGTGATTAAACTTTGAGCAGAGTGCACCCACTTCAGGCCATGATGTTATGCCAACCTACAGAAACCTACTCCACAACAATCTAATACCCCCATTACCCTCTATTTTTCTTACATCCATGTGCCGATCTAAGAGACTTTTCAATATCCCTCTTGTGCCAAACTACCACCGCGCTCGACAATGCATTCCAGGCATTCACAACTCTCTGTAAAAAAAACTTATCTTTGATGTCTGTAAGGTAAAAACATCATGAGATGGGACCGGAGAAGGAGTCACCCAGTACTAAGGAGTAACAGAATGCAGATGTGACCTTGTACACTCAAGATAAGCTTGGCACTAACAAGCTGATGAGCAGCAGACTAACAGGGAAGGGTAGCAACAGCTTATTCATTGGACAGTGTAATGGTATGATAATTTACTAAGTATGTGTCCTGAGGTATAAAAAAACACCACTTGCTGATATCAGGAGAATGCGCCTTCTCCAACTAACACTGTTAGTTGTAAGTGTTACAATCCGGTAATAAAGAACCTTGATTTCGACTCAGTCTGGTGTCTGACTCTCTCATTCTTGAACAAAGCAGACCTAACATGTCTCACCAGAACTTTCCTCCACTCACCGTAAACAAAAGTCCTTTTGTATTGGCTATTATTGCCCCAGATATAAAAGGTGCTGGTTGTCCACCCTATCTATCCCCTGCATAATCTTATATACCTTTATTAAGTGAACTTTCATCCTTCCAAAGAGAAAAGCCCTAACTCTGTCACCCTTGCATCATAAGATATGTTCTCCAATCCAGGCAATATCCTGGTAAATCACCTTTGGACCCTCTCTACATCTTCCCTGTCATTAGACAACCAGAACTGACCATGAACTCAATCCCCCAACTAATGCCTTCATATCCATCCTATGTAAGGTATAAACATCATGAGCTGGGAATGTAGAGGGAGTCACCCAGTGCTGGGCCATAACAAGATGCAGTTGTGACCTTGTACTCTCAAGATAAGAGTGGGGATGACAAATTGATGTGCAGGAGGCTAGCAGAGAAGGATAGCAACAGTTTATTCATTGGATAATGTAATGGTATGATAATTTACTAAGTACGTATCTTGAGGTATAAAAAAAACACCACTTGCTGATAATGGCAGAATGCGCCTTCTCCAACTAACACTGTTAGTTGCAAGTGTTACAATCCGGCAATAAAGAACCTTGATTTCGACTCAGTCTGGTGTTTGACTCACTCATTCATGAACAAAGCAGACCTAACACCTATCAATGTGCTGCAACCTTGAGGGATCTATGGATTTGGACCCCAAGATCCTGCTGTTCTTCCACTCAGTTAATAAGATAGAAATAGGAGAATAAGGAAAATGTTGGATGTTGTAGGAATGTTGTCTTATAAAGAGTTGAAAATAAGAAAACAGAAATGGAAAAGGAGGAAAGGTAATGATGGAAAAACGGAAAGAGAAGATAAACAAAATATAAAAGGGCTACGCTGAACTATATGACTTTAAATATTAATGGAATACATAACCAAATTAAAAGGAAGAAACTACTAAATTTAAATGAATAAATGTATTCCATTAGAAAAAATAACATATAGGTTAAGAAATAATATTGAAATATTCGAACAAGTATAGGAGCCTTACATTAAATACAATAGTGAAAACCTACCGGGGACAAACATTACCTAAGTTGATGGAAGGAGAAGGAAAGAAAAGAATGGACTCAGTAGAATTTCTGGTATATTTTTGTTGAATGACAACATTGTCTGACTGGCTTAATGCAACCTAGATTGTATACCTAAAATGGATGAGAGGGGGGGGGGGTGGGGGGGTGGCTTGGGAGGAGGGAAGGGGGGGAGAAAAAGTCACTGTATAAGTGTGAAAAAGAAATAGTGTATATCATGGCTAATGTGATTTATGGTGTGAAAAATAAAAAAATTAAAAAAAAAGAATCCTTCTTCTTTCACCATCACTGATCTGAATTCTTGAAACCTGTCTCGACTGTCACAACATCTCCATCAAATACCGTGTTCACTCATATTTATTTCATCCTAAACACGTAACACTGCTGAGAGCCTCACATAAGCCATGAGCTATCCAACTATCACTTCCATGTCATTCAAACATACTGCACAGCATTCAGTTAACAATTGTGACATCTTAATAGTAATTCCTTAAGTAGGAGAGATGTATCAATCTGCGTTAAAATTAGTAAACGTTAGCAGTCATTAGTTTGTTGAAACTATGACCGGCAGCTGATTTGATTCTATTAAAGACAACAAAAGTAGCATGCCTGACTCTCACATCCCAATCCCAATTCTTCTCACTTCCTAATCCAATTTGCAAACTGCTCCCTTCATCTTAATTCAGCTCTTGGTTACAACAACTCGGGAGTGGAGAAGGACCAATAGCATTGATGAATCTTTCACCAGGTCAGATGGCGACACTGTGGGTGTCATAGAGGCTATCATGGAACTGGGATGTGCAGTACAAGAAACAAGGGCAGCAGGAGTGTTTACCATCAAATAAATCATTACATACAGGAGTTGTGCTAGAGGCAAACAAAGTACTCCGAGGAGAGGTTCAAAGGACTAGCTGATGCACTCTTAATAACTCCAAAGACTGGAAGTTACCTGACTGATAGGCTTTTATTACCATAAACAGAAGGCACATCTCATGTTGCTGATCTGAGACCTGAGGTTGTTCTGGGGAAGGGGTTATGGCATTGCTGCCTTTATTAGGGAAATCAAAGGAGAGGAACCAGGGGTACATCAGCAAGGGGCGGGCCAGCCATGTTATTGTGGTGCATACCGACTATCATTGTAAAGATTTTCCAATCTGTACCAGGTTGAGACATGGCAGGTACTGTCATTGGGTTTTTCTGCTATATTCTATACCTCATAGTTTGTAGTGATTACTGATTGTTAGTTGCCTCTGTTGTGAGTGTACTGTGTGTACCTTGTCTGATTGTATGTGTGTGTGATCCCTGTGGCAAATTACCACATGAAAATAAAGAGAACTGTTTGTTAATAAACTGTGTTCAGACTCAATTCTTCTTGAACCCTCCGAACTGGTTCTCACCATCATGATCAAAATGTCAAACTGATACCCAAAAGGCTGTGTTGTAAGATGACCACCAATCTGACCAACAATCCTGTTACTAGAATGGCTGGAAGAGACACAAAATGGATTCAAGAAAAACAAATCCACTGCCATGTGTTAACATTTGAAATCCTACCTCTGCCTTTTTAGTTCACCAGCTGGCTCAGACTGTGCCTGTTCTCATTGAGAAAGTATAACATGAAACCTGACCTTCTATACCCAGCAAATGAAAATAGAAAGAGCTGTTTAAGTTATAAATCTTAAACAAAATGTTGCTTGATATTGCTCTCCAAGGTAACTTGGTCTCCTCCACTTTCAGATGCAAAAGGAGAAGAGAAAGGATGTCACCTGAAATGTGGAGTTTCAAAATTGAAGTGTTGATGCCAACTTAGCATTCAGACTGCTTTGCATCTTTCTTGTGGGGGTTAAGTGCAGTGTGCCAATACTTTTACCAAGGAATCCTGTTGCAGAATTTGGGTGAGAATCATGTAAGTACTGTATGTTCAAGCGATACCCCTGAGGAGGGCCTGAAGACCAAACCACATACCTTGAATAAGGGCTCAGGCCCAAAATGTTGATTATAAATCTTGCATCCTATGGACATGGCAAGATCTGATGAGTTCCTCCAGCATTTCTGTGTTTTCACTCTGTGCTACTGAGCCAAGTTTCAGTCCCAGTGAATATTGTGGGAGAAAATACTGTATCCCTCTGCAGAAAAGTTTGACAAGAAAGTTACCTGGACTAGTGGGCTTGGATTATTAGGAGAGGCTGGATAGGCTGTGCCTTTTCTCCCATGAGCATCGAAGGCTGAGGGTGAACATTCATAAAATGATGAAGGACAATAGATAAATTAAATAGCCGGTCCTTTTCCAAATGTTGGTGAATCTAAAATTAAAGTAACTTGGTTTAAGGTGGGAAAGAAAAGATTTAAAAGAGACCTGAGGAACACCTTCTTCACACAGATGGAATGAGTTGCCAGAGGAAGTATAGATAGAAGTGAAGACAGTTATAAAGGATAAAATATGTTTAGATAAGGACATGATAGGAAAGGTTGAGAGAATCAGAATCTGAATAGAGGGATATGGGCCAAACGCAGGCAAATGGAACTGCCAAGAAGTCGAGTCATAAAACCCTAAAAATCACTCAAAAATGCCAGATGTACTTTTGAGATCTTATATTCACCAAAGAAAACCCCAGATTGATGTTGATTTGGCATAAGTTGATGTTGGAAGCACCTCCGTACCCCCAGAGCCGCCACTCCCCAACACCTCCCCACAGCTTGGTGCCACCATAACTGCTGCTGCCTGGGACCCTGACGTCCTGCCTGATAGGCTGAGGTTCCTGCTCCCACTGGGAGCATGATGTTGCCGCTCCAGCTCCATGGACTGCTGCTGCTCCTGCCCGGTAGCTAAGGTTATTTTTTTTACTATTTAATATACAGCTTTGTTACTTGCGATTGGGGTGCTTTAAAAACTTTTGGGTTGTTTCTGGGAGTCCTAGACAGCCCAAAAAATGGGGGTCGATTTATACGGCTGATATAACATAAAACTATTAAAATGAGGCTTAAAAAAAGGGGTCGACCTATCTCCCAGTCGACTTATATGCCAAAATATACGGTAGATTGGATAGACTATTTGATTGGCACAGACAAATTGGGCAGAAGGGCCTGTATCCATAATTGTAACACTCTATAACCCTATAATATTTGTGTGAAGAGAAATACCCTTTAAAGTTATTTCACCCTATCTTAAACTCTCTCGCCAGTGGAAATGGATTTTCTTTATCTTCATTCATTCAGGTGCCTTGCCTTCAGTGTGGCCAATCACTTCTCCATCCATCTTTATCTACAGGCTTCAAAATCTGAAAAATCTCATTCAAATGACATCCTATTTATTTTCAGGTGAGCAGAAATCTACTTTAATTCCTTCTCTTCACAATCATTCTTTTGGGGACTAAAATGTGCTGCACTCCCATTAAAACCAACGTGTCCTCTCTATAGTTAGGGCTGGGTTCACCCAAACTACTATTGGTATTTTACCTGCAGTCTGCAAGAGACTTTTTATAGTTGCAGTGAGATTTTTCTTTCTTGGTGTTATGGACCTCTGGAAGCATAACATTCCATTAACTCTTGGATTATTTTTTGGATCAACACTTTTAGTAATTTTCAGTGTTAGGACAGTTGATTCACAGATCTTTCCACCTTTAATCCAAAGTAGATGAATTCACACTTCATTGTGCTGAAATCCATCTTCCACAGTGTTCATTTAATCTCTTGTGTCTCATTATAAATGTATGACCAGTTGAGAACTATTTACTGTATATACAGTACAACCTATCTGTATGTCACCAGCAAGCTTGGATGTATGCTATTCATTGGTAAAGATAATTATTAACTAAGATCCAAGCATATCCCCTTGGGGAACATCATGAGTTACTTCTTTCTATTTAATTTCTTTTTAAAATTAGACATACAGCATGGTAACTGGCACTTTCAGCCCACGAGTCCGTGCCGTCCAATTTACACCTATACCCCCAGTGCGTTTCAACTGGTGGAAGGAAACTGGAGCCCCCAGGGAAAACCCATGCAGACAAAGGGAGAATGTACAAACTCCTTACAGACAGCGCAGGATTCAAACCCCGGTCTTGATTGATGAGACTGTAAAGGCATTGCACTAACCACTACGCCATGCATGCTGCCCTTGCATTAACCCTACTCTTTGCACAAAAAAATCTCCTCTGATTTGGTGAATAATTTGGCTTCATTACCAGGAGCTGCATGCTTAATATGGAGGCGTGGTTAGCATGATGCTATTACAGCACCAGCGTCCCAGGTTCAAATCTGGATCTGTCTATGAGGAGTACATTCTTCATACGACCGGTGTGAGTTTTCTCTGGGTGCTTCTGTTTCCTTCTACCTTTCAAAATGTGTGGGGTTGCAGGTTAATGGATGTAATTGGGTGGCATGGCATCGGCTTCTACCGTGTTGTAAATTACATTTATTTAAATTTAAACTAACCTTCTCTTATGTAGTTTAATCAAATATCTGCAGTATACATAAACTGCATTCTGCAGACATTTCCCAATTCACTACTTCAGTTATTGTCTGAGAAACTTAATTATGCACATTAAATGTGATCTACACTTTATTAATCCATGTTATTTTCTCACAAAGTACCTGAAACCATTTTAGCAACTCTGACCAGAATTAAAATTTTCCATGACAGATATTACACCACATTAATGTCTTGGTTTTTCTCCCTCTCTCTCTCACCTTAACTAGTAGGGCTGTGATGGCACTTTACATCACCAAAAGGAAAATTCTTGAATTAAAAGAAGTTTGAAGAAAAAAACATTTGCATTTCCTTCATCTACTTAAAAAGATGTGCCTGAAAACCTTCAATTCCAAGAGGTCTGCCCATCTCCAGCATCAATGTTTAAAATCATACCGTTTTCCTCCTGATTCTTTCTGGTCTCTAATTCATTATTACTTTCATTGAAATGTCAATAATATTACATTCCCAAGTAAATAAACAATTTAAATACAAAATTTAGTAATTAAATAAAGGTGCTGACTCACCATACAATAGAACATGAATTTAAGATCGATCAGTTTAATTTTAGAAGGAAGATTGAAGGAGGTAGGACATTTCAGATCACATTTTCTGACTTTGCCCAGAAGTGAGGCTATTGCCAGAATGGAAGCAAAAGTTCAAGTTAAGTCAATCTTATTATCATCCGATTGCACATGTTTTTTCTTTGGCTTGGCTTCGCGGACGAAGATTTATGGAGGGGGTAAAAAGTCCACGTCAGCTGCAGGCTCGTTTGTGGCTGACAAGTCCGATGCGGGACAGGCAGACACGATTGCAGCGGTTGCAGGGGAAAATTGGTTGGTTGGGGTTGGGTGTTGGGTTTTTCCTCCTTTGCCTTTTGTCAGTGAGGTGGGCTCTGCGGTCTTCTTCAAAGGAGGTTGCTGCCCGCCAAACTGTGAGGCGCCAAGATGCACGGTTTGAGGCGTTATCAGCCCACTGGCGGTGGTCAATGTGGCAGGCACCAAGAGATTTCTTTAGGCAGTCCTTGTACCTTTTCTTTGGTGCACCTCTGTCACGGTGGCCAGTGGAGAGCTCGCCATATAACACGATCTTGGGAAGGCGATGGTCCTCCATTCTGGAGACGTGACCCATCCAGCGCAGCTGGATCTTCAGCAGCGTGGACTCGATGCTGTCGACCTCTGCCATCTCGAGTACTTCGACGTTAGGGATGTAAGCGCTCCAATGGATGTTGAGGATGGAGCGGAGACAACGCTGGTGGAAGCGTTCTAGGAGCCGTAGGTGGTGCCGGTAGAGGACCCATGATTCGGAGGCGAACAGGAGTGTGGGTATTACAACGGCTCTGTATACGCTTATCTTTGTGAGGTTTTTCAGTTGGTTGTTTTTCCAGACTCTTTTGTGTAGTCTTCCAAAGGCGCTATTTGCCTTGGCGAGTCTGTTGTCTATCTCATTGTCGATCCTTGCATCTGATGAAATGGTGCAGCCAAGATAGGTAAACTGGTTGACCGTTTTGAGTTTTGTGTGCCCGATGGAGATGTGAGGGGGCTGGTAGTCATGGTGGGGAGCTGGCTGATGGAGGACCTCAGTTTTCTTCAGGCTGACTTCCAGGCCAAACATTTTGGCAGTTTCCGCAAAGCAGGACGTCAAGCGGTGAAGAGCTGGCTCTGAATGGGCAACTAAAGCGGCATCGTCTGCAAAGAGTAGTTCTCGGACAAGTTTCTCTTGTGTCTTGGTGTGAACTTGCAGGCGCCTCAGATTGAAGAGACTGCCATCTGTGCGGTACCGAATGTAAACAGCGTCTTCATTGTTGGGGTCTTTCATGGCCAGAATGGAAGCAAAAGTTCAAGTTAAGTCAATCTTATTATCATCCGATTGCACATGTACAATCTGATAAAACAGCATTCTCTGGTCCTCGATGCAAAATATGTCGACACACAATCAGACATAACTCACATGCAGACAAACAGTACATACGCAGACAAGTATTCATAGATATATAAATTAATATTGCCTCATGAGTATGAGAGTCTCGGATGGTTAGTGTGAGCAATTCCTTTGGTCATTCTGCCTTCTCACTGCCCATTGGAAGAGGCTGTTTCTCAGCCTGATGGTGCTGGCTGTGATATTCCTTTATCTCTTTCCCAACAGGAGAAGCTGAAAGATGCTCTGTGGACGGTGGAAGGGGTCCTCAATAATTTTGCACAACCTCTTCAGACAATAATACTGGTAGATCACATCAATGGGGTGGGGAGATTCCATTGATCCTGTCTGCCACTCATATGGTCCTGTGGATTGACCTCTGATCTATTTCTTTTGCAGCAACCACACAGTGATGCAGCTGGTCAGGACACTCTCGGTTGAGCTCCTAGAGAAGATTTTCATAATGGTGGCTGGTAGCCTTGCCCACTTCAGTCTTCTCAAGAAGTGCAGAAGTGTAGTCGCTGTGGGACCTTCCTGACAAGTGAGGAGATGTTGAGTTAAGTGAACTTCAAGGAACTTGGCGCTCTCCACTCGCTTTACTGCAGAGTTGTTGATGTGTAATGGAGGATGGTCATTTCTGGTCCTCCTGAAGTCCACAGTCATCTTCTCGAGACTTTCCACCTCTTCTCTGGACTGTGACTTATTATTGTTGCTGATGAGGCCAACTACTGTTGTGTCATCTGCAAACTTGATGACACTGTTGATGCTGGATTTGGCGATATAGTCATGGGTCAGTAGCATGAAAAGGAGATGTTCCAGTGCTCAGCGTGATGGTGCTTGACATTCCTACTATCAATCTGGACAGACTGTTACCTTTCCATTAGGAAGTGCAGAATCCAATTACAGAAAGGAGTGTGGAGTCCCAGCAAGGACTACTTCTCCACCAACCTCTGGGGAATGATCATATTAAATGCCTAGCTGAAGACAATGAACAGCAAGCACCCTGTCGTACGATACATTGCTGTCCAGGTGGGTCAGGACAGATTGAAGCGACAAGGCTATAGCATCATGAGCTCTGACCTTTGCATCCAACCATGGTTTCTGGTTAACCCTGGTTGTGAAGCATTTGAAGGAAGTTCCAGATATTCAAAACTGAAACAAGCATTGGAAACCTTGCACAGACTATCCAAAATGCAAAGCACCCAATTGAGGTTCTCCTCTGATATAAAAAAAAAACACACAATGCTAGAGAAACTTAGCAGGTCAAACAGTGTACATTATATAGCAAAGATAAAGATCTCCTCTGATATGTTGAGGTCCTGAGTAGCCTTATCAATGTTCTTCAAAGACACTGCTCATGGGCATGCAAAACAGTGACTTGTTTTGCTAAAAAAATAACTACAGGTGTACTTTCCGAATACACAAATTTGCTTTTTTACAAAGAAACCTGTGTTCACATTTATGAAAAGATTTTCACTTTTATAAAAAATGTGGCGAAAGCAGCGAGCCATTATAGAGGTTGTGTGTGCAGCCCTTGCATCTCCTTCCCCAGGAACCACGATGAAATATCAATAAATGACCCTCTTCCCCTCGCTCCTACATCCCTGTCTTCTCTACCTCCCACCATCCCAACCTCCAAAGACGCAGACAACTACACTGTACATACATTATTTCTATTTTATAGGCTGTGTATTTATCATATAATTCATGCTTTAAATAAATGTTAGTGTTATTTAAGGTTTTGTTGGGTTATTTTCTGGGTCTGGGAACCCTCAAAAAAATTTCCCATGGAAATCAATGGTAATCGCTTCTTTGCTTTACACCATTTTGGCTTATGAAAGGTTCTGTAGGAATGCTCTAGTTTTCTAAAGGAGGTTATACCTGTAATTCTGACATCTTTACAAACTTTCTTTGATAAATTCTGCCCTATCTGCTTTCTTACAAGATGAAAAAAAGAATTTATCAAAGAAAGTTTGTAAAAATATCAGAATTAGTCATTTTTTAGTGGCAAAGGGAAACACAAGTCACTGTTTTAAATTTAAATTTATACAACGTACATACTAAATTTAAGTTAAAAAATTTAAATTTACATTTAAATAAATTTAAAACAGTAACTGTGTTTCTCTTCTTTGCCACTAAAAATGACTAATTCTGACATCTTTACAAACTTTCTTTAATAAATTCTGGCCTATTTTCTTTTTTACAAGATAAAAAAAACTTTGAAATATACCTTCAAGTATTTCTAACATTTATTTATTTAACAGTTTTCCCATGATTTTTTTAAATGTCCATTCTGAATTAAAAAGCATCACCAGTTGTGTCAGTCCAAATGTTAAAAACTCCAATGAGGGAGAAAATAAAATCTTCCAAAAATCACTGGCTGGTTAAATCATTCTTTGGTCTGGAAACATTTCTTGAGAAAGAGCTGTTTAATATATTGGCTAGGCTTTGCTTTGTGTAGAGCTCTTCAATTAATATCACTTTGGCTTCTGACCTTTTGTTCCTCTCTGGTGTAGGTTATTTCCAAGGAAAAGATTTCAATGTTACCAAGTGAAAAGTACTTGGATTAAATGCATTTCAAGAAGGTGAAATTAAATTGCATGTTGCATATTTTAATTCATCAGGCAGCTGACTGAACGTGTGATTTTTTTGTGAAATGCAATCGTAAGGTTATGGCACAGACAACATAACGCAATTTTTGATCATCTGGTTTGATGTCTCTGCACAAAACACATAGCGCGTGCAATGCCCAATGAACAATGTCCCTGAAAGATTGATACATGGGAAAACAGCATGGATAGGAAACGTGCGAGAGCACGTCTGGACATTTGGTATGAAATCATTAATTACTGACAAGATTTTTGGTGAAATGAGTTGGAAGAGTTGTATTCAAGAGAGTTGATTGCTGCATTAAAGGTCTTGGAGCAATTTTGGGAGAACATTAAGGGAAAGAATCATGGGCCATTTCATTATACTAGATGTGATTGTTAATTACAAGTAGCTGCTTTATTCAGAGGTATTATCCACATGCTGTAATTCCACAGCATTTGTTGGGAGGCCCATTGTAAATCCTCTGTGCCTCAATTTAGGCATTACACCCTGACAACTCTGCTGATACGGCCCATGCTATTTGATTCTTCTTGATCCATACGCATCGGCATTTGTCACCAAATCATCCATCAGTAAATCATCCATCAGTAGGATCAATGAAAATAGGTTTCTGACTGGTGGGCAGAAGCACAGTTTGGAAAAACAAGTTGAAAAAAAAAGATGAGTGATAAGAAATATAGAATACAGAAAAAAGTCAGGGGACCCTGGGGTGAGTGATATATTGGACTCACCATTGGCTCAGTGAAGCAGAGTTTAATGATTGACAAGTGTTTTTGTGACAAATTACTCCACAAGGTCAAGCGCCTCCTATTCTTAATTTAATTGCACTATATATATATATATATATATATATATATCTTTCTTTGGCTTGGCTTCGCGGACGAAGATTTATGGAGGGGGTAAAAAGTCCACGTCAGCTGCAGGCTCGTTTGTGGCTGACCAGTCCGATGCGGGACAGGCAGACACGATTGCAGCGGTTGCAAGGGAAAATTGGTTGGTTGGGGTTGGGTGTTGGGTTTTTCCTCCTTTGCCTTTTGTCAGTGAGGTGGGCTCTGCGGTCTTCTTCAAAGGAGGCTGCTGCCCGCCAAACTGTGAGGCGCCAAGATGCACGGTTTGAGGCGTTTTCAGCCCACTGGCGGTGGTCAATGTGGCAGGCACCAAGAGATTTCTTTAGGCAGTCCTTGTACCTTTTCTTTGGTGCACCTCTGTCACGGTGGCCAGTGGAGAGCTCGCCATATAACACGATCTTGGGAAGGCGATGGTCCTCCATTCTGGAGACGTGACCCATCCAGCGCAGCTGGATCTTCAGCAGCGTGGACTCAATGCTGTCGACCTCTGCCATCTCGAGTACTTCGACGTTAGGGGTGTAAGCGCTCCAATGGATGTTGAGGATGGAGCGGAGACAATGCTGGTGGAAGCGTTCTAGGAGCCGTAGGTGGTGCCGGTAGAGGACCCATGATTCGGAGCCAAACAGGAGTGTGGGTATGACAACGGCTCTGTATACGCTTATCTTTGTGAGGTTTTTCAGTTGGTTGTTTTTCCAGACTCTTTTGAGTAGTCTTCCAAAGGCGCTATTTGCCTTGGCGAGTCTGTTGTCTATCTCATTGTCGATCCTTGCATCTGATGAAATGGTGCAGCCGAGATAGGTAAACTGGTTGACCATTTTGAGTTTTGTGTGCCCGATGGAGATGTAGGGGGGCTGGTAGTCATGGTGGGGAGCTGGCTGATGGAGGACCTCAGTTTTCTTCAGGCTGACTTCCAGGCCAAACATTTTGGCAGTTTCCGCAAAGCAGGACGTCAAGCGGTGAAGAGCTGGCTCTGAATGGGCAACTAAAGCGGCATCCTCTGCAAAGAGTAGTTCACGGACAAGTTTCTCTTGTGTCTTGGTGTGAGCTTGCAGGCGCCTCAGATTGAAGAGACTGCCATCCGTGCGGTACCGGATGTAAACAGCGTCTTCATTGTTGGGGTCTTTCATGGCTTGGTTCAGCATCATGCTGAAGAAGATTGAAAAGAGGGTTGGTGCGAGAACACAGCCTTGCTTCACGCCATTGTTAATGGAGAAGGGTTCAGAGAGCTCATTGCTGTATCTGACCCGACCTTGTTGGTTTTCGTGCAGTTGGATAATCATGTTGAGGAACTTTGGGGGACATCCGATGCGCTCTAGTATTTGCCAAAGCCCTTTCCTGCTCACGGTGTCGAAGGCTTTGGTGAGGTCAACAAAGGTGATGTAGAGTCCTTTGTTTTGTTCTCTGCACTTTTCTTGGAGCTGTCTGAGGGCAAAGACCATATATATATATATCAATGATTTTGATTGAAATATAGGGGACACAAGAAAAAGTTTGCAGGAGGCAAAAAAATTTGGCAATGTGCCTGACAAGGAGGTGGAATGCTTTTGACTTTAGGAACATATAGCTGGTCTTGTCCATTGGGCAGAAAAGTGACAGAGGGTATTTAATTCAGAGAACTTCATTCTTTCAGGGACTGGTAACGAGGCAAGGATGTGTACAAAAAAAAAGTTTTGAGTGGAGGCACAGAGGAATCCCTGAGGATTTATGGTCAAGGAGGCTGGACAGATCAACAAGATAATTAAAGAAACAGGGAAAGTCTGTGTTTAGTAGCCAAGGCACAGGATTTCAGATTCTATTTACATCACGTACACAGACTACAGTAATTTTTCCTTTATTTGCCTGTAAACACGGACAAAGAGGTGTCACTAATCCAGCCCCATTATCAGCAGAAAAAAAGTGAAACTGAAGACAGTCAGAGGCATTGAGAGTCTCACCCTCCTGCACTGCCTTAACCACTACTGCCACACAGCCTTCTGTCCCATCCAGCAGTGAGCTTGGGCTTGAGGCAACATGTTACACCTCCTTGGCCCCTTGTTCCAAATCCCCAAAGCGTTTGGCTGCTGTCAATGCCCAGGTCCTTTGGGAGCCATGCTCATTATTGACACCCTCAAGAATCCAGATCACAATTCCAGGTTCCCAGAACCATGCCACCAGCAGCCCACAGACTGGTGTGAGGTCTTTGTCTGTCAATCCCTGGACTGGACCCTGATCCACCCCTCAAATTTCAATAGACAATAAGTGCAGGAGTAGGCTCTTTGAGCCAGCAACACCATTCACTGTGATCACTGCTGATCATCCACAGTCAGTACCCCGTTCTTGCCTTCTCCCAATATTCCTCGATTCCACTATCTTTAAGAGCTCGATCAAACTCTCTATTGAAAGCATTCAGAGAATTGGCCTCCACTGCCTTTGAGGCAGAGCATTCCACAGATCCACAACTCTGTGGGTGAAAAGGTTTCTCTACAACTCAATTCTAAATGGCCTTATTCTTAAACTGTGGCCTCTGGTTCTGGACTTCCCCAACATCGGGAACATGTTTCCTGCCTCTAGCTTGTCCAATCCCTTAATAATCTTATATGTATCAATCAGGTCCCCTCTCATCCTTCTAAATTCTAGGGTATACAAGCCCAATCCCTCCAATCTTTCAAAATATCACAGTCCCACTATCCTGGGAATTAACCTCGTGAGCCTATGCTGCACTCCCTCAATAGCAAGAATGTCCTTCCTCAAACTTGGGGACCAAAACTGCGCACAATACTCGAGGTGTGGTCTCACCAGGGGCCTGTACAACTGCAGAAGGACCTCTCTGCTCCTATACTCAACTCCCTTTATTATGAGGGCCAACATGCCATAGTTTTCTTCACTGCCTGTTGTTCCTGTGTGCTTACTTTCAGTGACTGACAAACAAGGACACCTAGATCTCGTTGTACTTTCCCTTTTCCAAACAACACCAGTCAGATATTAATCTGCCTTCCTGTTTTTGCCACCAAAGTGGATAACCTCATGTTTATCTACTTTAAAATGCATCTGCCCACTCACTCAACCTGTGCAAATTACCCTGCATTCTCTTTCTTTTGAATATTAAAAAAAATTCCATACATGTAATTAATAAACAATAAACTACTGACATGGTCTTTGCCCTCAGACAGCTCCAAGAAAAGTGCAGAGAACAAAACAAAGGACTCTACATCACCTTTGTTGACCTCACCAAAGCCTTCGACACCGTGAGCAGGAAAGGGCTTTGGCAAATACTAGAGCGCATCGGATGCCCCCAAAGTTCCTCAACATGATTATCCAACTGCACGAAAACCAACAAGGTCGGGTCAGATACAGAAATGAGCTCTCTGAACCCTTCTCCATTAACAATGGCGTGAAACAAGGCTGTGTTCTCGCACCAACCCTCTTTTCAATCTTCTTCAGCATGATGCTGAACCAAGCCATGAAAGACTTCAACAATGAAGACGCTGTTTACATCCGGTACCGCACGGATGGCAGTCTCTTCGATCTGAGGCGCCTGTAGGCTCACACCAAGACACAAGAGAAACTTGTCCGTGAACTACTCTTTGCAGATGATGCCGCTTTAGTTGCCCATTCAGAGCCAGCTCTTCAGCGCTTGACGTCCTGCTTTGCGGAAACTGCCAAAATGTTTGGCCTGGAAGTCAGCCTGAAGAAAACTGAGGTCCTCCATCAGCCAGCTCCCCACCATGACTACCAGCCCCCCCACATCTCCATCGGGCACACAAAACTCAAAACAGTCAACCAGTTTACCTATCTCGGCTGCACCATTTCATCAGATGCAAGGATTGACAGTGAGATAGACAACAGACTCGCCAAGGCAAATAGCGCCTTTGGAAGACTACACAAAAGAGTCTGGAAAAACAACCAACTGAAAAACCTCACAAAGATAAGCGTATACAGAGCCGTTGTCATACCCACACTCCTGTTTGGCTCCGAATCATGGGTCCTCTACCGGCACCACCTACGGCTCCTAGAACGCTTCCACCAGCGTTGTCTCCGCTCCATCCTCAACATCCATTGGAGCGCTCACACCCCTAACGTCGAGGTACTCGAGATGGCAGAGGTCGACAGCATCGAGTCCACGCTGCTGAAGATCCAGCTGCGCTGGATGGGTCACGTCTCCAGAATGGAGGACCATCGCCTTCCCAAGATCGTGTTATATGGCGAGCTCTCCACTGGCCACCGTGACAGAGGTGCACCAAAGAAAAGGTACAAGGACTGCCTAAAGAAATCTCTTGGTGCCTGCCACATTGACCACCGCCAGTGGGCTGATATCGCCTCAAACCGTGCATCTTGGCGCCTCACAGTTTGGCGGGCAGCAACCTCCTTTGAAGAAGACCGCAGAGCCCACCTCACTGACAAAAGGCAAAGGAGGAAAAACCCAACACCCAACCCCAACCAACCAATTTTCCCCTGCAGCCGCTGCAACCGTGTCTGCCTGTCCCGCATCGGACTTGTCAGCCATAAACGAGCCTGCAGCTGACGTGGACTTTTACCCCCTCCATAAATATTCGTCCGCGAAGCCAAGCCAAAGACCATATGAAACAATAGAACTTTAAATTTAAGCAAGTTTCAATCATTACATGATAGTTATAACCCTTCCCCCCACCCCAAATAAATGTATATGTAAAAAGGACATATAGTAATATAAAATAAAGAAAAATAACAAGAAAGAATAGCTTCATGGATTGCTTTCCAACACATAGGCCTCCAGCAAGATTTATGTGGTCAATTTAGGGAAGTAGATTAGCACAGTTCTGAAGAGGCTGGAAGAACACCACTACATATTTATACCTAAAAATTGCATATACGGGCTCCAAGCTTTGCAAAAATATGCCATATTTACTTCTGAAATTAGATTTAATTTTCTCCCAGGAGATACCTTTGAATTTCTTCATTCCATCTTCCCATAGCCAAGTGTGAATCTGATTTCCAGGTCACTGCAATACATTTCCTTGCCACATCGCTAAGGCTATTTTAACAAATTTCATTTGGTATATTGATCATTTCAACTTAGGTCTTGTTCCTTCTATGTTTCCCAATAGAAATAAATCTGGGTTTTGTGGAAATACAATGCATGTAACTTGTTCTAAAAAATTCTCTATAAGTCTGCCCAAAAGTGACATGACCAAGTTGAATATAAGAAAGTTCCTGTCTTTCCACCACACCCAAGACATTACCCTGCATTCTCATACCATTCTCCTCACATTTCACACTGCCACCTAGCTTTGTGTCATCTGCAAATTTGCTAATGTTACTTTTAATCCCTTCAGCTAAATCATAATGTATATTATAAATAGCTGTGATCCCAGCATCAAGCCTTGTGATACCCCATCAGTTGCTGCCTGCCACTCTGCAAGGGGCCCATTAATCCTTACTCTTTGTTTCCTGTCTGCCAACCAATTTTCTATCCATATCAGTACCCTATCCCCAATACCATGTGCTCTAATTTTACCCACTAATCTCCTATGTGGGACATTATCAAAGGCTTTCAAAGACAAAGTCCAGGTGCACTGTCTCTCCCTTGTCCATTTTCGTAGTTACATCCTCAAAAAATTCCAGAAGATTAGTCAAGCATGATTTCCCCTTCATAAATCCATGCTGACTCGGACCTATCCTATTACTGTTATCCAAATAATGCTGCTATTTCATCTTTTATAATTGACTCCAACATCTTCCCCACTACTGATGTCAGGCTAACTGGTCGATAATTCCCTATTTTCTCTCTCCCCCCTTTCTTAAAAAGTGAGATAACATTAGCTACCCTTCAAACTGCAGGAACTGATTCTGAATCTATAGAACATTGGAAAATGCTTACCAAGGCATTCACCATTTCTAGAGCCACTTCCTTAAGTACCCTGGGATACAGACTATCAGGCCCTGGGGATTTATCAGCCTTCAGTTCCATCAGTCTAAACAACACCATTTTCTGCCTAATATGAATTTCCTTCAGTTCCTCTGTTACCTAAGGTCTTCTTTCCACAATTACATCTGGGAGATTGTTTGTGTCTTCCCTAGTGAAGACAGATCCAAAATAACTGTTGAACACGTCTGCCATTTCCTTGATCCCCATTATAATTTCACCAGTTTCTGTCTCAAAGGGCCAAACTTTGATCTTAATTTATCTTTTCCTCTTCACATACCTAAAGAAACTTTTACTATCCTCCTTTATATTCCTGGCTAACTTACATTTGTACCTCATCTTTTCTCCGTGTACTGCTTTTATAGTTATCTTCTGTTACTCTTTAAAAGTTTCCCAATCCTCTGGCTTCTCGCTCATCTTTGCTATGTTATACTTCTCTTTTATTTTTATGCTGTCCTTGACTTTCCTTGTCAGCCACGGCCACCCCTTACAGCCCCTAGAATCTTTCTTCCTCTGTGAAATGAACTGACCCTGCACCTACTGTATTATTCTGAGAAATACCTCTATTGTTGTTCCACTGTCATCCCTGCTAGGGTATCATTCCAGTCAACTTTGGCCGCTCCTCCCTCATGGGTCCATAGTCCCCTTTGTTCAACTGTAATATTAAGACTTCTGATTTTCCATTCTCCCTCTCAAATTGTGGATTAAAACATAATATTATGGCCACTACCTCCTAATGGCTCCTTTACCTCGAGTTCCCTTATCAAATCTGGTTTATTACACAACACTACATCCAGAATTGCTTCTCCCTGGTAGGCTCTAGTACAAGCTGCTCTAAGAATCCATCTGGGAGGCACTGCACAAACTCCCTTTCTTAGGGTCCAGTACCAACCTGATTTTCCTAGTCTACCTGCATGTTGAAATCCCCTATAACAATCGTAGCATTTCCTTTGTGACATACCATTTTTAACTCTTGCACTCTCTATCCAGGTTACTGTTTGGGGGCCTGTAGTTAACTCCCATTAGGTTTTTTTGCCCTTTCAGTTCTATCAATACTGATCCTAAATCACTTGATTCTATGTCACCCCTGACAAGGGACTGAATTTCATTCCTCACCAACAGAGCCACCCACCCCTCTACCCACCTGTCTGTCTTTTTAATAGGATGTATACTTTGAATATTCATTTCCCAGCCATGGTCCTCTTGCAGCCATGTGTCTGAGTTCTTACAACATCATATTTGCCAATTTCCAACTGAGCATCAAGCTCATCCTCTTTATTTCTTATACTTGGAGCATTCATATAAAATTCCTTTTTTGGGGGAAAATTTTATTTATAGTTTTATAGATTCGTATTAACCAGATATCGTAAGGGAACAATCCTCCCCTTTTACAGGTCATTGTTTGCCGAAATCATTTTTTTCCTTTCCTCCCCTCCCTTCCTTTCTGCCCCTCCACCACACCATCTTTCACCCTCCTTTCCACTTCAACCTCAGTAAAAGCATAAAAATCGATGTCTAAAAATAACAATACAAATACATGGAGAGAAAAAAAGGGGGGAGGGGACCTGGCAAATGGTCTCCTCATTCTCAGGATTTCAGGGCTTGTGTAATCCTGTTATTCAAAAGGCCATGGGAAGGCTAATCACAACTGCGTTTCAACGTGTCACAAATATGGCTGCTGCACTTCAACGAATATGTCATGTCTCCCTCTTAAATTATGTAATTTTCTCCAGGGGAACACAGGTCTGCATTTCTGTATTCTATCTTGTTGCGCTTAGCTGAGAGACAGATTTCCAGGTAACGTTATGCCTTTCCTGGCTACCGCCAAGGCGACCTTCATGAATTGAATTTGGTGTTTGGACAATCTCAGTCTCACGTCCAGAATATACCCCTGCAGCATACTCCACCCCTGTGATTTATTTCAAAATCTCACCTATTTCTACCCAGAAGGGTCTCACTTTGGCGTAGAGTCATGTTGAATACACAAGAGTTCCTATCTCTACGCTGCATTTAAAACACAATTCTGAGATTCCTGATTTTACCTTATGCAATTTTTGCAGCTTAAAGTATAGCTAGTGCAAAAAATTGTATTGCACCAGCCTATATCTGAAATTAATAACCACTTTCATGCTGTCCCAGCAGAAGTTGAACCAGCATCATTCAGGAATTGTTGCTCCTAAACCTGACACCCACTTTTACCAGTTCCAGACTCTCACTTTGGAACAGGAGATACATACCCAGATGAATTTATGTGAGATAAATTCTACACTACACAGCGGCAGGGCCATAGATGGATCTAATTTGTCCCTCAAAAAGGATCTTAATTGAAGGTAGCAGAAGAAGGTCTTGTTTGATAAGTCAAAGTTGTTTTTTTAATTGCTTGAATGACATGAGCTGCCCTTTCTGGCACCAGGTGTCCAGGATCTTGTTACCCATAGTCATAGGTATTATTTTGTTTTGGGTTCGGGGCGCTTTAGGAGACAACTCTACTTTTAACCCAATAATCTTGTTTATTTTATGCCACATTTGGATTATGTGCTTTAGTTTTAGGTAATTTGTTTTTTGCATTATTAATTTAGTGTCCCATTTGTAAATAATTTCTTCCACTATCTTCTCCCCTACCATGTTTAGACCAATTTGTGCCAAGGAGGGTAAACTGTCCCACTCAAAGAATGAGACGATAAACCTCGCCTAGGCTCTCCAATCATTTTTTTAAAAGTCCTGGGGCCTCATTCCTCCCAGGCTATAGTCCCAAGTCAATTTCTCCATGGAGACTCTAGCTACTTTATTCTTCCACAGGAATTGTCTGACACACATATATAATACTTTTCATCCATTACTCCCCTCCACTTTCATATCAATTCCGTACTCTTGACCATATTCTCCGATCCCTTCCTGAGTTTTCTACCCTGTTAATTCTGTTGTCTTTCTTAGCTTTTCATTTTCATGGTCAAATGTATAACATTTTGTTGCATATTATTTGTGTGATGTGAGGAACAAGATAACAAGTTCAACGGGTCCAAGAAGCAATGAATCTCGACATGAATTGATTTTAACAAAATATCTTTATTTGCCTGCGAGAGAAAGTCACCATAAATTACTCACAAAGATTGTTGTGGTGGGAAAACAAGTTTGACGCATTCAAAGACTGACAATCCTGGATGGTGAACTTTATTTACACATGATACAAAGATGCAACAGAACACACACACACACACACACACACACACACACACACACACACACACACACACGTGCACACATGCACACACACACACACACACACACACACACACACACACACACACACACACACACACACACACTCAGACAAGGCAGAATTAGCATAGCTGCATCAAATGCAACTAACCAATAATCGCTACAAATGTCAAGGATTACTCACAGATCCCACATTTAAACATGTGGGGTTTTTATGCATAAAAGCAATGTTATCGCCTGCACTTTTTTTTGAATATTTTATTTAAAATTTTTCCATACGTGTAGTAATCAAGATTTAATATAGTAATACATGTTCCAAAAAGAAAACAAATTGAAAATTACATACATGATGATATTTACCCCCCAACCCCCTCCCTCAAAATAACCAATATAAAAAAGTAGAATATAGTTATATAAAGGAAGAGAAAGAAAAATAAAAAGAGTATTTTCAGGATTGCACATAGGGATGGCAGCAAACCTTAAACAAAAAAAAAAATCCTACTCCAGTCTATCAAATGCTTTTTCTGCATCTAGAGCCCTGCAACACTCAGTTCTCTTATTTTACATGAAGTGAATTATACTAAGTAATCTATCTGCATTTTCAGACAACTGATTCTTTTTTACAAAACCTGTCTGATCCTTATTCATTAATTTAGGCAACAGTTTAGTCATCCTATTTGCCAAGATTTTTGTAACAATTTTATAATCCACATTTCATAATGAAATAGGTCTATAAAATGAAAGGTTTAAAGGATCTCTTTCTTTTGTAGGAATCATTGTAATTATTGACATTGAAAATGATTCTGGAAGATTATGTGTTTCTTAAGCTTGATCTAATACTTCCATAAAATAGGAATGAATAAATCTTTAAATTCTTTATAAAATTCATTCAGAAATTCATCCTCTCTGGAGACTTATGACTCTGTAATGAACTCATAGCTTCCTTCACCTCTGCCTGAGTAAAAGGAGTATTCAGTTCAATTTGCTCTTCCAAACTTAATCTAGGGAAAATTATCTTGGGGTAAGTATCTCCCTATTTTATTTTTGTCTTTTAAATATTCGGAGCTATATAGTTTTGAATAAAAATTCATTTATATCTCGAGGTTTATAAGTAACAATCCTAGTATCCTTTTTAATTGCTTCAATTGTTCTGAAGAACTCTTCCGCTTTTAAATGCCAAGCCAGTACTTTGTGTGTTCTCTCACTTAATTCATAATATCTTTGCTTTGTTCTTGTAATGGCTTTCTCTGTTCTGTAAGTTTGTAATGTATTAAATTGAAGTTTAAAAAAAATATATAATTAATTGCCTACACTTATCTTCAGAACCCTATTTTTAAAGATCCTTTTCCAAAACTGATATTTTTCTTCCTAATTGATCAATCTCTCTCATATACTTTTTAAAAATTTTAGTAAAGCTTATAATTTGACCTCTTGAATACGCTTTCAAAGCATCCCATATAATAAACAGAATTTACTGAGTTCAAATTTATATCACAAAATGTCCGAATTTGTGTATTGACAAACTCACAAAAATCTTTCCTTTTCAATAATAAAGAATTCAATCTCTATCTATAAATTGTTTTCTCCTTATCAGGCATTTCCATCATTATTAATGAAGGCGAATAATCTGATAGAATTCACACTTCATAATCAGCTTCAATGATCTTAGGTTGCATTTATGCTGAGATTAAAAATAAATCAATCCTCGAATAAGAGTCATACCTATTTGAATAAAAAGAATAATCTTTTTCTCTAGGATGGATCCTCCTCCATACACTTATTAAATTCAAATCACTCATTAAGATCAATGTAGCTTTTGCTGGTTTTGTTTTTGTAGCTACTCAAGTAGATCTATCTAACAATGGATTTAAACAAAAATTAAAATGGTCTCCTATTAATATATTATCATGCAGCTTTGACAAATTAAGGAATGTTTCTTGGATAAATTTCTCATGATCAATATTTAGAGCATACAAGTTATAACAAGTCCACAATTCAGAGTATATTCGACCATGCACCATTACATATCTCCCTACTGGGTCCATCACAACATTTTGAATTTTAATTGGAAGATTCTTTTTGATCAAAATTACCACACCTCTTGCCTTAGAATTAAATGAAGAAATCGTTACATGTCCAACCCAATCCCTTTTTAATTTCAAATGTTCATTTTCAGACAAATTTCTTGAATAAAAGTTACATCAACTCCCATTTTCTTAATATATGTTAGCACTCTCTTCCTTTTTACATGTCCATTTAACCCATTCACATTAAAATTTATGAACTTCATTACATTATTCATCTTGCTAAAGTATAATCCATCCCCTCCTGTTACCTCCCCCCGTGTCTCCTGCTATTTCCATCATTTAATATCCTGTGTGTCCCGACCAGCAATCCAAATAAAAGAAAAAAGACAAATAAACATTCAGAAAATATATAGTTCCACACTTATAACTGTATTTATATAAAAGAAAGCCCTTCCTGTATGTGTTCCTTAAATTTACAACACTAGCTCCCTTCATTTTAAAGGTTGTAACTGAAGTTACAAAAGCATACACAATCAACACCTTACACTTATCCACAACTTGAATAACTTCCTGGAAATCAGAAAGGAAGAAAGAAGAGAAAAAAGAATAATTCTTCTTTCAAATTCTTTCTTCTTACAAACTTCCCCTTTTCCAATAATAATGAAACTGGAAAAAATAAATAGTTTATCTTCCCATCAAAGACATAGTATCTTCTTGGAGCTGCACTCTAGGAAGATCCCAGGTAAATTCTTCTGCTTGAGTGAAATTGGGAAAGAATCTATTTTGATCTCCAGGTACAAATATTTTCGAAGTTGCAGGGTAATGTAGGACAAATTTATAACCTTTATCAAAAATAACTTTCTTTAACTGGGTTGAATTCTTTCCTTCTCTTCAATAGACCTTCACTCAAGTCAGGATAGAATAGAATTCTATTTCTATCACACTGAAGTAGCCCTTACTCTTTTCACAGCAAGACAAAACCTTTTCTCTGTCTTGATAATTCATATAGAATCTAATTAATATAGAAGTCATTCTCTGATTTGGAAAAGGCTTTTGTCTCAGAGCTCTATGAGCTCTTTCAATTTCAATTGGATTTTCAAAATTTTGCTTTCCCACAACTTCAGGAATCTACTTTTGAAAAAGGCGAATTGCACCTGAATTATCTTTTCCTTCCAGAAGGCCTACTATTTTAATGTTATCCCTTCTACTAATGTTTTCCAATACATCCACTTTCTCTTGAAGTGTTTGATTCATTGTAATTAAACCAGTAGTAGTATTTTCCAAGGCTGATACCCATCTTCAACAGTTTGCACTTCCTCCTGCATGCTTGTAATTTTCTCATCCATTTTCACCAATTTCGTCTTCATTTTATTCACAACCTCCAACACTTTATTAGTTTCCCCTTTCATTTCTTCTTTTGTTTCCCCCTTCATTTCTGCCTTCATTCCCTTCAATCCTTCCTTCATTTCCCCATTTATTACTTTAAACTGATGCATTATAATTGTGGTTAAATTTTCTACTTTAGCCTTTGAAATAGTTTTAACTTCTTTAATTAGCTCCTCTTCCTGTTGTTGTTCTTCTTCATTATCTTCAGTTACAGAACTTGCCCTGGAGTCTGACTCTTCATCATCTGGCGCTGAAGTAGAATTCCCTGACTTCTCGGCGCTTTGTGGCCCTGCTCCCAGTAGTGCTTTGAGTTTTACCATACTGTGCATGTGCGACTTCTTGTGCATGCACAGTTCAGGTTAATGCACCATCTCTCCATTGTGGCAAGTAGGTGACACCAGTAGATGGCTCTTTAAGAGGATCCCTCACCTGGGGAGCAGCCTAAGCACTAGCTCCCTGCTTCATTGCAAAGTTAGGGCTCACACCTCTTCTCTTTTTTGCTCGTCGGGCTCCAGATATATCTGTAGGTAGTTTATTTTTCTTCGGAGGCAATTTTACTGTGAAGTAGAAGTATTTAAAAATATTAATTAATTAAAAATATTATTTAATGAACACTTTTTTAAACTAATTTACCAAGTGAGTCAGATCCTTGCATGTGGATCCTACGCCATCATGTAACGTGCCCCGTTCAAGTTTTTTTTTTAAAAAAGGGCAATTTATCTTTCATGGAGAGGACGAAAAAGGCAGATTGAGCACTCCTTTTATGTAGCCCAGGGCAATGTGTCAGTTTCTCAGTGAAAAAGGGGGCAGGAAGTGTAGCACAGCAGTAACGGCCCTGCGACAACCCTACCATTTTGCTGCCTGACAGCCTCCCGTCCCACTGGCTGACAGCCACTCCCCACCCCCTGCCTGAGAACTCCACCACCCTGTTGCCTGACAGACCCTCCCATCCTGCTGACTGACAGCCTCCCCACCCCGCTGCCTGACAGCTCCACCATCCTGCTGCCTGACAGCTTAGCTGCCCTCCTGCCTGATAGCCCTCCACACCACTGCCTGACAGCCCCATTGCCCCACTGCCTGACAGCCCCATCAGGAGCAGGTGGCATTAGCTAGCACAGTGGGGAAGCAGGTTGAGGGAGTGGGTGACGTGAGGAGCGGGGCAGAGTGAGCACAGCTCCACCGGCCGCTCTGTGAGAGTGCAATGGGGCGACGGGGCTGTCAGGGTGACATCAATCATCTTACATTCCTGTTTGGAGCTCCTTTCAGAGGCCTACCTCTAGGTGTGCCCCCCTTGGTGGATGGAAGCTGGAACGAATTCGAGCAGTCATTCCATCTTCAGACTTTTTTATGGAGGTAAGTGCAGCGATGTAAAGATGGAGAATCTCTGTCTTTACATTCACTTTTATTTCCCTATAAAAGGGCCTGATAGCTGCCAATTGCAGTTCCCACAGTTAAAGTGCCTAGATGAAACAAACAGTACACGCCACCCCTGGATCCGCTGCAGGTATGGCACAGTGATTAATTGGAAGAGAAGAAACAATGTTTTATTAGTGTGCACCTCAATAAGCCCCATAACCATTGATGGCACACAATTTGGGATTGACTCTCCAGTGCCGACTCTGTCTCGTGGAGCTTGGATTTGTTCCTCAAGGAAAACAGATCCAGCTGCTCTACATGTTGGGATTTATACCTCCTACTAGCCAGTGGGGCTGGCCCAGGTATGCCTAATCTAGGGAAGGTGATTAAAGTGGTCATTGGCAACATGTGTGTATGTGTTTTTTAAAGAGTGCTCAGCGTAGGTGGTCTTAACCTTAGTTGACAGATGTGGTGCTTCAGACCAGGTTGGAGAGGTCACATGACACCCCCCCCCCCCCCCCCCCACAATACAACTTGGTGATTACATCAGTGATATTTGTTTTCTTTGCGGACCACCTAAAACAATCCCATGGGCCACCAGCGGTCTGCAGTCCTAGGTTGAGATGCAGATCTACAACATTTGCTGGGCTATTGCTTTCATTGCAGTAGAGAGGGTGCAGTCATGACTTATGAGGAAGTTGCCAGGACTGGAATATCCTGTCAATGAGGATAAATTGGATAGACTGGACTTATTTTCTATGGAACAGAGGAGCTCAAGGAGAAAGTTAATTGAGGTTTATAAAATTACAAACAACATGTACGCAACAAGTATGAAGGGTCCATTTTCCAAGGTAAAGGGACAAAATACAGGCGGCTCGATCTAAATTAACTGGGAGAAGGGGGTCAAGGAAAGGTGAGAAGGTGATGCCAAGGATGATTACAGTCAAGCCTCATGGTCTTGCAGAGTAGTTGGAGCAAAAGCCTTCTGCTGAGCGTGAGAGTTGGTAAGGCTCACTGTTTTATAGAGTGGTTGGAGCAAAAGCCTTCTGCTGAGCGTGAGAGTTGGTAAGGCTCACTGTTTTATAGAGTGGTTGGAGCAAAAGCCTTCTGCTGAGCGTGAGAGTTGGTAAGGCTCACTGTTTTATAGAGTGGTTGGAGCAAAAGCTTTGTTCATATTTGAAAAGCCAAGACGTGGTGCACCACGAACCAAGGTGTGGTGAATGCAAACCGCAATACTTCAAAGCTCCAGAGGCCACTCTCATCAAGGCAACCCGACCTTTTGAGAGGATTAGCTTAGATTTTAAAGGGCCATTACCTTACAACAACAAAAATGTATATTTCCTTACTGTAATTGACGAATATTCCAGGTTTCCCTTTGCGATACCCTGCCCTGACATCTCATCAGCGTCTGTCATTAAATCACTTGACAGAATTTTCAGCATTTTTGGTTTTCCCAATTACATTCATACTGATAGAGACTCAGCATTCATGAGCGCAAAACTGTGGCGAGCCCTGCTACGAAAAGGAATTGCCACCAGCCGTACCACGAGCTACAACCTGCAGGTCAATGGGCAGGTTGAAAGGGCTAATGCTACAGTCTGGAAGACTGTTAATCTTGCTTTAAAAACACATGGTTACCCTGTAATCCGGTGGCAGGAGGTGCTGCCTGAGGCACTACATTCTATTCAGTCTTTATTGTGTACTGCAACAAATCAAACACCTCATGAACGTATGTTTGCCTTTCCTAGGAAATCAGGAACTGTGATGGACTGGCCAGCCTGTTTATCTGAGCCTGGAACCGTGCTGCTGAAGAGCCACGCGCGTGCGCGTAAAACAGACTCCCTAGTCCAACCAATTCAGCTACTGCATACTAACCCCAACTACGCTCATGTTAGATTCCCACACGGGAGTACTGACACTGTACCCCTAAGAGATCTGGCCTTGCCTGGTTCGCCCTTTCCTCACCCCCCTACTCAGAGTGAGCTTGAGAGGTTGGACTCACCCCACCCCCCCCTAGCCTGTGACCCCTAGTCAGTTTTCAGATGGCCATGCTGAGGCTCCACTGCCTCAAGCTGGCGATTTTGGTGCAGATCCAGAAGTCAGTCCTTCCCACACTACTGACCCAGGACCTGTACCAGTTCTCAAGGTTGCAAAGGAGCCACCTGTTTTGAGATGAAGCACCAGAATTTGTAAACAACCTGATAGGCTGATATATTCATAAAACATCTCATTATATTTCAATTGCTTGCTAGATACTGGTGTATTTTGGCTGTTAGTGTATCTCAAGGCCAAACATGGTATCTATGTATTGCTTGCTTCAGTCTTTCCTAGCAGCTGTCCTTTTAATTTTAACCCTTCTTCTGCCGGCGAGGGGGGGGTGGGAGACTGTGGTGAATGTCTGCCAAGCTGCCTGTCTCCCTCCTCTGGTGATGCTTGCTGTACTAACATTGGCTGTGCATTATCTCTACTGTTAAGGACACCCCCCCCCCCCTCCTTGGATATAACGGTATATGCATCTATTGACTTTCATTATTGTACCATGAGTTTCTGCTTATAAAAGCCATGATTATTGTTTGACCACATCATCTTTGTCTACTTCATGAACTGGCACTTCACAAGGGTTGAAAGATGGGATTACATGTGAGAGCTCTTTTTTGACTGATGATTAATTGGAAAAGAATTAATCTCACTGTGCCCTAAATTTCTATGAATCGTTGAGAAACAAAATGCAAAATTGATTGAATTATTATTGTAATTTGCATCAAAGTACAGTGCTTTGTATTGTATGCTATACAGGCTGGTCAACTTATGTATGGTAGGCAGTTCAATAATAATAAAGCAAATGTACAGGGTGCAGTGTTACACCCAGTAAAAGAGTTCATGATGCAGTGTTGCAAAGACAAAGTGCAAGATACAGAGAATAGAACAGTTAAAACATTTCAAGGGCATTACCAATGAGAAGTCCATTTAAATGTATGGTGACAGCAAGAAAGAAATTGTTCTTGAATCTGGAGGTTTGTGTTTTCCAGCTCATTTATCATCTGCATGATGGAAGATCAAAGAAGAATGAATGACGGTGTGCGATAAGACATTTAATACATTGTTAGCTATCTCAAGGCAGCAGAATGTATCGCGAGTCAGTGGAGAGGAGGTTGGTTTGTGTGATGGCCTGAGGTACAGTTGTCAATTTCTAGTTTCTTGCAGTCTTGTGCAGAGCAGTTTCTGTACCAAGCTGTGATATAGGTGGACAAGATACTTTCTAACGTTCAACTAAAAGAAGTGGTGAAAGACCTCAGGGACATGCTGAATTTCCATAAGCTTCTGAGGAACTGAAGTTATCTATGCTCTTTCTTGCACACAATATCAATGTGCTTGGACGAGGATAGATTGTTAGCGCTATATGCTAAATATGTGAAGCCCTCCATCATCTCCATCTCAGCACCATTGAGATGTGCTCCCTTCCATTTCCTGAAGTCTCTTACCCAGCTGCTTCATTTGACTGACATTGAAGGAATGATTGCAATCTGATCACCATGCTATCAGACTTTCTATCTCTCTTTTGTATTCCGTTTTGTCATTGTTCGAGATCCAGCTTTAACAGTGGCATCACCTGAAAAGTTATAGATGGAGTTGGAGCAGTATTTGACAAAAGAAAGAAAATCTCCTTTGTTTTGGTATCATTATTATTATTAGTTGAAATTATTATTGGTGCATTTTCAATAGAACATTGTGCGATAATATTGAGAATAAGTGGGTTGCAAATGTGGGTTCAAAATCCAACATGCTTTTAATTTTTCTGTCAAGAGTAGAGTTGGAAGCTTTGTTTTTGCATGATTCTATTAAATGGCTGTTAGTGAATTAATATTACTGCTACACATCTGCCTGATTTTTATTTCTACTAAATTTCAAAAGAAAATCAAAATTGCTGCCATTATGGGATGATGGCATTAATTAGGCATTTCAGGAAAAGATATTCTGTACTGACATAAAAAGTGAGGCTCGAGATTTCTAATGCTCTCAGTTAGCGATCTAAGTGAAGATTTTTGTTTAGGGTGTTTTGACTGTTGTATCTTATACATATTCAAAATTTGCAAATGGGATTTCTCTGAGATAGTGCAAATAAAGTTCCTGCTGAGATGGACGCACCACCATGGAACAAACCAAGCTGACTGATAGATGATGGGCATGTAAGAGATCACAGTTCATCAGTCACATGGACTCAATTAGTCTCAGATACTTGCATATACTCAATCAAATACAGAAGTCCAAAACTGCCAAGAGGTCAAACACCTGTGAACCTGATTTTGAATTTATTGCCTGACCTTCCATTAGGCAGAGCAATCTGCAATTCCCATGTGCACATTGAAGATAAACAATAGGCTTTTCTTCACTCCAATCATGTTCATTAATGTTGGAAGGTCACTGCACATTTTTATATGGAAAGGTAACCCCAAGTTGAAGACACCTTGAATGGTTAGCACAATGCTGTTCCAGTGCCAGAGACACAGGTTCAAGTCTGGCACTGTCTGTAAGAAGTTTGCACATTCTCCCTATGCTTGCATGGATTTCCTTCAGGTCCTCCAGCTTCCTCCATCGTTTCAAAGCGTGTGGGGGTCATTGGTCAATTGGGTGCAATTGGACAGCATGGGCTCATGGACCAAATGGCCTGTTACCATGCTGTATGTCTAAATTTTTTTTAAATTAAAAAAATATAAAATGAAATAATTTAGATAGATATCCGTTTCCCCTATTGCTAAACAGGAACTAAATTTATTTCCTGCAGAGGTCAATATTAATATGCTCAATGTAATCTAAATGGCAGCCCTCCTAGTGGAGACAGATGTTTCATATTTTGTGAATGTTAATGCTTGCCTTATCGATGTGCTCTGCCAATGGCTGGAGTAATTTCAGTGGGTGGATGCTTGGCCTTATTACCAACCTTTGAGATGAGGGGAGTTATGACACCATGCGGCTTTTGATATCTTTTCAGCTGTCATCCCAACCCCTCTGATTCTTTGACCTGTTTAATATGGAAGTGAGAACTTCAGGGCCTAAAGCCGCAAAGGGAGCAGACTGAACATTCATGAGACTATCTGGAAAATCTGCCACTGGAAATACACTGTAGCCATTCACAGGAGGCTGACTTTAAAGTTGACCACATTAATGTAAGGCTAAGGTATATGATAGAGCAAATTCTCTACCTTCAACTATGCAAAGCATGCTATGATTAACTGTTGACTTGGATTGATAGTACCTTAATCCCATTCTTTTCTTAAAACTAATTCTCATGAAATCAACATTGATAGGGTCTGTAGTTGGGGATAAGTTTCTTCTATAATGTTCGGGACGGACACAATTTTTTTTTCATTTATTTTCCCCTTTACTCCACAGTTTTAAATTTGTGATCAAACAATTCACATTTGATTAAAGTCCACATTCCAAATTTAGTAGGTATTGCTGTACATTTTTGTGTACCATGTAGAGGTTGCAGCACCTTTTATATATAGTTCCCCCCCCCCCCCCCCACCCACCCCCATTTCAGGGCACCATAATATTTGGGACAGAATCAGAATCAGAATTAGAATTTATAACATAACATATAACATAACAATTACAGCACGGAAGCAGGCCATTAGGCCCTTCTAGTCTGCACCGAACCAAACACCCCTTTCTAGTCCCACCTCCCTGCACAATGCCCATAACCCTCCATCTTCTTCTCATCCATATACCTGTCCAACCTTTTCTTAAATAATACAATTGACTCCGCCGCCACTATTTCTCCCGGAAGATCATTCCACACGGCTACCACTCTCTGAGTAAAGAAGTTCCCCCTCATGTTACCTCTAAACCTCTGCCCCTTAATTCTTAACTCATGTCCTCTTGTTTTAATCTTTCCTCCTCTTAACGGAAATAGTCTATCCACATCCACTCTGTCATGAACAAGTTATAAAATTCAGTGTTTATAAACATAGCAATGGTATGTATATTAAAGTAGTCATGTTTAGTACTTTGTTGTTTATCCCTTGCATGCAATGACTGTTTGAAGCTTGTGATTCATAGTCATCCCCAGGTGCTGGTGATGCTCTGCCAGGCTTCTACTGAAGCCATCTTCAGCTCCTGTTTGTTTCGAAGGCTTGTCCCCTTAAGTTTTCTCTTCAGCATAGGGAAGCCATGCTCAATTGGATTGAGATCAGGTGACTGGCTTGACACCTGAGTTCACAGGAAATGAGTCCAGACACAGGCTAAACAAACTAAGGATATTCTTCATTCCACACACAGGGAAATAGTAACGGGGAAGACACGAGACACAAAATGGTGCTTTAAACAATGTAAAGCTCTCTTTAATACCCTATCTGCCTGTATGCCTCTTTCAAGGAATTATGTATCTGTATTCCCAGATCCCTCTGTTCTATCACACTCCTCAGTGCCCTTCTATTTACCATATGTCCTTTCTTTGTTTATCCCTCCAAATCTGCCATTTTTAGCCCATTTTTTTCCAGCTGGTCCAAATCTCTCTGCAAACTTTGAAAGTAACCTTTGCAGTCCACAATGCCTCCAGTCTTAGTGTCATCTGCAAACTTGCCTATACATTTACCACATTATCATCCAGATTATTGATATAGATGACAAACAACAATGGTCCCAGCGCCGATCCCTGAGGCACACCACTAGTCACAGGTCTCCAGTCTGAGAAGCAATTATCCATCTCTACTCCCTGCCTTCTCCCATCCAGCTATTGTCAAATCCAGATCACTACTTCATCATGAAATTCTAGCATCTGAACTTTCCTGTGTGACCTTGTCAAAGGCCTTACAAAAGTCCATGTAGACAGCACCACAGCTTTTTATTCATCAACCTTCCTGGTAACCTCCTCAAAAATACTCTATAAGATTGGTTAAACATGATCTACCATGCACAAAGCCATGCCCTAATCAGTTCCTGACCATCCAAATAATTGTATATCCAATCTCATTGAACACCTTTCAATAATCTGCTTACCACTGACATCAGGCTCACTGGCTTATAATTTCCAGAATTACTTTTGGAGCCTTTTTTAAACGGAACTGCATGAGCTACTCTCCGATCCTTTGGCTGTGGTGAAGGAAATTTTAACTATTTTTGCAGAGTCCCTGCAATTTCTACACTAGCCTCCCTCAATGTCTGAGGAAATATCTTGTCAGGCCCTGGGGATTTATCCACCCTTATTTTCCTTCAGACAGCAAGCACATCCTCCTCTTTCTTCTGTATATGTTCCCTGACCTCACTGCTTCTTTTCCTTACTTTTTCTGACTCTGCCCATTTCCTGTGTGAATACTGATGAAAAAAAAATCATTAAAGATCTCTCCCACCTCCTTTGGTTCCATACAAAACCGACCACTCTGATCGTCAAGGGGACTAATTTTGTCCCTCTCTATCCTTTTGCTCTTAATATACTATAGAAACTCTTTTTTTATTTTCCTTCACAATAGCCTCTTTTAAACTACAGCAGCTGGGACCCAGGTGGTATTACTGGGACAAAGGTGCTGGAAACACATTTTAAATTGCAGAGGGATTGATCCATTAAATCACCAACCCGGTGATTTAAGGGGGATCCAGCCCCGCAATGATGTGTCACTCACTCACCAGAAGTACTGCCGGATGTTCAGATGCTGGCTGCCCGGTGGCACTTGCATGCAAGGGCTGACATCACCGGAATAAATGGGATGGTCATTTTCATTTTCCAATCACTTGTGGACAGGACATAGGTAAGTTTAACTGGGTTCCCTGGCTACCTCTGAGGTAGGTCAAGGACCCGGTTGGATTCCGACAGGGTTGACCGGGTCAGACCCTTTCTAACTACCGCATAACTGGGGCGCTAACCGGGCAAATTGCCTGGTTAACTCCATTTTACATGGCAGTTTGAAAGGGCTTATTGTTTGTCCAACACAAGGCTGTGAAACAATTCACAGGAAGAAAAGTTAATTTGTTGGTGCAAAAAGGGCAAGGTGAGCCATGTCAAGCTCACACCTGACAGCTGGTCTACAAATCTAGATCTCATGGATGAGACGTTTTGTGTGAATGTCCCTTTAATAGTTGGCTGCCAAGGTCACAAGTGTAGAATAGATGCTGGTAGCTGCAGGAGCTCTCAGTAGATAAACAGAGAAGTGCATGCTGACACTAACGGTAAAGTGTTACTCGGAAATCTAACAATATTCTCTCAGTTGTGCCATTATAGATTGCAGATTTTCTGGATCATTTACAAGCAGTTTTGTGTGACACACATTGCTGTTATCACACTGTTAAGAAGTAGCAAAGCAATATCTTGCCAGGAAACTTTCACCAAGTAAAACATACCACAGTACTTAACAGAAACATAGAAATATCATTGTCAAAATTTGACATTGAGCTAGACAGTTCAAAATATTAAAGCAATTGCAATAGATATATAGCTCTGTGCATCTTAGCAGATGAGAAGAAAACATTTGAAAACCTGATGGGACTCAGTGGGTCAGGCAGGATCGATAGAGAGAAATGGTCAGTCAGACATTTCTGACACAAAACATTTACTAACCGTCTCTCTTCTGGTTGCTGGCTGACGCATGGTCCCTCAGCTTTTCATTGTTTGCTCAAGATTCCAATTGTCTGCAATGATTGTGTGACAGAAATTAATGTAGATCAGCAAGCATAACAGTGACTGAAAAAGATCTGGTACATCAGAAAATGGGCAACAGAGTTTTGGGGGGCAGTCGGGTTAATGAGCGGAATTTGGAGACTGGCCAAGGATGGTCAAATCTAGAGGTAACAAAGACACAGGAGTACTTTCATCAACAGCCAAGTTGAGTCAGAAGGGGAGACATTCACTATATTAAAAGTTCTTCCTATTGATAAATCAGTTTGCTCTTTTTTATTCATAATCTAAAAAGCTACTGAGTAATTTCATTGTGGCAAAGATTTAAGATATCTTTGAAAAGCAAGCTACTAAACGCATTTCATTCCCTGATTCAAGAAGTAGACAGTACATATCATTTTGGGAGTTCACACATTTATTTATTGCTTTACCAACTCAGTGAATGCTTACATGTCCCTGATCATAGAGCCCTCACCATTAACACAAGGAGGAACCTGATACAATCTATCTTCAAAGGTTGCTCTCAAAATGAGTAAATCAAGCAGCTTTTGGATCTGACCAGTTTTGACTTCCAAATCTTAAACAAAAGAGATTGTACGAAAGCAATCAAAGCTTTAGATTAATTAATGTACCTTAACATTCAAGCTGCTGAAAGGAGTATTCAACTGCAGTTATTAGCAGATGAAATCTTTGAAATATACCAGGATCCACTGTGGACTGAAAGATAGCATGTGGTGCCTCGTTTTGTTTCCTTGACCTTTCCCATGAAGGATTAGAGAGAGGGGCTACAAAGACAACATTCAGAATCCTTGACATGAGCTAAATGGCATTCTAATCCCAACAAAGGGAGCTTGGAACTCTGTTTATTCAGCTGTGTAAATGTGGCTACTCTTTTGATCACTGATTGAAGTGAGGGAGGGTTCAAATTGAGTCAAACACAACCTTCTTACTTACTTTTACCTTAACGAAAAGACTCACAGCTTTACAAAGTTTATCAAAGAAAAGAACACCATCAAATTATGGGAGGAGATTTGCCTGGTCAAACTGAAGTGAATCAACCATTTTGATTCACTCCACCATTCCCACATAGGCATATCTGTCCTTGGGCTTCACCTATTGCCAGGGTGAAGTTAAATGGAAATTCAAGGAAGAACACATCATATGTCTCCTGGACAGCCTTAAACCTACTGGCAATTTTCTCTAATTTTAGCAACCCCCCCCCCCCCACTCCACCACCCCCCCACCCCTCCATCTGGTTCCAAAATTTCCATCTCTTCTTTACTTACTTCAAGTTTGTTAGCATCTGATTTCACAAGTACAACCTGACAAAACCGTATTCTCTGGTCATCAGTGCAAAACATATTGACACACAAGCAGACATAACACACATACAGACAAACAATATATATGCAGACAAGTTGTCATGGATATAAATAAATATTGTTTCATGAATATGAACTAGTGCGAATACATTGAAACTTTGTTAGAACGCAATTCGTTAACCCCAAAATTTGCAAATTTTGAAAGATAGATGGATGGATAAAAGGATGGGTTTGACAGGTTATTGATATGCGTTTTGCCCTAAAATCGGTTTCTTTGATCAAGATGACAAAGGGAACCAATTGAAATTATAAATTAAATACTGAACTTATTTCTAATAGATGTGTTTGACTGATATTTTGTATATTTGCAGCTGGAATTTAGTTTCTCTGAAGGAGTTAATCTGCATAAATTACCTCCATTATCGTGAGACGATTTCCTTCTCCTCACCTATTTAACACTGCACTTAATGAAAGAGTGCTGCATTAATTATGTTCTTTTGATTGACTCAACTTATGAAAATTTAACTGCAAGTATGATCAAGAATCACTATATAGAGTCCTGGTACTGGAAGTCACATCATCAATCACTCAGAATCTCATCAGAAACAACAACAACAACAGTGCGCAGAAATACACAATCAAAATGAGCAAGAGAAAGTGCTGCAGGATCAATGAAAAGTTGGATCTGGTTGACAGGATAAGGAATGGAGAGATACAGGCCAAAGTCTGCAGGGAGACTGACATACCTGAATCAAACCTGCAAGGGTGGCTGAAAGAAGAGGACAAACTCAGGTCATTTGTCCACACAGTCAGTGACAGTGAGGGGCTAGCCAGGAAGAGAGCCAGAACAGCTGCAGATGCACCCCTAGATACAGCTGTGTACAACTGGTCAGCTGGGACCCCCATCTCTGGGCCCATACTCAAGGCCCAGGCAGGAAAATTCAAGCAGCAGATGCATGGGCAGTTCACAAACTTTGTTGCTTGTCAGGGTTGGCAAAAGAAGTCATGGCATCTCCCAGGTGAAGATCTCAGGGGAGATCAGATCTGCTGACTGTGAAGCTGCTGACACCTTTCCAGGACATGGTGTACCAGGCTGACAGAGCCTGGAAGGCAATTTCAGCAAAGACCATTGAGAACTGCTGGCTCAAGGGGTTACGAGCTGCCTTCCCAACCAAGGAACCCCAAGTTGAAGAAGAAGGTGACTTTGAGGGGTTCCCAGACCAGGAAATTGCAGACAGTGCAGACAGGATGGAAAAACATCTAGAGGACCTCACACTTAAAGAGCGGATGGAGAGTTGGGAGCAACAGGAGGACAACCTTCCAGTGGCCCACAAGCTTACAGAAGAAGAACTTGTGAGGCAAGCCCAATCAGTACTGGCTGAAGAGTCAGAAGCAGAGCCATCCAAGTCAACACCTCCCAACAGTGAGGCAGAGACTTTCTTAGAGGGAGCTCTAGCATGGATGGAAACCCAGGATGTCAACCCCATACAGAACATACAACTGAGAGCCATGCTTCAGTTTGCCAGATCCAAGGAGCAGAAAGCTAAGAAAGTTACAGACATTTTTATGAAGTAAAACTAAAAATTTGTGACTGTATACATTTCCTAATAAAATATCTTTTATGATTATGTTTTATATGATGTATGTTTTTATATTCATGTGAATCTAATAAGCAATTGTAGTCTCAACTTGAGTTCTTATATTGTTATTCATAGCTTACTGAACTCACTTCCTAATAAATGTCCATTTCCTATATCATAAGTAGAATCCAAATTTGTAGCTTTAAAAAAAGAAATAGATCAAGTTAGTTTGCCCAAGAAGTCAACAGCATGGAGCTTTTGATTGGTCGATAAAAACGGAAATGACCTTGTTAAGACTTCCCTGGGCCAATCAGCATCCACGTTATATATCGCTTTGATCTATATTGGCCATTTTGAAGGAAAATATTGGGAAAAACTCAATTTTTCTGTAAAATAAGTTGATTAAAATTCAGAATCCCAATATTAAAAGAATGCACTTGCTTTCCTTCATTGAAATTGTTAGTTATAGATAGCGGATCCTTCGAAAACTGGTCCTATTTGGGTTTGATTATCTGTGGGCACTCTGACATACGTGCATCTCTTCCGCGACTCGGCTGGAACGCGGTATAAAATCTTGGACCCCAACTGTCATTTTCTAATGAGGTTTTACTGTAGTTCCTTTGCTCATTCAGCATTCTCACTGCTCATGGGAAGAAGCTGTTTCTCAGCCTGATGGTGCTGTCTCTGATACTCCTGTACTTCTTTCTCAACCTTGTGTGCAGGGTGGAAGGGGTACTCAATAATTTTGTGTGCTCTCTTCAGACAATGATCCCAGTAGATCTCATCAATGAGGAGGAGGGATTCTCCAGTGATCCTCTCTGCCACTTGCCACTTGCCACTCTTATGGTACTGTGAATTGACCTCTGATCCATTTTTCTGAACCTACTGTGTTCTTCTCAGAGCTCCTGTAGAAGGTTGACATGATGGTGACCAATAGCTTTGCCAGCTTCAGTCTTCTCAGCAAGTGCAGTTGCTGCTGTGTCTTCGAATCTCTAGGCTTGTCCCACCTCCTGGTGATCTCACCACCTTCTCTCCAATACTCTATCCTCAGCTCCTCCCCTCTTTCTCCTCCCTCCTGATATCACCCCTCCCTACTTTATTCTTGATAAAGGGTCCGGCCATGAAACGTCGACTGACTGTTTTAACCCATGGATCCTGCCTGATCCATTGAGTCCCTCCAGCTTCTGACTCTATAATTAAAATTCCAACATCTGCAGTTTCTAAGTTTTTCGAAGTGTATGACATATATTGTTTGGATAGAAATTCATTTGAAAAGAAAACATTTAAAAAAGGGCTTAAATTTCCCTTCAATTTGAGCAGTTAATTGGCAGAAAAGTATAGCAAATAGCCCAATAATTCTGTGTGGTAACATAGTCCACTATAAATAATGGTTCACATTTACATTGGACTGTGGCAGAACCTCAGTACGTCAGGTCTCCTGCCACCATTTGCAGCCTCTGCCACCTTCCATGTTTGTCTCAAGAGGTTGTTCATATGGGGGCACATCTTTGTTCCTGACTTCCACTTACTGCACTTTCTCATCATCCATCAGCCAGTTAGACACCTCACAGCCTGCCTTCACCATTCAGAAGGTGGAAAGACTCATTCTCCAATTATCAGTTAAACAGAACACTTTTCCCATGTCCAATATTTTTAGAATTGACTTTTGAAGAAACTTTACAAGGGACAGTGGCCTGAAGATGTATTCCTCTCAAAATGTGTACCTAAAATCTTTTTTCCTTAAGCTGAGAGGATCAGTGACCTTCTCCAGTGTGAGACTACATGGCATAGGTTCTAGGTAACAGTTCTGCAAACATTTGAAGGGTGTTTGTTTAGAGCAGGGGTGTCAAACTCAAATTCACGGAGGGCCAAAATTAAAAACTTGGACTCGGTCGAGGGCCGAACTAAATATTTATTGAAAATTTTCAACAACATCTGCATGTTTTCTTTTCTTTCA
The DNA here is from genome assembly GCF_036971445.1 of Narcine bancroftii. Taxonomy (NCBI): domain Eukaryota; kingdom Metazoa; phylum Chordata; class Chondrichthyes; order Torpediniformes; family Narcinidae; genus Narcine; species Narcine bancroftii. The sequence goes on from NC_091470.1 coordinate 256,293,969, forward strand.
ACATATGTAATGTTAAACTTTTTCTTATTAAAATAAATGTTTAATAATAGTTTTGGATAAACTCTTTCCAGAAGCATTAACAAATGAGAAATAAAATATTCAATAAATAATATTTCTCTATAGAGGATTTGTCAAATGTTGCTAGTGTGCTGTCGAATAGTAAAATCTGAGGGCTATTGAGAATGTGGGAGAATAACATGATTCCTGAAACAATCAAATGGGTGACTGATTGTGGGCATGAACTCTAGCAGGGTTATTTGCCATGCCCTTTTTCCATTGGTACAGATATCCTTTGATTTACACACTTTTCAAGTTTTATGCCTAATGAGCTTGTATCCAGGTGCAGGATCATTTTTAACCAGGAATATATTTATCACTGTGACATGAAACTATTGGAAGATCGTTTTATCCTGAGATTAAAGTTCATAATCCTTACTCAGGCCTGCGTGCGGGAGGGCGGGGTTTGAGGGCGATCGGGTTGGACAACGACAGTGTGGAGGCATCGGCTCTCGCTGCAGGGTGGCATCTCGGCAGATCAGCGGCCCCGTCACCGTGAGTCGCGGGTCGGCCTGCGGCAGGGAGGGGGAGTGGGCAACGGTCCTGGCGAGGTCAGGCCCGAGGCCTCCGGTTCCGGGCGCTGGGAAGCGGCCTTGGCTTCCCCTGACACCGGCCAGGCCCCAAAACCAGAGTCCACGGTGGGACCCTGCAACGTAAACAGAGGAGGTGGAGGCGATTAGCAGGCTGACGCCAATGCATTCTGGGATTTGTTGCATTACTGTGCATGCGCTATACTGGCGCGGCGACCAGTGGGCCACCTCTAATACATTTTTGAAATGATCTTGCGGGCCAAATATAATTATATCGCAGGCCAAATTTGGCCCGCGGGCCAGAGTTTGACATGTGTGGTTTAGAGGGTTTAAGTGGCATCAGTGCATTGCATTTAGAGTATATTAACTTGATAACACTAAAGTACACTATTAATGTAAAGAAAGCAATGTATTTATTGCATTTATTGAATAAAGCTTATTTATGAAATAAAAGAAAGAAACACATCATCCACTGCCACCTGGAGGCTGGGAGGCTCAGAGAGACAGTGGCTTTGTTCTGAACAAGAAAATCAATCCATGCTTGAGGGTATAGCTATGATTCTGCCTGAAGGAAACTGCCCTGCCTCTGTTTCCAGTCCTACAGCTGCACCTCACCCAGGTGGATCATCACAGGATATTAATAACTGGAGGATAAAGTAGTTATACAATGCTTCCGGTGCACTCTGACTAGATTGTCCTGAATAGCTCGCACTGCCTCCTGTAAAGAACAGCAGAAATGATAACAGACTGAAGAAGACCTCAAAAATGGTTGCTGGTGGAATGAGGGGCCAACAATGTTTCCAATGCAGGGAAACGGCCCAATTTTCTGAAAGGATTTTATTTCACAAATAATGTCACTTTGTGATTTTCCTGTGTGGTGAATGTGTGACATCCTCTAATGCAGCCATTGGTTGGATTTTTGTGATTTGTGTGTTTAAAAAATGAAATTACGTACAGCTTTATAACTGAATTGTTAGGCCAATGTTTTTCTCAATGCTACTATAAAACTTTCCATTGACTGTATGAAGCAGTATCCTAGATATTGATCATTAATTCTTGAAAATTCTGAGGCATTTCCAGAAAATTGTGAGGGGAGCAGGTGTATAGATGATGTCGGAGTAACCTAAAACAAAAATAAAGGGTGCTAGAGATACTCATGATGTCAGTCAGTTTATGTGGAGTGGAAAAACAGTGAATGTTCCATAAATAAACTTTGTTCGTAAATGACTTCATCAGAAATAGAACAATGAAGAAGCAAGCATTTCTACTTTTATATGTGCATTTTCTAATGTTTTCCAGTTCTGTTGAACTATCATTGACCCAACATGCTAACTCTTAACTCCACAGATACCACATGATCCTGTTGATTATTTTCAGCATTTTCTGTTTTCTCCTACTTTGTTTTATCTGCTTTGCCTTGGGTGTACACTTTCATGCCCAGTGACTATGGGCAATTAATGTCACAGCAGAAACACCGGGAAATCCTAGCAGTTCGACCTCTGTGGAAGGAGAAACAGAGCTAATATTTCAGGTTGAAAACATCTTGTAGAAATCACACAAATTGATCTTTCAGTTCAATGAGCCTTTTTGAAAAGAGTATAAATTTCAGTCAACATGAAACATTAGCCATGTTTCTCTGCCCACAGGTGCTGCTTGACCTGGTGCGTGCTTCAGGTATTTCCTGTTTTTATTTCAGATTAAAAGTTTTTGATATCTTTTTAATATTTTATTTGGAGAATTTTCAACCAACATGCAGTCAAAACAAAGAATAATCAAAAAGAATAACATTAATACCAATAAAATTAGCAAAATGATACAAATATCGATCCACACGTTGATAGTAAAGAAAGTGAGAAAAAAGAGTTAACATCTGACAAACTTTTCTTCCAAGGGGTCAATCTGGTGAACCTTTACTGAACCATCTTGATCATTAACATGAGGGGGAACTTCTTTACTCAGAGAGTGGTTACTGTGTGGAATGGGCTTCCGGGAAAGGTGGTGGAGGTAGAGTCAATTTTGTCATTTAAGAAAGAGTTGGATAAGTATATGGATGGGAGGGGGATGGAGGGATATGGGCAGAGTTCTGGTAAGTGGGATTAGAGGAGGGTACTTAGATCAGTGTGGACGAGAAGGGCCAAATTAGCCTGTTTCCGCGCTGTAATTGTTATATGGTTATATGTGATTCAATTATTATAAAGAAAGAAAAATTACAATAATACTGCAAAAATGCAAATTCAATGTTCATGTTGAACCAAAGGGAGAAAAAGATAATAGAGAGAAAGAAGAACAATAAAAGAGGAAACCTCACGAAACAAGAAGGAAAAAGAAAAGAAGAAAAAGTAAGAAAAGAGAAAGAAAAAGGAAAGATTGGCTTCACCTCGGATAAACCCCAGTCCCATCAAGGGACGAATAACCTGACCTATCTAGGGTCCTCAGCACTGGGGGGAAAAGACAGAAGGAGGGAATTGTTAAAGATTTACCCCGATACACCTTAGATATGAATTCCATATCCTTGAAGATGCATCATACCTGTTTCTGAGGTCATAGGTGATCTTCTCCACAGGAACACAATTAAAGCGGGCTAAACCATGTAACTGCTATGCATTTCCTGGCAATTGCTAATGGGACCTTAATGAATTTTAATTGATATTTTGACAGCCTCAGTTTAGGTCTTACATCTAAATTTCCCAATAAAAATAATTCAGGTACCTGAGGGTATCAAATTCCAGTAATTTCTTTTCCAGGAGTTTACCCAAATCTTCCCAAAAAAGGCCTCACTTAAGGGCATGACCAGGTTGAATGCAAGAAAGTATCTATTTCTTAACCACATTGAAAGCATTGGTCTGATATTTCTGGAATAAGATATAGCTGATGCATGGTTGTATTGCACCAGATGTTACCTTATATTAATCATGGAGTCCTGACATAAGTCAGACCAGCAAAATAGATCAATTTTTATACCCAAATATGATTCCCACCTTTGACCTGATTTATCAAGCCCTTGTTTAGGGGTTCCTGCCTGAAGTAAGGAATAAATTTTTGAATTTTTTTGAGCTCCCCTTTTATTTTGTTACACTAAGGTTAGTGCTGGACCTAATTTGTTCCTTAAATAAGATCTTAACTGAAGATAGCAGAAAAAAATATATTTAAAGCTCCATATTTATTCCTAATTTGCTCAAATGTAATAAATTGTCCCTGCTCATAACAATCCTCAATACACAGCCCTCTCTGGGACCAAATGTTCAGGATTTTATTATCAATTATTAATGAAATTAATATATTTTGAGCCAGGGATAGTGTAGGTGAAAGACCTCCCTTGTCCACAACTTGACCATTAATTTTATTCAATATTGTGATTATCCAACTGCACGAAAACCAACAAGGTCGGGTCAGATACAGCAATGAGCTCTCTGAACCCTTCTCCATTAACTATGGCGTGAAGCAAGGCTGTGTTCTTGCACCAACCCTCTTTTCAATCTTCTTCAGCATGATGCTGAACCAAGCCATGAAAGACCCCAACAATGAAGACGCTGTTTACATACGGTACCGCACGGATGGCAGTCTCTTCAATCTGAGGCGCCTGCAAGCTCACACCAAGACACAAGAGAAACTTGTCCGTGAACTACTCTTTGCAGACGATGCCGCTTTAGTTGCCCATTCAGAGCCAGCTCTTCAGCGCTTGACGTCCTGCTTTGCGGAAACTGCCAAAATGTTTGGCCTGGAAGTCAGCCTGAAGAAAACTGAGGTCCTCCATCAGCCAGCTCCCCACCATGACTACCAGAAGTCACATCTCCATCAGGCACACAAAACTCAAAACGGTCAACCAGTTTACCTATCTCGGCTGCACCATTTCATCAGATGCAAGGATCGACAATGAGATAGACAACAGACTCGCCAAGGCAAATAGCGCCTTTGGAAGACTACACAAAAGAGTCTGGAAAAACAACCAACTGAAAAATCTCACAAAGATAAGCGTATACAGAGCCGTTGTCATACCCACACTCCTGTTCGGCTCCGAATCATGGGTCCTCTACCGGCATCACCTACGGCTCCTAGAACGCTTCCACCAGCGTTGTCTCCGCTCCATCCTCAGCATCCATTGGAACGCTTTCATCCCTAACGTCTAAGTACTCGAGATGGCAGAGGTCGACAGCATCGAGTCCACGCTGCTGAAGATCCAGCTGCGCTGGATGGGTCACGTCTCCAGAATGGAGGACCATCGCCTTCCCAAGATCGTGTTATATGGCGAGCTCTCCACTGGCCACCGTGACAGAGGTGCACCAAAGAAAAGGTACAAGGACTGCCTAAAGTAATATCTTGGTGCCTGCCACATTGACCACCGCCAGTGGGCTGATATTGCCTCAAACCGTGCATCTTGGCGCCTCACAGTTTGGCGGGCAGCAACCTCCTTTGAAGAAGACCGCAGAGCCCACCTCACTGACAAAAGGCAAAGGAGGAAAAACCCAACACCCAACCCCAACCAACCAATTTTCCCCTGCAGCCGCTGCAACCGTGTCTGCCTGTCCCGCATCGGACTTGTCAGCCACAAACGAGCCTGCAGCTGGCGTGGACTTTTACCCCCTCCATAAATCTTCGTCCGCGAAGCCAAGCCAAAGAAGAAGGGGGGATTTTTTTTAGGGGAAGATAATAAATTAGAATGCCCTTTATATATAAGGTTCAGTTTTTGATTTTCCATCAGTAACATAACCCATAACCCAAGCCCTCTCATCCCTGAAACATCTGGGTGAATCTCCTCCACACTCTTTGCAAGTTATACCCTTTCTATTGTTGACAGAACAGAACTGCACACAATACTCTTGAGTGTGGTCTCACCAACAGCTTGTATAGCTGTGTCATGATGTTCACTACTCTACCCAGTGAAGTCAAGCATGCCAAATGCTTTCTTTACCACCCTGTCTACCCGAGTTACCTCTTTTAGGGAATGATGTACCTGTACCACTCGGCCTGGGTTTGATTTAACAAGTTACTTCACATTTGTCAGAGTAAAATTCCATTTCCCACACCTTCCCAATTGATCATTCTGTTGTAAATCTATATAACCTATTTCCCTGTCCAGTACACCACCAATTTTGGTGACATCTGCATCATTTTAACTACTTTGTCATCCAAATTGTTAATATAGACAACCTTGACCCAACACCAAAACATGCAGCACACTAACCAGGGCTCCCATCAGAAAAAAAAAATCCATCCATGACTACACTTTGACTCCTTTCGCTCTGTCAGTTTTGAATCCAATAGGCCAGTTCACCTTAGCACTCTAAGCTTCCTGCCTAACCTGCCTTGTGGGACCTTGTGGTCAATGTGGTCAACATCCACTGCCCTGTCCTCATCTATACGATTCCTTAGGTCCTTCATCAAGCATCTTCATTATATTGTTGATTTCTAGGCAAGCTAAAATATTGTGGTGACTACATTTCTGGAATACCAAAAAAATCCCATGTTTTGACGGAAAAGTTGGGCAGCAGTTAGCGAAGCGATTAGGGCAACACTGTTACAGTGCAGGGAATTGGGACCGGGGTTCAAATCCTGTGCTTTCATGGCTGCATGGATTTTTCCCGGGGGCTCCAGTTTCTTTCCCTCCTCCAAAACGTACCAGGGGTTGTAGGTCAGTTGGGTGTAATTGGCCGAAAGTGCCTGTTACTATGCTGTATGTCTAAATTTAAAAAAAAAACTTTAATCCTAATTTCAGAAGAGTTAATGGAATTGTTATCTTGTGGAACTCAGACCTTGAGAATAAACCTGCTTGAAATAAAATAACAGCCTGCCTGAAAAATACAGGTCTGTTTGAGAAAGCATGAGGCCATTAACCGTGCGGAAGATGAGATAAATTTAATTGGGGGGCTGATCAGGTTGTTAGATGCTTATTGTGATGTATAAATCTTTCCCCAGCCTAGTTAGCTTTGCCATGCGATTGATGAGGATCTGTAGCGATTAGGAGAAAGGGAGGGCTCTTGTAGTTTTAACCAGAGAAGCCCATCGGATTTCTCATTGGACCAGATTGGCACCTTGGAATGTTGAACCCCTGAGCCCTTTCAACCATTGTTAGTGTGGAGTTCCTGATGGGACAGTACAAAGGATGTGAGGCTCATTATGTTTGTTGCTGGTGCATTTACTGACTTATCACTGTGTCAGTGTATTTGTACTTTTAGTATTGTACTTGTATTTTACTCATTTCTTTCCCCTTTTTTATTTTTAATTGAATAGTGTTTTAATAAACAGATTATTTATAATCTAAGTTTATCCATATTGATCTCAATCCTTGGACCTATGTGCACCGTAACTGGGAAATACTCAAAAAACGTGGGGAGGTTCAACAATCATAAACAATTCCCATATTTATTTTAACGCTTTCACAACAAGAAATTGACCTGACGCTTGTGGCTGCATTAAAACATTAACCCACACGGAGTGAAGTTATTTGTCACACGAAGCTCATTTGGAGACTTGTTGCTGAAATTTGGTTATTTTCCTGCTTCAAAAATATTATTGGCTCCTCCCCCCCCCCCGCAAAAAATTGTGCTCTTCAGTGCAAATTTGCCTCTCATGGAGGAGAACAAGATTTTATTTCTACTGCTGTGATAGACACTACTTCTAAGCACCAAGATTTGTCTGTATTAAACATTAAACATTGAATTTCTGTCTTGAAGCATCTTGTTCAGCATTAATGTGGCTTCAGTTCAAGACAAACCTGACTAATTTACTCCACTGGGAAATTAAAGATTTTGGGATAATTTCTTGAAATTCAAACTCTAAGAAAATAAAATAATTGTTTATTTTTTAATACTCCTTCACAATGACTGGTATCTACAGTGCCTTCCATATTGTTTAGGACAAAGACACTTTTTTCCTTTATTTACCCCTGTGTTTCACAGATTTAAATTTATAATCAAACAATTCACATGCGATTAAAGTGAAAATTCCTGATTTTATTCAAGGTTATTTATAATAATTTTGGTTTGACCATGTAGAAATTACAACACTCTTTATACATAGATCCCCCATTTCAGGCACCAGGACATTAGGCTTCATGGGTGTTCGTGAGTGCTCAGGTATGTTTAATTGGTGCATTCCTCTCAGCTTTTGATCACCTTTGCAGTCTTTAGATGCCATTTTCCAATATGAGGACCAGAGATGCACCAATAAAAGTTAAAAAAGACATTATGAGGCTAAAAAAAATCAATCTGTAAGGGACATTGGTCCAACCTTAGGATTACCAAAATTGACTGGAACATCATTAAGAAGAAAGAGCACACTTTTGAGCTCAGTAATCATAAAGGAACTGGTAGGCTGAGGACAACCTCCACTGCTCATGACAGAAGAATGATCATAATGAAGAAAATTCTGCAAATGGCTGAACAACAGATCAAAAACACTCTTCAGGTGCAGCTGTTGATGTGTTAATGACTACTGTCCGCAGAAGACACTGCAAAAGGCAAACCACTAGTTAGCCACAGAAACAGGAAGGCTCGATTATAGTTTACAAGAAGCATTTAAAAGAGTCTGGAGAAATCTGGAGAAATGTCTTGTAGACAGATGAGACCAAGATTAACTGCATCAGAATCAGAATCAGAATTTATTGACGTGAACAATTCATGAGATTTGTTGTTTTGCACCAAACATTTGCAAACATTCATATAAATCAGCTTACAAAAATAAATAAAAATAGTGCACAATAACTCAAAGTGAGGCAACGTCTTTGGTCCAATGATTTTTCAGGAATCTGATGGCAGCGTGGAAGAAGCTGTCTTTGTGCCGCTGAGTGCCCGTCTTTAGGCTCCTTTTTCCCGATGGTAGCAGATTGAGATGTTAAGAGCAAAGTGTGGAGGGATAAAGGAACTGTCCAAGATCCAAATCATACCACCTCGTCTGTGAAACATGGTGGTGGTATGTTATGGCCTGGGAATGTATGGCTGAGAGCAGGGTCAACCAGGAACGGTCATGTAATTTACATATAACAAATATGTACAATAGTGGTTTCACCACAAGCATATTATTCGACTATATTTTAGGCTTATCTTAAACAGCAGGTAGAACTGTAAACAATCCTCTTACAGGTGAGATAGTAATTAATATCTGATACAGGTCACACTGGTTTATGGAGACCCACAGTGCAAAAATGGCCAACTACTGATATTACATTAAGAGTCAGCTGCTATACACGAGTGAAAAATTACCACTGTTATCAACCAATCAACAATTTTGAAGGGACATTGCAGCATTCTTTCTGTAAATACTGGTGTACAATCCTACTTTTTTGCTACTGTTAGTGTGAACTAAAAATAGAAGGCCTTGCAAATGGGTGTTCCTTGTGTACCAGTGGGTCTATTTAGTAAAATTCTTATCTTTATTTTTCAAATTTCTACTTGTTAATATCTGTTTTCTTTCTCATTCACATTTTGCTAAACTTTACTTGAAGTAATGAAATTGCAAAACACAATGATTTATTAGTTGAATAAATAAGTTTAAATTGATTTTATTTTCTCGTTAGTCCATAATGCAGTTTGTAGGGGGGAAAGCTAAATGTATTTTAACCAAGAAAGATATTTTCCCAGAAGTGAAATTCCCAAAGAGGGAAAACATTGATGAATTCCCTGAAATGTACAGTAAGACATGCAATATTAAGCTAACTTCAGTGAAAAGCAATACATTTAAAACATGTCAACCTTCATTATCTGCTACCTTGTTCCTCTCACTGTCCTGTAACTTCTGCTAATATGTCCTATGCAGGTCCTCTTCCCACTCACCTGTCAAGTATCCTCTTCCTTCAGTCTTGCTTTTCTTATAACTTTGCTTCATTCTCAGACATCCTCCTCAACCAGTTTATTCCATCTGTTATCAAAAAATACTTAGCAAGTGCAGAAATGATTTTTTTTTTTAACTTAATAAGAAATGTTTTTGGTCCTGTTTTGTTGGGAGAAGGATTTGATCCCAGTCTCAGTGAGGTGCTGATTTTTACTCATTGAATCATGGGCATAAACAATGACAGGCCCTTCAGCCAACCAAGTCTGTGCCAAGCATGACCCACACAAAAATCTTTCATTAAGCCCATCATTTATTTGCCCTATATTTTCATCAGCTCCTCCCAAATTCTACCACTCACCTACACATCAGGCACAATTTACAGTGGCAAATTAACCCATCAACCAACACATCTTTAGACTATGGTAAGAAATGAAGCAAGAGGTAGAAACCCATGCAGTCACGGGGTGAAGGTGCAATCTCCACACAGAAAGGCCTGGAGGTCAGAAGTGAACCCGGATAACTGGTGCTGTGAGGCATTGGCTTCATGTAATGGAGCTCTCTGTCATCCTACTTCTCTATGAGCAGCTGAGATTGTCCTCAGTGACCTGAATCTGGTGGAAGTTCTCTTAAATACCTGACAAGAGCAGCAAGGGTGAGGATAGGTGTCCATTCCTCCCTGCATAACCTGATTACTGCCCTTCCCATCCACCATCTAAACTTTCTTCTTTTCTGGCACCGTGCTATAACAAATGGGACATGTAAACCATTTTTGATTCCTAATTCAAAAACACATGCATAGGGGAGGGGCACTTACCATTGGATGTGAACTCTTGGCACTTAACCAGGCGTTTAGAACTATAGATATTTCCTGATTTCTGCTTTGTTTAATGCAAATGTCAACAGGGGAAAACACCAATGGTCTACTTTTCAAGCAGCATCATGGCTGTTAATTTATAACTTAACGAATGCACCTGCTGCCTGTTGCTTGCAACATTAATTACATCAATTTTCTGTTAAGGAATATGATTTCTTCATCCATCCAAGTGGCAAAACTCACAATAATTATTACTTAAAAATATCATTACCACTCACCTCACCTCCAACCATCCTTCCTTTCCTGATGAAGGCCCCAGGCCTGAAACGTTGGTCACCTTTTACTTGCTATGATGCTACATGACCAGCTGAGTTTCTCCAGCACATTTGTGAATTGCACTCACCCCAACCTTAAACTGCTTTATAAAGGTTTTGGATTTTCCTCTCTCTGCAAATATTTATATACACTATTTCCATTTCTACACCTACTCAAGAAATGTACAGAGTCAGAGAGTTCTACAACATAAAAACAGGCTCTTCAGCAAAAGTTGTCCATGTTGACCAAACCAGTTCCATTGCCCTGTGTCTGAACCTTTCCATCTATGCACCTGTCTAAATATCTTTTACATATTACTCATCTCTAGTTCAATATGATTTTTTACATCAATTATATTTAACTCCAAAAAATCTTTTAAAAAGTTGGATTTAGGATAATCAGATTTATGTTTTACAAGTGATAATTTTTTCATTCTACTTGGAAGTGTCTGAGAGTAAAACCTTTTGGGTTAGAGGTAAAAACATTTTTGGAGAAAATATTAAAGGTAAAACTTCCACTAGATATGATGTTATTTTTGTTAGGTGATATTAAAGTGATTAGTCTTAGATTAGAAGTAACTATGTATCAAATTGAATTTTTAGCAGTTTCTAGAAATGCATTACCATTACTTGGAAATCAAGTACAGATGGCATGCTGAATAGCATTCTTGTATTCCACTTGTAAAAACAATGTATAATTTACATAATAAATATTATTTTTTGAAAATATGGAGCACATACCTACAATGTATTGGTTTGAAAATTTGAAGGACTCTCTGAAAACTCGCCACACTGGTAACCCTTAGATCCAGTATTGTGTGAAGTGAGATTTTTTTTGGCATTCTCCTTACATTCTTTTGTAATTATGTTATGGTTGGTTGGGTGAGTGATTGGTGGAGAGGGAGGGAGGGACTAGGGTATATAGACCACATATGTATTTTTTTCAATTTATTCATTAATAATTGCAGATGTGCTTTTAAAATTTTTAAATAAAATATTTTTTTTAAATATTACCCATCTCTACCACTCCCCCTGGGAGTTTATTCCATATACCCACAACTTTCTGTGTGAAGGAAATGCTCTACAAGTCTCTTTTCAATCTTTCCCTTCTAATTTAATAAGAATTTGACCTTGTCATTTTCCTTGATCTATCACTGATTGACTTGTTTATCTGTCTGTCATGTTGTCACACCATGAAATAACTTTTTTTGCTTGGAAATATTATGTGGGTGGATCATTCAAGTATTGAATACGTCACTAAAATATTTTTCATTGTACAGTTAAATGGTAGAAGATCGAACATGGCATCTTTCTTACATGTGGTGTGTTAACACAGAAAAGATGCATAGATACATACTGCAGCTGTCTCCATTGCTGACCTCTGCAGCTTATTATGTGCAATTTGTATGTCCTCCCTGTGACCACATGAGCTTTTCATGGGAGCTCTGGTTCACATCCCCCCACCAACATGGTGCTGCTTGGTAGATTAAATTGCTATTATAAAACATGTGGGAGTGCAGAGCAAGGATTGAAGGCAGTTAATATTTATGTGAAAAATAAAGGGGTTACAGTAACACAAGTGGGGTTGGGGAATAGATTGGTCTGAACACCAGCAGTTATGTTATATGAAAGATTATGAAAATGGCCTTAATAGATATGTGCATCGATTAAACTAGGGTATAGTAAAACTCTGATAATCTTCTCTTTCATGGTTCAGAAATCCCAAAGAGTTCAATATCTGGCATGCTGGATGCTGATCCCACACTCCTTTTGACACACCAGGCTGCAGTTCAGATGCTCCCTCTTATGCACCCAGGACCCCTGCTCACTTTGGTACAAAAGTACCCAGTTCCAGCACTTCCTTAGATACAATAGGGGGAAAGTTGCCGTGCATCTTTTGACACAATGAGGGCCCTGTTCCAGCATTTCTTTTGATACATTGGCATAAACTTTCCGTAATCCTTTTGGCACACTGGTACCCCAGTTCATAAGCTTCCTTCAAATTTTGGAACCTTGTTTCCCACACCCTCTTTAACACACTGGGGTCCCGGTTCCTGCACTGAAATCAGAGGGGTTCCAAATTTATTGGTTAGATCTGGAGTAGACTTTCAGTGGCTTTTTCAGGAGCTTGCAAGAAAAGCTTTGCCCTCCTAATCTTGTTTTCTCAGCAACACTTTCTCTTCCACTGCCCAACACTACAACGAATGGGAGTACAATAAATCCTTAAAGGTACAAGTGAAAGCCAATGGAATGGCCAGAGATGGCCATATAAATAGTGTTTTAGTGGTTTTGAATAAATGGCTAGGGCACCATGTTTGGCAGGATGACAATGACAAGTTTGTCTTATACTGTATGTATGTTATACAACACAAACACCAACCAAATTTTTACTTGCCGTACCAAACAGGTACTTCATTAAAAAATATTAACAAATATCAATTGAATTAATAGATAAATAATAAATATTCACAATTACCCTAGTCCAAGAAAACAAAAGTGACTTTGCAACAGTGCAGACAGTCCTTTTGTGATGTCAGACCAGTCCATGATCAATATAACAAGGGGAAGGTTCAAGAGCTGTTGGAAAGAAAGTATTCTTGAAACTAAAGGTGCTGATCTTTAGGCCTTCTATACCTTCTGTCCAAAGAGGTTGTGACCAGGGTGGTGATTCTCCTTTAGTTCTTTGGATCTTGGCTCTCAATTCTCACCTCCTAACCACCTCACAATTTGGTAAGAACCTCTGAAACGTGCCTCCCTCCAAAATAAAACTCTCCAGCTTCCATTCAGTGCCTTTGATGTCATTCTCAGCAGCTTCAAATGGAAAAGAGGATCTACAATATCAAAGTAAAGCCGAGGAGGTAAATAATCTGAGTCTTATTTGTAGGAGACTCCCTCGTGCACACAAGGGCGAAAATTCTCACACATCCATTAGCATTTCTGTGAGGTGATGAATATCTCTGGTTGTTGTTCATTGCATTTTTCATTTGGATTATTGTCCTCACATTGGGTAATGGCATTTGCTCGATTGATGTAAGCAATGGCTCGCTTTAGAATTGCACATTGATTTAGACATTGATACTGGTCTCTTGGAATTTATCAGCCCCAATGTACTCAGGATTTCTTTTTGACTGAGAGTAGTAGATGCCAATTAGGTATTGATCCTTGAGGACCCAACAAGCCAATGAAAATGTCTACCTATGGGAAATAACTACAACATTTTGGCTATTGTAAATTCTGTACCTGAACAAAAATATTCCTGACAGAATAAAAATGGAAAGAATGAACAACACTCCATATTAAACTAAAAAGCTTGTGGTCTTTTCATAGTTTTTAAACACGAGAATGTCTAAATATTATGAAATGACATTTGCAGATCCAATTACAGGCAATTGCAATTTATGTTTACTTTGATGGTGTTGCCCGTGTCAGAAATTTTGTGCGTTGCTCTGAAAAATAACAGGAAATTACACGAAATCAGACAAAGTGCCTTACAAGACTCTTTGTCTGTTATCATTGAGCCTCAAATCCATTGCGTAAAGGAGATTAAGCAGATTCACAATATACCATGCCCAGCTTGAACTATTATATCCATTTTCATGCACATCTTATTTAAATTATTGACATTTTCAAATGCTGAATTAGTACATTTTACAGCTGTTTTAAAATAATGCGTCATTTCAAAAATATTTCAAACATATATTCAAAAACACTTGCCCTCTGTTCTGTTGGTTGCTTTAGTTTACTTTATTAAACATCTAAGCATTCTGTTATTTTTGCTTTATTTACTGTCAATAAACAGAATACAATATGAATGCTTCCCTTCATTACTTCAGTGTTGCACACCAAAGTGTTTGAAGCTGTGCACTGTCCTATCAAATCATATTCTTTTTTTACAGGTGTTGGGCGTTGGAGCCAGAAAATCTTTAACCCTAACCTACACTGAACGCGTGCATGAGAATTACCACTGAGATAATGAGATCCATGCTCATTAGTTGCCTGTTTAAAAAAAACTAAGGAAAGATTTCTCAAGAAAGATGTAGATAGCTTGACTTGAGAGGGGGATAGCACTGGAATAATTCTTGAGCAGTAAGGGCCAGTGGAGGAGCAGCACTTTAGGTCCAGTGACCATGATTTTGTTAAGTTTAAAAGGGTCACCCATTTATGGAGCCTCAGGAGATGGGTGAGAACCTAACTGTATTTACCACGGCGAAAGAAGTAAATGGTGATATCTTGAATTCCACTTTTCAGAAGAAGTGCTGGAGATCTTAAAACACAAAGAAAACACCTCTTGTCAAGTGTATCCTAGGACAATGGGCCCCTGCTAGAGAAGTATGTTTAATTTTTAGCCATGGTTGAGATAGTGGATGACTGAAGGGTTGCTAATGTTGTGCCTTTATTTTAATAAAGGCTCAAGGACAAGCCAGAAAATGATGGGCTGGTGAGCTTTACATCAGTCATGGGTAATGACAGGAAGATTTTGAGGATCTACATGCATTTAGAAAGGGAGGACTGATTAAGGACGGTCGACATGGCTTTATGCATGGGAAATGATGTGACATTAATTTGAATGGTAGGTATTTTGAAGAAGTGACCATAAAGATTGATGAGAGCAGGGTGGTAGATGTTCTCTACAGGGACTTTAGCAAGATCTCCACAAGGTCCCGCATAGTAAGCTAATCTGGGAGATTAGTTTGCATGGGATTTAGTGTGAGCTGCTGGTCAAATGGATATAGAATTGGCTTGATGGTAGGGAATCAAGTGGTAGTCAAGGGTTTTTATACAGATAGGGAGGCTTGTGACTTGTGAGATGCAAGGGTCACTGCTTGTCAATTATGTTAATTATTGGGATGATAATGTAATATCACATAATTTTCACATAATAATTGATGGTATAATTGTCAATGAAGAGATTTATACAGAATCGAGATGAACTTGAATTGTGGATGAGTGAAAGGCAGATGGAATTTCACTCAGTCAAATGCGAAGTCATAAGAGTCAGTCATCGCAGAATGTGCCCTTCAGCCCAACTTGTCCATGCTGATCAAGTTGATATTCTGGGCTAGTCTCATTTGCCTGCATTTCTATCCAGTTATCTGTCCTTTAAACATTAAAATTGTTCATGCTTTTACAGCTTTCCATGGCAGCTTGTTGCAGATATGGACATTGAGTGCAAAAGTTGCCCTCTTAAATTTCTCCCTTCTCATCTTAACTGATGGGCTCTATTTCTAGAATTATCAACCCTGGAAAAAAGATTGTTGCATTTAATTTATTCATGCCCTTCATGATTTCATAGACTCAATCAGAACAACCCTCAGCTCCAGGGAGTGAAGTCCCAGCCTCTCTATCCTCTCTTCATAACTCAAACTCTCAAACCCTGGGAATCTCTTCTGCATTCTTTCCAACTCAACAACATCCTTCCTATAGCTGGTGAGGTGTGTGGAGAAAACGTGGCCTCCCTGCCAGTCTGGATTATTGTGGATGGTCACATGTCCTTCTTGTCTGAAATTTATTTGGAAGTCACATCACCTGTCAATCAATATTGGACTCTGGCCACCCATTAGTGCACACCTTGCGCCACTGGCTAATTTAAATCTCTATAGTTATTATTGGCTAGAAGCACGGATTAACACTATATATAACACCAACAGTTGCTCTCTGCCTGTGGTCCAAACCCCAGATATCGCTCCATGTCAGGTCGCTACTGTGGACGTCGCTATCAAGGAGTGCACTAAACTGAAGCTGAGTTATCAGTACTGTGATAGGTTGGTACTCATAGAGGTCCGCAACCCCGCTGGTCAGGGAACTGGGTATGTGTGTAAGAGTCTCTGTTTGTAGTGTGTGAGCGGGTTGAGTATAGGTTTACCATTGTTGGAGTTCAACCAAAATCTGAGTCTTTATCGTCACTTAAGTGATGTAGTGATTGAGTCCCAGTTAGCGTTCTCCCCTGCTTCTTTCTTCTGTGTCAATAAAAATCAAGTAACACTTGCAGACTCACCTCTCTGTGAATCCACTGTACCTGATACAATTCCCAACACAACAGCTGGGCAACCAGAACTGCCCTTTCCATGCTTCATGGCACAAGTTAACTAGATGGTTCATCTGCCCTTTGACAGGCCTTGTTTTTCATCCTGCAAGATGTCTAGCCACCTTCCGCATCAGGCAAGCCTGATGGGGGAGCTGGTTTAGTTGCCGACAACCCAACCATGCGACAGACAGTATTGGTACCGGTAACACTCAGACAAGTGGCCTGACCTGAAAGTAGCACACAAACCTTTGGTGAAGATGGCAGCAAATATTCAGCCAGCGGAGTACCTTGATCGTGCTTTGCTCAGAGCAGCTG
Organism: Narcine bancroftii; assembly: GCF_036971445.1. Lineage (NCBI taxonomy): Eukaryota > Metazoa > Chordata > Chondrichthyes > Torpediniformes > Narcinidae > Narcine > Narcine bancroftii. Next base: position 256,310,790 of record NC_091470.1, read on the forward strand.
TTTGATTAAAGTTGTGTGTAACAGCAATGGCGACAGCTGGTTGATGCTGCTCACCAGTGGTGTGACTCTCTTAAAGTGTCTCCTTATCCTAGCTTAGTGAGAGTCCCCCCCAGTCAGAGGATTTGTCTTTAAATTTGGGGGAGGGGGGGTGTCAATTATCTATGATGTTATTGTTCGTCTTCGGGTGGCTCCATGGAGAGGGAGGAACTTGCAAATGCAGCAACAGTTAAATGTTTTCAAAGACTGTGACTGAAAATAAAGTAAAATACTTTAAGTTTTTTATATTCATGCAAGTGAAGTATATCCAGTGTAAGCACAGTATAGTAATTTGGTTTTCTAAACCTCAAGTCTCAAGCAATTGGAAAAAACACTTATTTGGCATTTACCAATGTCCATAGTTGCCAGATTCCAGGAAAGCATCTGATCTGGATGGAGTACAATGTTGAGTATTAAATTTCTGTGCTGATTAACTTACCAAAGGATATCTTCAACATCTCACTCTGGCAGGGTGTGATAAGCACCTGTTTCAAACAGGTGTCAATCATACCGGTACCCAAGAAGAACATAGTAACCTGCCTTTATGACTATTGACCAATAGCACTTACATCAATATTGATGAAATGTTTGAAAGACTGGTGTAGAAGCATATCAGCTCCTGTCTGAGTAACGATATGGACTTGTTCATAGTTTGCCCATCGTAGCAACAGGTCTATGGCAGATGCCATCTCTCTGGCTCCCTGGAACACCTAGACAGCAAAGATGAATTCATCAGGATGCTCTTTATCAATTTCAGTTCAACATTTAACACCATCACTTGCTCAAAACTGATCAGAGAACTCCAAAACCTGGGACTCAACACCTCACTGTGTAATTGGATCATGGATCATGGATCATCCTGCAGACCACAATCAGTGAGGATTGGTAACAAGGTCTCCTCCATAATCTCCATCAGTACTGGAGCACCACAAGGCTGCGTTCTTAACTCCCTGCTCTACTCAGTACTACAATAACACCATTTACAAATTTTCCAACAATACCATGCCAGTGGGTTGTATAAAGAAAGGGGATGAGTCAGCATACAGGAGGGAGTTGAAAACTTGGCTTGAATGGTGCACCAACAACACTTTACACTCAATGTCACCAAAACTAAGGAGCAGAGTTTTGACTTAAAGAAGGGAAAACCAGAGGTATATGATCCAGTGATCATTGGGGGATCAGAGGTGGAGAGGGTGACCAAATTTAAGTTCTTGGGAGTCACTATCTCACAGGATCTTTCCTGGACCCAACATACTGATATCGGAAACTGCCAAATTTCTATAGATATGTGGCGGAAAATGTGCTGACTGACTATATCATGGTCTAGTACAGGGACAACAATAGTCCTGAGCGCAAAATCCTCCCAAAGGTACTGGACACAGTTTGGGACATTGCAGGCAAAACGGTTCCACTATCAAGAATATCTACAGGGAACGCTACCATTGGAGAGCAGCAGCAATCATTAAGGATCCACACCATCCAGCACACACTCTGTTCTCACTGCTTCCATCAGGAAAGAGGTACAGGTGCTACAAGACTCACACCACCAGGTTCAGGAACAGCTGTTACCCCTCTACCATCAGACTCCTCAACAATAAACTCAATTATGGACTCATTTAAGGAATCTTACTTGTGCGCTTCATTGATTTTTAAAAATTCTCTCTGTATTGCCCAGCAGTTTGTTTACATTTCATTATCTGTTTACAGTTCTTTATTTGTTTTCATGTGGATGTTGTGTATAGATTTTTTTGAACAATCAATACGTGGTAATTCTGCCTGGCCTGCAAGAAAAAAAAATCTCAAAGTTTTATATGATGTCATGTATTTACTCTAATAATAAACTGAAATTTGAAATGAAGAAAGCAGTCAGGACATTGAGTACAGGAACTGGGGTGTCATGTTCCAACTGTACAAGATATTGGTGAGACCACAATTGGAGTATTGTGCACAAGTTTGGTCTCCCAGCTATAGGAAAAAGGCATTAAGCTGTAAAGTATGTAACAAAGACTCATGAGAACATTACCAGAACCAACGGATTTGAATTATAGGGAAACGCTGTATAGGGTGGGACTTTTCTCTCTCGAGCTGAGGGGAAAACTTATCAAAGTTTATAGAATCAAGAGGGACAGAGGTATGGCAAACACTTAGTCTCTTTCCCGGTGTGGGGGGGGGGGGGGGGTGGTGAAGTATTTATAAAGGGATTGAAAGACATTTTTTTTCCTACACAGTCTATGATAGGTATGTTCAATGGGCTGTCAAAGGAAAGTGTCAGAGGTAGATTCAATCATAACATTTAGAAACACTTTTGGACAGGTACATGGGTTGAAAGATTTAGAGGGATTTGGGGCAAATGGCTAGACAACTTGGTTGGCATGGACATTGGGCCAAATGCACTGTTCAGTGCTATAAAATCTACTCCTCTTTGGTCTATTTCTACACAAGAGTGTCAAAGAGTAAAGCTTCCACTGGAGCCGTCAGCGAACCTGACTCTACAATTAAAACAATGGGAGATCATGTTAATTTTCAGGAATGACATAATGCATGAAAACAAACCATCAACCAATATTTTATCTTTTTTGAATCTTGTTCAATGTGTCAAATGCTTTATACTGTTGCACAAAATTACTCCTCAAATCTGGCAAGATTAGATAACAGGTTTCAAAGTGAAATGGTGCTTGATTTATCTGCAACTGTCAATTTCAATTTACACATGACCAATAAAAGGAAATTCATGGCAGATTCATTATACAAGCAAATTGCTTCCAAGCACCAGGCTTGTTTCTTTGATCATTGGTGATGGGCTAGTCAGCTGTTGAAGGTGTCTTATTATAAACAATTCCCTTCACCACAATGACCTGCTCCATGAGAGAGCATGCCATTGTATTTTATCTATTGGACAGTGTGCTGGTCAAAAGCAAACATGTTGCTGAGCTGTGATGTACCAAAAATCACTGAATGAAGTTATCCCTTTATCATTAAAGAATTATCCATGCTTTCTTCAGTCCAATCTTTGCCACATTGCAAAGCCTCAGTTAATAAGAACTCCATACGCGGATGGGCCCTCTGTGTGGATTAAAGGGTAAACAAGAGGGAAGAGGTAAAGAATTGACAGGCATTGAAGAAGACACTTGATCTCTACAACCCTCTACTAATCTTGCACTCCTCTAATTCTACCTTTCACCCTGACTTCCTTCATTCCATCAAGATTCAAGATTCAATTTACTGTCATTGTAATAAACTGATGTCATTTTACATGAAATTGCTTTTGCCTGCTGTAAGGCAGGAAGATTTGCTATCGGCAGAAATTGCCTGAAGAACCTCTTACAGTCTGAGAAAGAGAAGCAAAAAAAGTAACCCATGAGTCACCGAGTGTCTTTAGATTCACCTCCAGTACTTCCAAAGTCTCCGCAACCACACAGATCCAGTCCTAAAACTTATGAAACGCGAGTTCCAGATCCGAACCTCTGACATGGTCAGGAACTCTTCAGCGCCTTTGGCATCCCCTCACATCCAGTTCCGATACCTGTTTCTCCTTCAGCCAGTTTTGAGCCAGGCTCCAGCAGTTCGCAGCCTCTGTGAGTTCCTTGCATCGAGTTGGTCTTTCAGCCACAGTGCCCCCTCACTGGACTGCCGCCATGGTCACCATCTCATGGGTCACCTCCTCTGCATCTCCTTCTCAGACTGCGGATAGTCTCCCCATTTTCTGTTGCCCTGCCCCAGTCCTCTGCAATTTGGAGTCTGCAAACTCTCGTGTCTGCTGCCGATCATAGGCGCCGCCAACTTGGGCATAGACCCTGCCGACATGGGATTTTAAAAGAAATTTCCTTCTGCTCCTTTAACAGTTGATTGTGTGGTTGGACCCTGCGGGTGCGCTGTATCTCCTCTCCTCTTTCCCAGCAGGTCTGCACCAGTGGTAGCACTGTTGCTACAGTGGCTCCAGCAGTGCTGCCATTTTAGACTAAAGCTGTCTGTAATTGTCCAGACGTCACACAACAGAATTTCCTCCCAATGCCTCAAAGTTACTTCACACCTCTCATTTTAAGGTGTTCACTCATAATCAACCCATAATCATTTATCCTCATAACCCTTTTTATGGCTTTGTCTCAAAATTTTATCTGATCTCACTACTATATAGCATTGGGACAATTAAGGCACCATATAATTGAAATCCACTTCAGGGCTTTTGGCCCAGTACATTTTCTTAGATCAGACCTATCAGACCATAACCATCAGACTGAGGAGCAAAATTGGGCCATTTCAGTCATTGACTCTGTTCCACCATTTAAATTATGCCTGATGTCTTCTTCCTTTCAACCCCATTCTCTTGCTTTCTCCCCATAACCTTTGATGCCCTTTCTAATCAAGAACCTATCATCCTTTGCTTTAAATATATCCAATGTCTTATCATCCCCAGCCATCTGGGGCAATGAATTCCACAAATTCATCACTCTCTGGCTGAAGATATTTACCATTCCCGTTCTAAAGGGGCATCCTTTTATTCTGAGGCTGAGCCCACTTGTCTGAGACTCTCCTACGACTGGAAACATCTTCTCCACATGAGTCAATCAAGTCCTTTTGATATTTGGTGTGTTTTATTGAAGAGAAGCCACACTGAAGATAACTTGAATACGCATTCGTCTGAAGATAGCAGTCAGTGTCAGAACATCTGCAGTGTCGGGTAAATGTCTCTCACTCTTACTCCTTTAAGAGTCCAAAGCAAGTTCATCTTCAAAAAAAATGTACAACCCCTTGACAGATTCTCAGAAAAAGCTTCTAAAGCTAACTGCTCAGGAGATGACACCATTATGAAGAGTAGCTTTACCACCAACTCTGCAGGCTGGTTCTTTGCAGAGTTAACAGCTAGAGAGGTTTTTATAAAAGGCCTTAGATTGGTTTGCACTTCAGGGTTTGACATAAATAATTCTATATGCATGTTTTTATTGCTTTTGACTTCAATTCTCCAGTATGTTTGGCAAGTCACTGGTGTCTGCAGTTTGCGTCAGCACATTATCTATTGAAATACAAGCTTAAGAGACTGGGGATGGTAGTTAACAAGAATAAGAGAGGAATTGGTTTCAGTTTATCCAGCAGGGATCCATGTGAACCATTGAGTAAACACTCCTCATATCAATCTCTCTTCCCTGCTTCTGCTTTGCCTTTATGTTACTCCAGGAGTACAACACATAGGATAAATGTAGTGACTTGTTGTGCAGAAGTATGATGAGGCATCTGAAGGCTTTCACAAGTTACATTAAGAAAGGTTTCCCCTATGTTGACGCTTGGACAAGTTGGGGGAACATTTGACTGCCAATAAAGGAACTAACCTCGGGGTATGCCTCAGAACTAGATAAAGATAGGTGTTAATTACCGTATTTTCACTCATATAACGTGCACACGTATATAATGGTTACACGCACGTAACGCGCACACACACACAACGCATGGAAAATCTTTCTTTTTAAATATTTTTATTAATTTCAAAAAAGTAAGCAGGAATATACAAAACAATTATGGAATACAATTACTAACAAGTGACAAATTTAATAACTCATCAAGCTATAAGGCATATATAACCATAATTCAAAAATTATAACAGAAAAGTAGAAAAAAAAGATTTTTCCATGTAAATCGTGATTCCAAATCCTATTCCCTAACCCAAGGTGTATGACTAAAGAAAATGTGATCTTTATTCATAGAATAAAATGGCAAATATAAAAAAGTTTTTAAAAATGTCCAGAGATTATAAAAGTAACTCAAGAATGATCCCCACAACATTTCTACCTTAATATTTGAATAACGTATCTTTTCAAAATTTAAACAGGACATGTTCCTGAGCTATTGAGCATGAGAAGGAGGGGCAGCGTCCTTCCATCAAAACAATTTTTCATGTCCTGCCAGAAGAGATGCAAAAGACAGAATGCGGAATTTATTTGGAGTCAGAAGAATATCATCTTCCCCAATTGTAGGCGCTAAATTTACATTTAAAATTAGTACAGTTTGAAATACCTCCCTCCAGAATTTTTCATGTCCAAAAAAAAGAATTAAAGAAGTTCTTCTCTCTTGCATTTATCACAGTAAGGATTTACATCTGAGTAGATACAAAATAATTTATCTTTAGACATATGAGCCCTCTGCACAACTTTAAATTGTAATAAGCAATGATAAGCAAGGATGTATTATTAACCATCTTAAAAATTAGATCTCAAACTTCACTTGTAAGGTTTAAATTCTGTTCCCAGGCATTTTAATTTTAGCTAGAGGGGCACGTGAAAACCATAAACTATGTAAAAATATTCTCATATAGTGCACACACGCATATACCATGCAGGTGTAGTATTCAACATTCCAATTCATTGACTTGGGTCAGGAAACAAACACATTCCATAGTCCCGCAATCTGCCATAGTTAACCATCCGCGATTTGCAACCCATTCAACTTCCCCCTGATGTGTCAATCGGCCATTATATAGATGCTATCCTCCTCCAACAAGCTTTGGAGAGGATCGGGAGGAAAGAGATAGAGTGGTTATTTGCAAGGATAGAAGGAATCAATTAAATAGATCAAAGACAGGCTTCAGAGTTCAGCAGGATTTTAATTCTGTCATGATTTAAAAAGCCTTTCTTTATAAGAAACCTTATCTTGTTAAAAATAGTGTGCAATTGAAAGATTTATGGTTTGATTTAATGTAACGAGGATGATTAAACTGATGCCATAGGGCAGATTCATCCTAATATTGTATCAGAGGCACTTATTATGTTAATCTCCTCCGTCAGGGCAATTAGCATTTATGTTTTTTACACTGCAATTGTGGTACTTTACTGTAATGAGAGGTGCCTCTCCAATACTGGCATTGATTGTTCACAGTGGAATGACCAAAACTTGCAAATCTCCATTTCAGTCCGTCATTTTGAACAGCATTCCCAAATTCTGCAAAAAACAGGGGCGGGACATGTAACTCAACAGTGTTTGATGACATGTTAGACACAGTTTTTTTGGTCAAAAAATGGCTCCAAAGTATTCCCGCACTTTTATATACTACAGGCGTTCAGGGAAAATGACAAGGGGCCAAGGAGGAAAAAAGTCGGAATTAGATGGCAACCACGTTCTGGTTCTGAGCTTTTTACTCAGCATGCATTCCAGGAAAATGGGAATAATTTCCCGGAGTGCAGCAGCTCTGTGAAAAACACTATCGATAGGGTGCAGTGCCCTTGCCAGAATATCCTGTTTCTCAGAATACCATTGCACTCGGGCCATAGAGATATTCGTGAGACTTCCAAGATCAAAATTTTGAATCTTGCCATTTTGTAGGTACACAATTCTCACATTTGTCTGTAAATTGTATGCATTGTTTATTCCCACTATTACTTTCCCACACCCAAAAAAATGGGTTATCTGGTAGCTATCAAGCAGTTGTGACCACATTGTTTCAATTGTGGTCGGTGTGTGGTGCAGTGAAGAAAAGAAAACCGACCAAATGACTTTACTGGAACTCTCCGAGTGCTTATCAGCACCACTCCCATTATCCTTTGCCCACCCCCCAACACCGGGACCATTGTGATGTCACCCCAGTGCAAGCCTGCACCACTGTGTCCCAGTTTGCTTATGGATCAGTGCAGCTCACTACATGATCTTCGCCCCCACCCCAGAACCAATGTTCAGAGTTGCCAAGTCCACAGTTCGCAAACAGTTTGCACGTTTGGGAGGCAAACCTCTCTGCTACAGGACTGGAACAGTTACTGGTTGGTCAACATCAAGGTGTACCAGTCCCATGGATACACAACATGTATAAAATTTCTTGTATAGTGCACACACGGGGTGGGGGAGGGGGTACCCGGTTTGTAAAAAAAAACACATATAATGCGTGCATTATATGCATAAAAATATGGTACATACAAATTATACATTAATGAAGTGAAGTTCATTGCTGTTTATGAAAGTCTTGACTGGTCCCAACGTGCCCAGATAGCCATGTGAAAGCATTCATACATACTCTACACTTGAGGGAAGCTAACCAGTTACAATGGTTCCATCATTTTGCCTGTTGACTATCCCCGACTAATTTCTAGCTGGCCAAATAATTGTATGTCCAATCTCTTAGAACACTTTACAATAATTTATCTACTACTGATATCAGGATTACCAGGGTTAATTTTGGAGCCTTTTTTAAACAATAGAAAAATGTAAGATGGCAAATGACATTTTAAATATTTCTGCCAGAACACCTGCAAAATCTACATGAACCTCCCTCAAGATCTGAAGGAATATCTTGTCAGCCCCTGGGGATTTATCCACCCTTATTTACAGGCACCTCCTCCTCTTTAGGTTCCCTGACATCACTGCTTGCTTTCCTTACTTCCAAGGACTCTGTACCCATTTGTCAGGTGTCTCAGATGAGGAGAAACTTTCCAGTCAAACAAATACTGGAATCCAAGTAATATGGTAAGAACCTCTGTTAACTGGAGACAGCCTGTTGGACAATAGATACTTTAAATGTAAGTGAATATAAAATGGTGTTGGATAGAAAATGAATGATATTGGTATGACATGACCATAGATCTACCACTGATGCCTAGTGACCAGAATGAACTAGATTATGGGAAATTAAAATTGACACACTATTCTGATAACATCAAGAGCCAAATACCTTTGGCTCTGAATTACAAGCATGTGTGTTCAAGTCACCCCCAGACACTCAAGGACTGATTAAGAGCTGCACTCATTAAAAGCATTAAACCAAGGCCCTGTTTATTTTCTCAGATGGATATAGAAGACCCTGCACCACTATTTTAAGGCAGTGCAGTCCCCTATTCATTAAAAAAAAAACTGCAGATGTTGGAAATCTGAAATAAAACAATATTGGAAGAAAGATTTAAGGAAACAGGTAGTATCAGGGAATCAGCTTTACTGTTTTGGGTTGAAGATGTTCAGGGCACAGAGCTGCTCAACACCGTTCTCCAAGGTTAGATGGAGTTGTTAATTTCACTTCTCTTTCTACTGATGTTGAGCATTTCCAATATCACGCGCTTCTATTTAAGTAACCTCCAGTATTCTAGTCATTGTGTGTCCCTTAATCACATATTAAAAAAAATGGGTTATCTGGTAGCTATCAAGCAGTTGTGAACAAATTGACTGCAGCATTATGTGATTGAAACAGTGAGAGTGAGGCTGTGAAAGGCCTCATTTTTTTATTTATAAGTGGCAGCACGGATAACAGGCCAGCTGCCTCACAACTCCAAAGATTTGTGTTCAGTCCCAATCCTGGGTGCTGTCTGTGTGGGGTTTGCACATTCACCCTGTGACTGTGCCAGTCCCTTTGAAGTTCTAGTTTCTTAACATCCAAAACACATGCAGATTTTGTAGATTAATTTGGCTTCTTTAAATTGTCCTAATGTGCTGAAGTAGGCTAGAATTTGGAAAAAAAAAGTTGACGGGATGAAGTGAGAATAAACTGGGATTTGTTTAGGATTGGACCAAAGTAAGACCTTGATGATCAGTAAATTTAAGTTCTTGGGAGTTATTACCTCAGAGGATCTTTCCTAGAGCCAATACACTAATGGCATCGTGAAGAATGCCTTTACTTCCTCGGGAGTTTGCGGAGGTTTAGAATAACATCAGAAGTTTTCTACTGATGTGTGGTGGAAAGTGCGCTGACTGGCTGCATCATGGTCTGTTATGGGGACACCTATACTCCTGAGTATAAAGTCCTCCAAAAGGTAGTGGACACAGCCCAGGACATCACAGGCAAAACCCTCCCCGCTATTGAGTACATCTACAGGGAACACTGCCGTCAAAGACCCTCATTACCCAGCACACACTCTGTTCTCACTGCTACCATCAGCAAAGAGGTATAAGATGCCACAAGGCTCACACCACCAGGTCCAGGAACAGCTGCTACCCCCAACCATCAGACTCCTCTGGGATTCATTTAAGAACTCCTATTTTTGCACTTAGCTTGTTTTATTTCCTCTCTGTATTGCACAGTTGTTTATATTTGTGTACATTGTGAACAATTTTTTTGTACTGCTATAAGTGGTCATTTGTACCCCAACAATAAATCTGAAATCCACTCAATGCACTGAAGGACCTGTTCACATACTGCAAATTCTATGAATCTCACTCAGATCATTATGGAATTGATTTCTCAGGCAAGGAAGATAAGGAAAGAAACTCAACATTCAACGTTACATAAAAAGTTTCCCTCCCCCCCCCCCCCCCCCGCCACCTCACCTTTCAAATAAGTTCAACTACTGCATGATGAGGCAATGTTTTCCAGTGTGCTTTCAATTTTTCAAGAGACCAGAAAAGTGCATTTTATGCACATTAACTGAACAATGGATAAAAAGCCAAAACTTCAACTGAGGTTTACACATGGCATTATGTTTCCCCAGTTAATGTCGCATTGACATTACCACTTTCATCTTAGCATTTCCTGCTAATATTATGAAAGGTCTCACAGTTATCACATTGCAACATGGTAACTGTAATCTCTGCAATCAACTCGTAAAATAAACAAGACTTTTTCAGATGGTGGGGAGCACCCCAGATTAGACCAACTTTCAACAATGCAAGAGCTTTTTCTGGAGATGTGCAAAAAAATTGGAGTTCATGATTGCTGCAACGCTAAGTGAAAAAATGTTCCTAAATTGCCCTGACATTGCAAATTAAAAATAAAGATGCCCAGCTATTAAGTTTGAAGTAATTATCTAATAAATCCAGTTAAAGATTTATTACTTGCAAGCTTAGGGCTATAATAGCTATCATTGATATTGGAGTCCCTTCACAGAAATATAACAACCAATAAAGCAACAAATTGGTAAAGACTACACTACCCTTGTTTGAAAAAAAATGAGCATAGTAAGTGGTTATAATTTTCCTTCACATCATCAGAGCTAATCACTGCATTTGTTTCTTCAAATCCTCTTGGGCAATAAAGTTAATCTGAGAATTACTTTTATTACCAGAATTTAAAAAAATAAATTGAATTGATTATTTGCCACAGAATTTAGACAGAAGGGATTTGTAATGGATTTAACAATTCTGTATCTAGTTAATGCTCAGTTTGACCAGACCACATCTCACAAGAGAGCCACCAGTAGTGGAAAGTATCAGAGATATATACACAAGTAATAAAGGATATTTGCTTGGAAATTCAATTGCATGCGCCTGGTTTCTCTCAATAGAATGAAAGCTAAAATGATTATTTCCGCAGTGAAATATCTATTGATCACTTCTAGGTAGGTCATTTTGTATTACTGTGGAAATTACTGTATGATTTTTTTTTGTTTTGTTTTATCCTGATCATTGCTCTCTGTTGAGCCATGGCAATATCAAGACCACCGTCAGTGGGTACTCCTGGAATAAAATGGTCTTCTTGTCAGGACACCTGCGGGATAGAATGAATTACATAGAACTATCCTTGCTCTCTTCACTTTAATTTTCATTTATTTAACATTTTAATATAGCACAGTAACAGGTCCATCCCAGGTGACCAGTTACTTTAACTCCAAACATTTTTTGAGCATGGGAGGAAACTGGAGTATACGGAGGAAACCCACATGGACATGGGAAAAACATACAAACTCCTTATAAATAGGGGCAGATTCAAGCCTGAGTTTCATTGAGCTAACCTCAATGCTAACCATGCCACTCAAGTAGTTTGTGCACTACTTTGAGAAGTGTACCAACCATACCAACTGCCCTCCTCCATTTCTGAATCTCCAGTCTGCTGCTCAACACATAATTGCCTTGTGCTAGGTTCAAACTTAAAGTTCAAAGTTCAAATTTATGCTCGAGTACATACGTGACATAACCTACGACCCTCAGATTTGTTTTTCTGCGGACCAGGCATAGCCATTTCTATACTGGTAATTGTAAACTGTACTCAACAGGAATTGTAAACAAACTGTGCAAGATACCAATGCAAGTATAAATATGCAGTAATAAATAACAAGCATACATGTCACTAAATGAGTCTAGTTATCTCCTATCGTTCAAGAGTCTGATATTTGAGAGGTAGTAACTATTCCTGAACCTGGTGGTACGAGTCCTGTGGCATCCGTACTTCCTTCCTGCTGGCAGCAGCGAGAACAGAGCATGGCCTGGGTGGTACAGGCCCATGATCATTGATGCTGCTCTCCAGCAGCAATGTTCCATAGAAATAGGGCAGCATGGCTAGCGCAGTGGTGACCGCAACACTTTTACAGCACCAGGAACCAGGGTTCGAATCCAGTGCTGTCTGTAAGGAGTTTGTACATTCACTCAGAGTCTGTGTGGGCATCCTCTGGATGCTCTGGTTTCCTCCCACACTTCCAAAAAAATACAGGGTCAAAGGTTAATTTGGGTGTGTTTGGGCTGCACAGGTTTAACAGGCTGGAATTAGCTTCTATCATATGTTAAATAAAAATGTTAAAGATTTACTCAATGGTGGGGGGGGTAGGGGGGGGGGGGAAGAATTTTGCCTATGATATATTGGGCTGAGTCCACTACTTTTTTGCAGGACTTTTCATTCAGAGGTATTGGTGCTCTCATGCCAGGCCATGATGTAACTGGTCAGCACATTTTTCATCTGTAGCAGCTTGCCCTACTGAACCTCCGCAAATTCAGGAGGAAGTAGAGGTGCTGACATGGTTTGTTCGTAATAACATTTGTATGTTGGGAGCAGGAATGGGGCTCCATGGTCCAGAAATTTGAAGTTGGTTACCATCTCCATCTCTGATTCCACCAATGATTACTGGATCATATACCTCTGGTTTCCCTTTCTTAATGTCTACAATTAGTCATATTCCATTGACTCTATCAATCCAATCCCAATGATTCCCAGTCCTTTGCTCCTAAGAATACGGCAGTGCCTGGTACTTCCCCTGCACTTAATGTTCATGCTGATGATGGAAGATATTAGATACCAACTGTGTTTTAAACCTTGGATCATCGCCAGGTTTTTGGAAGGTATCAGGTTCAGTGGGTTCAGAGAGACAAGTCTGGGCACAAGCATTACAATCACAGGTAACTTTAATGAATACACAGGAGATAAACAGGGGAGAATGTCAAATGGTACTCAATTTCTCAACTACTAAACGATATAGGCATTTACATCGAACCCAGGTTGGACTTCAATACCAGTGGCCACCTATACTCTACATGCTCCACACACACTCATGGTTCCCTGTACTAACAGGGGTGTGGTTCTCTGCAAGCACTGATCTATCACAGCACTACGGCTCAGCTTACGTGTAGTGCATATTTTACCTGTGACACTTCCAGTGATATCCACAATAATGCCCTGGTGTGGAGTGACGTCCAGGGCTTGGACCACGAGGCAGAGAGAAAGAATGTACTATGCGTTGATGTTATATACAGGTCTTATCTGGGTGCCTAGCAAATAATGACCCTCGGTAATTTAAATGAGCTAATAGCAAGGTGTGCATTAATGGATGGCAGGAGTCCCACCTTGATTGACAGATGATGTGAATTCCGAATAAGTTGCAGACAAGGAGAATGCATGACCACCCACAATCCACAATATTCCAGACAGGCAGGGAGGCCATGTTTCCTCCATAATCCACATATAACAAGGGGATAATAGATGAGGAAACAGGCAACACACAAATTCTACTTACTGCAGTTGAATATTTTGACAGTAACATTCAGTATGGGCTAGAATTTGGGAATAAATTAGAAAATGTGCACAAGGAGCCAAAATAACCTTAGGATATAGATTGATGGATCTTAAAATAAACTTAAAACAGCATCAAGGTTAAAAAAAAACAAAAAGTATTTTACTTCTATCTTCAGGTCAGCACAGTGGTAGATTAGCATTTAATAGGCTTTCAGTAATCTTGCTAAAGCTTATTGCTGAACCTTATTGCTAATGTCATGAAACACTTAGCATCCATGCATTGTATGTCTCTACAATAATTTTGAATGACTCAGAAATAATTGAGAAAGGTCACAAAGCATTGAGCACAAAAAATTGTGACTGACCACCACTTATCAAAATCAATCCGCTGTGTAAAAAGTGTAGATCCCGAGTCTAAACATGCTACAACTGGCCTTGAAATGTCTTTCTCTTATTACTGAAAAACTAAAAGTAACCAATTGACACTTAAAAGTAATTTCAGATCTTTTCTTACTCCAAGTTTAATTTTGCACGAATATTAAAGTAAAAACTTACAATCAATGAAAATTTTTTAGGATGTTCCAAAGAGCTTTACAGACAATGAAGTGATCACTGTAGGAAATTGCATTTACAAATTTGCATGCAGCAATGCAATAAAACTCAGAAAATTGATTTGAATAATGTTGAGTGAGGGATAGTTATCTTGAATCATTAGGGAGATACACCTGCTTTTCTTTAAAATGGTAACAAGGGACACATCACACTGATGGAATAGAATTTAATGTTCGGCAAAATTGTACTCCATGTCCTTAAAAAATGCTTTAGATCTACTGGTACTCCTCAACTTACGTCTGTGTTCTGTTCTAGCCAACCGGTTGTATCTCGAAATCGACATATATTGGAAATGCTCTGTATCCACGTTATCACTCGTCAAATACAACATGGTGACCACCAAGGCCAGCTCTTGCGAGAGGTTGGCCACCACTGCTGACCTCTCGCAAGAGGTGTTATTTTCCATAGATAGGCCCCACAACGCATAATTTTAATATATTTAAAAAAAATTTTTGGTCGTATGTACAGATGGCCAAAAGTTGCATAGGTGGTAAGATGGGGAATTCCTGTATTTTAAAGCATTAGCATATTAAAATTTTATGATATTCAACATTAAGTATTAGGGATTGGAAAACTTAAAAAAACCCACCCATTTAACTGACAGAAATAACTCAAATGAGCACATTTGGTTTGCCCAGTTGTGTATTGCAAAGCTTTTCCTATTAAAATAATTAATTTCAGATTTAATCTAAAAGTGATTTCAGCAAAGCTTGTCAATATTGAGAAGAATATTAAATGGAAGACTTATTTCAAGAAAGAGATTGCTGGCTCATTTGAATGCCTATGATGGCAATGTTCTCTCTGATATTGAATGAGTAATGAAAGACTAAATGGTTTCCCCTCACAGTGTGATGAAATATTGTAATTAATACAGTTCTCAGCCTTATTTCTAGCCTCTTCAGCACAAGTAAATTTGCACAGTCTTATGCTGCTTTAACTTTTGGGATCGACTAACAAAATGTGGACAAGCATGGTATGTATACTTGGCCAACTTAGATGTGAAGGCCATGGTTATCAATGATAACAAATTGGTTGATATGAGGAAGAGTGGTGTTCCAGACCTTATTTGGCCCAAGTGTGACAAAAAATAAGGATGTAGAAATTTGGCGCAGTCCTCCAGAGAAGGGTAAACAAGTCAGGGAATACATAAGCTATGGTGTGGAGCCACAGAGAGCTCTTTGTGTGCACATGCACAGACCCTAAAAGCAACATGACAGACATACAAGGTGGTTATGGGATAACTGCTTCCATCCATTGAATTACAGAATACAAGAGTAGGTAAGTCATGCTAGAATTATGCGATAGACTAGTTAGGCGACAGCTTGAGTGTTATGTATAGATGAGCTCCGATCAGAAATCCATGAGGTTGACACCAAGGGAGTTATGAGGAGAGAGAGGCTAGACTAAAATGGTTTCCTTGGGAGACCAAGAGAAGAGAGGCCTGGATTGGTCCTTCTATGTTCCTTATTAGAATGGGGACTATTTAAGAGGCACAGATTGAAGGCAGTAGACAGAAGGGTTAGAGATAAGTTGGGAAAGGGTTTCACCCAAAGAGAAGTAGGTGACTGCAATGCACTGCCCAGACAGATAATGGAAACAGAAATACTCACTATATTGATAAGGTAGCTGGATGATCAGCTGAAGAGCCTTAATAGTAAGGGCTGTAAATCAATAGGTGAGAAGAGGAGGCCATCTAAATACTTAATGATGTGGCTGATAGTGATACAGAGTGAAGGTGCCTCCTTGTGCATTGAAAATCTCTAAGATTTCTACTTGCTGAAATTACAGCTGGGCTCCTTCAAACCTCACGGATTCTGGCCTTCACCTTTGGCTCATTACGGCCCTGTTTCCACTCGGTAGGTAAATGAGTGATCAATGCTTTGTTCCACATAATTTGCGACAACTCAAAGATGTATCACTCTGTTTAGATATCCCTGAATCCAACGCTTTTTGGTTTCTTTAAAATTGTTCCACAATTTCATATCTAAAAGCAAATTCAGAGCAGGGCAAACCTGATAATAATCAATAAAAAAAACAGACAATTCTAAAGGAATATTATATTTCAGCTGTATTGGGTTAGATCAGCCATTTTCAACCTTGTTGTTAGCTATGGCCTTCTGATCAAAGTTTATGGACCCCCTTCCCAGTGAAGTAGACATGTTTAGTTGGTTTCTTCAATACTTCTCTCCTAAAGATAACATAAAAAAACAAAAAAATACTTAAGTTACATGGGTGAAAAGAAAATAAGGCTTTTTACTCTGAACATAACAAATGTGGCTTGTGATTCCAGAAAGAGCCAAGCTGTCAGTTCAGAAGTTGAAAATAGGAAATTATTCTTACTGAACATTTAGGAAAGAAGAAAACCTGAACATTACAAAAATTTAAAAAGATTCTCAGAGTGCAATGGATTGTACATAATGAGTCATTCTGGAACCACAAGCATAAAAGGAGATTTAAAAAATAATTCTTATAACATTTTAGTGAGATCCTGTTCAAGTTTTTTGATACAAGGCTCCAAATTGGATTGTGATAGTCGAAGGCCATCTCTCAACTAAGCCTACTGAGGGAAAGGCATTGAGAAATATTTTGGCCTTTAGCATAATTTTGGAAATATATTCAGTAACCCAAACATCTTTTTAAATTGATTGAACTTGTGACATGCAATCATATAACTCTGAAGATCAATCAACCTTTTGAATTTCTGCATCAAAATCGGTGGACTGTTCCTCAAATGGATCTAATATCCAATACGAGATATTGAGATTTAACAGGTCATTAAATCTTGCCTGCAGATCTGTATGTATTTGCTTTAGAGGTTTCATGTAAACATTAATGTCATTGTTCTTCAATGCCTCTGCATTTGTGTTCAGATTGGGAAATAGTAAAAATTCCTGAAGTCTGATATTGTTCCAATGGACCTCAAGCTTTTTAAAGAAAGGAACAATGACTTCCTTGCTATCAATGAGATATTGTGTTTACCCATGTAAGGGCTTGTTCAATAAATTGAGTTTGTCAAAACTATTTGCCAGATAAAATACATCCGCTTTTGCCTCTACTAGTTTTTCTCCACGTCCGTTATGAGGAAGAAACTAAAAAAATTGTGTCGCATAGTGAAACAAAACAATGAAGACAATTTCCTTTGGACAGCCATCTGACCTGGGTATGCAGCAGCTGGCTCTGGAAGTACTCATCATTTTCTTCATGTAGCTGCCAGAATGGACAGTCCTGAAGGTCATGTGAATTTAGAAAGATTTGAGTCTTTATGACAATTTTTTTTTTTAATTTTTTTATTTTTCACACCATAAATCACATTAGCCATGATATACACTATTTCTTTTTCACACATATACAGTGACTTTTTCTCCCCCCCCTTTCTTCCCAAACCACCCCCCCACCCCCCCTCTCATCCATTTTAGGTATACAATCTAGGTTGCATTAAGCCAGTCAGACAATGTTGTCATTCAACAAAATTACACCAGAAATTCTACTGAGTCCATTCTTTTCTTTCCTTCTCCTTCCATCAACTTAGGTAATGTTTGTCCCCGGTAGGTTTTCGCTATTGTATTTAATGTAAGGCTCCTATACTTGTTCGAATATTTCAATATTATTTCTTAACCAATATGTTATTTTTTCTAATGGAATACATTTATTCATTTAAATTTGGTAGTTTCTTCCTTTTAATTTGGTTATGTATTCCATTAATATTTAAAGACATATAGTTCAGCGTAGCCCTTTTATATTTTGTTTATCTTCTCTTTCTGTTTTTCCATCATTACCTTTCCTCCTTTTCCATTTCTGTTTTCTTATTTTCAACTCTTTATAAGACAACATTCCTACAACATCCAACATTTTCCTTATTCTCCTATTTCTATCTTATTTATCCCCAATCTCCCCTTCACCTCCTGAGTTGTCCTTTATCCCTTGTCGGACAACCACATCTCCCCTCTCCGTTTGGATTTGCGAATCCACTCGCAAGCGTCAACTGATTTTGCAGTGACCGCTATTTCCCCCCACCCCGCCTCCCCCAGAAAAGATTTCACTTTTCATATGTCACAAAGGTCACTCTTTTAATTCCCTCCTTATTCTCTCTATTCCATTACCTTCCCTTATTAATTCTTGTCTATACTATCTATATTTTCCTCTAAGTACAGATACATTCATGTATGCTCATTGTCTCTATTCACTCTTATACCTCTTTACCCGCATACATATCAATCGTGATCATTTTTACTCTCATTACCCGTCTTCATCCCTCAGTCTATTTTTGTCTTTACCCACATACATATCAATCGTGATCATTTTAACTCTCATTACCCGTCTTCCTCCCTCAGTCTATTTTTGTAATTGTTCTGCAAATTTTCGTGCTTTTTCTGGATCCGAGAATAATCTGTTTTGTTGTCCTGGAATAAATATTTTCAATACCGCTGGATGCTTTAGTATAAATTTATACCCTTTCTTCCATAAAATCGCCTTTGCTGTATTGAACTCTTTTCTCTTCTTTAGGAGTTCAAAACTTATATCTGGATAAATGAAGATTTTTTGCCCTTTATACTCCAGTGGTTTGTTGCCCTCTCTTACTTTTTCCATTGTCTTCTCCAGTACCTTTTCTCTTGTAGTATATCTTAGGAATTTTACTACAATAGATCTTGGTTTTTGTTGTGGTTGTGGTTTAGAGGCCAATACTCTATGTGCCCTTTCTATTTCCAATTCTTGCTGTAGTTCTAGACATCCTAGGGTCTTAGGGATCCACTCTTTTATAAACTCCCTCATATTCTTGCCTTCTTCATCTTCCTTAAGGCCCACTATCTTTATGTTATTTCTTCTGTTATGGTTTTCCATTGTATCTATTTTTTGAGCTAGTAGTTCTTGTGTCTCTTTAGTTTTTTTATTAGATTTCTCCAATTTCTTTTTTAAGTCTTCTACCTCCATTTCTGCTGCTACTGCCCACTCTTCCATCTTGTCCATTTTTTTTCCCATTTCTGTTAAGGTCATCTCCATTTTATTTATTTTCTCTTCTGTGTTGTTTATTCTTTTTCTTAAATCCTTAAATTCCTGTGTTTGCCATTCTTTAAATGACTCCATGTATCCTTTAATAAGAGCAAGTATATCCTTTACCTTGCCTTTCTTTTCTTCTTCTATTTCACCATACTCTTCCTCTTCTTCTTCCTCTGGGTTGACCATCTGTTGTTTCTTTGTTGCCCTTTCCTCCTCTTCTTTCTTGTTTCTATTGTCTTCTGTGGTCTCTTCTTGCTGCAGGTGTTCTGCAGCTGTCGTTGCCGGCTGTGGAGATCGACTCCCCAGCTGGTCCCCCCTCCCGTCGGTGTGTTTTCTTTCATTCGCATCGCGCATGCGCGAAGTATCGCGCATGCGCGGTTGCGCACTTTTACTCGGCTCTGCGAGCCATTTTTGTAGTCCATTATTTACCGACCTGAGGGAGCGGGTTTCTCTCTCCGCAGCGGGCCTCTTCGGACAGGTAAGGCCTTCACCTTTTTCCTCCTTTGTCTTCTCTTCCTCTCTTCTTACCGTTGCTTTCGATTTTTCTTTTTTTGTCGCCATCTTCTTTCCACCTTTATACTCACTTTTCTGTAACTTTTATTTCTGTGCCTTTGTGTTTTCTCTTGTTTTTCCCGACTTTTCTGGAGAGGGCTGGAGTTCACCGTCCGGCCACTACTCCATCACGTGACTCCTAGTCTTTATGACAATTGAAGCATTTAAATGACCTCCCAAATTTTTAGCCACTAAATGTTGGGCACTCTTGGCTATGGAGCTGGTGTTAAGGGACCATGTGAGATTCTCCACCAGGTGAACTCCGAGGAACTCGATACACTTGACGACCTCAGCGGTAGAGCTTTCAGTGGTCAATGGAGCATAGTCTCCCTAGGCCCTCTTGAAGTCGACAACTATCTCTTTTGTTTTATTTATCTTCAGATACTGGTGGTTTGCTCTGCACCTGCTCGTTAGTGTCCGCACTTTGTCTCTGTATACTTCCTCCTTGTTCTTGCTGATAAGGCCCACCACTGTCGTGTTGTCAGCGAACTTGATATGGTTTGATCTGTGTTTGGCTGCACAATCATGGGCCAGAAGAGTAAACAGCAGTGGACTAAGCACGCAGCCCTGGGTGGCCCCCATGCTCAGTGTGATAGTTTTGCAGGTGTTGTTTCCGATCCGGTCTACCTGAGGTCTCCCCGTCAGGAAGTCAAGAATCCAACTGCAGAAGGAGGCCCAACTTCCTTATCAGGTACTGAGGTCTGATCGTGTTGAATGCCGAACTGAAGTCAATAAATATCATTTGAGCATACGAGTCCTTATTTTCCAGGTGGGTGAGGGTTAGATGAAGGGCGGTGGCGATGGCATCATCTGTAGAGCCTGTATGCGTTCAGTCAGGAGAGCAGCAGGTGCTCGATGTGGCCCATGATGAGGCTCTCAAAGCACTTCACGACAATGGGCGAGAGCATAACAGGGTGGTAATCATTGATGCAGGATACAGAACTTTTTTTCAGCTCAGGAACAATGGTGACAGCTTTGAATCATGTAGGGACCATACCTCTACTCAGGGAGATGTTAAAGATGTTGGTGAGAACATCTGCTAGCTGAGGTGCACAATCCCTGAGCAGTCTTCCGGGAATGTTATCCCCTCTCATAGCAACGTCCACATACTGGTGAAATATAGATAGCCTGACTTGAGGTTCACCTGGTTGAAATCTCCAGCGTTGACTAACAGTCCATCAGGGTGTGCCGTCTGCGGTTCTTTTATCACCTCATACAATTCCCAGATTGCCTCCTTAGGGTTTGCGTTGGGTGGGGAGGGGGATGGGGTATGTAAACACCTACTGTGGTGAATTCCTGTGGTACATAAAATGGTCTGCATCTGACAGTCACAAAAGAGAAATGTAAACAAGGAACAAAATATAAACAACTGCACAATAAATATTGAATAATAAATAATGTTGAAAGTAAATGTCCTTAAATGACTTTCTCAGATTGAGTTTGTCATTTATGAGTCTGATGGCAGAGGGGTAATAACTGTTCCTGAACCTGGTGATACGAGTCTTGTGGAAGCTATGTGCCTTCCCTCATGGCAGTAGTAAGAAGAGAGCATGTCCTGTAATGTAATTAAATGAGTAATTGCTTTTCAACGTCCCTTGCCAGATCATCAATTTTTCTAGAAACAGTGGAATAACTCAAAGGAATTGCCTGAATAGTTTCCTTGGCATTTAAGTTCATGATGTCAGATATTATTATGGACACTGCACTTTTAGCAATCAATTTATTTTATCTTGTATGATGCAAGAAGACACTTTTCTAATTTCTGAGTTATTTCGGTAATCATTTGTTTGAATGTTGGTCTTCTTTCGAAATTATCTTGAAGGGTTTTGAAGCAATCCAAGGGATTACCTTTCTTCTCTTTCTGCATTCGTTTGAAAATGTATTCAAACAAATCAAAAACATGAACAGAGAAGAATTTTACAGAGATGCAATGAAATCAGACGATAAGTATTTCAGTGAATGCTGCTGGAATTGATATTTTGACGAGGAACACATGACCTGAAAGTAACAAAAATTAACTATTAGCACTTCTTATAAGGTTTAGCTCAAAAGTCAGTTTAAATTTTATGGAAAATAATGAACACTACAAACCTTGTTCAATAAAAGCTAACAGAAAGACACATACATTCATTACCTGCCATGAAAGCTTGAAGCAAATTTAGGGGGCTTGCAGATGTGAGAAATATAGAGCAAACCTGATGGCCTGCACACTTATTTCCTGGAATTGAAGGCAACAATTGAAGGCAACAAAGGAGAACAACTATTTGGAAGGCAATTCATAGCCAAAGCTAGTTCCATGCAAGTCAAATACAATCATATCAAAGCAAGGAACACTGAAAACATTGTTAATTTTCCACATTTATCTAGGTCATTCAGCACTGTCTCCAAATACCTCCAACCTTGAAATAAAATCTCACGTTGATTGACAACTATAGAGGAAAGCCTAGCAGATAAGATATTTCCTTCCCCAAAAAATTGTTTTATCCATTCAATTTCTTTGCCCCCTAAACACCTTGGACTCCCCTTATTCTGTCCATGGCTGCCTTAAATGTGCTGTGGCCCCCAGGGATAGCCGTATGGCAACCGTTGAGAATGGCTGGGTTAGATTATGCCCAGTTAACATTTACTCCCATGTTACTTTTGTACCTACACTTACCTCTTTTAGGCCTGTAGGACAAATGGAACTCCAGATCTCGCTGCTGAGATCATCCTGTGAAGCAGCAGTGACTTAGCTTCAAGTGACAGTTTGGCCAAGTCAACCATGAAAGGATTTTACAACTATGCCTTTGCAACAGTCTCTGAATGGCCTTAACAATCAGTAATTAAATTCAACTGTTTTTAATGGGTCACTAAATTATACATGACTCTGTAGCGGTGGCAACACTGCTAACTGAAGGATCGCACAACCAGACAGGTTGAGTTGAGTGAGCAAAAACAGATTTATTGCAGGCTACCTGGCTGGTCTTATACTCCCAGCCCGGACCTGGTTGAGAACCGCACTGGGAGGCCCTGATGTCACTGGGTCGGTCACCTGGGTCCCCAAGTGTGGGCTTCTGAGCCCGGTGCCGAGGTCGGGAGGAAACCCTCGACGGCGCCATTTTGGCCTGCTGCCCCGCCGCATGCGTGACAAGCGGGGCTGCATCACCTGCCTAATGGCGTACCGCCACACAGCCCCCCCCCCCCCAGAACTGATGCCAATGTCCTTTTTTGCCGGGCGGTCTTGCTTCTTGGGTTGGGCCACAACTACTGGTTTGGTGGGGTAGAGGTGGGCTGGCTTTAACCTGTCCTC
Source organism: Narcine bancroftii (assembly GCF_036971445.1). Classification (NCBI taxonomy): domain Eukaryota; kingdom Metazoa; phylum Chordata; class Chondrichthyes; order Torpediniformes; family Narcinidae; genus Narcine; species Narcine bancroftii. The sequence goes on from NC_091470.1 coordinate 256,333,889, forward strand.
CATAAACAGTTCCCTCCTACCACCGATGTTCAGTGTGAAAGTGGATCCTGAACGCTGGACAACTTTGTATGGTCCTTCGTATGGTCTTTGTAGAGGTGCTGTGAACAGGTCCCGCCTGATAAAAACATACTCTGTGGAGTACAGCTCGCTGGGGACATAAGAGGCCCGTGTGCCGTATCTGGTTGGCGATGGGGGTGTGAAAGAGTCCAACTGGGCCCAAAGGCAGGGAAGTAAACCATGCGGTGATTGCTGGGGGTCGTGAGGTGCATTCACAAACTCACCGGGTAGGGCTAGTGGTGCACCGTAGACCAGCTCGGCTGATGACGCCTGTAGGTCTTCTTTGGGTGTTGAGCGGATGCCCAGGAGCACCCAAGGCAGCTCATCCACCAAGTCAGGGCTGGTGAGGCGGGCCATAAGTGCCGACTTAAGGTGGCAGTGCAATCGCTGGATTAGCCCATTGGCCTGTGGGTGATAGGCCAAGGTGTGATGTAGCCCGATCCCCAGCCTGTTAGCGAGCTGTGCCCAGACCGCAGAGGTGAACTGGGCACCTTGATCACTGGTGAGGTGGTTCGGACGCCGAACTGGGCAAGCCAAACGTTCAAAAGCGCTTGGGAGCAAAACTCCATGGAGCCATCTGGCATTGGGATCGCCTCGGGCCAACGAGTGGTGCAGTCTACCACTGTGAAAAGGTAACGGTTACCTCGGGAAATGGGTAAGGGTCCGATGATGTCCACAGGTATGTGACTGAACCATTCCCGGACATGTTCGAAATCTCGTATGGGCACTCTGGTGTGCCTGTGTACCTTGGAAAGCTGGCAATGGGTGCAGGTTCTGGCCCAGTCCGCAATCTGCTTCCGAAGCCCGTGCCAGACTAAACGTGGACCTGATGGAAGGGCGTCGGCGACCACGATGTCTTTCCCCACCTTGTGCTGAATGTCGGTGGTGAACTCCGACACGAAGGAGAGATGACGCTGTTGGTGGGCCGACATAGCGAGCGCCTGAGTGAGGGGTTTGTGGTCGGTAAAAATGGTGAAAGCCCTCCCCTCCAAGAAATTGCAGAAATGATGCACCGCCAGGTACATGCCCAGATCAAAAATGCTATACTTGCTCTCTGGCGGGTGAAGAAGTCAGCTAAAGAATGCCAGTGGCTTCCACTGTCCGTTCACCTGCTGCTCCAGGATGGCACCGACGGCTGTGGTGGAAGTGCGTGGGTGGATGAGCAGAGTAGCCTTCGCGAGGGCATATTTTGTGGCTTCGAATGTCCTGCTGGCCTCTGGAATCCAGACGAGTGTCTTGTCTTTGGCCGCGATGAGGGCGAAGAGCGGCTGCATGATGTGAGCAGCACCTGGAACGAAGCAGTTATAGAAATTGACCAGACCCACAAACTCCTGTAGCCCCTTGAGGTTGTCCAGACATGCGAACTACCTGATTGCAGCGACCTTCATAGCGGCAGGTGTGGTTCCTTCGGCTGTGATGGTATGGCCCAGGAACTGCATGGACACTTTCCTGAACTGGCACTTGGCCGGATTGATCGTTAGGCCAAAGTCGGCCAGTCGGAAGAGGGTGCACAGGTGAGACATTCTGTGCCCGGTCTCTGCTGGTGACAAGGATGTCGTCCAGGTTTATGAATACAAAATTCAAATCCCTGCCTACTGTGTCCATAAGGCGCTGGAAGGTCTTGCGGCATTCTTGAGCCCAAACGGCATGCGTAGGAACTCAAATAAGCCAAAGGGGGTGAATGTTCAATAACCAATGAATGATTAGCTGATTTCTGTACAATACCACCTGAATAGTACTTGCACTAAAACAATAGATCTGACCTGATCTTGTTAATATCCACTCCCTTGTTCTTTCACAGCTGCGCCAAAACTTTGGACAACGCAGATTAACTCACCTGGTTCTCGCAACATTGTGACCATAAACAGCAAACACAGGCATGCAGTACATGTCCCTTGATGAATCAGTGCTATTGAAATATACAACATTCTTACAAGGGTGGACAGGGAGGTGGCAAGGTAATGTTTGTCGAGGCTGAGGCATCTGTAAACCAAAGACTTATTTAATGAGTCTGCCATTCAGGACAGATAATAGAAGGTTGATGCATCTTCAGAATTCTCCACCCAAAAGTGCCATGGAGACTCAACCCAAGACAGATTTGAACAACTTACTGGAGATGCAGGCAATCAAGTAATGTTTGTGTCACAACAAGGTGCTGAGGTAAAAGATCAACCACAATCACACTGAATGGTGTAGGACCACAAGGGACTGATTGGCCTGCTCTTATTTCTATTTCTCCATTCTTATGTGCTTAGCCACACAAGCTCATGTTGCTTTTGCAACATGCAGGACTATGCATATTTACTGGCTCAAGATATGTTAAAAATGCTTATCAAATAACCCTGCAGTTTAAATGAAGAGAACATCAGCTGTATAACATGAGTGTTGGAGGATATTGACTGATATCAAAATTTAGATGGTCAACCTATTCTCAGCGATGTACAAGGGGGGAAAAAGGTTGGTGAAATTTAACTGCTTTTCCTTCATGAGTAATGACCTATTGTATAAATGGTTGACCTTCAATGGAAGGAACAGTGGTCACCCTATTAATATTTCCAGTGGGGTCAATAACTATGAATTAAGCATCACTGGCTATTGATTCACCCGTATTGGAAGGGAATGAACAAGTCATGGTTAAACAATCTTGCAAAAAGTTGGACACGTTGAAAATTACCTTCAAGTAACCTGCACGGTCTCTACCGTGATTGATCACGGCTTTCCACACAATACACTTGATGAGAAAATGGTGCTGATTCTATCTGCAATCAACATCAAATTGAAAACCCAAACCAAATGAAAGTGATCACCTGGACAAATTACCTTCCAGCTATGACCCAGGAAATCAGATACCATTCCATAAGAACGTTGCACGAAGGACAAATACACTGATGTCAAAGATCAAAAAGACACGCAAATTGACATATATCCAAACAAGACCGATTAACATCTCATAATTGGATGTGGCCACTTTGTTATTTTATCTTTTTGCAATATATTTGGGTAACAGTAAAATGAATGTGAAGGAAGCAAAAATTATTAATATGGTTCATTATTTTTTCCAGCAAAGGGCTGATAACTAGAAGTCACAGATTAGTCAAAGATTTGGAGTCAACATGAAGCTTTTATAATACTTGGAGGAGGGAAAATCTTGGGGATTTAGAGAGAGTAAGGAAGTGGAACTGATTGCATGGCTCATTGATATAGATAGCATGGACTTTATTTCCTTACTGTTTTATTCTGTGATTATACCATCAAATTTAATCTTATCCTTATTTCAAACTGGATCCTATATATATTTAATAACTGATTACCCACAGCCCACTGGATGGAGAATTTCAGTCAGTGTGCTTTAAGTTCAAAGCTTGCTTCTCCTCTAAACAGTTGGTCCTCTGTCCTGAAATGATGCCTTGTAATTTTACATTCTTGAAATCAACCTTGCCCAAGTCCTCTAGTAAGTGTAACAAAATGCAACGACGACATTCTCCTGAGCTCTGGGGAATGTGGCCCCATTCTAGTGAATCCCGTCTTGCTGTACAGTCCCTAGTCTAAAGTTGTGAATCGCTGCTGCACTCCTTACATGGCAAACCGATGCTTCCTTCATTGAGAATCAAACACAGTTTACAAAGTAGAGTGAAAATAGACAATGTGTCATAGTAAAAACTCAGCATTGTACTTTATGTAGCAAAGAGATTCATAACCAATATTTTGGGCTTGAGCCTTCAAAGTCATTATTTGTACACCGTAGAAAAAGCCTTTCAGCCCAATTCATTCATGCTGACCAAGTTGCTAATGCAAGATGTCCTATTTGTCTGCATTTGGCTCTCATATGTATGTACCTGTTTCCATAATTTTTCAACATTGCTACTGTACCCACCTCTGCAGAACCCTCTGGCATCTCATTCCAGATATTATGGATGTGATGGGAGGTGAGGCCTAGATATAATAGTTATGACTGAAGAGGTAGTGCAGAGAAAACTCGAGGCTCTAAAGATAGACAAGTCCCCTGGTCCTGATGGAATGCATCCCAGGGTATTAAAAATAATGGCAACAGTTTTGGTGATCATTTAACAAAATTCTATGGACTCTTGGCAGGTCCTGAAAGATTGGGAGATGACGAACGTTATGCCACTATTCAAAAAAAATGTAGGCAAAAGGCAAGGAACCATAGGTCTGATAGTTTAACATCTATAATTGGGAAAATGCTTGAAGTTATCATTAAAGAAGAAATAGCGGGAGGAGTCACGTGATGGAGTAGTGGCCAGTAGGGTAAAGCCAGCCCTCTCCAGAAAAGAATAAAAAAAGTCAAGAAAAGACAAAGTTCAATAAATATAAAATATAAGAAATAAAAGATAAAGTTGTAGAGAAGAGAAAGAAGATGGCAGCTAAGAAGGAAAAAGTAAAAACAATGGGGAAAAAAGAAGAAAAGACACCAGAAAAGAAAGAAAAAGGCCTTACCTGCACGGAAAAACAGGGAGCTGTGGTGGAGAAGAGGGCCTGATCTCCGAGGTTGGTGCCGGCCCGGCGGAGTCACAACCCCCTGACCGGTGGACTGGAAAACTGGCTCTCTGAGCCAAACAAAAGTGTGCAACTGCGCATGCATGAGGAGTCATGCATGAGCAGTGCACAATGCAAGGTAAAAGAAAACACTGGCGGGAGAGGGGCTCAGTCGAGGAGCGGGCAACCATGGCATGACCAGCCGAGGGACGCCCGACACCAGGGCTCTCAGCTGGAAGATGAGGAAAGCGACAGGAGAGGGAATGAAGTACCAGGTGAGAAAGTCAGTCGACGGGGTGAATGGGAAGAGGAGCAGCAGCAGAAGGCTTGACAGATGAGCAGCTCAGAAGGAGAGGATCAACAGCAAGAGGCCAAGCAAGAAGAGACCTGACAAAGTGAGGCAAGCAGCTCATCAGAAAAATCAGAAGAGACACAGATACAAAGAAGAGAAGAAGAAGAAGACACAAACACAGGTACAGACACAAAAGAAGAGGAAGAAGAAGACCAAGATCTTCACAGAGAAATAAAAGGTAAAACAGATGGACAGAATATAGATAAAGCTTTTTGTGAAGAACAAATGAGAGCATTAAAAGAATGGTTGTCATTAGAATTTAGTGCATTTAAAAGAAAAATGAAAAGAACAGAAGATAAAATGTAAAGATTAGAACTAGTCATGACAGAAATAGGGAAAAGAGTAGAAAATGTGGAAGAATGAGAAACGGCTGTAGAAATGGAAGTAAATGACTTAAGAGGAAAATTGGAAGAAAGTGATATAAAAATTAAAGAGACACAAGAGTTGTTAGCTCAGAAAATTGATTCATTGGGAAATGATAGTAAGTGAAACAACATAAAAATAGTGGGCCTAAAGGAAGATGAAGAAGGCACAAATATGAAAGAATTTATAAAAGAATGGATCCCAAAGGTCCTGGAAATGACAGAAATGCAGGAAGAAATGGAAATAGAAAGGGCACACAGAACACTAGCTCCGAAACCGCAAACACATCAAAAACCAAGATCCATTTTGGTAAAATTTTTGAGATATACAACAAGAGAAAATATACTGGAGCAGGCAAGGAATAAAATTAGAGAATACAATAAACCATTGGAATACAAGGGCCAAAAAATATTTTTTTACCCAGACATAAGTTTTGAACTCTTAAAGAAGAGGAAGGAGTTTAATTCAGCAAAATCGATCCTATGGAAAAAAGGTTATAAATTGATGTTAAGACATCCAGCTGTGCTTAAAATATTTATCCCTGGGGAGCAAAACAGACTGTTCTTGGATCCGGAGGAAGCACAAGAATTTGCAGAATGCTTGCAGGACAGAAGGAGAGATGAAGAGATGTAATAAGAATGAAGTAATATACTTTATGTATATATAAAGATGTGAAAACAATGTATATGCAAAGAACTAAAGAAGGGAAAGAGAAGGGAAGGAAGGAAGTAAGGGGAAAAAAAAGGGAGAACTTTGTTATATGTGTAAAAAAAAGTGTTTCCTGGGGGCGTTGGGGGTGGAGAGAATAACCGTCACAGTGAAATCAGTTGACACTTGCGAGCAGGATCGCAATCCAAATGGAAAGGGGAATTGTGGTTGCCCGGCAAGGGATAAGGAAAAACTCAGAGGGTGGGGGGTGTATTTGGGGTTAAGGTAATATTGGATGTGGGAGTTGTAGGAGTATTTTATGTTTTAAATGTGTTGTCATAAATTGAGTTTAAAAAGGGAAAATTGAGAGATAAAAATGGGGAAAAGGGGGATGGTGGTGGTGAGGAAGCGGAAATGAGGTGTAAACAGGATATGAAATGGCCATGTTGAACTACATGACTATAAACATTAATGGAATACATAACCAAATTAAAAGAAGAGGCTATTAAATTTACTGAAAAAAGAAAACAATAGATATAGCATTTGTGCAGGATACGCATCTAATCGAAGTGGAACATAACAAAATAAAGAGAGACTGGGTAGGACACGTAGCAGCAGCATCATATAATTCAAAAGATAGAGGTGGAGCCATACTAGATAACAAAAATGTACCAATCAAAATACAGGAGGAAATAGTAGATCCGGGGGAGGTATGCAATGATATATTCAGAATTTGCTCAATATACATGCACCTAATGAGGAGGATCAAAAGTTTATGCAGGATATTTTTTTGAAGATTGTAGATACACAAGGAAATATATTGATAGGAGGGGATTTCAAACTTAAATTGGATCCAATGTTGGATAAAACTGGACAAAAGACAAGTAAAAAGAATAAAGTGGCCAAATTTATGGTTAAATTAATGCAGGAAATGAAACTTATGAATATATGCTGGTGGCAGCACCCAAGAGAGAAGAAATACTCATATCATTCAAGTAGGCATAAAACATACTCAAGGATTGATATGTTTTTGTTGTCAGCCCTTATTCAAGGGAGAGTTAGAAAAACTGAATATAAAGCTAGATTACTATCTGATTATTCACCCCTGTTATTAGAAATAGAACTGGAGGACATCCCAACAAGAACATATAGATGGAGGTTAAACTCCATGCTACTTAAAAGGCAGGAATTTAGAGAGTTTTTTGAATGCCAAATTAAAACATATTTTGAAATAAACACAGAATCAGTGAAAGACAAATTTATATTATGGGACGCAATGAAAGCCTTCATTAGAGGGCAGATAGAAATCGGGAAATAGAACAGTTGGAAAGGGAGATAGTAAGTACAGGAAAAGAACTAGTAAAAAGGTTGATATAATGAAAAAGAGAGAATTGGCGGACAAAAAAATAAAATACTAAAGATTACAAACATACAAGGTGGAGAAGAACATAATTAAAATAAAGCAAAAGTATTATGAACTGGGAGAAATGCACATAAAATATTAGCTTGGCAACTTAAAAGGGAACAATCTAAAAGAACTGTATTGGCATCAAGGAAAAAGGACAAACAAATCACATATAACCCAACAGAAATTAATGAAAACTTTGAGGAATTTTATGAACAATTATACCAAACTGAGAATGAGGGGAAAAATGATAAATAGAAGAGTTTTTTAGCTAAAATTGAACTGCCAAAATTGCAAGAAGAGGAACAAAACAAACTGATAAAAACCATTTAAAATAGAGGAAGTACAGGATATATTAAAAAAGCTGCAAAACAATAAAACGCCTGGAGAGGATGGATTCCCAATAGAATTCTATAAAACATTTAAAGAGTTATTAATTCCTCCTCTCCTGGAAGTAATGAACCAGAAAGAAGAAACACAAAACTTGCCAGATTCATGTAAAACAGTAATAATTACAGTAATACCAAAGACGGGAAAGGATCCATTAACACCAGCATCGTATAGACCAATATCTCTACTTAATTCAGATTATAAGATAATAGCAAAATTATTAGCATACAGATTGGCTGATTGTGTACCAAAAATAGTAAAACAAGATCAAACTGGATTTATTAAGAAAAGACAAATAGCGGATAATGTCTGTAAACTTATTAATCTAATTCATGCAGTTCAAGGAAATAAGAAGCCAAAAGTGGCTGTTGCTTTAAATGCAAAAAAAGCCTTTGACAGAGTAGAATGAAATTATTTATTTAAAGTATTACATAGGTTCAATCTACCAGAAAAATATGTTAATTGGATTAAAGCATTATATAATGGACCATTGGCAAAAGTAACAGTAAATGGATATGTATCAAACCAATTTAAATTAAGTAGGTCAACTAGACAGGGATGTCCATTATCCCCCTCATTGTTCGCTTTAGCAATAGAACCATTGGCAGAACTGATAAGAACAGAAAATAAAATAAAAGGGATAAAAATAAAGAAGGTGTATAAAATCAGTTTATTTGCAGATGACATCATAGTATACTTAACAGAACCAGAGATACCAATAAAAGAATTACATAAGAAATTGAAGGAGTATGGAGAAATATTGGGGTACAAGATCAATGCAAATAAAAGTGAAGTGATGCCAATGAGTAATGCGGATTATACAGAATTTAAAAAAGAATCATCATTTAAATGGCAAACACAAGAAATCCGATACCTAGGTATTAGGTTAGATAACAACTTAAGCCACCTGTACAAACTAAATTATCAGCCACTAATAAAGAAATTGCAGGAAGACTTAGAACATTGGAAAGAATTACTGCTAATGTTGATATGGAGGGTAAATTGCATTAAAATCAATGTCTTCCCAAGGATACAATACTTATTTCAATTGTTCCCATTTCCCTTAACAGAGAAATTCTTTAATGAACTAAAGAGAATAATAAGGAAATTCTTGTGGTAAGGTGGGAAATCGAGGATAGCGTTAGATAAATTAACAGAGAGTACAACCAAGGTGGTTTGTAGTTACCAAACTTTAAAAATTATTATAGAGCAGCACAATTAAGATATTTAACAGATTTTTACCAGACAAGGGAAAAACCAGACTGGACTAAGATAGAACTAGATAAAATAGAGGAGAAGGTACCGGAACATATACTTTATAAGTGGGATGAAATGCTGGTGCAATATAAAAATTCACCAGTATTGCATTATTTAATTAATATATGGAAGAAGATCCACTTAGAAAGGAAAAAAACAAATTGCTAAATACCAAAATTGCTATTAACACAAAACCCACTAATCCCTTTTACAATAGATAACCTTTCCTTTAGAGAATGGGAGAGAAAAGGAATTTAAAAAAGAGAAAATTGTTTTTTGGGAAATAATTTATTAACATTTGAACAGTTGAAGTACAAATATAGAATAACACATGGTACAATGTTTGCATATCATTAACTGAAAGCTTATTTAAAGGATAAATTGGGAAACAGACTGAGATTACCAGAAGGAAGCAGTTTTAAATATGTGATTACAGACACAATGATAATTAAAAGATTTATAACAAACATGTGCATTAAGCTGCAAGATAAAGGAAATGATGAAATATGCTATAAATCTAAACAAAAGTGGGAAAAGGATTTAAACATAAAGATAAAAAATGAAACATGGGAAAAGTTATGTTCTGGAACTATGAAGAATATAGTAAACACAAGGTTATGCATGATACAGTATAATTGGTTACACAGGCTGTATATCACCCCCCAAAAGTTAAATAAATGTGATCCAACATTATCAGATAGATGTTTTCGCTGAAAGAAGGAAATGGGAACAACAGTACATGCAATTTGGGCACGTAAGAAAGTGAAAATGTTTTGGGAAGATCTAAATCAGATATTAAATAAAATCACAAAAAATAACATACCAAAAAATCCAGAGATCTTTCTTCTAAGTAACATAAGAAGTAAGAAATTAGGCCTCAAATTGGATAAAGCACAAAAAAAGATTTATTATGATAGCCTTAGCAGTAGCAAAAAAATGTATAATGTCAACTTGGAAAATGGAAGAGAGTCTGAGAGTACAGCAATGGTACATGGAAATGAATAAATGTATTTCATTGGAAAAAATAACATATAATTAAAAAAAAAATAAAGTCACATTATTTGAACAAATTTGGGAATCATACATGGAACATAACAGAGAGGACTTCCCTTGGACCTTCACCCCCTAAAATGATAGGTAGACAAAATGACTTGATCCAGTGTGTAAATGTAGATGACACATTTTTCTTGTTTATTTTTCATTGTGTGATGACATTGCTTAATGGTTTTATTGTATTGTATATGTTGAATGTTTATTAGTTTTGGAGGGGGTGGGAAGGGAGGAAAAAAGGGAGAAAATGCCACTGTGTATATTTAATGAGAAACATTTGTATACATTTTGGTTGTTGGTGAAAAATAAAAAATTATAGAAAAAGAAATAGCAAGGCCTCTGGAGTGAAATGAATCCATCAGGCAGATGCAGCATGGATTCAGTAAAGGTAAGTTCTGTTCATTGAGGATATAATGAACAGGTAGAAAGATTGGTGCAGATGGACCTTTTATTGACCTGAATTTCCAGAAGGTATTCAGTAAGCAGCCGCATAAAAGACATATTACATAAGATAATGATACATAGAGTTGGGAATGATGTATTAGCATGGATAGAGGATTGGTTAACTAATAGAAAGCAGAGAGTTGGAAAACAGGGGTGTTTTTCCAGCTGGCAATCAGGGTGCTGTAGGCGTTGATGCTGGACCCGCAACTGTTCATGATATACATTAATGATCTGGAAGAGGCGACAGAGAGTAATGTATCTAAGTTTGCTGTAACATTAAAATGAGTGGAAAAGCAAATGGTGCAGAGGATACAGAGAGTATGCAGAGAGATATATAGATAGGTCAAGGGAGTGGGCAAGGGTCTCACTGATAGAATATAATGTTGTTAAATGTGACGTTATCCACTTTGGAAGGGAAAATGGAAGATCCCATTATTTAAATGGAAAGCGATTCCAGCATGTTGCCATGCAGAAGACCTTGGGAGGGCTTGTGTATGCTTAGCAAAAGGATGGTTTGCAGCTGCAGCAGGTGATCAAGAAGGCAAATAGAATGTTGGTCTTCATTGCTGGAGGGATTGAATTTAGGAGCAGGGATGTTATGCTGCAACTGTACAAGGTACTGGTGAGCTCATATTTGCGTGCAGTTCTGGTCTCCTTACTTGAGGAATAATGTACTTACTTTTGAGGCGGTTCAGAGGAGGTTCACCAGGTTAATTACAGAGATGAGGGCATTAGCCTATGAGAAGAAAGATTGAGTCATCTGGGACTGTACTCACTGGAATTCAGAAGAATGAGAGGGGATCTTATAGTTATATATAAATTTATGAAAGTCATAGTTAAGGTAGAGGTGGGTAAGTTGTTTCCATTGGTGGGGGAGACTAGAACTAGTCTAATCAGCTATTTGATTTAGGATGGAGATGAGGTAGAACTGCTTTTCCCAGAGGGTATGAATCTATGGAATTTGCTGCCCATTGCAGCAGTGGAAGTGACCTCAGTAAATATATTTAAGACAAGGTTAGTCAGAGTTTTTACATAGTAGGGGATTTAAGGGATATAGGGCAAAGGCAGATAGGTGGAGATGAGCCTATCATCAGATAAGCCCTGAATGGTGGAGCAGGTGCGACAAGCTGGATGGCCTAATCCTGCTCCTATTTCTTATGTTCTTACTGTATATACCCATCATTTTCTATGTGAATAAATTTTCCTCCCTCCAGACCATTTTAAATCTTTCCCCTCCCACCTAAATCTATACCCTCTGGTTTTAGCCTCTCCTGCTGGTAAAAAAGGCTGCAAATACTAAGCAGATCAGGCGGCATCTGTGAAAAAGGAAACAATTTACATTTCAGGTCTGAGGTCCAATGTCAGAACAGGGGAAGAGAGAAAACAAATTAGCTTCAAATTCCTGCACTTGAAATATTAATGCTGTCTCTCTTCTCAATGTGACCTGCTGAGTGTTTTCAATATTTTCTGTATTTTTAAAACAAAATTAAAGCACTGCAGTTCTCAAAAAAATAATTTCAATGTATGTTTTTCAACATAAACGGTCATGGTGTCACAAATGCACCACAAATTTCAGTGATCTCTGCTTGATTGCGATTAGGGAGTCAGGGAGGAATTTCCAAAGTTTTTTCTGAGATTGGGCACAGGTTTTTTCCTTTTGTTTTTTGCTTCCCCCAGGAGTCATATTATCAGCAATATTAGGGCAGAGTGGAAGTAAATCCAAAATGAATAGTGGCGAAAGATAGAGAGAAAGAGAGAGAGATGAAGGGAGAGAGAGTGATGAAGGGAGGGAGAGAGGGAGAGCGAAGGAGAGAGGGAGAGCGGGGGAGAGTGGAGGAGAAGGGGAGAGGAGGGAGAGGGGGAGAGGGGGGAGAGGGGGGAGAGGGGGGAGAGGGGGGAGAGGTGAAGGGGAGAGGGGAGAGAGAGGGGAAGGGGAGAGAGGGGGAGAGCGAGAGGGAGAGCAAGAGGGAGAGCGAGAGGGAGTGTGGGAGTGAGAGGGAGAGTGAGAGGGAGAGTGAGAGGGAGAGAGAGAGAAAGAGGGCAAGAGAAAGAGAGAGAGAGAGAGAGAGAGAGAGAGAGAGAGAGAGAGAGAACAAGAGTAAGCGAGAGTGAAAGAGAGATACACATTGTTTTTACACAGCTGCTGTGTTCTGGGACATTATTCCCAAATTCCCAGAAAGCAGTCTGTGTAAAAAGATCGGAACAGAATTGAGTGACTCATTCCCATTCTGAAATCTTTCTTGTGGCATCCCGAGACAATATGGGGACTGCCACCAGTCTAAACAGAACTCCAGGCAGTCTGCTACAATTAGATAATAAATAGGACAACATCAATGCTGTGGCGCTGTATGTAGCATGAAAGGTATACGTCATGGTCGACATCAACCCACATCCAGCCACAGGTCATTCCGATGTGAACGGTAGGTATGATAATTGCTGATGGAATAAAATCCATCAGTTATATGTGAAAAACATAATGGAGATAAGAAAGAGGTAAGATCTTTGAATTGAAATTGGAAGGAATTAATGGAGTCAGCAGTCAAGAGCTCCAATTGCAGGATGTGGGAAATCTGGGAGAGCACAATTGTCCCTGATGACAAGGGTTGCATCAAGCCGGAGCTCCTGGATGACTCTGATAGGGAGCTGAAGCTGGATGAACTCAGGATCATTCAAGAGGCTGAGGCAGTGATAGAGAGGAGCTTCAGGGAGACAGTTGCCCCTAAAAGTCAGGTGACAGCTAACTGGGTGACTGTTAGGAGAGGGAAGGGGAATAAGCAGATAGTACAGAGCACCCCTATGATCATTCCTCTCAACAACGTATACTCTTCTGGATACTGTTGGGATGTGGGTGGGAGGGGGGAGATGATTTACCAGGAACCAGTCATGGTAGCCACATCTCTGGCACTGGGGATGGCCCCTTGGTTTAGAAGAGAAGGGGAGAGAAGAAGAGAGTTATGGTAATTGGGAACATTGGTTAGGAGAGCAGATAGGAGGTTTGGCGAACGAGATTGAGGCTCCAGGATGGTATGTTGTCCAAGTTTCTAGCATTCTGGAGGAGAAGGGGTGAGCAGCCAGATGTCGTGGTCCACTTGGGGACCAATGCCATAGATAGAAGTAGGGATGAGGAAGGAATATAGAGATTTAGGAAAGAAGTTAAAAAACAGAGTCTCACGGGTGGTAATCTTGGGATTTCTGCCTGTGCCACGCGCTAGAGAGGAAATTGTGGCAAATGAATGTGTGGCTGAATGGTATGGGTTCAGATTTCTGGATCATTGGGATCTCTTCTGGGGAAGATCTGACCTGTACAAAAAGGACAGGCTGCACCTGAACTAGAGGTGGACCAGTATCCTGGCAGGTAGCTTTTCTAGATCTGTTGGGGAGGGTTTTAACTAGTTAGGCAGGGGTTTGGGAGATCAGAGGTTAGGGTAGAAGGACAAAAGCATGAAGTTATGTGTTCTGAGTTAGACAGGGAACAAAACATAAATGTAGCCAGTTGGGGGAGGGGGGCTATGGGGGTTTGAAATGTGTCTATTTCAAATACTAGGAGTATTAGGAATAAAGAGGATGAACTTAGAGCATGGATCAGTATGTAGAACTACAATGTTGTACCCATTACAAAAAATTGGCTGGAGGAAGGGCAAGATTGGCTAATGCAGGTACCAGGGTTTAAGTGTTTACAAAGGAATAGGATGGGGGTAGAAAAAGACCATTACTGGTCAGGGATAGTATTGCGGCTATAGAAAGGGAGGACGTTGCAGAGGGAGTGTCTACTGAGTCAGTGTGGGTCAAGTCGGAAATAGGAAGGGAGCTATCACTGTGCTGGGAGTAGTCTATAGGCCCCCAATGACCCTTGGTACACCGAGGAGCAAAGAAGGAGGAAGATTTTGGAATGGTGTGGTAAATACAAGGTTGTAGTTCTGGATAATTTCAACTTCCCTAATATTGACTGGCATCTCTAGACTACAAGAGGGATAGATGGGGCTGAATTTATCAGGTATGTTCATGAAGGATGCCTGACACAGAATGTGGACTGGCCGAAGAAAGGCGAAGCCGTATTAGATCTAGTTCTGGGTAATGAACCTGATCTGGTGGTGGACCTCTCAGTGCAGGAGGATTTTGACCACAACTTCCTTAGCTTCAGCATAGCTATGGAAAAGGATAAAAACACAAAAATAGGAAAATGCTTCACTGGGGAAGAGCTGATTATGAAGGGATGACGCAGGTACTAGTGAGAGAAGATTGGAAACTGATGTTCGAGGGTGAAAGCGCGGAAGTAATTGTGGAGGAAGGATAGGGATGTCCTATGCTGGTTTCAGGATAGGTTTGTCCCAGTGGGACAAGGAAAAGGGGACTGTGGTCAACGAAACAGGTGAGGCAACTAGTTAAGAGGAAGAAGGAAGAATATGTTAGATATTGGAAGCAGGAAACAGAAAGGGCTTATGAGAAATGTATAGTTGCCAGGAAGGAGCTCAAGAAAGTACTTAGGAGAGCTCAAAGGGGGCATGAGAAGGCTTTGGCCTGTATGACGAAGGAGAACCCCAAGGCTTTCCATGCGTACGTGAAGAACAGAAAGATGACAAGAATGAGGGTGGGGTCACTGAAGGATAGAGGAGGCAACATGTGACTGCAGGTGGAGGAGGTTGGAGAGGTCCTCAATGAATACTTTGCTTCAGTATTCACAAGAGAAAAGGACCTTGATCAGGGTGAGGTTGGAATAGAATGGTGCTTTGTACTAAGCAATATGGAGTTAAGGAAGAGGAATGTTGGATCTTTTTAGAAACATCAAGATTGATAAACCCCCAGTGCTGACGCAATATTTCCCCAAGTTGCTATGGGAAGTAAGAGAAGAAATAGCTGGGGCAGTAGTGATGATTTTTTGAAGCATCATTGGCCACAGGGGAGGTGCTGGAGGATTGAAAAATGGCAAATGTAGGCTGAAGGGTGTTGAAGATTACAAGAGGATAGAGACAGGATGTGGAGTAGCAGGTGGAGTTTAATTTGAATAAGTGTGAAGTGAGGCATTTTGAAAGGGCAAACCAGAAGGCTGAGTACAGGGTTAATGGTCGGTTACTTAGAAACGTGGATAAACAGAGGGACCTTAGGGTTCAGATGCGTACATCCATCAAGGTCGCTGCACAGGTTGATAGGGTAGTTAAAAAGGTCTATGGGATGCTGGGCTGCATTAATAGGGAGATTAAGTTCAAGAGTAGAGAGGTCATGTTGCCACTTTACAAATCTCTGGTAAGACCACACTTGTAATACTGTGTTCAGTTCTGATCACCTCATTATAGGAAGGATGAGGAAGTCATGGAGAGGGTGGAGACAGGATTTTCCAGGACGTTTGCTGGATTGGAAAACAAGTTTTATGAGGCAAGGTTAGCCTCTTTGGAGTGTAGAAGGATGAGAGGAGACTTAAAAGAGGTCTACAAGATTATGAGATGATGAATTTGTGTTAATTGTTTTAGCAGTTTCTAGGAAGTGTATTGCAATATCATGGAAGTCAGAAATAGATTTAGGAATGGAAAGATGGGCATGCAGAACTCGCAGTTATATACCATAAGGGAAAATTATTGAAACCTGCAAGATAAATATCATTTTTTTGGGAAAATATGGCACCAATATTGACAAAAATTTGGTTTGCATGTTTAATAGGCTCTCTGAAGACCTAACTTCTTGGTAACCTCCAATAGATTTCATGGTATAAATGTTTTATGTTCCTGGCGTCCTCTGGTTTTTCTTTCTCTTTTTTAGGGGTGGGGGAAGGGGAGCTGGGAGGATGGGTTGGCGAGGTGGGGTTATATATACCACATGTATAATTTTTTGAAATAATTTTTTGAATTGAATGTAATGTAACTATTACTGTGATTTAAAATTTATAAACAAAATATTAAAAAAAGATTATGAGAGGCATGGTAGGGTGGACAGCCAGCACCCGTTTCCCAGGGCAGGAATGGCAAACAGCAGAGGACATATGCACAAAGTTAGGGGAGGCAAGTTTAGAGGAGACATGAGGGACAAATTTCTTTTTATAAACCCAGAGTGTTGTGGGTGCCTGGGATGGAAAAATTGGGGGCATTTAAGAGACTTAGATAGGCACATGGATGAAGGAGAAATAATAAGTTAAGGGTATGGAGGGTTTAGTATTTTTTTTAGGGATATATGGGTTGGCAAAACATCCAAGGCCAAAGGGCCTGTACCTTGCTGTAGTGTTCTATTCTGAATGTTCAATGGGTCACAAGATTAGAGTAGATGATGAAAATCTGTCAATAGGCTTCTATCGTTATGGTCCATTAAAGCTCTATATTTAGAAAGCAACTATTTTGTATTAGTATTTGCCACAAGAAGAATGAGTGCAGCTGTATAAAAGTCACTTGATCATTTTATAGCCTTATCAAAGTCTCTTCGACTTTAGGCGAGGCTTCCTTTCTCTTACACTACTCCTCAATCAGCTCCACTATTCAACAACTCAATTGAACTGCTTATTGAAGATACTGAAAAATGCTTCCTTTTGTGTACTACCAAGGCAAGACAACTCATATAGCAGGTAGTGCAATAGTAACAAATAAAGAAACAGTGCAAGGATCAGTGCTGCAATAAGGTAAGTAGTGCAGAGCATAGTGAAAAGTACAGAAGCATAGTGCAGGATATGGAGAAAAGTATACTTAAAAACAGTGCATGGGCAGAAACTTTGACCAGTGAGCGATCTATTTAAGAGCCTGACATTAGCAGCAAAGAAGAGTCCTTGAATCTGGAGGATGGTGCTTTCATGTATCTTCTACCAGGAAGAATAGAGTGTGACACTAGATAAGCTTGGACATTACATTCACTTTCATAACTTTAATTTGACATTGACAACCAGTACTGCAAATTCCTCACTTCATTGGATTCTTGCTCAATATTATACTGCTATTTTAGAAAGATGTCTGTGCAGGGCATTTTCATATTTCAGAAGTATGTTCACCAAATGACTCTTTAGAATCCCTGGCCAATAACTGTTCAAAGAGAAGAAGGAGCATCAGGCTAGAACTAAGACTCGAGTCTGAGAAGCTCCATGTAAGTGGTAGGAGCAAAATTTCACCTCACAAAGTACACACCAAATTGCCCTTTCAGATATTTCTTGAACCATCAGTGGAGGAGTGTGTGGCTCTTGTGTTAATCTTGGAACTTGAAAAACTGGAAAGGAAACAGGATATCCTTAATTCCGTTGGATTGTCTCAATATGTAGAATGCTTTTAAATGACTGCATGAATAGCTCCATGAAACTCCCAATTCTTTCTCATCTATTTAGATATTCAAAGAGCCAACATGTTCCAACATTGTACTTTGAAAACATCGTTAAACCCTGACCTGTAAAACAACTGACACTATTTTTAAAATGATGACCACCTGCTAAAACTAACTTTGAAGCCTAGTGTGTCTCTCTCAACCCCCAATCAATAATCCAGAGAGACACACGTGCAAACATTTGGAACGACAGAAGTCAATGCATTAAGCACACAACCCATTGTTCAGTAATCTGGACTCTATCCAAATTCATGCTGACTTCCAAGTACTTATACTTCCAGTCTCTTAAGATACCTTTCAGTAACATACCCACTACTGATGTCAAGCTCACCAGCCCTTAATTATCTGAATTATCTTGGACCTTATCTTAAACAATGGAACAATATTAATTTTTCTCCAATGCTCCAGAACCTCACCGGTGTTAAGGACATTTCAAATACCTCAGCTAGGACCCCTGCAATTCCTCAGGGTACAAGGGAATATCTCGTCATGCCATAGGGATTTATTGATCATTTGCCTCAAGACAGAAAGCACCTTCTGGTCTGCAATCAGTATAGGATCTATGACCTCAATTCTGTTTTGCTTCACTTCCATAGACTCTGTGTTCATCTCCTGAGTTAAATACAGATTCAAAACATCTGTGCATTGAGTCTTAGCTCTTTGGACCATGCACAGATAACCACTCTGGTCTTCCATAGGACAAATTTTCTCTCGCTATCCTTTTTCTCTTACTACATCTATAGTTCTTAGGATTTCCCTTCACTTTGTCTGCCACAGCCATCTCGTACCTTCCTTTTTCCCTCCTGATAACCATCTTAAGTATTTTCTTGCCTTTCTTATACTCAGGTGCATCATTTGTTTCTTGCTGCTTATACTTTCCATGCACCTCCTCCTTCATCTTAATCAGGGCTTCACTATCTCTCAAAAACCAAATTTCCCTATATCTATTTATCTTAACTATAATTCTAACAGGAACATATAAACTCTGTACAAGTACAGAGTTACAACAGTAATTAGGACTGAAGAATCAGTCACATCTCTAAGTGGATGCAAGGCAGAATTTAGCCAACATATGTGGAGTAAATAAGTCTTAAAGCAAACTTTTTTTTAATCAAAATTTTCCTCATCTACTTTGTATTTACCTTGTTAGGGCAGCATCATGGGTTCCATAGGCTGGGAGTGGCCATCATGATTCCTGATGGTCAGCACATGTGCAAGAGTTAAGTGCCCTAACAATCAACTCTCATGAATGTGCCAACTGAATTCCAATACATGAACTGCGCATGCACCGACCAAAGACTCGCTCATGTGCACAGGAATAAAGAAGGTCGTGCCCAGACTATGGACCCCAGGATGACGACTAACAAGGTTAGTAAGCACATTTTGGCTCTTACATGCTCTGTATCCCTGCTACAGATTGCCAAATACAACATAAACTGCATAAATTTTATTTTTTTTCTTTCTATTTTTAAACAAATCTTCAGTCATATGTGCGGATGGACACAGGTTGCATAGGTCACATGTTGGGGAGTACCTGTACTCTCTAAATTTCACCTTTGAAAGCCTTCCACTTACCTAGCACACCTTTGCCAAAAAAAACCAAATGCAGTGGTCCACCCTGATCCGCAGTTTCGCTTTCCGCAGTTTCAGTTATCCACGGTCAACTGTGGTCTGAAAATATTAAATGGAAAATTCCAGAAATAAACAATTCATAAGTTTTAAATTGCATGCCATTCTGAGTAGCGTGATGAAATCTTGCATTGTCCTGCCTGGGATGTGAATCATCCCTTTGTCCAGCATATCTACGCTGCATATGCAACCTGCCCATTAGTCATTTAGTACCCATCTCAGTTATCACATCGACCGTCACGGTATCACAGTGCTTGTGTTCAAGTTAAGATTTTTAAAAAGTTGTTATTATTGTTCTGTTTTATTATTAGTTATTCTGCCTAATTTATAAATTAAACTTTATCATAGGGCATGCATGTATTAGAAAAGACATAGTATATATAGAGTTCGGTACTATCTACCGTTTCAGGCATCTGCTGGGGTCTTGGAACAAAAGGGGGAACTACGTAGTCCCTATCCACAATTTCCTTCAAAATTGGCCTTTCTCCTTTTTGGAATCTCAAACTGAGGACCAGACTGGTTCTTTCCACAATTATCTTGAAATCCAAAGGGTTTGCTTCCAAACACTTTTGTCACCTGCCTTGTTTTGTTCCTTAATAAGAGATCCAGTGTTGCATTCTCTCTAGTTGGCACCTCTATGCATTGAATTAGGAAACTTTTCTGAACACATTTGACAAACTCTAACCCATCCAGCCCTTTTACAGCAATAGAGCCCCAGTCAATATGCAGAAAGTTAAAATTACTTACTATAACAACTTAATGTTTCTTGCAACTGTCTACCATTTCTCTAAAAATTTGCTCCTCCAGTTCTTGTTGGCTATTGGGAGGTCTACAATATAATTTCATTATGGTGGTCATCCCTTTCTCATTCCTCAGTTCTACCCATATAGCCTCAGTAAATTTTCCCTCTAATCTGTTTTATAACTATTAAGACATATTCCCTGATCAGCAATACCACCCCTCTCCCTTTCATCCCTGCCCATCATGTCTAAGATTATGGAACAACAGAACAGTGAGCTGCTAGTCCTGCTCTTCCTGCAACCCAGTCTCACTAATGGCTGCAATATCATAACACCAAGTACCGCAATATCATAACACCACATGCACCTTTCCTATAATACATTGAATTAAAAGAGATACAACTCAGAACCGTGCCCTGTGGTGCTGTCCCCATCCCCCAGCAATTCTATTTGTACTGACGTACTGATATTTATCATGTTTAACTGAAACAGTTAAATATCAACTTTTATTTTCCACCAGCAATGGTGGATTTGGCACAATTCCCAGTAACAGGTCCATTTTCTTCTCCCGTGAAGATTTAAGATAGCAGGAAGGCCATTAGAAGATATTACATTGGTTTGGTCACCTGACAAATAATTACCATAGTTGTCATTTGTTCCTGAGGCAAAGATAGTGTAGTGTTTTATTCATCTTTTAATTGTATATTCTTGTCTCAAAATGAATATCAATTTGCTATTTTTCTTTCAAATTTTAGCCTGTCCTTTTCAGTGTCCATTTTTGCATGGGTTTCTTTTCCTTTTGTCATAGAAAAACACACTGTAAAATGACCAAAGAACCAAAATTGGCAATTTATGTGGGGTTGGTAGGTTAATTGGGTATAACTGGGAGGGGGGTGGCACAAGTTTCATGAGCTGGAAGCATCTTCTACTGATTAAAACATTCAAATGATAAAGTAAATGTTGACAAGGCATTGGCAGCTTCAAATGAAATGGTGCATTTTAGGAAGTTAAACCAGAGCAGGACATACTTGGTGAATTGGATAGCCCTGAGAAATATCACTGAAGAGTGAGACATTGAAATTCAAGTATGTAGTTCCCTGAAAGTGGCAAAACAGGTGGACAGGGTGGTGAAAAAGATATATGAAATGCTTCATTGACCAAGGCGCAAAGTCAAGCTTTGTTCAAAGTGTTGGCTATTTCTCTCTTAGAATATTGTGTCTCATTCTGGTTGCCCATACAATTGGAGCAATGTGGTTAAGTTAGAGAACATAGAAAAATATTCAAAGGTATGTTAATGATGAGCCAGCTGGAGGAACTTAAGCAGGTTAGACAGCATCCATGGCTAAAAAAGTCTTTCAAAGTTTCAGGTTGCGACCCTTTATGGAGACTGAAGTGGGAAGGGGGCGATATCAACTATATCAAGAGAAGGACGAAGCTGGGGTGGGGCTAAAAGTTTACAGGGGCATCAGACAGAAGGTGGGAGGGGCATAGAGAGAGGTAGAGGGAAGAAACATTATGGAGAGGGGGGGGTCAGGAAGATTAGAGGAACAAAGATGCATGATCTTCTGACACTTCCATCAATTTCATTGTGATCCCTGAACCAGCCACATCTTCTTCTCCCCACCTATGTTCATCCAGCAGCTAGTTACTTGCCTGAGATTCCAGCATCCGCAGCTTTGTGTTTCTCTACCTTCCACAAAGATGTTGCCTGGATTGATGGGTTTCAATTACAAGGAGACATTAGATTCACTCAGTGTATAAAGTTATGACAAACATAGATGGGATAGCCAGAGTCTCTTTCCCAGGGAAGCGCTGTGTAAAACTAGAGGGCATAGGTTTAAAGTGGAAGGTTTCAGTCTAAGAGTTAATTATTTTCACAAAGTAGTTGGCATCTGGAATCAGCTTCTGAGGAGTTGGAGAAGCCAGATAGTTACTCAAATCTACAGGGTATAGAGGATATGGACATGCCAGTCGGATTAGCATAGATAGCCATAATGGCAGCCGTAAATGTAATGGGTTGAAGGGTCTTCTTCTAAGCTGTACAGCTCAATTACATTATTAATAACTTAGACTTGGGGATGCAGAACACTACTTTGAATTTTGTAAAGGATACAAAACTCAGAAATATAGTACATAAATATATGATGAGACAACTGCTGGTAGAAGAGGCAACAGCATGGTAGTTGAAATTAAACTTGGAAATGAGAGGCAATAGATTTTAATGGTTTATGAGGATAGATTATTGTGACAGATTATGTTGTATTTTATATTGTATATAGATATATTTTAAAGGAGATAAATTATGGCAGGTTTTTTTTAAGTGTAGGTCACATACAAACACTTCAAAACAGATCTAATTTAAAATATTGGAGCTCTGCTCAAGCCAGACAGGCTGGCTTCAAGTGCCTTTGCAAAAGCTTTGGGGAGTGCCTATAGAGTCTTCACAAATGGATTGTTGGTTTGGAAAGCAACAGATGAAATAACTCAGAGGATTAGGTCTGGAGCCACAAGCTGTCTGAGTGCAGTTTGTTGTTCTAAGAGGGTCATGTGGTTTTGCAAACAGAGAGAGTCAAACAGGCTTTTCTTTGGGAGTGAGAAAGAATTCAGTTCTATAGTTCAGCAGCAGTGGCAGCAGCTGAGACTGGAACAGGACAAGCTGGCAAGCTTGTGGAAAAACCCCATTTTGAAGACTGGTTTTGAGTGCTTAGTTCAGCCTGGTCAAAGCCCTTGTGGTCCACATAAGAGGAGAGGACTGGCTGCCTAATGTTTCACTTGAAATATGAGAAAAAAGGAACTCTGTGGTGACCTGAAAGAAAGAGGTTATCATCTGGAAACCCTGATGGGGCAAGTTTCTACAGCAAGCTGATGTGGCTGATTAGAAGGGATCAGTTTGTGTTCAGCGAGCAACAAATCTCTCTCTGAGAACCAACAGGAACCTTCTTGAGTGGTAACCATTTATCTTTCAAGCATCAAAGCCTGGTGAACTTCATAAATGTTAAATTCTGTGCACAGTATAAGAATTGCCTGCAACCAGTGAACTTGGAGGAGTGAGAAGTGAGATTGGACTGTGAATCAAAGAACTTTTCTAAACTTACACACACATTACGCACACATACACTTAGAATTCAAAGGGGGGTTGAGTTAGGTTAAGTAAATCAATAGTGATAAGTTAAAGTTTGATTCTATTTTCATGTTTAAAGATAATTAAAAGCAACTTTTGTTTAAGTAACCATTTGTCTTGGTGAATTTCTGTTGCTGCTGGGTTTTGGGATCCTCTGGGCTCGTAATATTATAAATGATGCATTTCAAAGGAAATTACTTTGAAAGCAGCACGTGAATAAAGCAGTTAATAAACTAAACAGAACCTTTGGATTCATAAACTGAAACACAGGAAGTGAATTGAACCAAATACTAAAAGGCAAATACGTCAGCAGGTCAATATTTGAAGGGGAGTCTCCCCTCTAAAGATGAATCTTGCATGTTCTAAACTAATAAGCACAAATTAGAATACATAACCCCAGGTGAAAGTGATGTAACAAATGTTAGAGAAAGAAAAATGTGAAGTCAAGAGATAAAAGAAACAAATATTGTTTAAGAAAATTATAACTACTATTGTTTAATAAAATCTAAAGGAACCTAGAGTTTGTACTTGTAAACTTTAGGTGCCGCAAACAGGTATCGTAACAGTAGGAAAGAGGATTCATGGTATTAAATTCACTTTGCTTGAATGAACAGGTCTTAATTTTCCTTGGGTACCCATAGAGAAGTCCCTCAACTTTGTACTCTCCACATTTGTGAATGCGGAGTCCCTCAGTAACTTTATGGAACAGTGCAGCTCCTCGAGGAGTAGTATTAACTGAACAAAATCTTCCTTATCTCCATGTTTAAATGCAAATAAGCAGGTACCAGCAGCTGCTGACCGATTTACTTTAAAATTATAGTGGTGTCCTCGTCATCAGTCTTGCTGCAAAACCTGGGTAATTGGATGTGAGTGTTTGTCCTTTACAAACAGTAATTGCACTTTAAATTATCTGTCCTTCTCAAACAGTAATTGCTCTTTAAATTATCTAGCACAAACCCCAGTGCTTCATTTTTCTTCAGTGCCATTTTAACATAGACTCTGTACAGTGAACAAGGCCTCAATTTAAAATCTGTTCCAGGTGTTGTAATTGCAGCTTAACAGTCTAACTTGTTTGTGTACAGTTTACTATTTCAACTAATTTTATATAGTCAGCAAAGTTCAGTCTGGAACGTGGTATTTGGACATTTGAGATGAAAGCAGTATCTGAAGATACATAATACATTGAAAACGAATGTAAAACAGTATACTTGTGTGGTGATATGTTTCTTCTATTGTATATAGTTATTGTTGGCTACTGTATATATGAAGCTGGCCTGCCCACTGATGACTCATACCCTATGACTCCTCCGTGGTCTTGGGCCATGAAGGTCGAGCCACCTCTTCCTTCCCTCCATTCCTATACCTGGATCTGGGCCAGCAAGGTTCTTCTGTATATTAAAGCCTATCAGTCCCTCAGCCTAGTCTTGGTGGTAACTGATAGTGCCCTACAATTTGCAACCATTTTTTCCTTCCCTACACAGTGACTGGACTGGTGACCACTGGGAAATTTAATAAATGACCTGCTTAATCTTAGCTTCATGAGGCCATTGGCACAACTTACATTAGTTTCATGCCCAAAGTACAACCAGCCTCTCATTCACACAGGTCCCAGTTTAGAACATCCTGATCTGAATTTTTCCAACTAACAAACTGTTCTCATTACATATTGGCTAGCTGGGCTAAAGAAATGTTATTGTACATTAATATTATTTGTACAAGTAAATGATTCCTTCTCTGTTGCAACTGTAGATTCAAGTTCAGCACTCTCCAGGTCAGAAGGTGGAGGGTTCAAGTCCCACTGTAGCGATTTAAGCATAATACTCTGGACAGCACTAAATTAATATTGCACTGTTAAAGGCATTTCCTTTTGGGTGATATTTTAAATTGAGACCTTGTTTATCTGAAAGCACCATCTTGAGAGGGAAGAGGCTTCCACATGTTTAATTCAATAAGACAGAATTATCACTGTTGTTGGTGGAACTTTGTTTTAAATTAGCTGGTTACTGCATTTCCTATAGTACAACAAAGGCAATATTTCAAAGAGTGTAGGACATAGCCTCTGAGTTTCCATGAATAGGTCTTCAAATCCATTCTGCCAATAAAGTAGAAATACGTTTGTGAAGCAGTTAGAATTATTTTTAGTATTTTCAAAGCATCATGTTATAATTTTCCAATACCATGTTATAATTTCACAAATAATGTCCATTATTATGTCACTTGCCTCCTGCTCTTGCTGAAGCAAATATGACGTACAGCCATTGTCACTATTGTTCCTGCAGCAATAGATTTATTTTTCCTGAACAAACCATCAATTCTCTCTTCGCCTTCTCTGTTCCAACTCACAATCATGTTGACTTTATAGATCATGCCAGCTTTAATTTCAGGGCTGGAGCAAAGTATTGAAGGGTGACTATACCTTCTCAGATCTGTGGAGAAACAAAAGGAAAGGAAAACTCTGGGGAAGTTCTCCCAATCCCAGCATAGTCACTCACATATAGCTCCTTATCTGGAAGTTCAGGAACCTGCTGGTGAACTTCATGCTTCCCTAAATGTATTCTGAGATGGGGGTGGGGGGGGGTTGCCTAGCTGAAGAACACAATTAGCAACATTTCTCCTGCAGTTACAATGGAGAATCTGCCCAGCAAATGGTACAGCTGCAGTGAAATTTACTTTTTCACATTTTATTTTTAAACCAATCTTTTTTTTTAAAAAAAGTGAAACATTCAGAAATATTTGCAGGGTTTGACTGGAATCAGAATCAAAATCAGAATTTATTGTCACGAACAAGTCACAAAATTCAGTGATTTGCAGCAGCTTCATCGTGTAAACATTCATATTATGAACCATCTTTCTTTTCTTTGGCTTGGCTTCGCGGACGAAGATTTATGGAGGGGGTAAAAAGTCCACGTCAGCTGCAGGCTCGTTTGTGGCTGACAAGTCCGATGCGGGACAGGCAGACACGGTTGCAGCGGTTGCAGGGGAAAATTGGTTGGTTGGGGTTGGGTGTTGGGTTTTTCCTCCTTTGCCTTTTGTCAGTGAACCATCTTACAATATATATATATATAACAAAAAATAGGGCACGAAAAGTAAGGCAAGGTTCATTGATTATTCAGGAATCTGATAGAAGTGGGAAAGACACTGTCCTTGTGCCACAGAGTGCTCATTTTAAGGCTCCTGTACCTTTTCTCAATGGCCTGGGTGGTGGGGGTCTTTGACGATCGGGGCTGGTTTTTTAAGACACCTCTTTATGTCAGTGTCCTCGATGGAGTGAAATCTGGTGCCTGTGATGTCACAACTCTCTGGAGTTTTTTCTTGTCCTACATACCAGACAATGATGCAACCAGCCCATATCCACTCTATAGTTTACCTGCGGAAGTTTTTCAAGATTCTTTGATGACATACCAAATCTCCTCAAACACCTCACAAAGTATAACCGCTGGCGAGCCTCCTTCATGATTGCATCAACTTGGAGGCGCCAGGACAGATCCTCAGAAATATTAAGTTCTTGACCCTCTCAACCATTGAGCCCTCAATGAGGGCTGGGTTGTGTTTCCCTGACTTCTTCCTGAAGTCCACAATCATCTCCTTGGTTTGGATAATGTTGTTGGTGTGACACCACTCAAAGGGCTGATCTATCTCCTTTCTGTACGCTTCCTCATTGCCGTTTGTGATTCTCCCCTCAACTAGCATCACAGTTATGGGAAACCCAAAGGTATTTTTTATTTCACTCATTTTGGTGGCAAAATTGGAGTAGGTTTTGTACTCAAAATTACAAAAAAAAATTATGCATGGAAAGGGAGGAATAGCTAGTGGAATAAAATGTCTTGCATAGACATGATCCTTGCTCTTGATATCTTTAATGCTGAGAATTCCATGAATTGCTGCGACCGAGAAACTAACTGCACAGTGTGCTGATACGACCACCAGCCTACTGCAGGGGGCGATCTCTGTACCTGCAGGAAGACCACCTAAGGGCCGACTCCACCTGGCCAGCTGTCAATCAGCCAACCCAAATATAGGACTGAGCCAACCCCTCTTGACCCAGTTACCAAGCATGAACTGGTGTTCAGACTTTTATCTGAATAAAGCGTGTTGTACAGTCTTTGAGTTTTGTGCTTGCTTGTTGCTACCTCAGCGCATCACACATAGAAAAAAAATGATCTCCCTTTCTTTTGACATGCCAAAGCTTAAATTTTTCCAGTAAAATAATTATAATTTCTTACTTTCTGAAATTTTAACTTTAAAAAAGAGATGCACTATTCATTTGTTTCAAAATAATTTCTTAAACCAATCCTTCTGATAAACACAATGAGATAAATGTTTCCAACTTCGCTGAGAGCCTCTCAATACTGCACATGCTCAGAGCATTGCATGTTGGGATTGGTAAATTGAACAGATTCTGTCAGCTCTGAGAATATAACCTTTGACTCCAAACTTCACACAAAGATTGAGCTTCTCACAAAAAAATGTAAATGAAAGCATTTTCTGACACTTAAAACAAATTTGCTCCAGGATTTCTGATGCATTTTAAAAGTTTTTGCATGTCAGAAATCTTGTTTTGATTCCTGCAGGGGAGCTTCTGAAAGAAAATGCTTTCCAACCTGGGGAAAGATAAAGGTTTAGCATAAAATATGTGCACAAACACAAGACCAATTAATGTAGAATTTTAATTCACTTCCTCTCAGCATTTCATTATCAAAAATTATAACTCATCACATTAACCTATCAAGGCTGTAGTTGTTATAATTGTGGAGAAAGAGCAGTTGGAGGAACTCAGCAGGTCAAAACTCCAGGGGTAGAAATAGTCAGTCAACATTTTAGGTTGGGATCCTTTATTGTTACAACTGCATTTGGTGCATTCAAAGCTTTAACCAAAACAAGAAATAAATTGTCAAAATAATCATAGTTAATACATCATTTCTTAACCATCCTTTAGTAATTTCCCTTCAATAATCTGAAATTATAAGATTGATCAAATATTAATAACAAATTAAGATGGGGTGTCTGTGTAAATGGAATTATAAGGTCACATAATTGTATTATTAAACAAAAATGAGGTGTTTTTTTTTTTATACAGCCCACGGACAATTGGGCATTAGAAAATGTTGACTTCAGCCTAATGGAATGGTTGCTGTTCAGAGGTTTCAGAAGCACCGAGAGATTTTCGGTATCAACATAAAGAACAGGTCCAAGAGCAAACAAGATGATGAAAAATTGCAGTTTGGGAACAGGTTTTAATAAATAAGCCATGTCCACTTGTTTACTAACCATGACACTACATTTTTCATCTGGTCTGCAACATTTGTTTGACTTGCCTGAATATCTTTCCTTCTCATTAGGGATGATTTCCTTTCCAAGTGTCTCAAATGAATTGGTGGAATCATAGAAATGTGAAGCACAGAAACAGGTGCTTAAATCCTCAAATAAACTAATCCAATTTGCCCATATTCTCTATACCTTTGCTGAGTATACTTGACCAAACACCAGTTAATTGTATCTGACTTGACTACCTCTTCTAGTAATTTGTTCCATACATTCACAATTTCTGTGTAAAATTCTTATTCTCCATATATTCTTTATATTTCACCCCTCACCTTCAACTTGATCCTTCAGTTCCAGAACCCTCCTCCCATCCCAGCACATCATGAAAAAGTTCTGTCTATCCTATCTGTGCACTTCATAATTGCATGAACTCCATCAGGATTGAATCACAAAAGGTTGGCTTGCAGGCTATCAAGGTGGCAAATGGAATGTTGGCCTTCATTGCTAGAGGGATTGAATTAAAGAGCAAGGAGGTTATGCTGCAACTGGACAAGGTACTGGTGATAATACATATGGAGTACTGCATGCAGCTGTGGTCTCCTTGCTTGAAGAAGGAAGTAC
Organism: Narcine bancroftii; assembly: GCF_036971445.1. Taxonomy (NCBI): domain Eukaryota; kingdom Metazoa; phylum Chordata; class Chondrichthyes; order Torpediniformes; family Narcinidae; genus Narcine; species Narcine bancroftii. The sequence continues at coordinate 256,363,006 of NC_091470.1, forward strand.
TGGTGCAGTAGCTGGTGCAAAGGAGGATCACCAAGTTGATTCTAGAGATGAGGGGGATAGCCTATAAGGAGAGATTGAGTTGTCTGGGACTTCACTAGGTGGAATTTAGAAGAATGAGAGGGGATCTTATTGAAACATATGAAATTATGAAAGACACAGATAACTAGAGGTAGGTAAGTTGTTTACATTGGTAGGGGAAACCAGAGCTAGGGAACATAGCCTGAAAATTCAGGGTTGTCAATTTAGGATGGAGATGAGGAGGAACTGCTTTTCCCAGAGGGTGGTGAATCTGTGGAATTCGCAGTGGAGGTAACCTCAGTAAATATATTTAAGACAGGTTAGATAGATTTTTACATAGTAGGGGAATTAATGGATATGGGAAAAGGCAGGTAGGTGGAGATGAGCCATGATCACATTTGAATGGTAGAACAGGCTTGACATGCCAGATGATCTCTCTCCTGCTTCTATTTCTTCCATAAACCTTGGAATAACTCCAATCACTGAATTTCTGTGGGAGCAAGATGTAATCATCACTGTTTAGGGATTCAAGACCTTCTTGGAAAACTGTGTGAGGTGTAACTTATGAAAGCAATTGGTGAAAACGTTTGATCACTTTGGGGACTGTGCTTCACTTCCACAATCTTTCACATTGTAAATACAGGTCTTTTTTAAGACATGTAACATGATAATAGGCTATTTTGGCTCAAGTACAAGCCACCCAATTACACCCATTAACCAACACCCCTGGAAAGTTTTGAACAGTGAGAGTAAAGCAGAGCCCCTCGAGAAAACCCACTCAGACACAGGGAGAATATACAAACTCCTTACAGACACCATGGGATTTGAACCCCTGCCCAGTCCCAATCACTGGCGCTGTAAAGTCGTTGCACTAACCGTTACACCAACCTTGCTGCCCCTTTAGTTAACTAAGTAGCTGTTACTGGTTTTTCCCTTCACTGTTTAAACGTTTTGTCAGATCACCCTTTCACCATCACATCTCTTGGGATAGAAACCAAGTTGCTCTTCTCCTAGTTTAATGGATGGAACATTTGTTGAGATTACCTGCCCAAAGTTGCGAGGCATGTGTATCAGAGTTTTCTGCTTCAGTCGTATTTTGAATGTTTATTAAAATAATACGTAGCATTAGAGAGCAGACACGTTTTACCCTACTTGAACCCTGTACTTTTTTATTATTTTTTCAGTCTGTTTTGGGGATATATGTGCATTGTGCTTCCTGAACATAACCCCGTTATTGATGGACACTATTGAATGGGGAAGCATATTTAAAACAATGTTACTTTGATCCATGCACTAGAATATCACACTGTAATTAACGCAGATAATTGTATTGATTTGTAGGTTAAGACTGATAACAGGCTACAAATGCCGATTCTTTGTACTTCAGGCAGACTATCCACTCACATTATTGTGGTTTCTCTACTCTCAGTAGGTGCTTTCAAATTGCAGCACCTAAGTAGCCCTCCTGGGACCCGGGTGTGATTACTGGGTTTTGGGCGCAGGATTCACCTTTCAAATTGCAGCCTAACCTACCTGTTAAATCGCTAACCCGGCTATTTAAGGGATCCCGTCCCTGCAATGGCACAGCGTAATGCACTCACGGAACTATCAGCCATCAGTGTCCTCCCGGTCAATCGCCACTCACCTGTCAGTCTCCACCCCCCCCAAGCAACGTGCCGCTGCCACGAACAGTGGGGGTGGGGTGGTTGCTACCGCGACGTGCCTCTCCAGTTCATGGCAATGACTTAATGAGGGAGTGCGGGAGCAATGGCCGTCTTCTTTACCCATAATCCAACATACCACTAGAACCGCTCTGCCATCGCTGCGAACTAGAGTGGCGTTCGCAGCAACGGCACATCGTGGCACACCACTCTCCCGATCGCACCAGTGACCACACTCTCCCCCCCCCCCCCCCAACTGCTGACCTTGATCGCAGCAGCGGCCTCCCTCTCTCCCCTCCCCCAAACGTGGTAGTGACCTCAATCATGGCAGCAGCCTCTCCCTCGACTGTGGCAGCAACCACTCCCCCCCCCAATCACACAGCAACCTCACTACAGCTCCGCCCCCCACCCCCCCACACACCGCGGCAGCAGCACCTTAGCCAGGGGTTTCAATGTGATGCACGCAAGTGGTGACATCAGAGTAACTGGGTCGCCCATTTCTCTTTTCAAATAGTATCCCCAGAACACCCTTTCAAATCACCATTGAACTGGGTCGCTAACCATGAAAATTGCCCAGTTAGCCCCACTTTACATGGCAGTATGAAAGGGCCTAATGACTACCCCTACACTAATCTGAGAAACCATTAGTGTTTTCTACCTTGCTGTTTTTTTTAATTTGATGTGGCAGAAAGCTTTAATCTCGGGCAATTGTTTATAATGAATCACATCAGATCAGAAGTGTCCCTTGCCACTGCGACTCAGATTATTGCCGATCTATATCCAACCACAAATCTAGAACAAAGGAAAATGCTACCAGAGCAGTTCCCTGTGGCTTGAATGCCCATTTTTATTTGCAATCTGCAGCTAAGAATATCTGCGCACTTCGAATATAAACAAACTGGTGCTTGTGATGCCAGAGGCAATGTGAGACATCACAGTTGATAATTTTCTTTCTCCAAATACAGCTCTGCCTCCAATGGCATTGTGCGCACAATGTGGCTTGAACTAAGCAGACCAAAGGGATTGCTGCTGGAGGGCTTGAGGAGAAACTAGATAGGGAGGGTCATTTTTCCCTGGAGCGTCAGAAGCTGAAGAGAAACCACATAAGAGGCGTATGAAAAAAAAAAAATCAAAGTGGACCTAAGGGGAAACTTTTTTCACAAAGCTGGTAATTACGTTGAATTAGCTGCTAGAGGAAGTGGCAGAGGCAGGTACAATTGTGATGCTTACGACGCACTGAACATGGGCATGAAGCACCGTTCAATGAGATATGGGTAAATGCAAGTAAATAAAAGTAGCTCAGGTAGAAAACTTGGTTGGCATGGTGAGTTCTCATGGTAGTGCTCAGAGTTTGGCTGAGCAGGCCCATGAAATGGTTTCACTACCACTGGAATGCTTAGTTCCCTCAGATTACAGATGAAATGTGAACAGTCTTCAGGTGTCAACCGTAAATTGCACCTGGGCAAAATATCAACAAATATAGAAAATGCTAGAGATATTCAGTTAGATGGGCAGTATAGTGGAAGAGAGACAAGCAATTAGTACTTTGGATCAATTTTCACCAGAATATCATCACTAGTATCAATGAAAAGTCATCAACCCCCCCCCCCCCCCCCCGAAATGCAAACTGTTTCTTGCTACACTGATGCTGCCAGACTTACTATTTCCAACATATTCTGTTTTTTTTTTTAAAAACATTCAGATTTCCAGTATCTGCAATTATTTAGCTATCTGTACGGGTTTAGACCAAGACAGATTACACTCTGACAAGACATTTGAATTCTAGTTCGATCTGATGGTGCTTCATTCATATCCAGATGATTTGTTTACTGCCACCTTTTCCCTGGTTTTGATCAGTAGACATATTATCATGGCCAAGATGGGGGCAGGGTCAGGAAGCAGAAAATATTATAATTACTGGGGTCTGTTTTAACTTGCATTGTCTTTGGTCAAGTTGGGTTTCAATGTTATATTCAAGTTTAGCCCAACGACACGAGCTATTTCAGAAAACTGTGCACAGAAAATATCCTGACCTTTTCCTGCAGCGCCAAGGGAAGGCCCCACTCTCAGAGGGACTTCTTTTTGGATAAGACACGAACGCTCAAGAGCACAAGAAGGTAGGAGCAGGAAGAGGCCACTCAGCCCCTCAAGCTTCCCTTGCCATTCATTATGATCTGCCCCAGGCCTCAGCTCATATTTTGGAGCAGGAACCTGAAATCCTGTTTTCCATCTCAGGTTAATTCCAAGTACATGATTCACAATATCTGGCCCAACAATTGTACCTCAATCAATATTCATAAAGGAGATTCATCCATCATTATCACCACACTGTGGAATCTTGGTGTGCAAAAATTAGTGGTTACATATCATACACTACAACAGACAATGAAATTAGAAAAAATACTTAATTGGCTTTGAAATGATTTGCAATATTCCACAATTGTAAAAAGTCCTACAATGCAATTCTATCTTTTAAAGTCATGATAAGGCATAATTGTTCTGAAGTCTGCTTTCTACAGACTATGACACTTTCAGTGTGCCTCATAGTAATTAGGATTAGATTGAATAGTGGATAAGTATTTCTAAAGGCAGAGATTTACTTTAAATATAAATGCAGCTTATAAACAGTTCTTCAACTCCTTCGTGCTTTTCAACTGACACCTTTCATTGTTATAGTTCATAATTAAATCTCACGACTGCCATTAAATGCAAGAATAATCCTACAAGAATTCTCTCTGATCATGTCAAGCCGCAATTTTTAAATAACTACTACAATCTTCCCCCTTTTTTCCCCCCACAGAAGACACATTCTCTCCAACACAGGGTAAACCTAATCACTAAATCATATCTGAAAACTTGTTCAAAGATTCAAACTTCATCCCCCAAGCCAAACATTGTTTGGTTTTGGAAATTGTTGATCTCACTTGATCACTGGCTTCACTAGGTGGGTGCAGACTGCACTGGGTGACACCATCAGAGGGGGTGACATCAAAATGACTGTCTATAAAATTTTTGTGCAGTGTTTCAGCAGAAATTTATTTTTTTATAAAAATATCCCTGTAGTTAGTTATAGCAACAAAAACATTTTTCATAAGACCAGCTTACATGTATCAATATTCCTATAAGACTAAAACTCGATGCTAATTTACTTTTTTAAACTTCAAATACACTGGTCAGAACTGGCATTATTACCCAATTACAACGATGCTTCGAATCATGTGGTCTCGCCTGCACGTGCTACAAGCACATGCTGGGTTTTTTTTTATATAGTCGCTGTTTTTGTCCAATTTTCTGGTGTTTTATCTACAATATAGTGGTAATTAGTATTTGTGAACCTATATCAATAACTTTTTTGAGAATGAAGTAGTAATTAAAGGAAAAGGAGAAAAATAAAGTTTCTGCTCAGTTACTAAATGTAACTCAATATTGTAATTCAATGTAGAAAGATTTAAAAAACAATTTTGCAGTTAATATTCATAATCTAAGAACTATTACATATAAGCAATTTATAACTATATATATCACATATCATTTTATATTTTTACAACTATATATGGGGGGAGAAGGGGTGGTGACACCATGAGTTACTGCACTGGGTGACATCAACCCGAGTGATGCTCTCTCCAAGTGGGGTTTCTAAAGCTGGAATTTTGGATAACTTGATGCATTATACCCAGGGTAAGATCAACCCTTTGTACTTCAACTAACCCAACAGATTTCCCTGATCTATGAGTTACTGATCACAACAGGAGTCAGTTGTATTTCTGACTGATGTTTGTAAATGATTATAGATAAGGCTAATGAGTTTTTGTACTATTACAAGGGAAATCATTGCTTAAGCATTTGTTTCCATCAGTGTACTTTCAACTCTATTTATTCTCATAAAAGCACACTCAAAAATTCAACTTGATTACTCTTGGAGAGGGAATTTAATCAGATGCACCTTGCAGATGCACATACAGTGTCCTTAATGACGACTGGGGAGAAAATTCTCCTCTCACACTTCTGCTTTAGTACTGTCATGGAAAGTTGAACCAGACAGCGAATATAATGTTAAATCATAGTCCAACACTTCTCAAAGCGGTCGTAGTGAGGTAGGTTCTTGACAACTCATTACTGTATTTTACAGGAATGCTGTGTAAAGATTCTCACATGGTTTTGCAGTTAATGCGAATGCTCATTAAGGTCAATCAAGACAGAATCCGTGCGTTCTGTTGATCTTCAGAACCTTTCAGGATTGACATGTTTTGCACATCAACATTAAGGCAGGTGAAAAATGAACAAGAGTGCATAACATAAATGCACAATAATTAAAATATACAATTACAAAAATATTCCATTCAATTTCAATAAAGATAGGCTAGAACAGTGTGCATTCTCTGAGTGACGAAGACTTAGTGTACTGGTGATGGCAGAAACACTAGAACTCTGCCTAGACCAGGAGGGGTTGATCAACCAAATTTAAGAAAATAAAATCTAATCAACATTATTTCTCAAATCAACCGTCTAAAGTTTCTAGGTTTGATAAAACACCACATGTTTGGCGAATGATACAGTTCACGGAGGCTTTTCTCTAGGTGATCATTCAAATCCAGCTCCGTCCACCCAAGTGTCTGCCCGTCCTCCTGCTGATCACTGGGACCCGTCTCCAGATCGACCGAATCCCCTCGAAACGAAAGCGATCCTCCAGTCCGTTCATGAAACGCGGCCCTGGGTCTGGCCGGGGTCGGGGAGCGATCCGGCCAGCCAATGTTGCCCACGAGCAGGAGCAGCGAAGTGGCCGCTGCGACGGGGCGATCGTTTCCTTCCAAGTTCCAGTTCGGAGGCGGGGCGACGCCCACCCTGTGTTGCAATGGTTGTTCAAGTTCGCCCACCCCAACAAGAGTTAGTGAAGGAGGAGGCCACGGGACGTGACCGCTCTGCACATGCTCCGGCGGCCGGGCTGGCTCGACACATCAGATCCTCGCTCAGTGAGGGTCCAGCTCAGCCCGGTGTTGTTCCTCGGCTTGCAAATGCGCCGTTAACTCCTGCGTCAGGGCGACTTTGCCGAGTTGGTCGTTCCTCCTCCTCTCCGTGATCAGGTCTTCCAGGCTCTGGAATTCCAGCGTGTGACTCGCCCTGTCGCTCAGGTGGATCTTCAAGCGGTACGGTTGCTTGCCAATCCTCAGCTCGCCCCCGGCCTTGAACTCCCTCCTGCCGCACCGGCACCAGGCGGCGAAGCACTCGGAGCTCCTCCAGATGTGCTGGACCCCTTGGAGCCCCACCTGCTGCAGAGCGCATTGCGCCACGCTCTCGGGAGGCCGGGCTTTGAACTTGTACAGGTGGTTCACCAGCCGGCCTCTCCTGCCCTGGCTGGCGTCGGTCAGGAAATCGTTCTTGATCTCCGCTTTGTGCAGGTGCACCACTTGGAAATCGCCCACGTACACCACCCAGTGCGGGCACTGGTTCTTGGCCACAAACTCCACCAAGTCGCCGGGCTTGCATTTGTGCAGCAGGGTCTCGGGCGGCTGGGTGGTCAGTTCGCCTGCCCCTCCTTCCACCTTGCCGAAGCTGCCCCTCTTTTCGTAGATGCACTGGTCCCGGTAGTAAACCGAACACTCCACTTCGTTGCGCGCATCGTAGCCGCCGTCCCCGGTCTCCCCCGTCCCCGCTTCGTGGGCCACCGGCTCCTCCAGCTCGTCCTCGTCCACCGAGAAAATATACGAGACCCCAATGCGCGGACCCGGCTCCTCCCGGTCGCTGCCCGCCGGCTCGGCGGTGGGAACTTCGGCGTAGCTCAAGTGCGTAAGTCTTTCCACCTGATTCCCCATTCCCCTCCGTCCGCGGGAGGCTGGTGCGAGTAAGACAGGGAGTCAACCAGAGCTCCAAGTAATTTCACCTACAGGAGCGAAAAGAGACTGGATCCGACCCCCCCCCCCCCGCCCGCCAGCCAAACACACGCTCAACACAAGCTCCGGAACCAACTGCAACGCCACGTAAGTCCGAGCGCAGACCTTAAATCGTCCGCAACGACTTCCATCGGCTGCTCGCTCCCTCGGCCAGCGACAAAGTTAACAGGGGTGGCTGGAGTGGAGGGGGCCTGGTGCAAAGTTTCCCTCGGCTCTGCTTCTGCTTTCTCGCCCCTTCCCTTCCAGCAGCGACGCCCAGGTGTTGCCGGAGACCCCAGGTAGGAGGGCGGAAGGCACAACAACACCTTGCTCCTTCCCTTCAACGCCTCGGCCCTGCGCCTTCCGGAGGTCAGTTTTACCAGCACAGAGAGAGAGAGAGAGAGGGGGTGAGCGAGCGCCAGCCGCGCTGTGCAGAGTGACTCAGATTGCACTGAGCATTCTCCCCTCCCCTTTCCCTCCTCCCTCCCTCTCGCAAGCGTCAAGGTAAGCGAGCTGGTGGAAACGAGCCAGGATCTGTCGCAAGCTCTGGAAAAAAACTTCTCGAGTGCCGCTCTCACTCCCTCCCTCTCTCTCTGAAGTCACTCGATTCTGTCGGCCACTTGTTTCCTCCCTCATCACTGTGTCCTTCGGTTCCTCATCACTCCCTCTCCCCCTCATCATTCCCTCCCTCATTCCTCCCTTGGTTGGTCACTCACCCTCCCTCTGTCACTTACTCCCAGTCACTCACTGCCTCAGTCATTCTCTCCCTTGGTTACCCCCCCCCCCCCCCCACCTGCGATCACTCACTCCCTTAGTCTCTCCCTCCTTCATTACTCCTCAACTGTGGTCACACAACCCCTCCCTCTGTCACTCCCTTGGTTGGTCACTTATCCTCCCTCCTTCACATTCCTTCAGTTACTCACTGCCTCAGTCACTCCCTCCCTTGGCCATTCACTCACTTAGTTACTCACTCACTCCCGCTGTCAGTCACTCACATGAGTACTCACTTCCTCCCTCAGTCACTCACTCTTTCTCTCAGTCAGTCTTGCTGTAATTTGTAAAAAAAAAATATATGAAAATTTCCAGGCATGAGAAGGAACAGAGAGACCCCCCCCACCAAGAAACATACAGATGTAAAGTGACAGAAAATCTGGACTAAGCATGTGAAACACCAAACTGCTTGTATTTATTAACCTTCCACATCACTTTTAGATAGGGACAGGCCTGCAATGTATATTAATTTTAAATCATTCATAAACCATTTTTCAATGAGTATCAGCTAAAGCCACCAAGGTGCCAAATGCATGATCTTCCCATCCCCTGATTTGTTGGGAGGGGAGGCGGTGGGGAGAGAGTATCATACACAACTCTCTCAAATACAGCGGCTACCACATTTTCTGCAGCATTGATACATTCCAGGGTGCAGGGGTGAAGTCCCAAATCATCCAAATTTCAGTTTATTGTAGGCCTGACTTTTAACTCTTCAGTATTCACATCCCTCTGAGCAAGAACATACAGTAGACTACTTTGAAATAAATATTTTAAAAAGGAAGAAATTTATATCAAGGCTTTAACATTCCTCTCCAACACCCTGAAGCACCCAATGATATACTTCTGAAGTTATAGTTGGATGACTCTGTTCTAATATAGGAAATGCAGCAGCCCAGGTGTGCACAGGAAATCTCCTTCAAACGGAATGTCCCGATAAAGTAATAATGAGTGAACAATACATTTTGGTTAGTAAATGCCTCTGCTAAAGTTGGATAATTCATAATCTCAGGCATTCCTAAGTAAGTGGTTTGGAAGTCATAGAGTTATACCACATGGAACAGGACCTTCAGCCCAACTCATTAATGTGGACCATATTAGTATTCTGGGCATCCATTTTCTTGCATTTGGTCCCTATCCCTCTAAACCAGTGGTTTTGAACTGCCCCCTAAACTCTCTATGCCATCGGGATTGCTTAAGGTGATATGTGAATGGGGAAAAAGAGGTTGAGGAACCACTGCTCTTGACCCAATTGTTACTGAAATATTTTTGCTTGGCTTGAGAAAAATTGTCATTGGCCCATTTCCTTTGGAGCTATGAAACTGTGCACGAGGGGGATGAAAGGGGGAGGAGTGATATTGCTCGTCAGGGAAAATATCACAGCTGTCCTCAGGCAGGGCAGACCAGAGGGCTCATCTACTGAGGTTATATTGGTGAAGCTGAGGAACAGGAAAGTATGACCACACTCATGGGGTTGAACGTAGACACCCCAATATTCAATGAGAATTGGAGGAGCAAGTTTATAGAACAGGGCTTCCCAAACATTTTAGCTCATGGAACCCTTTTGGGGAGCACTTGGAAATTGCAGAACCCCAATGGTCAATTACAGTTTAAAAGACCTGTTACATTCATAAGGGTAGTAAGAAAGTAAATAAACTCACCAAAGGCAGATTAAACCACCTGTGCCCCAGGCTGAGCTTTAATAACCCCCCCCCCCCCCCCAGCCCGACCTTGCCCTATCATGGGCCCGAGCTACCCCACAGGCCTGGCTAACCAAGCTGTGGCTCGGGACACCCCATCGCGTCAGACACTGCCGACTGCTCACCCCTCCCATTGTTCATTTACCTACCGCAAGTGATGCGCTGCACACACTGCAAATCTTCATGCCGTTGCCGCCTACTCCAAGAAACCACCGCGCGCGTCACCCCAGCAATGGCTCTGATTCTGGCCCACAGTCACTGGCTTCACCTACACATATCGTCATTTCTTCCACAGAACCCCTACGACTTTGCATGGAACAGTTTGGGAAATACTGCTGTAGAGAGATAGCAGACAGCTGCAGGAAACATAAGGTTGCTATAACAGGAGATTTTAACTTGCTACATATTGACTGGGATTCCCGCGCTGTATAAGGACTGCAAATGACACTAAGATTGGAGATGTGGACAGCGAACAAGGTTTTCAAAGCTTGCAGAGGCATCTGGACCAGCTGGAAAAATGGGATAAAAAATGGCATGTAGAATTTATTGCAGACCAGTGTGAAGTGTTGCTCTTTGGAAGGACAAACCAAGAAAGGACCTAAATAGTAAATGGTAGGGCACTGAGATCGGCAGTAGAACAGAGGTATCTGGGAATACAGATACATAATTCCCTGAAAGTGGATAAGGTTGTAAGGAGAGCTTTTGGCATATCGACCTTCATAAATCAAAGTGTTGAGTTTAGGAGTTGGGATGTTATGGTAAAGTCGTATAAGACATTGATGAGGCTAAATTTGAGTATTGTGTGAACTTTCCTGAACTACAGGAAAGATATCAATAAGGTAGAAAAATGCCAGAAGATGTTGCCTGGCATTGGCGTATCGAGGGTAAGGCAGCCAGGGCACATTCCCTGGGTGTCACTTGAAGGGCTGTGCCATTGTCATCAGCTCCCCTGCCCAGTATCGAACTGGTGAGCCCAACACTGATCCTTTCCTTTCACTTCATGCTTGACACCTGCTGACCTAACTGCTGATCCTGCCCCCGTTGCGGTGCTGCCTGAGTAAGCTTGACCATCTAACTCCTGAACCTGATGTGATGCCCAACTGCTTTGCTAATTCTAGCCCCGGTCTGGCTGACTGTCACCCCACCCCCCCCCCCCCCTCATCTAACTCCCGACACCTGATCGCCTCAGCCTCGCTGATCCTATCTCTCCCCTTTCTCCTCCACCCTGCACAGGAGTAATATAATTTATTCCCTTCAGCAGGGAAGAACCCCCTGCCTCCATGCTATGTTAAAAACTGATGCTAAGAAACAATCTCCTGGTTAGAAGACACCAGGGGTGGGGGGGAGATCTCCAGTGCTTGGCGATGCATCAAGCGATGGTAGACCTGCCCTCCCTGAATTCCATGTGGCAGAGAAACCCCTCTACGAGGGCTTCACGCATGTAGTCCTTTCATTATGCCAAGGCACACTGGGACATGGGGGCTTCGAAGGAAAATGTGACTAGTTCCTTGCATGCGCTCTCTCTCTCTCTCTCTCTCTCTCTCTCTCTCTCTCTCTCTCTCTCTCTCCCCCTTTCTCTCTCCCCATCTTTCTCTCTTTTTTCTGTCTCTCACAGACATATCCATCCATTCATCTATATATAATCTATATAGATATATTATATAAATAAAGACATATCTAAGGTGCTTTCACATAGCCTGTACAAGTCGGCTACCATAAGCCTTTACAACACTTCGCCTACCTCCTGAATTATCTGGAACTGGATTGAGGGACCATTTTTAATCCTCCTTTGATCCTCCAAGCCTCGTATTATCAGAGGTGAAGTGTTGTCTATGTGAACATGATACTTGCTTGCCTGATCCAAAAAAGAATGTCTTTTGTACCATTAATTGTTTTTAATGTTAAGTATTTAAACTCGCTTTTAAGAACCAGCTCATCACTTCACCTTCTGCTGGCAGTACTCAACATTTCAAGGTGGGGCCATTCTTAATATGCATTATCACATTTATATCGCTTCACAGATGTGGAGGTGAACTACATCATTAATTTTTTTTAAATTTGTCATAGTTATTTGAATTTTCAGAAGGAAGCCAATACAGACGGAAGGCAGGGCTGTCATTTCAAGGTGGTGGGGCGGTCACAGAGTGGCCAGCGGGGATTTAACAGGGCAGCTGTCAGTGCTGTCAGTGTGTGGCAAAACACTGAGAGATGTGACAAATTACCTCTGTAAATATTGGTGGGGGGGGGGTGAAATATTTCTTATTGTGTTGTTTTAATATTTGTCTATGTATATGTATAATTTCCTTATTCAAGATGCAGCAGATCACGTAGGGGTACAGTTATCAAGGGGAAAAGGCAGTACAACATTGTCTTTCCAAGAACATTTTGAACTCATCGTTTCATCTATCAGATAACCAGTTAGAGAGAATACAGAAGCGAAGCTTGAGTGATCTTTATAATATGGGGTCATTTGGGAACTGAGAGGACAATGGGCTGAACCCTCATGCTAGTTCTGTGATTATACTGGGTAAAAAAGAACAATCTTTCCTGGAACCATTTAGATAATTTACAATGTCTCATTGGCCTTCTCGGCTAGTCGACAAGCCGTCGGTGGAATGGGAGAACTTTGGTATTCACCGAATCCTGTTATGGTGCTTTATTAGTTACTTCAGCCCATGCACTGAACATGTACAGACAATTTTTTTCTTGCCATTGTTCCATAAACAATAGAGTTTAACAACTATTTACATTGTATTAGATATTATAAGTAATCATGAGATGATTTTAAAGTACGGTTATGCACCGACAGCCCTGCTGACTGCCCTGTGACAGTACTTGATCAGCTGCTTCAAGTAAGAGTTTCTGTGCACAGTGTACAGTATATGACAATAAAATTATTACTGATAACTTGATCCACTCTGGTGCACATATAAACACGGATGGCTGCACACCCACTAGTTGAACTTGAAGGCGGCTGAGGGGAGAGAAACTGAATAGAGGTTTATACTATTACAAGGGGGATAGATAAGGGGAGTAGTTAAAATTTTCTTTCCCTGGAGAGGGCAAATCTAAAGTTACAGGATTCAAACATGCTGGCTCTCTCTCTCTCTCACACACACACACACACACACACACACACACACACACACACACACACACACACACACACACACACACACACACACACACACACACACACACACACCATCTCTTCCCCCAACCCCCCCCCCCCATAAACCCTGAATGGAGAGTCGGTGGTGAGGGATGGTTATGGGATGAAGGGTGGAAGTCAGTAAGTTTTAACGGGGGGAGGGGGGGGTCGCAATTTCACTGCTTGCCATAGGTACTATTTTCCCTAGATACTTCACTGTTGCCCAGACTTCAAGAATTAAATTATTGGGAAAGATTAAACAGGTTACAACTTCATTCCCTGAAGCGTAGAAGAATGAGGGGAGATTTGATAGAGGCATTTAAAATTATGAGGGGGATAGACAGAGTAAATGTAGGTCGGCTTTTTCCACGAAGGGTAAGTGAGATCCAAACCAGAGGACGTGGATTAAGGGTGAGAGGAGAAAGGTTTCAGGGGAACTTCTTCACACAGGTAGTGGTAGGAGAATGGAATGAGCAGAGAGCTGAAGTGGTGATCGCAGGCTCAATTATAACATTTAAAAAGAATTTGGATGGATAGGTGAGGATGGAGGGCTGATGACTGGGTGCAGGTCAGTGGGACTAGGTGGAAAAAAATGCTTTGGAAGAGACTAGAAGGGCTGAAGGGGTCTGTTTCTGTGCTGTGATATTCTATGGTTCTCTATTGAAGTGGCAAAGGGTTTTGTCACACAATGTTGATAATTTTCCTCCCGCTGATGCCGCTTGACCAGTTGAGTTCCTCCAATTGATTGTTGATGAAGAAATACTGTACTCCTTTGCAAATATATGAATGCATCTTTCACATTTACTTGGGAGTGCAGGCAGGACCTTAGTATAATATGTCACCCAGAAGGCAGCATCTCAGATAGCATTTATAATCCTGAAAATTGCAGTATCAAATTTGCATAGAATGAAGATTCTCAGTTCAGTTGTTTATGATAGTGATTGAGAGAGAAACATTGATTTAAACGAGTGGTTTTCAAACAGCTCTCCTATATGTTCTGTGATTAGTAAGGGATTACTTAAGGTGGTGTGTGAGTGGAAATAAAAAGGTTTGAAAACCACTGTTTTAATTGTACCTAATTGACTTATAATGTGCCTGGTTTCATAGCTCCAAAGGAAATGGGCCAACGACAATTTTTCTCAAGCAAAATATTTCAGTAACATTTGGTTCTAGAGCAGTGATTCTCAACCTTCCCTTCCCACCCACATACCACCTTAAGCAATCCCTTACTAATCATAGAGCACTGATGGCATAGGGATTACCTAAGGTGGAATGTGAGTTTAGGGGGCAGTTTGCAAACCACTGAAAGCTAGAGTTGAATAACTTGGCATAATGATGCAGCTGATCGAGCAAATACCTCATTAGCATCAGAAGTCCAAATTCATTCCTGACAATTGAGCCTGGTCTGATTGGTGTTTCCATATTTTCTGTGTCTGTGTGGGGTTTATCATTGCAAAGGCATTGAGCTGATGGGTTAATTGGCCAATGTCAATTGTCCCTGGTGTGCAGGTGAGTGGTTGAATCTGGGGAGAGTTGATGAGGAAGTGAGGAGAATATTTAAAAAAAAGTGGAATTAATGTAAATGGGCGCAAGGCCCAGATTCAGTGGTCTGTGCTGTATGTCTCTATGACTTTACGACTAAAACTCTTTTGTACAATCTGAGATGGCAGAATGTATATCATCCCTTGCAAAGGTGAGGCCAAATGCAAACTTGAAGAACAGTATATCACACTCTGCCTAAGTAGCCCAAAGCCCAGTATTAATTGTCAATTTTTAAATTTTGGTTAAGTTTCTGCGTTGATCTGGTTCCACTTTTTCCATCTGTTCTTCATTTTTCTCTCCACACCCCATTCTCTTATCCCCTATCTTTCTCCTCACTCCACTTCTCCCACCTTCATCAGCCCAGAATCCTAATAACCCTCGACCCCTCCTAAGTCTTTCCCTACTTTTAATGGCAGCTTTTTTTACCTTAATTTTACAGTTGCTTGAACTTCTCTTGAAACACTGATAGCACCCCCCACCCCCATAATTTTATTCAAAAGCAGTACTTTCAATGGGAAAGCAAACCCCTGAGTGATGCCATGCTCAAATCCAAAAATGGAACTCAAAATCAGTAGTATCTATTAAAATTATCTAACAGGGATTTAAAATTTCAATTTGAGCAAAATATGTTTTCCATTTTTTCTCTCTTGTTTATAAGCCATAATTAAACTGCTTGAAAGAAAAAAAGACCTAGATGTGCAAAATAAATTGTCAAATGCCTATTTTGATCTTATTTGTTTTCTCATCATATTCAACAAAATGGTATTATTTACATCAGAGATAAAACAGGAATAATTATTTTCCAGGTGGGGATCACTATTTTAAAAAAAATCGTAATTATGTGATCTTTTTGTGATTAAATATAATAAAATGTTAACAGCATGAAAGTGACAGAAGCTGAATTTTGTTGATTTTGTATCAATGCATATGAACCAGAACTGATGCAACTCACAGCTGCCCCCTAATTTGTTCATTTGATTATGTGTCCACTTGAATGGTGGAAAAATGTCTAGTGACCTAAACAAAGGAAATGTTGGAAAACTCAGGGAGGAGAGCATATATATGAAAAAAGGAAACAAGGTTAAGTTTAGCTGAGTATTGTTTGATTTTGTTTTAAATTTTGAAGACCACAGTGTTTTGCCTTTACATGTATATAACTTAATTGACATCCAATGTGTTTCTGTGCCAATTAAACACCTTTGCAATGCAGAGAAAGAGCAAAGTAAATGACAAATAATCAATGTCAATTGAGGATTGGATGGGGTTCTTGGAGAATTCCCTGTTTCCTTTTGCACTAAGACATAACGTATTTCTACCCATTTGAAAAGACAGGCGGAATCTCGGCTTTATGATTGAATTTGCTGCATTTCTCTCAGTGCTGTAGTGATCTATTGGTTTAATCACATGGATTTCTACCTCAGAAGAGATTAACCTACTGCAGAGCAAAGGCTAAAATATTTAAAAACACAATGAACTTTTAGAGGGGTAGACACACTAGTATTTCTATTCTGATGTTTCAAGTTCTTCTGGTGTGATTGATTCTATAATTGAAGGTATTCTATATTTGGACCCTATATTTTCAAGTTCTTGCTTGCTTTGGTTGGAGTGGGGTGATAGTGGGTGGTTTTGCCCAACTTCTTGCAGATTAACAAAAAGGGAGGATATTTCAAAGGAATGAGAGTATGTATGTGGTTCTCTGCAACGTTTTAGCTGGCATTTAATATTTTTCCAATGCCTTGGGGATCCAATTAATTGTGTCATGGAATGATTGCATCTGGGACATGTCTACAAGTTTTTCTAGTGTAAGTAGAGCTCAGGGGAAATTTCTGATTGACTTTTAGGACTGAAAATGTTCCCTCCATAGAATTCGAGAATGATGAGATATAGAGACATCCTGTTTAAATAAGTTCCTTAAGAACAAGCACATGTGGATGGCAGTTAATTGAGGGAATAATTTTGAATGATGACAATTACATACAAATCTTTAAAGAGGAAAAAAAATCTATATCCGGGTGAAAAGGCTGTCAAAATGGTGGAAAGTTCATATTTGATATTGACTTTGATTGGCTCCACAAATAATCCTCATATGGCAGGCAATCCTAACCCTCATTAATGTGAATTGCTCATTCCACAGATGCAACGAAAATGTATTGGTTATTGGTTCAAATGTCTTCCGAGAGATTAGAGTGTAAAAAATATGAGCTCCATTTCATCATTGAATAACTGTCGCTGTGTTGAAGGAACCGTCTTCCAGAGGAGATTTTAAACTAAAGCCCTCAGATGAAATTCCAGTAAATATTCTGGAGAAGAGCAGATGAATTCTTGCTGTGGCCTGGCTAATATTTATTTCTTAGCCAATTTATAAAAGAATCAGATTATCTGATCATTATCACAAAGTTATTAGTGGGAACAGAATGTGCTGAAATTGGCCATCCTATTCACTGGATTGTAAATGTGTCTATGATTCAAAAATACTTAATTAGCTGCAAAGCATTTTGGGAACTCCTGGAGTCATGAACGATATATAAATATGCTCTCTATTCCAATTGATAAGGCCCCAGCAGTTTCTATTTCACTGTCCACCTTTCACTGTAACAAGCTTGTTTCCTGACTGCCAAAGACATTAAGGTAATAGTGCTTTCTGGCCATGAACCACCCTACCTCCTGGTCCTTCTGGCAGAAAGCAGTATTGGGTTACCTATTTTCCCAGACCATCCACGAGTCTCTCTGAATGTGCATGAATCTCCACCCTGCTGCTCGCGAGAGCCTCCACTCCAAGCTGTCACTGCAGAGAAACCTCAGCTCAAAGATCCCTCCCACTGCAACTGATAGTGAGGGAAGGAATACTGAACCAGACTTAGCTGGAAAGCCCCTGGTCGGGAGTTGGGGTTGGAGAATCGCAGAGAACTGAGTGAGCTATAGAGGGGGGTAAGAAAGGAAGAGAATGCGGAGTCTCTTATGTGTGCATGGAATGTGTGTGAGGGAAGCATGGCTCAAAGGAAACTATAGACAACTTGTATTTGTACTGGCCCTCTAATGCAATATCCCAAGTTTCTTCCCAGCTGGATTGTCAAACAAACTTTGAGTTTGAGACTTGTAACAGAATAATGGTGCAAATGACCACTTAGTTAACATGCCTGAAAGGAAAAAAGGTATATAGAGAGATTTTCAGTGATTAGGACCTGGGACGCTGACAAAAATCTGACAGCTCTGGAGTTATACAATTTGTGATGTTCAAGGGATGGACTAGGCAACATTAGATCTGGATTGAATCGGTGAGATAAGTGGGTATGGAACTTCCAGGAATACCTACAATTTGTGTTGATAACTCTAGAAAGTGAGCAGCTGTGACTTGTTGGTGAAAATTGGGATTATACTATTGTAAACTTACTTAAATGGGGTGATTGCAATTTCCTAGTGGGGATGATCCAGACTAATTTTTTAAATTAGAAGAGGATATGATGAGGGGCAGAGTTACAGAGAATAAAAATGAAGATGCATACATCATCTTAAATCAGTCTGTTGCATTCATGCTGTATTCCAAAAGAATAGTCCCATAATCCCATTTCCCCCTCACTTTATTTCCCCACACCTCTGCAATTTATTGCCTTTTACACATGCTCTTCAGTGTTCCATTGATTCCTTTTGCCATTTCCAAAGACAAGGAGTAATTTACAAGAGCCAATTAATCTACCAAAATGTCTTTGGGGTGTGGGCAGAAACTGGAAGATCTCAGATCATTATTATTTAAATGGCAAGCGACTGCAGCATGCTGTCATGCAGAAGGCCTTGAAAGCACTTGTGCGTGAATCAAAAAGGCTGGTTTACAGGTGCAGCAGGCTATCAATAAGGCAAATGGAATATTGGCCTTCATTGCTAGAGGGATTGAATTTATGAGCAGGGAGGTAATGTTGCAACTGTGCATGGTAATGGTGAGGCCACATGCAGTTCTGGTCTCCTTACTTGAGGAAAGATGTACTTGCTTTGGATGAGGTTCACTAGGTTGATTCCAGAGATGATGGGGTTAGCCTATGAGGAGAGATGAGTCGTCCAAGGTTGTAATCACTTGAATTTAGAAGAATGAGAAGGGATCTTATAGAACTGTATAAAATTATGAAAAGCATAGATAGGATAGAGGTAAATAAGTTGTTCCCATTGGTGGGGAAAACTAGAACTAGGGACATCACCTCCAGATTCAGGGTAGTAGATTTAGGATGAGAATGAGGAGGAACTGCTTTTCCCAGAGGCTGGTGAATCTGTGGAATCCTCTGTCCATGCAAGCAATGGAGTCGACCTCAGTAAATATATTTAAGACAAGATTGGATAGATGTTTACATAGGAAGGGAAAAGGCAAGGAGGTGGAGATGAGCCCATCATCAGATCAGCCATGATCTCACTAAATGGTGGAGTGGGCTTGATGGGCCAGATGGCCTTTTCCTGCTCCTATTTCTTATGCTCGCAGAGAGGAAATAGACTCCATGCTGATGGCACCAGAGGTCAGGATCGAACCAGGAACACTAGCTGCTGCACTGCAGAGCCACCAATAATGATATTCTGAACAGGTATGTTATGTAGGACAAGATGTTAATATCCCTTATTACACTCCTGAGTCTTGCTGCCTAGACTCTGCAGGATAACTAAATGAGTGGTGGCATCTTCTGGGGCACCTTTCTTCCTCAGCATTTCGCTGATAAACCCACGACGCCTCCAGAGGGTTCAGCAGTGAATCCTAGCATCTCGGCTCACCTCCTAGATGCCATTCACTCACTTGGGGGCCCAGGTGAAATCCTTTCTTGATAATATTATAAAGGGAAATTTGCTTGAAGGAGTTTCTATTGCTTGTAAATGGGGAAAACATTCTATTACCATCCTCAGAAGCTGTTGTTAATTAACCCAGAGTGCTTCAATAATAATTCAATCTGAACTGTAGTTTTTTTTAAAATTCCCTACGGTAAAATGACTAAGTCCTGCTCAACACCTAGTCATAGCATCTCCTCTGAGCATTTTTTTCACAATGTCATCAACAATCCAACCACATTTGAATCAATATCAAGCAACAGTGAAAGAGCCTCATCTGCAGAATATTAAACATTTGTAGAGTTGCTGACCCTGTTAACTGGTTCTTTAGCACATGCATTTGAAGCTTATAATCCTAAAAGAAACATCCAGGTGACATATAATGTCTGAATCCTCCCTCTCTCTTCCATTCCTGGCAGCAACCTGTTCCACTGTTTACCTGGTAAGCAAATTTTGGATAGCAGCTCTCAGCTTTCTACTTGGGTACTGTTGACAACTCTTTCCTGCTTGCTTGGGTCTTGCGACCTTCCCTGCCACCCACATCATTAGTTAAAGCAGAGAAAAGCTTAATTGAACACATTCCATATCTGACCATGCAGCACTCTCTCAGTACAGTACAGAACTGCTGCATCATCCCACACTTCATGCAGTGGGGCTTGAACTCAGAACCTCTATGCCACAGTGATGTGGAAGAATACCACATCTAAGATAAGCTGGCAAATAAAATCACTTATAAAAATCCCTTTTCCAAATTCTGAGCAGGGTTTTGAAACTTTTTGGACTGATGGTAGTTGTGGAATTGTTTGGGAGAAAGTGGAAAGATATTGGAACTTAGAAATAGGATAAGGAGAGAGAGGCAGCAAAGTAGAGAGGGGATGAAGGGAGGGAACCCCGTCGATACAAGTGGAGAAAGGGAGGATGGAAGAGCAGAAAGGAAATAAGAGGTGCATTAACAGAGGATATGGGGTTTTATAAAAAAGGGACAGACAAGCCATGCTCGAGAGGGAAAGCTCAAAGATGGGGAGGAATACAGAAACTACAATGAGGTGATATGTAGAATGTCACCGGCCAAAGGTAAGGGATGAGTAGCTTAAGTTGACATGGATTTTGGAATAATGTGCTGAGTGTGGAGTGACAAATTTGCACTCAGAATAAAAATAAGAAATAGGAGGAATGGGACATCTGGTCCATTGACCCAACTCTGGCACTGAATAACATCAGAGCTGATCTGGCCATGGATTCAGTTCCACTTCTCCACCTGTTCTCCATAACCCTTAAATTTTCCCTTCTTGAGAAATCTATTTATTTTGCATATATTGCATGAACGCCATAGATTCACTACTCTCTGGAAAAAGCAGTTTCACCTTATCTCCGATTTAAGTCTACTCCCCAAATCCCGATGGTGTGTCTCCGAGCTCGAGTGGTTTACGGTTGAGAGCAGAAGCAGAGTCACACAGGCATTAACCTATGGCATTTACATTATGTGCATTCATTCATCTTCTCAGGTGACCTTTTATAACTACCCTGAAGTGATGAAATGAACAGCAGGGATGGAAGATGGCACAGAGATGAACAGAAGCCAAAACAACGTAAAAAATGATGGAGATTGATAGGAAAAATTTTCCACTACTAGTAATGTATATATTGGTAAAAATTGCTTGGTGCTGAAAGCCTCCTAGCTATGCCATAAAATAATATTATGACCCAACTGTGAAATGTGATGAATATTTCATTCATGAAACTGTGTAACTCATTCACAGCCAGAGAGTTGTTATCAAATTTGCCCAGTTGTACAGTACTTTGAACTTCCAGGTGTTATGGCTTGGACATGTTCCCTTCATATAATTAATGACAATTAATAGCAGAACTAGTTAAGTACAGTGCAATACACCACATCAACTATTTATTCCCAATAAAAATAATATCTGTTCAAGAGCAAATTCAAATTCTTAGTCCTGATCCTAATGGTGGATCAAGGTTCTTTGTGTCCTGTGAGAATATTAGCCCTTTTTGTCTCTGCTTTGTTGAGGGTGGGTTGCAACCTGTTGCTAATCTCCCAATGGCAGTCAGCCCAAAGGCATGACAGGTTATGCCTGCAAGGTTGGTGTAACGGTTAGCATAACACCCTTACAGTGCCAGCAGTAGGGACTTGGGTTCGAATCCCACACTATCTATAAGGAATTTGTACATTCTCCCTGTGTCTGCATGGCTTTTCCCTGGGGGATCTGGCATCCACCCACCATTCAAAATATACTGGGGGGTGTAGGTTAATTGCGTGTAAATTGGGAGGTAAAATGGCCTGTTACCGTGCTGTATGTCTAAAGTTATCCAACCATATCAGGTGAGTTGATTCAGGTAATAATGACTTTGGAATTTAGAACCATTGTATGGTTCTAAACCTGAATGTGCAACCAATTGTTAGCATTGTCCCAGCCTCGAAATGCTTCAGAGGGAACCAGAAACAATAACCTGTTAATAATGAGAGAAAGATGTAACAAGTTTCTCAAAGACAGTGCCCAGAATTCTGTTGTAGTCATGATAGTTTCACCATATTGCCACAGCAAACTTAAAGATGGCCATGGGGTGAGGAGGGCAATCTTCAGGGATGGTTGATGACTTTGGTCCCAAACCCATGCACACATGGGAAGCCTGCAGGCAATTAAAGCTAAATTAAAGCTGAATGATCCATGCTGTACTATCCAAGTGGTGTTAGGTCTTGTTATGGCCTGCTGCATGCAGAATTGTCATTCTGAATCCTCAGGGTGCAGTTCTGGGTGCCATCCATATGGAGAGCAACTGAGGAGGAGGAATGGGGATAGATGGAGGAAGAGGTTGAACTGGAAAGGATGTGATTATCTATGTAAACTCTCATCGACGAGTCTCTTTGCGACCAATCATCTAATTTTGAGTCCATTGAAGAAAGGATGAAGTTCCCTCAGCAGCATTCTTGCAATTTTTTTCACTGATCTCTGGTTGAAACACAAAAAATAAAATCCTGAAGTAAACAAATCTCATTTACAGAACCTGTATGTTTCAGACCATAAACTAGGCACCCTCTGCATTCTCTTTCAAGTTTAAGTTTCTGTCCTTTTCATGTGCAGAAATACAATGTAGGGATACCATGAAAGTTTTACTTGCTGCAGCTTCCCAGGTACATAAAACGCAGAACACATGAGAAGGAGAAAAAAAAACAATAATGATAAAAAAAAGACAAAAAGAAAAAGAATAATAAATATTCAATTGTTTGCAGTACAAAAAATGAATCAGTAGCTTCTACGTTTTTTTTCCACAAGAACATGAGAAAATAGGTGCAGGGGAAGGGCATTGGACCTTACCCTGCCATCGAATCTATTCATCGCTGATTAATGCTGGCCTCATCCCCTCTTCTGTGCCAGTTCCCCATAACCCTCAATTTCCATCCCCACTTTAAACACTTCTAACGATCAAACCTCCCTCACCAACTGAGGCAGAGAATTCCAGAGATTCACTTTCCCTCTGCAAGAAGAAATTTCTTTAAATGTCTGCCCCCTTATCATGTTGTTACTTCGCCTTGTTTGAGAATCTCCCACAAGTGAAAACATCCCAACATCTACCCTGTCAAGCTCCTTTATGATCATTTATGTTTGAATAAGGTCATCACTCATTATTCTAAATTCCAATGAGTACAGGTTCAACTATGTTGGGTCTCTTGGTGGGACAGCCTTCTCATCCCAAGAACAAACCCTCTGAATCTGTTCAAGTAGGCAGGGTTTAATTTTTTTAATGTATAGGTCAGCACAATATCATGGCTGAAATGTTCTATATGCTCCATCTCTTTTGTAATGCCTCCAATTATTACTGTATCTTTTTAAGGTAAGACCAAATCTGTGCACAGCATTCCAGGTGAGGCCTCGTGAATACCCTATGCAATTGCATAAACCCTCCCCACTTTGAAAGTCCAGCTCCTTTGCAGTGAAGGCCAAAATGTTGTTTGTCTTCTTTACTGCTTGTTGGATCTACCATTATTTTTTTGTGATTTATGCATTTCAACCCCCACATCAGAGGTTCTCAACCTTATTTTTACACTCAAATATCATCTTAAGTAATCCCTTACTAACCACAGAGCATGTATGGCATAGGTATGTATAAGGTGGTATGTGAGAGCAAAAAGAAAGGTTGAGGACCATGCCTTAGATCCTTCCATACTTTGTTCATTTTCAGCTTGTCTTCATTTAGGTAATGTTCTGCTTTTGATACCTCTTGCTGAAGTGTATGACTTCACACTCTCATACATTAATTTTTTTTCAAGCTTTCGTCCATTCACTCAATCTATCTACATCCCACTGAGAAACAGCATCATTATCAAAATGATGAGCATATTTGACAATAACAGCTAGCCTCTCCCAACTGGCAACTTCGGTCAGGTGCAGTACAAGGCATCATCTGCATGGAGGGCAACTGAAGGGGGAGGGGAAGAAAACATAAATAAGGCAAAAGAGGAAAAGATGGGACATTCAGGCAAGCCCCACACTGAACTAGACTGTTCATGATTCCAGTAAAAATAACCTGAAATTCTAGCAATTCTGTGTCCAGTGGAATTAAGCACATTTAGAAATGTTGCATGTTGTTCCTTCCTCTGGATTGTTTATATATATATAGTAATCAATTGGGAGTCAGAACCAGTGCCTGTGGTACTCCATCAGTTTCCCCCCTTCCAGTCTAAAAAAGACCCAATTATTCCAATGCTCTGTTTTCTATGTATCAGTCAATTTTCAATAAACTTCATCTGATGTCTTCATCTCTTAATGTATGCCCCAGCTACTTATTCATCTCTTTGTCAAATACCTTTTACACATAAAAATATACTACATCAACAGGTTCCTCTCTCTGAACTTGAGCATTTGAGCAGTTTGTCAAACATGATTTGGATTTCATAAAATCATTTTGACTAAATTTCATTGTGCCTATGGTTCTCTGCCTTCTGCTTTCTCCATTTTTTGGACAGGTGTCACATTAGCTCTTTTGAAATCTTCTGGTACTTACCTGAATAATGAGAATTTTCAACAAATGGGTCCATTTCTCGACAGCCATCTACTTTAAACCCTAGCGTGAACTCTATTGGGTCCTGGTGACGTTTGCCTTAACCCAAAGCAATAAACTTTCTCCAGTACTTTATCCCTTGCCACTGGGATTTTTGTCATTTCTACCATATCATTTAAAATTAATCCATTTGATATTTTAGGGATATTAACAATGTCTTCCATGGTGAGGACTGATGCAAATAAAAACTATTTTGCCATTTCATAGTTTACTGTTAATAATCCACCGCCCTTGCTCTCCAGAGGCACCTCCTTAGCTGCCCTCTTCCTAGGTTGTATTTCTTTCTCTGTCTTAAGACAGAGAAAGAAGACAGAGAGTTGGGATAAATGGCTCGTTTTCTGAGTGGCAGGCGGTGACCAGTGGGGTACCACAGGGATCTGTACTGGGACCCCATCTGTTCACAATTTACATTAATGATCTGGATGAGGGGAATGGATGTAATATCTCCAAATTTGCAGATGACACTAAGCTAGGAGGGGTTGTGTGCACGGAAGAGGGGGTCAGGAAGCTCCAGTGTGATTTGGATAAATTGAGGGACTGGGCAGATACATGGCAAATGCACTACAATGTGGATAAATGTGAGGTTATCCACTTTGGTAATACAAATCGGAGGGCAGATTACTATTTGAATGGCAATAGATTAAGAGATGGGGAAGTGCAGAGAGACCTAGGGATACTTGTACGTCAGTCTCTGAAGGCGAGCATGCAGGTACACCAGGCGGTTAAAAAGGCAAATGGTATGTTGGCCTTCATATCAAGAGGGTTTGAGTATAGGAACAAGGATACCTTACTGCAGCTGTACAGGGCCTTGGTGAGACCACACCTGGAGTATTGTGTGCAGTTTTGGTCACCTTATCTAAGGAAGGATGTGCTTGCAATGGAGGGAGTGCAGAGGCAATTCACCAGGCTGATACCTGGAATGGCAGGAATGACTTATGAGGAAAGATTGCGCAAATTGGGATTGTACTCCCTGGAGTTTAGAAGATTGAGAGGGGAATCTCATAGAGACATATAAAATTCTAGCAGGACTGGACAGAATGGATGCAGATGGGATGTTTCCAATGATGGGAAAATCCAGAACCCGGGGCCATGGTTTGAGGATAATAGGCAAACCATTTAGGAACGAGATGAGGAGAAATTTCTTTACCCAGATGGTGGTGAATCTGTGGAATTCATTGCCACAGAGAGCAGTAGAGGCAGGTTCATTAAATATATTGAAGAGGGAATTAGATCTATTTCTTCAGTATAAGGGTATTAAAGGTTACGGAGAGAAGGCGGGGACGGAATACTGAACTTTAAGATCAGCCATGATCTCGTTGAATGGCGGAGCAGGCTCGAAGGGTCGAATGACCTACTCCTGCTCCTATCTTCTATGTTTCTATGTTAATGCTTCCACTCGTTGCTGTCTTGGTGACATGTTAGTAGGGACACTTCTGTTGTGGGAATTGAGATAGGGTGGGTGCTGAAGAAATTCTAGTATAGAAGGCCTTGCTTCATGCCACCGTACAATGGCACACGATTGCTGGATGGGAATTTCAGGTTACTTTTACTGGAATCACAAACAGCCTGGTTCAGTGAGGGGCTTGTCTGAGTGCCCTGTCCTTTCCTGTTCTGCCTTTTTTAAAATCTTTTTTTCCACCCCTCTTTCTTCCAATACCCTTTAGCTGCCCTCCATGCAGCTGGTCCCTTGGACTGTACCTCAACAAAATTGCCAGATGGGAGATGCTGGCTGTCGATCTCTGGCAAGAGTACTGAGGGGAGACAGTGGTGGGAGGAAACTCAGAGCAGTCAGCAGGTGTGTGCAGTTATATTGTAGAGTTATGGGAGTCATTCAGCATGGAAACCAATCCCTTAGCCCACTAGCTCCAATCATTAAGCATCCATCCACACTAATCCCACTCCTTCTTCCATCTGAATTCCCATCTCCACCCAGTCATCCTCCATTATTAGTGGCAATTTACAGCACCCAGTTTATCTACCTACCCACATCTCAAAGGCAGTGGAAACTTGAGCATCTGAGCAAACATTGGTTACTACATTGTGGAATCTGTTTTATGATCATTGAATGTGGCCTTCCTTTATAAGAATATGTAGTGTGTTGCAAGGGAATGAAGAGGCAATCTAATTCGAGGAGCAACTTTGAGTGTGTTTAATCAATAATAAAAGGATGAAACCTTTCGAGTGTATTAAGATTTAAATGTATTTATTGTTGTCATGTGTGCTGAGATACAGCAGAACGTTTTATTTTGTGTGCCAAGAGTTGTGACGCTGATGGGCCATTTTGTAAAGTTGCTATTTGTTTCCTTCATTCCAGCATGTTGTTCAAGATTAGGACTTGTTTCATGATGCCATTGACACTGGATTGAGTCTCAGTAATCCCAAAGGGAGCTAAGCACTCTCTCATGTGTTGTGAGCTTAAATACTATGCCCATGTGGGTTCCTACAGGCCCATTACATATTGAAATCTGGTCTACCCTAGCAGTATTCAGAACTTAAACATGAGCAGACTGAGCCTCCTCTGCAGTGGCTGTACTCTGGGTGTCTTTTGCTGTGACATTGGCCATCAGCAGCTACATCGTGTTTGGATCCACAAATGTGTGAATACAGTTGGCCATCACTTCCATGGTGGAGTGAATGGGCTGCAGGCACTTCACAAATCTCAGGTCCCTGCCGATATGTCCATGTTTTTTTAAACATTTTATTTTGATTTTATCAACAAACAATACCAAAATTACCATCCCAGATAAATAATTAAATGTGAATTAATCATTGATACATGAAGAGAGAGAAGGAACAAAGAAAAGAGCTGTTGAGATCTGAAATCCAATTCAACAAAAAAGGGGGGCCCAATTATTTTTGTCTAGATCTCAATAAAAGGAAAGAAAAATAAATAGGATGAATATCTTATTTATTAAGTATTCAATCCTACATTTTGTTCGTAAGGTTGCCATACCTGAAAAACTTGTACTTATTCCTTAAATTGTAAGTGATTTTCTCCAGGGGAACACAACCATGTGTTTCAGTATTCCAAAGGGCTAGTTCCAAAAGAGAATCAGACTTCCAGGTCATGGCAAAACATTGCTGGCCACTGCCAATGCAATTTTAAGAAACTCTAATTGGTACTTAGACAGCTTCACTTTAGGTCTTGCGTTCACAATATTTCCTAAGAGAAACAATTCTGGACTTAGAGGCAATTGTTTCCCAATAATTTGATTTAGAAAAGCTCTTAAATTTTCCCAAAAGGATTTCAATTTGGAACATGACTAGATGGAATGTAAGAAAGTACTAAAACATATACCTGAAAAATTAGAGTTTAATTTATATAATTTTTGCGTGGTAAGATATAGCTGGTGCAAAAAATTATATTGCACCAGCCTAATCTTATATTAATTGTATTGGCCATACAATCATGACATAAACCAACCAGGCCTTATCATCAATACTAATATTCAAGTCTGATTCCCATCTTTGTTTTGATCTATATAACTCCCGCTTAGGAGTACCCGATTGAAGTAAAGAATACATAACTGATGTGAATTTCTTTATGTTCCCCTTTCAAATCTCCATTTCACTGCACTCTGGTAACATCATAGTCAGTGTAATCCTTCTCTGAGAAAAGCTCTTAATTGAAAATAACGGTCGATTGTATTATTATAAATATTGCTTTTATTTTTTAATTATTCAAATGATATTATACATAACAATCTTCTACATATCTGATCCCTTTATGGAACCAGGCATGTAGAATTAAATTGTCCATAGTTAAAGGAATTAATCTGTTCTGAAACAAGGATGTTTTTGAGGTAATTTTTTTCCTTGTGCCAATTAAATTATTAATTTTATACCAAATACTCAAAATATGTTTTATGTTGGTGCTTCTTTTCCAGCAAGAATAAAGTTAACATCCCATTTATATATATATAAATTCTGCCACTCATTCCCTGACTTTGTGCAATTCAATTTCTACCCATGAAGACTTGTCTCTTTCATCAAAGAGGGAAGTGACAAACTTTATCTGGGTTGCCCAATAATAGTATTGAAAGTTGGGAAGTTGTAATCTTCCCATGTCATATTTCCAAGTTAATTTTTCCATGGAGATTCCAGCTAATTTACCTTTCAATAAAAAATTTCTAATTAATTTATTTAAATTTTGAAAGAATTTCTGTAGTAGCAGTGTCAAGAGAGTCTGGAAGAGATACTGTATATGAGGAAATATATTCATTTTAATACAATTCATTCTACCTATCAATGTTATTGGGAGAATAATCCATTTATTTAAATCCTCTTCATCATTCTTAAGCAAGGAGTGATAACTCAAATTGTATAAAATTTTTAAGTCAATATTTACTTTAATCCCCAAATATTTGATCTCGTTTGCTGGCCATCTGAATTGTGTATTCTTTTTGCAATTGTATAATCTCTTCGTTAAAACTACTATCTCACTTTTATTCCAATTTATCTTGTATCCAGAAACCTTCCCATAATCTTCCAATTGCAGATGCAGTGCTTGTAGAGAAGTTACAGAGTCTGTCATATATTATTATATTTTCTGCAAAAAGACTGATTTTATGCTCATCTTGGTTCACTCTGAACCCCTAAATGTTTGGGTCCTGTCAAATGGCTTCAGCCAAAGGTTCTAAGGTGAGTATAAAGAGGGCTGGAGATAGTGGACATTCTTGTCTCCGAGACCTAGAGAGTGGGAATGTCAAAGATATTTGACCATTGGTCACAACCTTGTATAAAGTTCAAATCCAATTTATAAAATTTTGACCTCGTCCAAATTTCTTCTGTACTTTAAATAAAATGTCCCATTCCAATCTATCAAAGGCCTTTTCTGTATCCAAAGCAACTGCCACAGTATGTTCACCTCTTTTCTGGACCAAATGCATTAAGATAAGGAGTCTTCTTACATTGCCTGCTGATTGCTTTTTCTTTACAAATCCTGTTTGGTCCTTGTTTATCAATTTAGGCAAAAATTTAGTCAATCTATTTGCCAAAGCCTTAGCTAATATTTTATAATTAGCATTTAACAAAGGGATTGAGGTCTATATGATTTCAATGGGTCACTATCTTTCTTAAGAATCACCTTTATTATTGCTGTTGAGAAAGATTTCTGCAAAGTATGGGATCCCTCCACTTGATTCAATACCTCCATAAAGAGAGGCATTATCAAGTCTTTAGATTCTTTGTTAAATTCTGGTGGAAAGCCATCTTCACTGGGGAATCTATAATAAATTCAATGCCCTCTCTATTTCCGATTGTAAAAAGGGTGCATTTAATTCATTCTGCTCAGCCACATCTAAATTTTGCAAGACCAATCATGACAAACAGTCATCTAATTTATGACCATCTCCTTGTGATTCTATTTTGTATAATTTAACATAAAATGATTTAAAAGCCTCATTAATTTCCAGTGGTTTATAGGAGTCCCTATTGGTTTCTGTTTCAATCACATTGATTGTACGAGAAACCTGTTTTCAATTGCCAAGATAGGATTTTATAAGCTCTTTCTCCCAGCTCATAATACCTCTGTTTAGAATTCATTATTACTTTTTCTATCTTATATGTTTGTAAGGTATTGTATTCAAGTTTTTACTAATAAATGCCCTTCACTTTTTTTCTGAACTCCTTAACTTTAAGTCCTTCTCCAAATAGTGTATTTCTTTTTATATAAATGTGTAATCTTTTTTAATTGTTGAGATATAGCTAATTATTTGATCCTTTAAATAAGCTTTTAAAGAGTCCCATATAATAAATTTATTTGTAACAAAATGACAGTTGGTTTCACAGAAAATCCCTATATGTCTTTTAACAAAATCACAAAATTCCTATCTTCTCAACAACATTGAATTAAAATGCCACCTATGGACTCTATCTTGTTTGTCAAGCATAGCAATTGATAACAATTGAGGTGAATAATCTGACAGGACCCTCACCTTATACCCAACTTCCATCTATCCTCTAAATGTGCAGATAGCAAAAATATGTCTATCCTGGATTATGACAGGCATCCACTAAATTCAGATTGTAAAACACAGGATTCTGTTGATATGGTGGTTATGTGAAAAAAATACACAGAAATGCTGGAGAAACTCAGTTGGTCAAACAGTGTCTTTATGTAGCAAAGATACATCACCAGCTTTTCAAGCTTGAGCCCTGCATCAAGAAGTGGGGGAACATGAGATAGAACAAAAGGGGGAGGGCGTGTGTGGTGAATGTGGTAGATAATAGTTGCCTACAGAGGCAAGACCCCCCCCCCCCCCAACTCTTCCTCTGGTACATTAGGGCAGCCTCACGCACCCACGATGAGCTCATCATTTTCATCAATTTTGCAGCCAGTTACCACCCGGACCTCAAACTCACCTGCTCCATCTCTGATGACTCTCTCCCTTTTCTTGATCTCTTTCTGACTCCATCTCAGGAGACAAGACTCTCCACTGACATTTATTACAAACCCTCCAACTCCCACAACTACCTGGACTACACGTCCTCGCACCCTGTCCACTGCAAGGACTCCATCCCCTTCTCTCAATTTCTCCATCTCCACTGCATCTGCTGCTAAGATGAGGTCTTCCAGTCCAGAGCCTCTGAAATGTCTGTCTTCTTCCGCAAATGTGGTTTCCCCTCCACCACTATTAACTCAGCCCTCACCCACATCTCCTCCATTCCCCACTCATCTGCCCTAGCTGCCTCTGCCCCCAGAAACAGTAAACACAGAATCCCCCTTGTCCTCACCTACCACCCCACCAGCCTTCGCAACCAACACATTTTCTGCCAGAATTTCCGGCACTTACTACAGGACCCCACCACCGGACACATTTTTCCTTCTTCTCCCCTCTCAGTCTTCTGTAGGGACTGCTCCCTCTGTGACTCCCTTGTGCACTCTTTCCTCCCCACCCATCACACCCCTCCCCCTCGGCACCTTCCACTGTGGTCATAGGAGGGGTAATACCTGCACCCACACCTCCTCCCTCACCACATTGCAAGGTCCCAAACAGACCTTTCAGGTGAAGCAACACTTCACCTGTACCTCCAAAGAACTCATTTACTGCAACTCGAGCACCCTCTGTGGCCTTCTCTACATTGGAGAGACTGGTCTCAGATTAGGAGATCGCTTTGCCCAGCACCTCTTCTCCGTCCGCAACAAAAGCAATCTCCCCGTAGCCATCCATTTCAATTCACGCTCTCAAGCTCACATGTCTGTCCATGGCCTTTCACACTACCCCATCTCGAACCACCCGCAGATCAGAGGAACACTTCATTTTTGTCTGGGCACTCCCCAACCCCAGGGCATGAACACTGAGTTCACTGCATTCCACTAATCAGCTTGCTTTCCCCTTTCCCCTCTTTAACTAGTTATTCCTGTTCCTACTTCCTTTCTCTCTCCACCCAGCCTAGACTCCTCCTCCCCTCCTGCGGTGTCCCCCCCCCCACCTCCAACTATCATCTCCCACCCTCACCACCCACCCTCCCCCTTCCCCTTTTTGTTCAGTCATGTCTCACGTTCCTCCACACCTTGATGAAGGGCTCAAGCCTGAAATGTTGGTGATGTATTTTCACCTTTGCTACATAAATGAGCTCTCTGAACCCTTCTCCATTAACAATGGCGTGAAGCAAGGCTGTGTTCTCGCACCAACCCTCTTTTCAATCTTCTTCAGCATGATGCTGAACCAAGCCATGAAAGACCCCAACAATGAAGACGCTGTTTACATCCGGTACCGCACGGATGGCAGTCTCTTCAATCTGAGGCGCCTGCAAGCTCACACCAAGACACAAGAGAAACTTGTCCGTGAACTACTCTTTGCAGACGATGCCGCTTTAGTTGCCCATTCAGAGCCAGCTCTTCAGTGCTTGACGTCCTGCTTTGCGGAAACTGCCAAAATGTTTGGCCTGGAAGTCAGCCTGAAGAAAACTGAGGTCCTCCATCAGCCAGCTCCCCACATGACTACCAGCCCCCCTACATCTCCATCGGGCACACAAAACTCAAAACGGTCAACCAGTTTACCTATCTCGGCTGCACCATTTCATCAGATGCAAGGATCGACAATGAGATAGACAACAGACTCGCCAAGGCAAATAGCGCCTTTGGAAGACTACACAAAAGAGTCTGGAAAAACAACCAACTGAAAAACCTCACAAAGATAAGCGTATACAGAGCCGTTGTCATACCCACACTCCTGTTTGGCTCCGAATCATGTGTCCTCTACCGGCATCACCTACGGCTCCTAGAACGCTTCCACCAGCGTTGTCTCCGCTCCATCCTCAACATCCATTGGAGCGCTCACACCCCTAACGTCGAAGTACTCGAGATGGCAGAGGTCGACAGCATCGAGTCCACGCTGCTGAAGATCCAGCTGCGCTGGAATGGTCACGTCTCCAGAATGGAGGACCATCGCCTTCCCAAGATCGTGTTATATGGCAAGCTCTCCACTGGCCACCGTGACAGAGGTGCACCAAAGAAAAGGTACAAGGACTGCCTAAAGAAATCTCTTGGTGCCTGCCACATTGACCACCGCCAGTGGGCTGATATCGCCTCAAACCGTGCATCTTGGCGCCTCACAGTTTGGCGGGCAGCAACCTCCTTTGAAGAAGACCGCAGAGCCCACCTCACTGACAAAAGGCAAAGGAGGAAAAACCCAACACCCAACCCCAACCAACCAATTTTCCCCTGCAGCCGCTGCAACCGTGTCTGCCTGTCCCGCATCCGACTTGTCAGCCACAAACGAGCCTGCAGCTGACGTGGACTTTTACCCCCTCCATAAATCTTCGTCCGCGAAGCCAAGCCAAAGAAGACATAAAGGCACTGTTTGACCTGCTGGGTTTCTCCAGCATTTGTGTTTTTTTTCACTAAATTCAGATCTCTCATTGAAACAAGGGTAGCTTTACCCATCCTAGGCCTGGCCAATGCTCTTGTTGACTTGTCCAAGACTGGGTCCAAACATTAATGAAATATCTTGCTGCTATCAACTTAACGTGTGCATCAGCCAATTGAAAAAAAATTATTTTATAAATCTTTTGTCATCTTCATTTGGGGCGTATAAATTTAACAGAGTCCAAGATTCAGAATATATCTGACAGTGTACCTAACATATCTACTAGTGGATCAGTTGTGAATTCAGAATTGTAATTGAAAGATTCTTCTTTATTAATATTACTGCTCCCCTTGCTTTAGAATTGAAAGAAGATGCTATGACCTGGCCCACCCAAGTCACTTGTTTATTTCTGATGTTCTTTGTCTGTTTAATGTGTTTCTTGAAGGAAGGCTGTCGACTCTGATTTTTTTTTTAATGTAAGGAAGTACATTTTTAATTAAATACTCTTTTAATTGGTTATTCAAAACATTTACATTAATACTAATAAATTTTTACCATGACTGCCATTACCACAGAATTCTAATTATATCCAATTTGGATATCTCATTTATATCCTTCCAATATTTTTCTTGCTGAGTTTATTTGTCCGTGTTTCTTGACAATACATGAAGATTGTCTGACAGGCCTAGTGATCTGTCATTTTGCATTCTCAATAGCCTTCTGTTGTTGCACCATCAAAATTCTCAGCTGAATCCTTCCCATCACTTGACTCTCCGCCTGGTGAAGCTGGCAACCATTTCCTCTACCCTAGCAGCAGACTACTTGCTATCAGTGAAACACTACATGCAGGGACCACCTCTATGTTGTCTTTAAAGTTACGCACATCATCAAAATCTAAGCTGACTGTTGCCATTGTGTGTTTTCATTGTCCCTCTCTTCTTCCATCCTTGCTTGGATAGGTAGATCTTGGTTACCTGAAAAAAAAAGGCAAGCAGGTGGGACTGTGAAAAGTGAAACTTAAGTTATCCAAGCTCAGACTGTTTGCAACTTGGAGTTCAGGAATGACTGTAGGGTCTGAGAAGCATCTGATCATCCTCCTCAGTCGCAATGATTGCTCCAAAGACTAAAGCCATGGGCTAAGTACGTGCCATACTTGTCCCCTGCAGGTTTGCAGATGTTTCCACTGATTATATGCCAGATTTTTCTGTGGAAAGATGGAAGCGTGTCAGTAAGTGTCATGCAGCGTGTTTGGATGATGTGGCTATAATGATTGACTAGATGAGATTGTGTGCAGGTTGTGAGATGTGGGTACAAGAGTTGAGCTACAGGATCTCTTCAAAATGTACTGGGAGTTGTAGGTTCATTGGGTGTAATTGGGTGACACAGGCTCATGGGTTGGAAGGGCCTGTTACATTTAGGATGTAAATAAACTGTGTGAGAGGAAGTAAACCTATGAGTACTGCATACGGGCATCAGTTGATGCATGGTAGAAGATTGATGAGGGCTATGTTTATAGGGCACTGGTATAAAATATAATTTAATGATGCCTTTAATTACTTTGACTACTCACGTGAGGACTGTAAGGTTTTATTGGCAGCTCGCGAGTCTTCTGGGGGAATACTCCTTACATTGACCTATGTGCTTATTTGCTCCACCCTATTGCATTTCTACTGTTTGTCCAGAAGATTTCCCGGTCTCCTGATGGAAAATGTTTCCTTCCATCTCTACCTCCTCCAGTACAATCTTAAGAATCTTCGATACTCCTTGCTGAAACATTCTTAACAAACTCGTTAGATCATAATAATTTTCAAAACTGTTTTCAGTTGCACCGCCACTGTGATAAGAACAAGCCAGCTTTAGAAGATGAACGTATGTGGTCTGCCTTTAAGGCACACAACCAAACAACAGTGTGGACTCAGCTAGCTGGAGAGTGCAATCCCCCCAATAAACTATCTCCATCAGCTTCAACAGGCCTGGGTTAATCAAATATTGACCTGAAAAGTTAATTCTCTTTCACCCTGCAAAGACTGTGCCTGATTTGATGAGTGTTCCCAGGATTTTTCTGCTTTTTATTTCAATTTCCCACATTTATACCATTTTTCAGTTTACACCGAATGTCCAATATAGCATTCATTGATCTCTAATATCGTGGACGTGAATTTGAACATCCCTTATCATGCTCAACTGTGTTAGAAGAGGAACTTGTAAAAATAAATACATTCTTCTTTGTTTCTCATCCCTAACCAGCCATTTGATAGGTGGTGTTTGCTCATTCATTTCTCCCATTTTAAAGTGCTGTAAGGTACAGTTGTTCATTGAATGATTTAATGCTGTCAGATGGTTCTACCTTTTTCTTTTGTATCTTCATTTGAATCTTAGGGTTTTCAAAGATCAAACCCAATTAAACTTCATATTCCAAGCTTTGCCAAAGTAGGATTCAGAATGCAACAAGGGATTCCCCTGCCCTCAAACCTTCTATTGCTGAATTTCTCGCTCTTTCCAGACTCTTCTCAGTTACCTGCAATATTTTCCCCTGTCTTGATTTGCATTCTCCTCGCTGAATACTTAGGACTATCATTCATTTCAGTAACTTGATTCCTTTGTGATTTATCTGCAGTGCTGTGACTAGCGTGCCCTTTTTCTTTGAGTTACATCACTAAAACAAAAGAATTTTTACTGAAGTGGAATATCCTGTGACTCAATTTAACCACTTATGGTCTGAAACTCAGGATTATCATCATCTGGGTTAACTTCTAATTTCTTTTCCATTAAATGTATTCCATGTATTCAACTAACTGCTTAATTGCAGTATCTGGGCTCAATATCAAAAGCAACAATAAAAATTTAATCATATAATCTCTGTTTTAAGTGCTGCTTAAATAAAAATCTAAAAGCTTTATATATTTATATAAACAATGTAAACATTCTGTGTGGTTACGTAAATTATTGCTCCACAAAACAGCCCCTGATTTA
The DNA here is from genome assembly GCF_036971445.1 of Narcine bancroftii. Classification (NCBI taxonomy): domain Eukaryota; kingdom Metazoa; phylum Chordata; class Chondrichthyes; order Torpediniformes; family Narcinidae; genus Narcine; species Narcine bancroftii. The sequence goes on from NC_091470.1 coordinate 256,399,375, forward strand.
GAGGTGACCCCTGTAAGACAGAGAGATGGGGCGGAGGGTTATGAGATGAGGGGCAGTTCAGTCCATAGTGTGGTTTCAGTGGTGTCAAGCTGTGTTATCTGTGCATGCATCAAGAAATGTGAATTGAAAAAAATAGTGTTTATTTATTTACATTTTACACATAAATTTCATGTGAGCAAATGTTTATCCCAATCCCAGATTTTTTTGCTTGTGATTTATGAATTTTATCAGGGTGAACTTTCTTTATCTGATCTGCCATAAGACGGGGATTGCCTGTTCCCAACTTTGTTTGATTAGCCCAATCAAAATGCAGACTAAATCACTAAGTCAATTGCAGTGTGTGAATATTGTGGCTTCAATATTTCCCCATTTATTCTCTGTTATATTGTAAGGCAAGACTCAGTGGGTCCACAGACCAGTCTTACCAGGGTAATTTTCCCTTTGCCATCCTCATTTCCACTCAAATTGATATCATTATCATCTAGAAAGCAAAGTGAATTGACTTTATCTTCCTTCGTGTGCTATTTATTCCAATTATTGGAGAATTTCAATATAACCATATAACCACATATGTTAATAAAGCTTAAATCTTTTCCCACTCTTGTTTCTTTCGGTTCACTCCAATGAAGCAACAAGGTGCATTTAAAACTCTTTTAAGAATAATTCCAATTTTTATTAAAACAGATGTTTACTAATGTGCACTAGGACTAAAAGTTGCTGTTGTAAAAATACCTTTTGACTTTGCTTTTTAGGCAAGTGCAGCTCTGAAACAATATTTGCAGAGGTGCATTATTTTCTTATAATAAGTAAGTCTGACACAATGAATAATATAGGAAATGTCTTGGCAGTAGTGCTGCACAAGGGAATTTTTGTGATTTGCTCATAGCAGAATGGTTGCATTTTGCAGTGAACAAGTTTCTTCGAATTTCAGCCTAGCAGGAGAGTAAAGAACTCTACAATGCACACATTTAGTATTCATGTTGTGTTGTTCTATCCCAGCTTGAGAAAGGTTCTTCATTTTCTGTTGAAGTTACAAGTCAAGGGTATTATTTTTCATTCAGCTAATAAATAAAAAGCTATTGGTTAAAGGCTGCATGATGTCTGTGAGAATTGTATTACCTTGCTGCAAATCCCAAGACAGAAAATGCACAAAGCACTCTTCGGGCTTGTGTGGTTCTGTGTGTAGAGAGAAAGTAAGAGAGCCAAAGTTAATATTTCAGGCCTTCAAAGATGCTGCAGATGTAACAGTTTTGGAAGCAAATGCAGAACCAGTGTGGGGAGGTCAGGATGGGAAGGTATGTTATCATGTGAAGGCTATGAATGATTAAGTGGCAAAAAGAATGATAATGCATAGCACTAACGAGTAGAAATGGGCCATGAGTTGAACCAAAAACAGGTCCAGGGGAGGTGCAAGTACAACCATTGCCAAATCTTGTTTGCAATGGCTCTGATATCTAAATGCCAAATTCATGGTTAAAGGTGAAAAGTTTTAAGAAGCCCAAGTAAGGACTGATTTAGGCCAAGAAATTAACTTGTGCCATTTTCTCGTTGTTAAAATTGATTTATGTCTCCTGAACTCTTTTAAAAAAAAAAAAGATGGTGAATCTGCGCAATGCTGTTTAAAGAACAGTGACATTCCTCAGCAACACCATTCTTTTCTGGGAGAAGCTAGTGTTATTGAAAAGCTCTCATTAATTTTTTTCCCCAATTCTCAGCAAGATTCAGAGCTCAGTTAACAGTTTAACAGCAAGTGAAAAGTGAAGAGTATCATGAACACTCTTTCAGCTAATGGAGAATGCATAGCTGTCCGACTGATTATTTAGTGTTGGAGTGCCTTTCCTAAATTTATTGAGACAGTCCTTGAAAAGCTGGTGGGTTTCATCATTAACTCTGGTGAGCCAGATGTGGTGAAAGATATTTGCATAGATGTATGGACTGGCAAGTCTGAACCTCCCTAACTCCTCCCTTGGCTCCTCCCCAGATTTCCCAATAAAGTCTGGTTGTGCCCGGACTTGCCCCCTCTTGCTCCTGTACCTGGAATCTGGCCAAGTAGTGTATCAGTAACGCTCAGGTTTTTGGTAATTAAAGCCGTTTAATCGTTCCATCATGTCCATGTGATTATTGTGTGCTCCACACCAGAGTTTATCATGCCCAATAGGAAAAAGCCAAGGAAATCCTTGTAAGAGCGTAAGCACAACTGTAAATGTCTACACTTTGATAAACCCTTCAATAGCTGAAGTTATCCATCCCATGGCTGATCTGTCTGCTGCTTTGGGCTCGTGAATCGATAGAGTCTGAACTTCAGAGGGTGCAACTGACCTCCCTAATGCAGTGGTGATCTGCAAGGTATGATTGGAAGGATCCTGAGGCTAGAAATCTGAGAGTGATGATGGTCTTGACTTTTGCAGTGAAGGCAATGCAGGAAAGAAGTGTTGATGAGAGCACAGTGTCTGGGTAAAGTGCTGAACCTTTGGATGACTCTTGCTTTTCCTGTGTCCTTGTCATCAGGAAGCGGAGGATTTGACACTGGCCAATGGAAGGCAGCTTCGGCTGCAGCCAAGTGTTTGAAGTATGAAGGATGTGTCCTTCCTCAGTGTGAGGCATGCACAGATTAAACTGTGAGTGGAGTGCAGGAATGTAGGGTTAGTGTAATTGGGCTGCTGAATAACATTGCCTTTGTACAACATTAATAAGAGCCATGGCTTCTAGAAATAAATAGCACCTTGTTATTACAGCAATGTGGTTGACATTTTTGCTAGTTATGGCCTTTTGATAGTACACTATTGTTAATGATGTGGGTAACCTTGACACTGGAAAAATAGTGAACACAGAATTCTTGCCCAGAAATCAACATAATATGCAAATGATTGGTGTTAAGGTACTTGGAATGGTTCACAAAATTCCAGTAATTGCCTTAATGTCATTTTCAACATCAAACACAGGCTTGTTTGGCGTCTTACAGACAAATTTCTAGTCTCTAACTTCTTACTATTAAGCTACTTTCCTGGCTCTTCTGTGTGGGTAATAAGTTCCAAATGACAAAGATAATAATAGAGAGCAGGGTGATGTGTGGGAAAGAATTAGGAGTCTATTAACTAAGAAGTACGATAAGCTTCCTTAAATAAGTGTAGCCAGTACATTGGACAGTGGAGATGGACTGCAGATTTAGTGACAGAATTTACCTTGTGAATACATTACAGGTAGCAAGAGTCTCAAAAGGGGAAAGCTCTTTTGTTCTTAACTGACTTGGTTTTTAGGAATAAAATCTCATCTACCACTGCAAAAAAAAAAGGGGCACATTAACATGCAAAATGTTCAGTCCAGCCAGGAGATTCCATAGTTGAGAAGTAGAAGACACTGCTAACATAATTTTGTTGATTTTGTCATTCAATAGCTTGGCAGCTAGTTCTAAAATTGCTGGCAATATTAGTCTCCACCACCTCCTTAGGCAATCCAAACCAAATACTCAGCACCCACTGGAGGAAATATTAGTGTCCTTAACTTCAATTATTTCTGTTCTTGGCTGGTTATGTTGCCACGGTTACCTTGCACTTATCATTCCTTTTCTATGGTGCATCCCATGGCCTCATGAGGATCAGATTTGTCATTATCCTTTTGGACCTTGAATACCTCAGTAAGATCCCTTATTCTTCTTTGGAATACATAAAGCAGCCTCTGTGGTTTCTTTCATAGCTCACTATTTGATCTCAGCACAGGGACAGATAACCTTTCTCTGCACCCTATGCAGTACACGTTGACCTTCAGTAATAGGGTGACCCAGACTATGCACATGAATCCAGATGGGAACAAACCAGTGCTTTGTTTAATCTGTGTTTTGCATTGTAATTTTTCTTCTCCTCCATGTGCTGCAACACAGAATTCTATTTGCCTTATTTACTGCTGCCACAAATTGTGTAGATGGAGTTTGAATCATTCATCTACTGATCCATTTCCTGTCTGTTTTCTGTAATTTAACAGGACTTAATTTGTTATTCTCATGAACATACGTTTTCTTTGGTATTGACATTTTGCATTTTACAAGTTCAGAAGATATAGAGACATACAGAAATAATATTTTTAAAAACGGTTTGTAAAGAATCTTGCCACAGGAGATGGTTAATTTCATCAACCAGTAAGTTTTAGGATTCTCCTTTCTTGGCAACACGTGGCTCACTGAAGATCTCAACATTGTCTGCTTTTTCTCAAAATACACTTATGTTCAAGCCACTCTCACGAGGACAAAACCATCTTGTTCCCTTCAGCAAAGCTATCAATTGCACACATTTAATTATTGATGTCCTTAAAGTCTCCTACTGGTTTCTTGGAATATTAATCCACAGGTGTGGGAGGGTGAGAATCATTCCTTTCTGAAATTAGGATAGATACCATTTCATGATTGGTTGATATCATGTCCAGTCATAATTCATAAAACAATGCATTTACTTAAAAAAACTTTTGTGTCCTTTTATATTCTTTGTGATTTCAATCTCATTAGCTTGTCCGTCTGATTTTTGGCAGAGTTCACCCTGCCTTTTACTTCTTCTTGTTAACCAACAAGCATGAACATATACAGTTGAGAAGCAGTCTTTGCCATATTCTAGTGAATCTATGCAAAAATTAGATCAGAAATGGCCTCTTCCAAATGCATTTTCATAGTTTAAATCAAGGGATATCATATACCCTTGTCAAAGATTTGATGGGTGAGGCTTTTGTTTTTTGATGGGTGAGATTGTCATTTGCCTGCCTTTCAAGTCTCCTCTTTCATGTAGTGTGCACCAGGGAGTAGTTCTCCAGTGAGGACCTAATTGAGAGTTCCATTGTGGTGCACAGCCTCTGTTGTGGTCAGGAAGCTCGACCCAGAGGCTCACTAACTATCAGTGAAGCCATCACAATTACGTACCCCCAGGCACCATTTTAAAAAAATATAAACATGCCATTAAACATTTAAATTATTAGATAATTAAAACATTCCAAGAAAACTGAAAATGGATAAATAGTAAAGAAATGAACTTTTAGTTAACTTTGCTACCACAGATACCCCTTCCCAATGATTTCAGATTGGTGCAGGCTCAGCAGACGAGCATCCAAACTTGTCCAGGGAAATCTGAATAAGTCTGGCCTGTGGAGCACAGAAGTAGTACAGAAATCCTGGGAGCAGAAAGCTGGATAACAGCCAAAGATTAGGGAGTGGGGGGGGGGGGTCCCAAACATCCACTCAGTTTAATGGTTAAAAGCTGGCAGATCCTAACAATTTCCTCGTGCTGTATCTTGCGGAGTGTTTTATGTGGACATAGAAGCAGGAGCAGAATCTTTCTGTCCTGGAAACCAATTCAATGCTCAGTTAAATAATGGTTAATGTGTTGTCCCCTTCCCATTCTCTTTTTTCCCCATTCAACCTTCTTGATCCCTTAACCATGGATGTTAAAAAATGTTCAATTTCAGTTTTCAATTTTTCAAATGACCCTCCTGTCTCAACAACCTTTTGTGAAGGTTCCATTGACTCACAGCCATTTGTACGATAGCATCCCTATGTGGCTTTGCATCGGTTTGAAGGCAATGATCCTTTTGTTGACCCCTGGAGGAGGAGAGTAACTTGTTTCTCTTTCTTCAGGAGTTGAGTTAATTCCTGACCTTTGCTATTTGGACCCCAACAAGAATAATTGCCCCTTGAATGAAATTCTAGGAAGTACTTTTTTTTTGTTTTGGAGCCATGACCCAACATTTTGACTGAAAGCAGTGAGGTAAGTGTGGAAAATACATTGGAAAAGAAGAATTCAGAGAGGTTATCTGCTATCGGTTATATTTGTTTGGAGTTGGTTCCGTGTCGCACACAAATGAGTTTCTAGCCTTTGAAATTTAACACAGGAAAGATGACTTGTCTGTCAGTTAATTTACTTGATAGGTTGCTGTTTCTTTCAATTCTGCTTTGGCTCCTGCTGTTTTTGCACACATACATCATATGATTGGATTTATGGACATCAGAGATTTCTTCTAAATCTGTTCAGTGATTGGTGATGGTTTGCAGCGGTATGTAAATCATAGTGCTGTCAAATTAGGCGGAAGCTGAAGGAGCACTATTTTAAGCAATGGCAAATTTGATATGCGATTGAAAATGGGCATTAATGCCATGAATACCTAATGCATTTGAAGCAGCTGATCCACTTGTGCTTGATTTGTTGTGCCACTTTTAATCAAGCTGTGTAGTTCAAAAGATCTTTTGGAAGCAATGCATTGAATTGATTTCCCATATGCATCTTATATCTGTATCAATAGGGTTATTCAGCTATTAAACCCAGCCATTAAGTATGGATGAGTGCTCTGTGCATTCAAAGTATGGAGCAATGATATTCCAGTGAGAATTAACCAGTCTTATCCATGCTTCTTATTTTGGAAATAAAAAGTGTAATGATAAATATATAAAAGGTCATGAGAAATAATTCTCTATTCAATAAAGTTAAATGTGTATTTTCTTTCTTTATTATTTTGCCCGATGTGGTCATCGTTAAGTATGCCAGCTTTTATTTCACCCCCACTTACTGGCTTAACAAACATTCAAGGCCCTTTGCATCAGGACCATATCCCTGAGGAAAAGTGCACAATAAAACCCAAGTTTGGTGGTAGTGAGAGGACCATAACTGATGCTAACTTTGCCAGTTTACATAATTCCTCAGATTCTGTGATGAATTTGAAAGCTTGCCTTCGTTGGAATGATTTTAGCTGCTTGACATTAATAGATTAACATAAATTTCACACTGCCCCATAAATATAACTGTCAGCTACATGTTGAAGTCCACTTTTGAAATTCCGTTCCAGCGCAGTCAATGGAGGTAAAATGTGGAAGTGAACTTTCACCTTAAACTGTTTTACAATTCAGTGACTAATTTCTGACTCATATTTAGGAACTATTGACATTTCTGATCAAACTGTTTACTACATTTTTTTACAGTATTAAGAGGTTTTCAAAACTTGTATCCTCCAAATACCGTCTAAAATGTAATATTTACTGCTTTATACATTATAAATTCAAACTCGAATCTAGGTCTTATCTCTACTGTCCGTGTTCAGCTTATTGAAGATGTATTTTGAAGTGACTGTTTATACAGAGCTTAGAACAAGATAGAAGACCTTGCTCTGACGGACTTAATGTTTGCTAGTTTTTGATGTCTGTGGCATCTTAATGGCTTTCCAAGTGCTCACTGGAAGAAACATATGTCCTGGCATTGGAGAGGGTCCAGAGGAAGTTTACAAGAAGGATCTCAGGGATGAGAGGGTTAACATTTGAAGAATGATGGCTCTGGCCCTGTTCTCACTGGAGTTTAGAAGGATGAGACAGATCTCACTGAAATCTGCTGAATATTGAAAGGCCTGGAAAGAGTGGACATGGAGAAGACACAGACTCAGAATAAAAAGAACAGAGATGAGAAGAAATTTATTTTGCCAGAAAGTGGTGAATCATGGAATTTCTTGCCACAGATGGCTGTGGGGACTGTTATCGGGTATATTTAATAATGGGGTTGATAAGTTCTTGATTAGTCAGAGTGTCAAAGGTTATGGGGAGAAGGCAGGAGAAACGGGTTGAGAGAAAAAAAATACAGCAGGCATGATTCAAATGTCAGTGCAGACTCAATGGGTCCAATGGCTAATTCTGCCCCTATATGTTATGGTCTCATGGAACACTTCCTGTGAGTGTTCACTTGACTGAAGTCAGCTGGAATAGCAAAAGAGATGTGTGAATGTAACTAGAAGCATTAATTTTGTATCTAAGCAGATAGTGTGTGTTCTTGGATGCTATATGGGTTTCCCCTGGCCTAAGCTCAAACTGTCCACATATGCACACCTAACTTGTTTTCCAGATTCCTGTCTGATATTACATTTTCTTAGTTCTGGCCAGCAGCATCCAAACACCCACTATGCTTCACAGTATTGATAATATTGTGCCTCAGAGCACCGAGTACGAAGCATTTTGCCGGCAAGTACCAGGAGCTACACTGGAGGCTCATGTTAGCCATTTCCCAAGAAACCAAAATTTACTCTCTTCCTTGTGTCATTTCTCTTTTAAAAATTTATAGGAGGAGGGCATCACAGGCAAAGCTGACACTTACTGTCATTCCTCAATTGCCCTAGATGCTGTGAGCTGTTGTTGTCTTTCTGCTGAAGAGTTGTTCCCTGTATTGATGTATACAAGGTCCAAGGCTATGTCCTGGTGACAATAAATGAGGTGGAGGGGAAACTGAAAGTGCCGGTGTTCCCACACTACTTTTATTCTTCTCTAGTGGATAGACATTGGAGAATCAGGTGGTGCTGTTCGGTAAGTGTAAAGGAGTTAAGGGTTATGGGTTAAGGCTGGAAAGGGGTACTGATGGTAGTGATCAGCCATGATCTGTAAAATGGCGGTGCTGGCTCGGCGGGCCGAAGGGCCTACTCCAGCTCCTATTTTCTATTGTCTATATTCTGAAGATCACACATGTCAAACTCTGGCCCGCGGGCCAAATTTGGCCCGCGATATAATTATATTTGGCCCGCAAGATCATTTCAAAAATGTATTAGAGGTGGCCCGTCCTGCAGCGAGAGCCGATGCTGTTTTTTGGTCATGTCACCCCCACCATCCTCCCCCTTCATTGCACATCCTTCCCCACCCCCTAACTATCCCCTCCCCCCTAAAACCACCCCCCTTAAAAGATGGCCAGAATATTCTCAAAAAGGAATCCAGAATGGTAAAGTTCCACAAACCTTCTGCTGGGAATCCTAACAACACCCGGGCATCAGATCCACGGGACGTGGAGGGAGCAAGAGTGTTGCAGGTTGACCGTGCAAACTTTGAGAATGGGGAAAACAAAATTGTAACACGAGAAGTCTGTCGATGTCATCAGCCGGCAAGCCAGTTGGAAGGCTCCCCTCACAACCAGTCACTTCTCCCACCTGTCGAGTGGTGCAGCGGATTGGTGATCGCCTGTGATTTCCTGTCGGTGCGACGGACATGGCAGGCTGCGCACGGCCCCCGCTGTTCCGCAAAGGCTGATCGGCAGCACGCTGGGCCTGAGTGGGTGGGTAAGCAGGGGTGGGCAGAGGGTGTAGGTGAGGAGTAATGGGCAGGGGAAGTTATGGTGGTGCGAGGGGCAGTTAGAGGGAGGGATGAGTAGAAGGAGGGGTGGATAGGGAAGAGGTAAAAGGGGAGGGGCAGGGTGAGTAGGGGAGGGGTGATTAGAGGGTGAGAGATGGGTAGAGGGAGGAACAGGTTGAGGGGAGAGGCAGTAGAGGGGTGTGTATAGGATGGGGTGGGTAGAGGCAGAGCATGTGGAATGAGGGGTGAGTAGAGGTTGGGTAAAGGACTGGTCAGGTAGAGGGATGGTGGGTCGAGGGTGAATAGAGGCCTAGAGCCTGAGGAGTGAGCAGGAAATGCTGAGTCCTGATGCAGGCCAAAATGGACACAGCCTGTGAATGCTGACTACATCTCCACAGGGACCAAATAGGTTTCCCTCAGGTCAAGCAAAGGGTGAACTTGAGCTACCTACTCCTGACCTGTAACATTATCCTCCTAAAGTTATATCCCAAAGTTTAACATTACATATGTTGAAAGAAGAGAAAACATGCAGACGTTGTTGAAAATTTTCAATAAATATTTAGTTCGGCCCTCGACTTAGTCCAAGTTTTTAATTTTGGCCCTCCGCAAATTTGAGTTTGACACCCCTGCTGTAGATGGTACACTGTAGGAGTTGAGATGCTAATGAGGGGAATTGCATGAAATATCAGCTAAGCTGCTCATGTTAGAAGGCTGAAATAGAAATAGAAAACGCTGGCAACACTCAGCAGGTCAGAGAGTGTTGTGGTAACAGAATAGGGTTAACATTTCAGATGTAAGATTCTTCATTGTGATGCTGTTGATATGCCTAAATGTTGTTGGAGATTAACTCTTCCACACAAGTGGAAGATATACCATCTCATTCCAGCATTATGCCATGAAGATGGTTGATAAAATTCAGGATTTCTAGTTTCTGATCTGCTTCTGGTCCAGTTGATTATTTTTTGGCAATAGTGAGGCCTAGGACATTGATAGTTGTGTACACAGGAATGGCTGTGCCATCGAATTACAAGGGTTAGTGGTTGGAATCTCTCTTCTTGGAAAGGATCATTGTTTGGCATTTGTAAAGCACAAGATTACTCACAAAGATTGCTGTGGTGGGAAAACAAGTTTGACGTGTTCAAAGACTGACAATCCTGGACAGTGAACTTTATTTACACATAACACACACACACACACACACACACACACACACACACACACACACACACACGCACACCAATAACGCATTGACACAAATGAACTAAACTATACCGATGTTATTTCAAGAGTTCAAATCAACAGTACCTACCACCCTCCCTTGGCAAGCAAGCACAGCGCACTGATTAACAAGGTTATGTATATCTATGCACAAGATACAATGGGTGAGATACAATAGTCTCTCCTGGGTGCCTGGCACAAAGAGTCCCAGTCTTTACTGGAACACATCTTACAATTTGTCCTCCAGTGCCACCCAGGCTCGCAACGGTTCCAAGGGGAAAAGAAAGTGAGCTAGCCCATGTACTGGGTTTATATCCTGCAGCCAGCTATTGGTCTGTCCCATGTAGGCCCATGTGAGGAGGTGGGCCAATTGGAAGGTATATTTACTTGTGAGTGGGTGTGACATTGATTGACAGGAGGTGGTGACTTTCAACCTGCATCTTGTTAGTTGGTCAGATGACCTTCTAGGTTGCAAGCGCATGAAAACTGACCTTTGCCCTGATCATTTCCCTGTTTGACCTGTTGGATTTATTTTCATGTTACAATTCAACTCTTGAAAGTCATAACACCCAGTCATTCTGTCCACAAGCTAATATAAACCCCAGGGATGGCTTATTAAATCATCCACCCAACAGAATAGAACTCTTCTTCTTCTGCCTATCCATCCCATAGGATGATGATTGTTCCTTTCAGTCAGTTTGTGGGGTTTGATATGTGCATCTTGAAGTGGCTGTACAGGCTGATCCTTGACAGGCACTGCTTGCCACATACTTGGCAGACGAGGCCTGGAGGGGCAGCAGGAGCAGAAGCTGTTGTGGTGCTTCCTGTGCCTTTCCTCCGTTGCCTCTTTGAACTTTTTCTCAGCAGTGCACACACTTTTTCTGATATCATTTCTCCACTGCGAGTGATCTTGATCCAGATCCTCCCATGTTGAAGGAGCAATGTCAACGTGCAGAACATCCTTGGAACGTTTTCGCTGGCCTCCTCATTTTTGGGTACCACTGGACAGTTGACTGTACAAGATGTCCTTGGGAAGTCTTCTGTCATGCATTCTGACAACGTGTCCTGCCCATCGCAAATGTCACCAAGGTTGAAACTGCTGGCATTCCGGTTCAAGAGAGGACCTTAATATTGGAGACCTTGTCTTGCCAGGTGATCTTCATCAGAGAACGTAGGTGACACTGCTGCAGTTGGTCAAGCTGACGTAAGTGACTCTGATGTGGGCACCATGGCTCATATCCATATAGCAAGGCTGATATGACAACGACCCTATACACCTTGCACTTGGTGGCCAACCTGATGTTCTGTGAGTAAACCCGATCTTTCAGCTGACCAAAGGCAAAGCAGGTCTTTCTGGTTCTGGACTCGATCTCTACATCTAGAGAAGCTGAGGATGTTATTATGCTACCCAGGCAGCAAAACCATAACTAAAAAATAAAACAAAAAAAAACCTCAAAAATAGAACTACACTCACAAATATGAACTCAATGATTGTTGCCTTGTGTATTTCAGTCGTCCATTTGTTATTGCACCAAAGAGCCATCAGCCATAAACCAGTCTGTGCCTCATTAAATTTTGTGCATTGACTCTCATTTGTGGTTAACCAAGTGATTGATATTCCCCAATTAATTTGGAATCCAAGTGCAGCACTCCTTACCAATAACAGCACAGGTACCACCCTCAGCTCCGAGCAGATAGTTCAAGGCTATTCAAGTTTGCAAGGCCAACATCCTGAACTACTCCCTGCTCAGTAATTGCCCACAGTAAGCTGGGTGCACCCCCATATTGAAAAGGTATTTCAGATAGCAGCAGCTGTGCCAACCCATTGGGGAGCCATGGGTAGGAATGGTGGACGCATATCCAGTGAGTACCATTCAGCATCCATGGAACGTCCACCTTTCCTGGGCCATGTCTGTGTAGATTTTCCCTGAGGGCTCTGGTTTCCTCCCACTCTTCAAACAAAAAATGGCTGGGGATGTAGGTCAATTGGGTGTAATTGTGCAACATGGTCTCGTGAGCTGAAAGGGTCTATTATCATGCTGTATGTCTAAATTAAATTTTAAAAATTGGTATGCCACCAAAGACTCTTGCAAATATTTACAAGTGTAACATGGAAAGCATTCTGATTGATTGCATCACTGATTTGTATGCAAGTGGCAATGCCCAGGACAGGAAAAAAAACAACAGGGTTGCAAACTCGGTCAGCACCATCATGGGCATTAGTCTTCACCCTATTAAGGACATCTACAAGAGGTGGTGTCTGAAGAAAGTAGCCACTATCTTCAAGGACCCCCACCAGCCAGACCAAGCCCTTTTCTCACTGCTTCCATCAGGAAGGAGGTACAGGAGCCTGAAGACGAAGAGCCAATGGTACAAAAACAGCTTCTTCTCCTCCACCATCAGATTTCTGAACGGACAATGAACCACAGACATTACCTCATTTTTTCTTTTGCACTAATTTAATTACTTTTAAAAATGTAAATTGTTACAGTTTTTGCACCTGTAATGCTGCCGGAAAACAACAAATTTGACAATAAATTCTGATTCTGATTCTGGCTTCTGTCGGTAAGGATCTCCCAAATCAGCTGGCTCTTTGGCTGAGTATGCTTATCTCTTTCTTCTTTGGCTTGGCTTCGCGGACGAAGATTTATGGAGGGGGTAAAAAGTCCACGTCAGCTGCAGGCTCGTTTGTGGCTGACAAGTCCGATGCGGGACAGGCAGACACGATTGCAGCGGTTGCAGGGGAAAATTGGTTGGTTGGGGTTGGGTGTTGGGTTTTTCCTCCTTTGCCTTTTGTCAGTGAGGTGGGCTCTGCAGTCTTCTTCAAAGGAGGTTGCTGCCCGCCAAACTGTGAGGCGCCAAGATGCACGGTTTGAGGCGTTATCAGCCCACTGGCGGTGGTCAATGTGGCAGGCACCAAGAGATTTCTTTAGGCAGTCCTTGTACCTTTTCTTTGGTGCACCTCTGTCACGGTGGCCAGTGGAGAGCTTGCCATATAACACGATCTTGGGAAGGCGATGGTCCTCCATTCTGGAGACGTGACCCATCCAGCGCAGCTGGATCTTCAGCAGCGTGGACTCGATGCTGTCTAGGTCTCCGTGATCTCACAGTGGCCTTGAGCATGACCTCCCATGACTCCTTGGCCTTCCTCTCTATCCCTATTTGAGGGAGACGGAACAACTCGTATAGGTTGTGGTGACTGGTCTGGCCTACTGGGGTTTGGGCGTGTAAGGGGAAGGACAGTCGTAACCTCCTCACTATCTTTTCTATCCATACACACATTCCCATACCCTGACCAAATATTGGCACCATCTCTCACCTCAGCACCAGCTCTTGGTCCTTGACTGGGGCCGGCCGCCAATTGCCCCAGCAAGCAATTTCCAACTGCTGCATCTTAACTATCCTACACGCAATTTCAGTGCCTTTGTTATCCAGCTCTCTGGCTCAGGTTTGAGTGACCTGGACAGCTTCCCCTATGGTGAACCAATGCTGCTCAGCATTTTCCACCTCACCTTTTAATTGGGTGATCTCAGAATCAGAATGAACAAGTCCTGAAATTCGGGTTTTTGTGGCAGCATCACAGTACAAACATTCATATTATGAACTATTATACAACCATAATATAGGCCGTGCCTTTGACTAATTGATCACTCAGGAATCTGGTGAAGCTGTCCTTGTGCTTTTGAGTGCTCATCTTTAGGCTCCTGTACCTTTTTCCACAAAGGTAGCGAGTGAAGAGGGCTTGGCCTAGGTGGTGTGGGTCCTTGAGGATAGAGGCTGCTTTTTTAAGACACTGCCTCATGTAGATGTCCTCAATGGTGCCTGTGATGTTGCAGGTGAGTTAACAACTGTGGTGGATTATATTGTATTTTATATTATATATAGATATATTTTTAATGGAGATAGATTGTGAGGGTAGTGTATGTCATAAACAAACACAAGCATTTCACAAATCAGATCTCATTTAAAAATGCAAGAGCTTTGCTCAAACCAGACAGTCTAGGCCCAGGGCCTTTGTAAAGACAATAAAAACTGCTTTAGTAAAGATCTTAATAACAAGGTGCAAATAGATGAACCAACCTCAAGAGGCTTCACAAGTAGGTGTTAATTGGACATGGTGTGGACTAATGGATTAGTGTTTTGAAAGCAACAGATGACCGGGCTCAGAAGGTAGGGTCCAGTGCCACAATCTGTCTGGTTGCAGTTTACTGTTCTCAGAAGATCATGTGGTTTTGCAAGCAGAAAAAGAGAGAGATAAAAAAAGCCAAACAGGCATACTGTAAGAGAGAGGGAGAGAACTGGTTTCTGCAGTCATGGCAAGCTGGTAGCTTGTTGAAGCCCCATTTTGAAGATGGGTTGTGAGTTCTGAGTTCAACCTGTTGAAAGCCCTTGTGGACCATACAAGAGGAAATGGCTAGCTAGAGTATTTTACCTGAAATAAGGGAAACAAAAGGAACTCTGTGGTGACCTGCAGAAGAATCGGTTATCATTTGGAAAACCCTGATGAGGCAAGTTTCTTCAGCAACACACTGAAGTGGCTGATCAGAGGGAATCAGTTTGTGTGTGTCTAACGAGAATCAAATATCTCTCTGAAAACCAACAAGAACCTTCCTGAGTGGTAACCAATTACCTTTAACCACCAAAGCTTGGTGAAAATTCATAAATGTTAAATTCTGTGCACAGTATAAGAGTTGCCTGATACCAGTGAACTTGGAGGAGTGAGAAGTGAGATTGGACTGTGAATCAAAGAACTCTTCTGAACTTGTACACAATATATGCATGTGTGCTTTGAATTATAAGGGGATTAAGTTTCTAATAATAAGTTAAAGTTTGATACTGTTTTTATATTTAAAGATAATTAAAAGTAACTTTTGTTTAAGTAACCATTTGTCTTGGTGACTTTCTATTGCTGTCTGGTTTTGAGTCCTCTGTGCTTGTAGGATTTGAGGGATCGTCTTTTCAGATTGAAATATTTGGAGTCTTAGGATCTTAAACTTTTGGAGTTTTTGTGATTTATTAGTTAATTGGTTTATCCAAGCTAATTTAAAACTTGTGTGTGTGTGTGTGTGTGTGTGTGTGTGTGTGTGTGTGTGTGTGTGTGTGTGTGTGTGTGGAAAAGAGCAGCAATGGATGTTAGTACATTTTTGTCACAACTATCACCTGCGGAGCTGCAGAGGAAGAGAAAAGAGGAACTGATGGTTACTTCTAAGGCATTAAAACTGACTAAAGTCAAACATTGGATGAGGAAAATACAAATACAGAGGATTATAGAGAAATATTAGATAGGTGAGGGAAAATTTTCCAGAGGATAGATCTTTTGAATTGCAGTTGGAGTTAGAGAAATTGAGGGTGGAAGAAGAAAGAGAGAAATGGAGGGTGGTGGAAAAAAGAAAGAAATGGAACTTTGAGTTGCATAAGCAACAAAATGAGGCAGAGAAATCTGAAAAACAACGAGAGCAGGATGAAAAATGGAGGATATATGAGGCGGAGGGAATGTAAAAATGGAGGAAATACGAGTTCGAGGTAGCTTAAAAATGGAGGGAGAAAATTGAAAGAGATAGATGGCTTCAATTAGAGAAGTTTAAAAAAATCTGAAAAATTTTACCCTACTTTACCCTAACAAAGTATAAATTCAATAATACAGTAACTTAATAAACCATAAAAAAGATACAAATTGTTTTTTAAAATTTTTCTCCTCAACTCCCCTCTTCAAAAGAAAAAAAACCACCAACTTTTACATATATATTATTAACATATATAATGTTTGCTGTATATAACATATATAACATATATAACATTTTCAGCTCGATTCCTTAAACTATAAGTAATTTTTTCTAAAGGTATTCAATTTTGCATTTCAATATGCCGTCTGCCTATTTTTACCAAACTCTGAGTTGTCCACGTTACTGTTATACATTTCTTTGCAGTCATTATGGTTATATTTTAAAAAAAATTCTTGATATTTATCCAATTTCAGTTTTATATCTTTTTCATATGTATTCCCAAGCAAAATTATTCTTGGATCTTATTGTATCTTTTTCTTCATAATTTGACCTAACAATATATTTACAGGGATAGTCAAATGTTTCCAGAAAGGTTCCACTTTCTCACAGGACCATACTGAATGGAAAACAAAGGTCCTTATTTCCTTGTTACATTGAAAACACTTATCAAGATAATTAGAATTAAGTCCACTCAATTTATGTGGAGTATAATATAATTAATGAAGAAAATTATATTGAACCATTCGATATCTAGCATTAACTGCATCTGTAACACTCTCTTGACACAATTTTGGTCATATTTTTTCCTGAATTTGTATATTTAAATCTTTCTCCCATATATACGCAGACTGCAACTGACAGAAGCTGGACATGCCAAGATCATGGCATTTAAAAAAAAATGTTATTGAACATTATAGCCATGAAAAAAATGAGTTTGTATCAAACATCTTCACGTGACCCAAAAGAAGTGGCGGCACTAGAGTGATACTGGATCTATTGGATCTTAATGAATATGTCTTGTACAGGCATTTAAAAATAGATAACATGTATTCTGTGATGCCGATGTTACATAAGGGCTATTACATGGCCTTGATAGATTTGTAAGACACATACTATTCGGTTGTGATCTGCCCACAGAATAGGAAATTTTAGAAATTTACCTGGAAGGGAGAGCTATGGCAGTATAAGGCTTTGCTGAGTGGGCTGAGTTCAGTGCCCACATAGCCAGTGTTTCAAAGGCTCAGGAAAGAGGGGCACATGATAATGGATTACCTGGACGATACCCTTATCGTGGGCAGATTGTTTGAGGAAACAGAAAGGGCAGTAGCAGCCACCTTGAGATTATTAAGCCATGTGCAGTTTCTTATCCATCCCAAGAAATCAGTGCTGGTGCCTATTAAGAGGTTAAAATTCCTTGGCTTCATTATTGATACAGAGGACGTGAAAGTTACCCTGCCAGAGGATAAAGTAAAGTGGCAGAGATTAGGATAGCCTGCAGAGGGCTCATGACAGAGTCTCGTCCCTCCATAAGAAAGGTGACCAGGTTGATTGGGAAACTGGTGACGGCTTTCCCGGCGGTACAATATGGTCCACTAAATTATAGGTTCCTGGAAAGGGATAAAATATCATCTCTAAGGCAGTCAGGGGAAATCTTGACAGGCCCATAAGGGTAACTAGTGAGGCCAGATCCAATCTGACCTTACATGATGATAGTGCTCAGAAAGGTGGACCTGGAGACCAGGTCAGACGCTAGTGGCGAAGGTTGGGGAGGAATGAATCTAAATGTCTCTGCTGGAGGCAGATGGATGGACAGAGAGCTCAGGGAGGCCTCAAAATCAGGTAATAATTACTTGGAAATGCTGGTGGGTTTTTTAGCACTAAAGTCTTTCTGTGTGAACGAAGCTGACATTCAGGTACTGCTGAAGTTGGATAACACTTCAGCAGTGGCCTACCTCAATAATATGGGAGGTCTCAAATCTCCTTCCTGTAACAAGTTACCCACTGAGAATTGGCACTGGTGCATTCAAAGAAACATTTGGGTTACTGCCACCTACCTGCAGGGTCGGATAAACACACAGGTGGACCTGATGTCCAGAAAATTCAATGATAGCACTGAGTGGACTCTGGATAATAAATATTTTAAACTACTAGCAGACAACTTTGGCATGCCGGAGATAGATTTGTTTGCATCCAGGCTTAATGCCCAGGCTGCTGAATCCCCAAGAGGAGGCCATTGACACCTTTACCCTAGACTGGTCAAAAGATAACTTTTATGTGTTCCCCCCATTCGCCTTGGTGGCGAAGTGTCTGAATAAGATACAAGAAGATGGTGCCTTGGGATTGCTGGTAGTGCCAAATTGGCCTCCCCAATGTTGTTTCCGGTGCTACTTAGGTTTAAGATGGGGAGTCCGTTGGTATTCACAAAAAACAAAGGTCCGCTAATCCAACTGGTATCAAAGATATCTCATCCATTGTCTCGCTTAAGTCTGTTAGGTTGCAGGATTGGAGAGTGAGGACTGACATAAACGCTCTGCAGCTTAAAACTCTGGACATCCTGCGGGCACCTTGGAGAAAGTCTACACAAAAACACTATGCTTCCAATGTAGGGAAATGGAAAGAGTACTGTGCAGAGTGAATGAACAGTCAGCCTCTATCGGAGGTGTACTGAGTTTTCTAACCGATATGTTCTATGTGCAGGGGGCCAGCTACAGCATGGTGAATACAGCAAAGAGTGCACTGGCTACTTTCTTGACTCTCCAGGACTCTGAGCATGAGATTAAAAGATTCATGAAAGGAGTGTTCCACTTGTGTCCTCTGGTATCCCAATATCAGGAAATTTGGGACGTAAAGATTATTTTGGACTATTTAAGGATACTGTCAACAACCTCCAGTTTGTATTTATGCAGCCTGTCCCATAAGCTGATAATGCTGGTGGCCTTGACATTGGCCCAGAGAGTACAAACTTTGTCTCACACTCATATGGACTATATCCATTGGTAGGAGGACTGTGTAAGCATTCAAGTTACAGACATTTTTAAACATAACAGGCAAGGGAGAATTGGGACAAAATTTTAATTGTATGCATACAGAGATGATGAAAGATTATGTGTACTGGATTGTTTAAAAAGATACGTTGTATATACAAAACATATTAGACTAAATGAGGAATACCTCTTTATATGTTATAAAAAAAACACATCAGCGGGGTACCTCCCAGACATTGGCCAGATGGCTGCAGGAGGTCATGAGAGTGGCTGTAGTGGATATTTCTCAGTTTGGGTTCCATTCAACTAGAGCAGTGGCAACCTCAGCAGTCAATAGGGGTGAAGTTCCTATATGAGATATCCTCCACCAGGCAGGATAGAATAATGAGAGAACCTTTAATAGGTTCTGCAATTAACCTTTAAATTCAGAGGGGCAGAGTTTCATGTGGCAGATTGACAAAGGCTGTAGAAGGGGGACCCATTAAACTGATTATGGTCTGCTTATGGGGATAAGTCACTGAACTACAAACTCTCACGTTGGTGAACCAAAGTACATTGTGAAGAATAATTGAACATTAAACAAGCACTTACCTGTGCAAGGTTTGATGATTATTATTCATGCAATGGGAGTTGGTGGTTGTTTATGGATAAAGATGTTTGGTTTGTAATAAATAGTGTTCAATCACAGATTTGTGTTATGGTTGCTTCATCTAGTTTAGCTCATTTAAGTTCTCCCCTCCAGACTGTAAAGGAATGGCTGTGCATGTATGGATGGATTCTCACATTGACTTACCAACTCCCATTGCTCAAATAATAATCATCAAACTTCGCACAGGTAAGTGCTCATTTAATGTTCCACTTTGTTTGACATTTATCAAAAAAGTTAACTATTATCTGCTGGTCTTTTATTTTTAATTGATTCATATTTATTAATTTTAGTAAAAATTTAACTAACTGATTAGCTAATAATTTTGATACAATTTTATAATCCGTATTCAGTGATGATATAAGTTTAAATGATAAAAGTTGTAGATAATCTTCCCTTTCTTTGGAATTACTGCTATTAATGCTGTTTTAAAAGATTCTGGTAGGTCATTTACCTCTTTCATTTGGTCTAATACCCCCCATTAATACAAGTACTAATAATTCCTTAAATTCGTTATAAAATTCTGATGGAAAACCATCTTCACCTGGTGCTTTATTATTCTGTAACAACATCAGGGTCTCATAAACTTCTATTTCAGAAAAAGTATTAGATATTTCTAACTTTTCATCTTCATGTAACATTGGCAATTTAACTTGTCACAAATATGCTTCTATTTTGTTATCATCTTTCAAAGATTTTGATTGATAAAGTTTGGCATAAAATTACTTTAAATTATCATTCATTTCCTGCCTTTTATAAGTAATTTAACCAATACTTTTCTTAGTGGCAATCATTGTTCTAGAAACTAACTCTGCTTTTAATTTCCATGCTAGGACTTTATGAGCCCTTTCACCTAATTCATAATATTTTGTCGTGACCTCATTATATTTCTCTCCATTCTGTAAGTTTGTATTGTATTAAAGCTTTTCTTGATTCTAACAATACCCTTTTCTCCTTTTTTTGCCCTTGCACTTGTATTTCCTTCTCTGATTTCATTATTTCTTTTTCCAACTGACCCACCTCTTTCATATATTCCTTCTTTACTTTTGAAGTATAACTTATTATTTGACCTCTTAAATATGCCTTCATAGAATCACACATATAAACTTACTCATTACTGAATCATTGTTAGTTTCAAGAAAAAAATTATCTGTTGTCTCAAAGTCACAAAATTATTTTTTCTTCAATAATGTTGTATTTAATCTCCACCTATAACCTTTTTTTTGTTTTTCTTCCAATAAAATTGACAAAATGAAAGGTGAATGATCTGATTGAACTCATGCTTGATACTCAACATTTTGCAATCTGAATTGAAATTGTGAAGAAATTAAAAACATATCTTTTTGTGAATATGTTTTATGTTGAAAAGAGTGAAAAGAATAAACTCTCACTTGGGTGAATTCTTCTCCAAATATCCACTAAACCAATGTCTTTCATTAAATCTATTGCTATTTTAGCTACTTTATTTTTCATCATTTTATTACCTGACCTATCCAGTTAGAGTCCAAAGTAAAATTAAAATCTCCCCCTAATATAATTTTACCCTTATTATTTGATAATTGCATAAAGATACAATAGGCACGTCCTCCTCTTCTATCTGTATCAACTCCATGACCTTGCTGCTTGTTTGCCTCAGTTCTCTAGGCTCTGTGCCAGTTTCCTGAGTAAATTACCAAATACCAGAGAACTGATTCTTTATTCAAACACACAGATGGGAGTTGTTCTAGTGAACTGGTGCGGACTCGAAAGGCCGACATGGCCTGTTTCCGCTCCGTAAATGGTTATATGGTTATATCTTGTACAAATTTACCATACACTCATTAAAGTCCATTGTTCAGAATAAATCTGGCAATTTACCATAACATATTTTCCTGCTATATTTACATTGTGTCCGGTGTTGTTATTTATCAATATTGTTGTATCCCTAGCTTTTGAATTGAATGAAAATGCTATTACGGTTCCTACACAATCTCTTTTTAATTTTTCATGTTCTTTTTCTGTCAAATCTATTTCTTGTAAAAAGACAATGTCTATTTTTGTTTTTTTCATATACACTAATAATTTTTTCCACTTTATTTGATTCTGTTACTATTAATAGAAATTACATTCAATTTTACAGCCATTAAATCTCTTTATTAAATCTATTAACCATCCATATTCCCACTCCTATTCCTCTCATTTTTAAAACACTAATTCTTAATGTTTTTGATATATTTAGGTGTATTGAGAAAAAGAAAACCATAAAAAGAATGAACCCCACCCCTCCCCCAAGTCATATGTTATTAAAATTACATCTTTAAAACCCTGATCTATACGAGTTGTGGTCAAAACCACACTAGCACTTACGATTCCGTAGAAATTAGTCCTTCACTCCCGACTAACTCTCTTGAATTACTGTACTGTCCCTTGTTGCATTAGATCTATATAATCTTTACCATTTACAATTTTTTACTTATTTATAGATCCTTCAGGTTAAAACTTTCTTCCCTCATATTCTCTCTCTCAAATTTTTTTTTAATATTTCCTTTTCCCCCCCCTCTATATTATCAGCTATAATCATTCAATATTATCTCCCATTTCAAACATCATTCACTAGTCTTTATTCCTCAGGCAATGAATCTGCAAACACCTTTGCTTCATTTGGTTCCATAAAGAATCTATTTTTCCCGACTGGAACAAAAACCTTCAATACTGCAGGATACCTTAGGACAAAAGCATAACCTTTCTTCCATAACACATTTTTAACAGCATTGAATTATTTTCTATTTTTCAGCAAATCAAAACTTTTATCAGGGTAAAAGAAGATCTTATTTCCATTGTAAATTAATGGTGATTGTTTTCTTTCTGCCAGTTCCAAGATTTTTTCTCTCACTTCATAATGAAGCAATTTAACCAATACTGGGTGTGGACTTTGATCTGGTTGCAGTTTCAGCCATAACGCTCTATGAGCTCTTTCAATCTCAATATCTCCTTGAAATTCAATTACCCCCAAGAATTGCAGAATCCAACGTTGCAAAAGCTTCTTCATATCTTGACTTTTGTCACCTTAAGTCCAACAATTTTTATATTAATTCTTCTACTAAAATTTCCTAAAATGTCAATTTTTTGAGTTAGTTGATCTTTTGTTGCAGATGCTTCAGCTTGAATTTTTTCATCTGTTCTTTAACATTTTAAATTTCAAATTAATTTCTTTTAATTTTTTCTTCCATAACTTCAAATTTCTTATCTACTTGCTGCATCATTTTTTTCACCTTCTTTGTAAAATTCTTAATTTCAACTATGCTTTCATTATACTTTTTAACTTCTGCTGTTGATTGCGCCAAAGATTGTTGAAAATTTTCCATATATTTCTTAATTTCAGCTGTAAATATACACATCTCTTTCATTTCTTTCTGTCTTTTTTAGCCATAGCTCCTTGTTCTAGATGTAATTGCCTTTCTTCTCAATCTTCATCCTGATCACTGGAGCTCTGCGCATGCACGAGAAATTGCACATGTGTAGAGTCACTTCTCCCGTAGCAGACTGCCATTGTCGGGGGAGACCTTGTACAGCAATGTCTAACGTCTCCCCAGCTCCAGGCTTTTGTCCGCGGACTCCTACCTTCTGATTAGCTCCAGGCTCCTACTTCAAGGTCTCTCTTCCTTATCTGTCTCTATTTCTTGTTCAATTTCTTGTGAAGTTACAGCTGTTTTTCTTTCTTTGGTGACATATTGTGCTATTTATAGGATCTTCCAACAACTTTTCCTTCATATTTTTAAACTACCTCAACCTTTATTAACTTTTTTTTTAAAACTTTTTTGGAGAGAGAAGGGTGTCACAGTCTAACCCCACATCATCACGTGGCATGCCCCCTAAGAAGTCAAAAATTGAGATGGAGGGAGGTAAGAAAATTGAGGCTGTAACTCCTGGAGAGAGGTTTTTGGCTAGTAGAGAGGTAATTCACATTCCTCCTTTTGATGAGGGAGATATAAATACATATTTCAGCTTTTTGAAAAGGATGCTGAGAGCTAAAGATGGCCAAAATAAAAATAGCCGTTTATGCTTCAAAGTGTATTGAAAAGAAAAGCACAAATTGCATACTCTAGTTTGACTACAGAGCAAGTGGCAAATTATGATACTGTTAAACAAGCAGTATCGAAAGCTTACAATTTGGTTCCAGAAGCGTATAGACAAAAATTTAGGAGTTTCGTGAAAACATGGAATCAATCTTATGTAGATTTTGCTCTAGGAAAATCTGTATGTTTTGATTATTGGTGCACCTCAAAAGGAATATATAATGATTTTAACAAAGATAATTGATATTAATTGAGGAAATTAAAAGGTGTGTTCCAAATGAGATTAAATTATACTTGGATGAGAAAGACGTGGGAACATGGCAACAAATGGCTAGGTTACAGATGAATACTCCTTGATTCACAAAAACAAATTTCAGAATAGAAAGCTTTTTCAGAGAGAGTTAATGTGGAACAGATAATCAGCCTGTTAAGAAGGTTAATATGGAGCAGACTAGTAAGCCTGAAATTAAATCTGGGGAGAATATTAAGAGAAAAGACGAAGGGAAGGTGGGAAAGGACAGAACTTCTGGATTTATATGTCATTTTTTGTAAGAAACCTGGTCATGTTCTAGTGAATTGTTTAGAGTTCAAAAAGAGATGAGAAAAGGAGATATTACCAGAAGTGTGTATTCAGTCAGTTAAATTTAATGAGAACAGATGTTCCATACCTGGTAAGAACGTCATGGATATATTCAAACCTTTTGTGGCAGAGGGCTTGGTTTCAGTAAAGGAGGGAGAATCACAGGTTCCAGTTAAAATTCTTAGAGATACTGGTACTGCACAGTCATTGTTGGTACAAAGGATTTTATCTCTGGATCAAAGAACTGACACAGGGGAGACAACTTTGATTAAAGGTGTTGGAGGTGATGTAGAGTCAATATCTCTTCACAAAATAATTCAGAATTAGTTAAAGGACTTGTTGTAGTAGGAGTTATGTCAAATTTACCCATGCAAGGAGCCTCAGTTTTATTAGGGAATGATTTGGCAGAGGATAAAGTTGGGTCAGTTTTGAGGTTAACAGTAAGAATGAGGTTGATGAAGATTGTGAGATATATCCTGCATGTATTGTAATGAGGTCTTTGTCTAAGAAAATGATGAGAACAGAGGAAGATCAAATTGATAGAGATTTGCCCAGCACTTCTCAAGTAGTCCAGAAGGAGGTGTTAAATGTGAGAGTCTGGATTTCTCTTTGTCAAGGAAAGAGTTGATTGAGCAGCAAAAGACAGATGCTGATCTTATTGACTTAAGGGACAAAGCTGTAAATGAATAAGATAATTTAGAAATAGCTCAGGGTAAAATTAAGCATTTATTTGACAGGAAAGCTCAAGTGAGGAATTTTAAGACAAGAAGTGTTAATTTTGTTCCCAACACATGACAATCCTTTGAGAGCTTAATTTTTGGTCTATACAAAGTGAAATCAAAACTGAATGATGTTAATTATATGATAAGCTCTCCAGATCATAGGAATAAAACTCAGGTTTGTCACATAAATCTGTTGAAACCTTATTATGAGGATAGAAGTAATGGAGAACAGTCTGTATCAGAGGTGTCAGTTGCTGAGAGGGTTGAGGAAGTTATGGATCATAAGATTATGGAAACAGAATCTTGTGAGGGTAACCTTAAAGAAACCATGGTTCCTGTGCATTTTTCTAATTCAGCAATTTTGGATAATTTGGAGGAAAGTTTGGCCATCTTAAGTCACAAGAACAGATGCAGTTGACACAGTTATTTTGAATTATGCAAATTTGTTTCCTGATGTGCCAAAAAGTACATCAGTGATTTATCATGATGTTGATATGGGAGAACCAACACCCATATAGAATAAACATTCAGAAGAGTAAAATCATGGATCTGGAGGTGGAATATATGTTGAAACATGATATTATAAGACCTTCAAACTCAGACTGGAGTTCTCCTTATGCTCTGGTACTGAAACCAGATAGAACTGTTGGGTTCTGTACAGATTACAGGACGGTTAATTCAATATCTAAAACAGATGCTTTTCCTATTCTGAGAATAGATGACTGTATTCATAAAATTGGGAAAGCTAAATTTCTTACTAAGGTGGATTTGTTGAAGGGTTACTGATGTGCGCCTCTAACTGAGAGATCAAAGAATATTTTGGCTTTTGTAACTCCATCCAGTTTATATGAGTATTATGTGTTACCTTTTGGCATGAAAAATGCCCCTGCAACATTCCAAAAGATGATTAATTCTGAATTCCAAGGGTTAACACATACAGATGCTTATATTGATGACTTGGTCACAAAAAGTGACACATGGGAAGAACATCTAAGGGAATTGGACAAATTGTTTGCAAGATTATCCAAAGCAAACTTAACTGTTAATTTAGCAAAAAGCCAATTTACAAATGGTACTATAACATACTGAGGTCATGTAGTTGGCCATGGCAAAGATGCATCTATTCAAGCTAAGGTGAATGTAATTTCTGAGTTTCCTATTCCCAATGGCAATAAAGCAGTGACAAGATTTTTAGGAATAGCAGGATATTATAGGAAATTTTGCTGAAGTTGCTCTTCCTTTAACCAATCATTTGAAGAAAGGGGAGAAATTTGTGTGGACTAAAGTTTGTCAGAGATTTTAAGAAAATTTAAAGGAGATGCTATGCCATTACCCTGTTTTAAAATCTCCTAATTTTGACAGACCATTTTTTTAGTAGTAGATTCCAATGAGCTGCAGTTGAGTAATATAATATAATTGATCAGCCAGTTGCCTACTTTAAAAAAATTTAATGTTCATCAAAGGAACACTATTGCACTATTAAGAAGGAACTGTTGTCTATAATACTTGCTCTGCAAAATTTTGATGTTTATCTGGGTACTACTCATGAACCAGTTGTGAAATTTACTGACCACAATCCTCTGGCGTTTTTGAATAAAATGAAGAATAAAAACAGAAAATTATGAATCTAGATCTTAATATGACAAGAATATAATCTGCAAATTAATCATATCAAAAGTACAAATAATGTCAAGCTGTTAAAATTGAACATGTAAATAAATATAAACTCTCAGCAATGGGTTGCATTATTATAACATATCATATATATTTTTCATTGCTATCACTTTAGTGATTGTAAAGTCAGGTAACTTAAAATTCCTTTGAAGGGAGAAAGTGTGACAGATTATGTTGTGTTTGTATTGTATATAGATATGTTTTTGGGAGATAAATTGGGGAAGGTTTTTTAGTGTAGGTCACATAGAAACACTTCAAATCAGATCTCATTTAAAATACTGGAGCTCTGCTCAAGCCAGATAGGGTGGCTCCTGGGGGTCTTTGCAAAAACACTGGGGAGTGCACAAGAGACTTCACTAATGGATTGTTGTTTTGAAAAGCAACAGATGAAAGAAATTGGAGGAGGAGTTCAGACCTAAAAGGGTGTCTGGAGTGCAGGTTTCTGTTCTAAGAGGGTCATATGGTTTTGCAAGCAGAGAGAGTTGTTATAAGCCCAAAGGACCCCAAAACCCAGCAGCAACAGACATTCACCAAGACAAGTAGTTACTTAAACAAAAGTTGTTTTTAATTATCTTTAACCATGAAAACAGAATCAAACTTTAACTTATCTCTATTAACTTAACTAACCCAACTTAACCCCCTTCTAATTCTAAGCACACGTGTATGTGATGTGTGTGTAAATGTAAGAAAAGTTATTTGATTCACATTTCAGTCTCACTTCTCATTCTTCCAAGTTCACTGATTGCAGGCAATTCTTATACTGTTCACAAAATTTAAAGTGTATAAAGTTCACCAGGCTTTGGTGCTCAAAGGGTAAGCAAGTGGAGCAGCACAGGGCTCCTAAAAAGGGGAGTACACCCCACATTGTGAAGGAGAAGCAGAGGCGACAACCCTACAGGATGGCAACGGGTTTCTGATGGATCAAACGGGAGTCTGTGTGGCTGCCGATGCTGCAGGAGTACTGGAGATGACTCAGTGGCTCTGAAGGGATACTCCTGCTTCTCTTTCTCCTTACTGTAAGGGGCACTGGGTGACACCAGTGGTGACTCTTTGTCTGCCTTAGAGTAGGCAGAAGGCAATTTTGTGAAATATCATATGTTCTGTACTATTACATGACAATAAAGGAAACTTGAATCTTGATGATCTCTGACACGGAAATGGACAAACTTGTTAAACACTGGCATTTTTGATTGTGGGGCTCCCCGGAGTGCTTTGAAATGCATCCACCTGGATTTCAGGAAGGAATTGGGATGGATTATGCATGTGGTATGTAAGGGAGAGCAGAGAAGGGCTCATTTTCACATCTTGATTGCAAGCCAACCACACCAGCAGTGAAGCACTCCCTTGGCACATGCTTCAGCAGAGATCATGTACTTGAAAAAAGCTTCTACTCACCAGAAAGAAGTTCAATTAAAAATAGAAGGTATTAAAATCCCATTCAAGTTTAGAATTTATCTTAATCACATATTGTTTAAAACAACTAATGTTGATCTGTATAAGTAAAGCTCAGTGCACAGAATATTTCCTGCTTCTCCCTCCACTCAAGATAGACCAGGAGCAAAACAATGCAACTTCAGAACTGTCGATCAAAAGCAGTGACAGAAATATTTAAACTTCCTCTAATTTTCTTGTCTTCAGTGTACGAAGGGAAATTACAACTTTGTCTCCTGTTGAATGGATGCTTCAACTTCATTGCCTGGATTTTAAAATGTAATAATTTAAAGATAATACAAATGATCTGCCATTTATGTAAGGTGGCAAGTTTCCTTCTGGAGCTTGTAAATACAACTTGAGGAAAAATGCATCACTCCAAACCTCAATTTGTGTTTGTTCATCTAATGAGGAGACATTGGAGAAATGATATTTTCTTTTAATTATCAAATGTAACCATTTTACTGGAGGAAGCCCACAGGTTTCTCATACAGTTAACTCTATAGAGAATTATTCTGGTTAATAGAATATGTTTCTTGATAAATGGTCAAACAGAACATTCAGGAAATACTGGTTGAGTTCTTCATCCGAACCATTAGTTCTGTTTCTCTCTCCAAAGATGCCATGCGATCTCTTGATATTTGCCACATTTTTTGCTTTTATTTTAGATCACGACAAGATAAAAGCTCAAGCTAAAGGAAAAGAAGTTGGCATTTGGACCACTGAGTCTGCTCCACCACCCCACAATGAGCTAAACCATTCCTACATCTAGTTCCAATTTCCAGCCTTTTCCCCCATATCCCTTGATACCTTGACTAATTAGATACCTATCAATCTCATCCTTAAACTCCACTAATGATCGGGTCTCCACAGCTGTACGTGACAATGAGTTCCACAAATCCACGACCCTCTGGCTAAAGAAATGACTCCTCATCTCTGTTTTAAATGGGTACCTTCTAATTCTAAGACTGTGCCCTCTTGTCCTAGATTCACCCTCTAAGGGAAGCATTATTCACATCTACTCTGTCCAATCCTTTCAGCATTTGAAATGTTTATATGGGATTCCCTCTCATTCTTCTATACTCCAATGAATAGAGTCCAGAGCCAATATATGCTCCTCATATGTTAGCCCTTGCATTCCACGAAACATCGTTGTAAATCTTTTCTGAACTCTCTCCAGCATCAGAACATCCTTTCTAAGATAAGAGGCCCAAAACTGCACAGTCAAGAGTCTCACCAGTGCCCCATAGAGCCTCATCAACACCTCCTTACTCTTATACACCATTTCTCTTGAAATGAATGTCAACAAAGCATTTTCTTTCTTTACTGCTGATCCAACCTGGTGGTTAACCTTTAGAGTATCTGCCATGAGGACCCCCAAGATGCTATGCACTTCTAAATTTTGAATTTTCTCCCTAGCTAAATAGTAATCCCCCTATTTATTTCTTCCTCCAAAATGTAAAACCATACATTTCTCAACATTATATCTCATCTGCCATTTCTTTGCCCATTGTCCTAAACTGTCCAAGACTCTCTGCAACCTTTTGGTTTCTTCAACACTTCCTGCTCTTCCACCCATCTTTGTGTCACCTGCAAACTTCGCCACAAAATCACTTAATCCATAATCTAAAGCATCAATATACATTGTAAAAATAAGCGGCCCCAACACCGATCCCTACAGAACTGCAGTGAACTGGGATTCACTGGTGGTGTGTTGTGCTGATGGCTGGTGCCATCTCCTAGCTCCGCCCTCATCAGCTCATATAACCCTGGTTTCCTGACTAAACCCAGAACCCTTCTGAAGACCACTGTAAGACCCTACCCTCAGTTATAAGCTAATAAAACTTGTGTTCTCCCTCCAGTCGTGAAAGCTTTTATTCTCGCTACATTTTATCAGCTTATTCCCAAGAAGATGGAAGAGCTACTCAAGCCAGGTATGCTGTTGATAGACCCTCTTTCCCCTGGCGTGGCTGAGGAGTTCACATACTGGCTAGACTGCTTCCAGGCCTACCTGAACGTGACAAGAGATGTCTTCCACACCAATGAACTCAGGAGGTCCGCACTCACTTCAAGGGGAGGAACAAAAGGGTATGCAGTCATCAGGGACTGCACTACATATGATGCTGTCATCAAGGCATTGAAGGCTAGGTACCTGAAGTCGCAAAATGAGGTCCTAGACTCACTCTACATTATCAAGGCCTAGGAGAAACCATCAATGACCACCTACTGGATCTGTGGACACTTGCCAAGAAGTGCAGGTATGAAGCGGCTATGGGCCATGTTTCTGTCATAGAACAGATCCAGCCTGGGGTTCTTTTCATATTATGTCCAGTGGATCCCTCAATGCGCTGATAAGGTTTGCCCCCCTCTTAAAAGCCACAACTTTCCCCAATGGCTTCTACCTCCAAAATCGCATTGCAAAAGCTTCTATGCATGTGGTGGATGAGAATGTACCTTTCCAAGTGGAAAGCGACGCTTCGGACGTAGCGCAGTCTGTTACCCTCAACCAGGCAGGCAGGGCAGTTGCATTCTTTTCTCAGACATTGCAAGGCCACAAGCTCCAGAACGCATCTGTGGAAAATGAGGCTCAAGCCATTGTAGAACACATGAGGCACTGGAAACACTACCTGGCTGGTAGGAAATTTATGCTCCTCACTGACCAGCGCTCTGTCGCATTCATGTTTAATAAACTCAAGAGGGGAAAAATCAAAAATGACAAAATTGCTAGGTGGAGTATCGAGCTCTCCACCTACATTTATGACACTGCCTATTGGCCAGGAACTCTTAATGATCCTCCAGATGCCTTGTCCTGAGGAAGCTGTGCCTCTACACACATCAGCCAACTGCAATCTCTGCATAATGAGCTCTACCATCCAGGGGTTACCACATGGCTCATTTTGTCAAGGTGTGCAATCTGCCCTACTCCATAGAAGATGTCAGGGAAATGATCAGGTCTTGCCAGGTCTGCACGGAGTGCAAGCAGAACTTCTACCGCCCTGCTAAGGCGCACCTGATCAAGACACCCAGGCCCTTCGAACGACTCTGTGATGATTTTAAGGGACCTCTTCCCCTCCACGAACAGGAACACTCTCTTCCTCTCTATCACTGATGAGTACTCCCGCTTCCTGTTTGCCATTCCATGCCTAGATATGTCCACCTCATCAATTCTGAAGGCCTTAGATTCTATTTTAACCCTGTTGAGGTATCCTGGCTATGTTCATAGCGACTGAGGCTCATCCTTTATGAGTGACGAGCCTCATCAGTACCTATTGGTGAGGGGCATTGGATCCAGCAGGACAGCTAGTTACAACCCCTAATGGAATGGGCAGGTTGAAAAGGAGAATCCCGTGGACTGGAAGGCTGTCAAACTGGTCCTGAAGTCAAAAGGCCTTCCAGACTCACACTGGCAGGAAGTCCTCCCCATGGTGCTCCATTTCATCCGGTGGCTACTATGTACCACGACCAATGCTACTCCTCACGAGCTCCTATTCAATTTCAAAAGAAAGTCGGGATCGGGAACTACACTCCCAACCTAGCTCACCTCTCCTGGTTCAGTCCTTCTCAGGAAGCACGTGAAGAGAAGCAAGACCGAACCTCTGGTTGAAAGGGCGAAACTGCTCCACGCCAATCCCACGTACACCTATGTGGAATACCTGGATGGCAGAGAGGACTCCATCTCCATCAGGGACTTGGCACCTACAGAAACAAAGGGTTTGTTGCCTCAAGTGCCCTGTGAGCCATGGAGCTCATTCTTGCCACCCCTAGTCAGGGCTTCATGGGATCCAGTTCAGGAGGAAAATGTATTCCCCTCTACCATTGAGCCGGAGACCTAGCCCGGCTCTCCTTCCTCACAAGGGGACAAGGAGACCCAAGGAGTCCAAGGCCCCCAGGTGCTAAGGCACCCACCAGGATCTCCAGATCTGTAAATTTGTAAATAACTGTATATTTTTCAACTTTTTTTTCTGAAGACATGTTCTCTGTCTTCATTCACAAACCCTAAATTCTGCAAGAAGGGGTGAATGCAGTGAATTGGGATTCATTGGTGGTGTGTTGTGCTGATAAATGGCTCTGCCCCCATCTGCTCACATATAACCCTGGTTTCCTGCCTATACCCAGAACTCGTCTGAAGACTACTCTAAGACCTTACCCTCAGTTATAAGCTAATAAAACATACATTCTCCCTCCAGTCGTGAGAGCTTTTATTTGCGCTATAGCAATGCCACTAGTAACCAGCAACCAAACAAAACAGGATCCCTTTATTCCCACTCTTTGCCTTCTGCCTATCAACCAATGCTCCACCCATTGTATTACCTTTCCTGTAATTCCATGGGCTCTCATCTTATTAAGCAGCCTCTTATGCGGCACCTTATTGAAGGCCTTATTGAAGGCAGCAGGGCAGCCGCGAAAAAGATGACGTCGCGGTTCCTTCTTTTCCATACAGACCGGAAGAATGTCTACATGCTCATGTCAGCTAAACACGAGTTCCGGTACACGTGGGGTGGGTTCCAGACAGCCTTAAATGCTGCAACGTGAACTTCAAAGTAAATCATTTGTGCTTAACGAGCTCACAGCCTGCTGTCTCAATTCTTTTCGATGCGCTCGTGCACAGTCCACTACAGCCTTTTAAAAATCTAAATACACAACATCCACAGCCTTTTCCTTGTCCATCCTACTAGAGATTACCTCAAAAAATTCCAACAGGTTGATCAGGCAGGATCTTCCCTCATGAAACCATGCTGGCTTAGATGTTCCCATCCATTGTATTTTGTTTTTGTTTCTTCACAAGTGGCTGGCAAGATCAGAAATCACAGCCTGCTCAGAACAGTCCAGTTCTGAGTTTTTCACAGCCATTTTCAAACGCAGGTGCATCAACATCATTGCTGTGGCTTTTGTATAACATGAAGGCCAACTGAGTAAAAACTGCAGCCTTACTCCCCACAGGATATTGGTAAATTCAAGATTCTTTATGAAAGTATATTAGTGTCATGGTTGCTATTCCAGATAATATATTTTCTCTTGACATATTTAATAATCAGAATTTAAAATCGCTATTATTATGTTTGAATTCGTATCTCTAGCCAGTTAGACAGACCTCTCCATTACTGCATAAGCAATACATTGACACAAGGTGACTGGTTCAAAGAACAATACTGTGCAGTGGTATACATTGTGAAAGTAAAATGAATGTAATCCATTCAGAAGGAAAAGCAGAAAAGAATTCCAATATTAACATTAAAACTTCTATTTGCAAAGTCCTTTACAAATAGAACAGGAATAATGTATTGACATTGCAATGAAACCAGGAAGAATGAGCAGAATAATCTCTCAGCTATCATTCTCGAGTCCTCTCGACTGTCTTAGTTAATTGACTGTACTTCAATAGCCTTTATAGATTCTCCCAGAAATGGTCATCCAAGGGGAATGCCTACTAATGCATCCTTATTGAGGAACAATTCATTCACAGGAAGATGAATGGATTTAACCATCACTTCCACACTAGGAAGGATGATTTCTAATTTTACATTAATCCCCTAGCAAAGGTGGTGCTAAATGGAGCACATGCACCTGTCTAGATCAACAGCCTGAGGTGCAGATGGTAGAGAGTTTTGTTTTTAAGTGTAAATGTCACAATGTGGTTCTGACCACATTGATGCCATGGCAAAGATAGTATACCAACACTTCTACTTCCTCAGAATCCTGAAGAAATTTGCCATTTCCTCAATATTTTTTACCAGTTTCTCATCCTATTTGGATGCACCAGTTGTTGGTATGAGGACCAGCAACAAGAAATTGGAGAGACATAAACAAGAAATCTGCAGATGGTGGGACATATTGCTGGAGGAACTCAGCAGGTCGTGCAGCATCCATAGAAAACAAAAGGCAGTCAATGTTCCAAACCTGAACAATTCTTCAAGAGAGGATTTTGCATTACCTGTTATAGTATGGTTTGACTTACCTGGAGAGCAGTCAAAATAGAGTTTTTCACTATATGAGAGCATATGTATGTCCCACCTCTATGTTATATGCAGTTTCAATATCTGAGAAGGTGTGATTTATCGCAATCTTCTTTCTCGTCCTTCATTTCATGGTCATCTGAACTGTATAAGCTTGTGATTAGGAATGAGAAGGCAGGGAATACATGATTATCTCATGTCTCACCTACAACTTATAACTCAGAAGATAATTTACCTTGTGGGAAGGGGATGTTATCACTTTCAATGGCTTCAGATCTATACCAAAGGCATTCTAAGGTATGGACAGTGCCAAACATTCCATCAGATAAGCTGTTATTCTTTAAAAAGATAGCAATGTGTGGATGGTGCCTATCATATTGCTTTTTAAAAATACTTTATTTAAAATTTTAAATGTACAATGTATAACCCCTCCAACCCCCATACCTACCCAATCCTACCCCCAAAAACCTCAAAGGAAAATAGAGAAAGAAAATGGAGCTTTATCATCAAAAATACAGTAAATCACCATGGATCAAAGCAATATCACCACAATGAGCTTCAGGGAATTCAAATTTTTAAACCCATATGGTTAAATAGGGGCTCTATACTTTAGAAAAAAAAAGATAATTATCACGTAAATTATACGTTATTTTTTCCAAAGGAATACATGACCTTAATTCCATATTCCACCTCTGCAAATCCAAATCAATCTCACTTTTCCAAGTAATAGTTAAACATTTCCTTGCTACCACAAATGCCAACCTTGAAAGCACAATTTAATACTTAGTCTACTTCAAAATCAAATTCACCCTTTTAATATTAACTAATAAAAATAATGTTGGGTCCATTGGTAATTGAATCTTTAAAAATTTCTTAAGCCATCTCTAAAAATGTTTAACCTTATATAACCAAGTCGAATATAAAAAAAAGAGCCCACTAAAAATAGCCTAAAAACATCTAAAACATAAATCTGAAGAATTTAAGTTACATTTATTTAATTTCTGAGGAGTTAAGTACAATTGATGCAAAAATATAATGAACTAACCTATATTGAACAATAATAACCTTAATGAATTTTGTAGTTCTGTTAAGTAAATAAAAATGCCATCAGGAAACAAATTAATCTTGAATTCCTCAGAATTAAACCTAATACCCTTAATACTATCATCCTGTCTTAACAATTGTGCTAAAGGTTCAATAGCTAATACAAATAATGCTGGGGACTAAGGGAACCCTTGTCGAGTAGATCTCTCTAATAAAAAAGGTGATGATACTTGGCCATTTGTCACCACTTTAGCAGAAGGTTTTTCTTTATAATGATTTAATTGAACTAATAAATATTTGTCCATACCTAAATTTTTCCAGTACTTTAAATTTTAAAAAACATTCCAACCTATCTAATGCTTTTTCAGTATCTAATGATAAAACCATTTCTTCTGAGAATTAATTAAAATGATTAATTTTGCAATATTATCTGCATTCTTAATAAATCCAGTCTGATCTAAATGAATTAACTTTGGTAGATAGTTAGTCAACCTGTTTGCTAAAACTTTGGTTACAATTTTATAATCAACATTTAATAAAGAAATAGGATTAAGTTTTTAACAGACCTCTATCTTTCTTAGGTATAACTGTTATAAAAGCATTAGATAAGGAATCTTGTAAAGAATGAACCTCCATTGCTTGTTTCAAAACATCCATCAAAACATGCATTAATAAATATTGAATTTTTAAAATAAAATTCCAATGTAAATCCATCTTCACCTGAAGATTCCCCATTCGGCATAGATTTAAGTGCTTCTATTATCTCTCTAAATGTGAATGGAAAATCAAATTCCTCACATTCTTGATTATTCAGAAAGGGTAACTGAAGTTGAGCTAAAAAGTCATCAATTTTAGCATCATAATTTTCAACTTCAGATATATACAATTTCTTATAAAATTCCTTAATAGCTTCATTTATATCTTGAAATTTATATATAATTTTTGAACTATTCCCAATGGCATTCATTTTTCTAGAAAGCTGTTGTGTTTTTAATTGCTCAGTCAATACTTTATGGGCTCTCTCCCCTAATTCATAATATTTTTGTCTAGTTCTTTGCAACAATTTCTCTGTTTTGTAAATCTGCAATGAATTATAATGCATTTTTTATAAATTAATTGTAACTTTTTATTCTCTGTTGATTTCTGCACATCTTTCTCTCAATACTCTATCTCCTTCTCTAATTTTTCAACTCCCCTAGAATACTGTTTCTTAATTTTAGTCAAGAAACTAATAATTTGATCTCTTAAATATGTGTTTAAAGCATCCCAAAAAATAAATTTACTGTCAACCAAGTCAACATTTATTCTCAAATATTGTTGTGTTTGATCTCTTATAAAATTACAAAACTCAACATTTCTCAACAATGAAGAATTTTTACAGAACCTGTTCATGATATTATCAATAGAGATTGATTTGATAATATTCTACTCTTGTATTCAGCAGATGTTGTATGACCCTATAGTTGAACTGATAATAAAATGAAATCTATTCTAGAATAAGAATCATATCGAAAAGAACGAAATAAATAATCCCTCTCTTTAGGAAATAATCTTCTCCAAATATCAACTAAATTCATTTCTTTAATTAATGATAAAATTCATTTTGCCATTTTATTTCTAGTCACCATTTTCAGAGATTTATCGAATAATGGATCCAAACAACAATTAAAATCTCCACGAACCATTACATTTTCATATGCCTGCACCAAAGTAAGAAAAAAATCTTGAACAAATCATCAACATTTGGAGCATAAATATTCTGAATAAATTTGACAATCTACACCAAGAAACCTACCTGCTGAATCATTAATAACTGTTTCTAATTTAAAAGGCAACTTTATATTAATCAAAATAGCAAGACCTCTCATTTTCGAATTGAAAGAAGCTAAAATCTGACCAACCGAATCTCTTCTTAATTTTTGATGTTCCTTCTTAGTTAAACGAGTCTCTTATAAAATTGCAATATCTACTTTCATTTTCTTTATATAAGCCAAAAGTCTCTTTTTCTTAATTGGATTATTGAGCCCATTAACATTAAATATCACAAAATTTTAATTATATAGTACTATAAATGTCTAATTCCTGCCCACAATCATGGGACTCCAATCGATGGTTACTCTTCAAAACAAAATACATCTCTCCAATAAAGAAAAGAAAGAAAGCCCTAAGAGAAAAAAAAAAGAAATAAACACAGTTAAACAGTATTAACCCCACCCCCATCCCATTTTACGGGAAGCAACCAATTCCACTAAGTGGACAATCATCGTCAATATCAAT
Organism: Narcine bancroftii; assembly: GCF_036971445.1. Lineage (NCBI taxonomy): Eukaryota > Metazoa > Chordata > Chondrichthyes > Torpediniformes > Narcinidae > Narcine > Narcine bancroftii. The sequence continues at coordinate 256,436,525 of NC_091470.1, forward strand.
TTCAGTCTGTTCATGGCATTCCACCTTCTGAAAATCATTTTTACTCTTCAATCGACTTCATTTGTTGAGAGAATTGATCTTGTCTCTCTTTGTCTATTATCAGACAATGAATTGGCAAATAGCAGAGCATCATCTTCATCAGTAAAGAATTGTGATTGAAATTCTCCATAAAAAATATTAAGTGTAGCTGGGTATCTGAAAGCAAATTTATATCCCTTTTTCCATAACACAGCTTTAGCAGGATTAAATTCCTTACAACGTTTAATAATAGTTTGTCTCAGAGCAGCATAAAAAAATACTCTATTATTCTCAACCAACAAGGGGGTCTGATGTTTTCTTGCATTTTGCACTGCAACTCTCAAAATCATCTATCTTGATAAAGCAAACACCTTATTAAAATAGAGCATGGTGGTTGACCAGGAAAAGGATTCTTCCTGATACCTCTATGAGCTCTATCCAACTCCAAACCATTTGGAAAATATTCATTTCCCAAAATTTCAGGAATCCATTTCTGAAAAAACTGTACTTTTATTGAGCCTTCAAAATCTTCAGGCAAGCCTCCAATCTTCACATTATTTCTACAGATTTGATTTTACAAAACATAAATTTTTATCAATAAATCATTTGTTTGAACTTCCCAAGCAATAAAAGAGTCTTCAACCTTACCAACCATTTCTTTACATTGTTCTACATTATTGTGACAATCTTTAACATCTTCCTCAATTCTCTGAAATTTAATCTGCATTTTATCCTCTGTCTTAACGCATTTTGAAAGATCAGTCTTAATAGCAAGCATTTCTTCTTTCATAGTTGTAAATTTTCTTTCAAACTGGTTTGTAATAGATGTGAAACCTAGATTCATTTGAGTTGACAAAGTTTGAATTTGTTTAGATGAAGCCTTGAATTGACTTGCTGGATTCACATAATGAGGATCTACAGAAGTCTCAACAGATAGTCCAGCTAAAACTTCAGCATAATAAGATGAGGGCCTACCCTGATACAATAATGTTTCCTCCTCTTTTGTTACCAGTTGAGTATCTTCCTCTTTGGTCCCGACTATTTCTTCCTCCTCCTCCTCCTCTGTTGATGTGGGTGGCTGTTAGACCCATCTGTGGGATTTAGGACTCCCCCCTGACAGTCCAGCAGTACTGGGCTGTGAAAACTCAGCCCCCCACCCCTTCAGGTAGAATCACAGCCTGTGCCCCACGCATGCACGGTTCTCCTCGCATGCTCGATTGATCCTGCTTGGGAGGCTGGAACTGCTGTTTCTGCAATCTAGCGCCATCTTCCTTGCTTCCCTGGGGAGGTGGTGCTGATGTTACCTGGATCTTGGCCGGGACTTGTCACAATGATCTTGAAGGATGAGGATTCAAATCTCCAGGCTTAATTTCCAAGGTAGGCCCTAAACCTTCTGTACTTGTTTAGAAGTTGTTTTCTTCATAATCTGAACTCTAGTTTTTTTCTCATAATTAGTATTGGGACTAAATCAAAAATATATTGATGCTGTTGTACAAAAATTCTTTTTGAAAAATCAGCTTTTAATTAGTTCTGCCTGAAGTGGTGTCTTCCATATTTCCCACCGACACCATCACACCAAACCCCATGCCTATCATATTGTTAAGACTATGAGTAAGGTGTAATTTTGGCACTGTTAGCATGCCATTAGTGCAACACTGTTTTGGTGCCAGCAACCAGAGATCGAATCTGGCGTTCAGGAGTTCATACATTTTTTTCACGTCTGTGTGGGTTTCTGCCTGATCCTCCGAATTACTCCCACCCTTCAAAATGTACAGGGGTTGTTGGTCAATTTTGTGTAATTGGACAGCACGGGCTTGTGGGTCAGAAGGGCCTGTTACTGTGTTAACTTTTAAATTTAAAGACCCATTTCAGAGACTAATTGTGTAGTTGGTGGCATTCCGCATTGAAAGAGATGTTCATTGACCTTGATTACTTGTATGAAGTCATTGAATTTTTTACAGCACAGGATCCAAGTTGTCAGGATTGACAGCCAAGTTTAGCCTACATGTCTATCAACTTCTGAGCAAGTGTTTCAATAGTCTGTTAATGCAAGTTTCAGGATGAAAATAGATACAATGAAAGATATCAGACAGCTGTGGCAGGGCCTAAATTATATAACCTGCTATAAAACTACCTGCCTAATTACCACCAGCATGTATCCTGCTGTGCCAGAGGTCCCAGCACACTTAATCACACTACATCATGATAAGAAGACCATGCTTTGGCAAGTCTGATCACCTGGCTGTGCTCCTTCTGCCTTCATAGAGGCAGAGCCTAAAAAAGAAAGGTTCTGGAGGTCAGCACAGCTGGAAGATGACCACAGGAGTTTTAAGAATGGTTACAGGACTTCCTTGAGTCATCAGATTGGCTGGTGTTCAAGGATTCTGCTGAGAATCTGAATGAGGCTGTTACATACTTTATCAAAACAGCTGTGGATGAGTGTGTCTCCACTAAATCATTGAGGGTTTTCCTCAACCAGAAGCCCAGGATGGACAATGAAATCTGGAACCTGCTCAGAGCCAGATCACAGGGATTCAAGTCCAGCGATCCAGATCAGAATAGCAGGAGCAAGTATGACCTGTGGAAAACTATCTCCCAGGTGAAGTGGAGATTCTGGATGAAAGTGGAAATAATGAGGGACACCCGACAGCTGTGGCAGGGCCTAAATGCCATTACCTGTTACAAAACCAAATCCGGTAAAGTAGCAGACGGCAAAGCTTCTCTCCCAGATGAACTCAATGTCGTCCATGTCCAATTTGATGACAGTAACAGTGAAGGATCTCCCCTCTACACCACCACGTCTCCTGATGATCACATCCTGTCCATATCTAAGGATGATTTGCATGCTGCCTTCAGGAGAGCATCTGGCCTGGATGAAGTACCTGGCCAGATATTAAAGATCTGTGCTGACCAACTTACCAAGGTATTCACGGATATCTTCAATATATCACTCCAGCAAATAATGGTACCCATCTGTTTCAAACATATGTCAATCATACCAATGCCCAAGATGAGGGTAGTAACCTGCCTTAATGACTGTCGACCAGTAGCACTAACATCAACAATGATGGAGTGTTTTGATAGGCTGGTGATGAAGCATATCAGCTCCTGTCTGAGCAGTGACATGGATACATTCCAGTTTGCCTATCGTAGTAACATGTCTATAGTGGATGTCATCTCACTGGCTCTACACAAAGTCCTGGAACACATGGATAACAAAAACCCATCAAAATTGAGCAGCCATCTTGAAAACCTGGGATACAACTCCCCACTGTAATTGGATCCAGGATTTCTTCAACTCTAGACCACAATCAGTGAGGATTGGTAAGCACATTTACTCCACAATCCTCATCAGTACTGGAGAACCACAAGGCTGCATAATTAGCCCCTGCTCTACTCGCTATGCACCTATGACTGTGTGACTCAATACAACATCAGTACCATCTACATATTTGCTGATGACACCATTGCAGTGGGTTGTATAAAAAGGAGCATTGAGTCAGCATTCAGGAGGAAGATTGAAAACTTGGCTGAATGGTACACTAACAACAACTCCACATTCAATTTCACCGAAACAATGGAGCCGATTGTTGATTTCAGGAAGGGAAAACCAGAGGTGTATGATCCAGTGATCATTGGGGAATCGAAGTGGAGAGGATGAGCAAATTTAAGTTCTCAGGAGTCACTATCTCAAAGGATCTTTCCTGGACCCAACACACAAATGGTATTGTGAAGAAAGCATGTCAGTGCCTCAATTTCCTCAAAACTTTACGAAAGTTTTGTTTGACATCAAAAACCCTGGAAAATGTGCTGACTGGCTGCATGATGTATGGAGACATCAATACCCTGAAACCCTGAATGGAAAGCCCTGCAAAAGGTAGTGGTCAGAGCACAGGACATCACAGGCAAAACCCTTCCCACCATCAAGAAGATCTACTTGGAATGCTGCCATCCGAGAGCAGCAGCAATCATCAAGGATCCACATCACCCAGCACACGCTCTTTTTTCTCTGCTATCATCAGAAAGAAGTCTAGGTTCCGAAAGACTCACACCACCAGGTTCAAGAATAGCTGTTACCCCTCTACCATCATACTCCTCAACAAAAAAAATAAATCAAGGACTCATTGTAGAGCTTGTCAAAAGAATCAAAGACTTGTTGATCCAAACCAAGGCTTTTATTAGCAAAAGACAGGAGCTCTTCACAGGTGGCCGACCAGTCCGGAATGATCAAACCTGGCTAGGGACACAACCCTTTAAGGGCCAGACAGTAGGCGTGGCTTAACTCTCAGCCAATCGCTGTAACTATATACACTATATACATTGGTGATAGATCTGTACTATCACATTCACCCCTTCTTGGAGAACTGACCCTGGAAAAAAAAACAAAAAAAATGAGGGAGAGAATGAAAGGAAGGGGTAGGTTAAGGACTGTAGCGGTCAGGGGGTCTGAACATCCGGCGTGACTGCCGTGGTGCCGGGATTGGGGTCGCTGGAGTGGTGTCGCCAGCGGGCTCGTCGGGTGCGACCGCTCCTTTGCTCAATTCCCCAGTCGTGTTGTCGGCAGGGTGGCCCGGGTCATTGGGGAGCTGTTGGTCCTTCTGTTGCGGCACGGGGCCTGGGGAATAAAGAGTTGGGGAAGGTTGGGTTGGGGGGTTTGCTGGGTCTACCGCGTCCTGAGCTAGGTCCCGCACCGAAACAGTGTCCTCCCGCCCATCTGGGAACTCAACGTAGGCGTAATGCGGGTTCGCGTGGAGTAGAGTCACTCAGTCGACCAAGGGGTCATTCTTTGAGTGCCGGACATGGCGTCGCAAAAGGATGGGGTAGCATGCCGGTACAGTGGTTCCTGATTCGGATTTCCTTGGGAAAAGGAACATCCTTTCGTAGGGGGTGGCATTTGTTGCGGTACATAGGAGGGAGCGGATAGAGTGTAAGGCACTAGTGAGAACCTCCTGCCAGTGAGAGGTGGGGAGACCTTTAGACCAGAGAGCCAGTGTAACCGCTTTCCATATGGTGGCATTCTCCCTCTTGACCTGGCCGTTACTGCGTGGGTTATAGCTCGTGGTCCTGCTTGAAGCGATACCACACTCCAGAAGGTACTGTTGCAGCTCTGTGCTCATGAATGAGGACCCCCTATCACTGTGGATGGAATTGGGGTACCCGGAAATGGCGAAAATACTGTGAAAGGCCTGTATCACTGAGGTGGCAGTAGTATCTGGGCAGGGCACAGTGAACGAGAAGCGGGAGTACTCGTCGATGGCTGTAAGGATGTAGTTATTACGGTTGGTCGATGGTAGGGGCCCCTTAAAGTCTACGCTAAGACGCTCAAAGGGGCGGATGGCTTTGATAACGTGGGAGTTATCCGGACAGAAGAAGTGGGGCTTGCATCCAGCGCACACCGAACAGGCTCGGGTCATGGAGCGGATCTCCTCGACTGTGTAGGGTAGGTTGCGCGCCTTCACAAAGTGGGCAAACCTAGTGACCCCTGGATGACAGAGCGCCTCATGGAGTTTCTGTCATCTGTCCATCTGTATGCTGGCGCACATCCCCCTGGAGAGCGCGTCAGGCGGGCCGTTGAGCTTACCAGGCCGGTACAGGATGTCATAGTTAAAGGTGGAGAGTTCGATTCTCCATCTGGCGATTTCGTCGTTTTTTATCTTACCATGCTGGGTGTTGCTGAACATGAAGGAGACCGCACGTTGATCAGTCAACAGTGTAAAGCGCCTCCCAGCGAGGTAATGTCTCCAACGATGCACCGCTTCAACTATGGCCTGGGCCTCCTTCTCAATTGAGGTGTGTCTACTCTCTGGACCCTGGAGGGTTCTGGAGAATAAGGCTACAGGCCGACCGGCCTGGTTCAAGGTGGCTGCCAGGGCGAAGTCGGATGCGTCACTCTCGACTTGAAATGGGACAGACTCATCGATCGCGTGCAGCGTCGCAGCGGCGATGTCGGATTTGATTCAATCGAAATCCGCTCTGGCTTCGGTTGAGAGGGGAAAGGAGGTGGTCTTGATAAGAGGACGTGCCTTGTCGGCGTAGTGTGGAACCCATTGGGCGTAATACGAGAAAAGGCCCAGGCAGCGTTTGAGTGCTTTCTGGGTATGGGGGTGGGGGGGGGTAAGTCCATTAGGGGACGCATGCGGTCAGGATCTGGTACGACTATCCCATTCTCCACCACGCAACCTAGAATCGCGAGTCGTGTGGTCCGGAAAACACACTTCTCCAAATTGTAAGTCAGGTTCAGCCGACGGGCAGTTTGAAGAAATTTGTCTAGGTTGGTGTCGTGGTCCTGCAAGTCATGGCCGCAGATATTGTCCAGATACAGGAAGGTAGCAGTTAGCCCGTTCTGGTCCACCATCCGGTCCATTTCCCACTGGAAGACTGCGACACCATTCGTGACCCAAAATGGTACCCTAAGAAAATGATACAGCCGCCCATTCGCTTCGAAGGCCGTGAATGGTCGGTCCTTATAGTGGATCGGGAGCTGGTGGTAGGCCGAACGTAGGTCAATGGTGGAGAATATGCGGTATTGGGCGATCTGGTTCACCACATCCGTGATGCATGGCAGGGGGTACGCATCCAGGAGCGTGAAGCGGTTAATGGTCTGGCTATAGTCGACCACCATCTGTAGCTTTTCCCCGTTCTTGACAACCACCACCTGGGCTCTCCAGAGACTTGAACTAAGTTCGATGATGCCCTCATCCAGCAATCTACGCACCTCACTCCTAATGAATTTCCTGTTTTCGTAACTATATTGCCGACTTTTGGGGCCACAGGCTTCCAGCCAGGGGTGAGGTTTGCAAAGAGTGCTGGCGGGGAAATCCGGAGTGTGGAAAGGCCGCAGGATTGGCCCCAGGGCACGGGGGCGGGCTGCTCGGGTGCTTCGGGGGTGGGGCGATGGCAGACCGAGAGGAGGGCGTGGGGTCCCCCAAAGTGTAGGGACACCGTTCGGAACTGACACTGAAAGTCTAATCCCAGCAACACTGGGGCGCACAATTGGGGAAGGACGAATAATTTGAAGTGGGTGAACGTTACGCCCTGTACTTCCAGCGTGGCGATGCAATACCCCTTTATCCCGGTCGAGTGCGACCTCGTCGCTAATGAGATCCTCTGGATAGTGGGGATAATAAAGACCCCAACGGAGGGCCAGATCTGGCTGGATAAAACTGTCAGTTGACCTAGAGTCAAATAAGCAATTGGTGTAGTGTCCATGCACTTTAATCAGTTCCATTGCTCTGGTGAGGGGATGAGAGCATTGCTGGTTTAGTGTTATTGAAGCAGCCACTGATCCAGTTGACAGGGGAGTTCCACGTGATGACATCACGCAACGGGATGACGTCACACAACGGGATGACGTAATAGACGTAGTCAACGCTGGAGGAGCAGGTTGGAGGACCTCCCGGAAAGTTCTGTTGTGGCGGCGTCGGCGGATGAAAGGTAAGTAGTGGGGTTTGTAGTTGCTCGCGTTTGGCGGTGGGTAGGTCATTGGTCGCGGCGGTCGGGCCCCGGCGGTCATCAGCGATGGACACTAGGGTGAGTACCTGGTTGGCCGTGGCGGGTCTCCAGTCAGTCGTGGTGGCCGCATCGGCAGAGGCGTAGGCAGCGGCAGACGGGGAGCGGGCAGCAGTAGCGTTGGCCGCGGTGGTGGCTGTGGCGGCGGCAGCAGCAGCGGTTGCCACCGTCGGGACCGAGGCCGGGTCGAGTGTTCCGCACGGGAGCGAGAGGCGGACCAACACCATGGTTGCGAGGGTGGGCTGCCCCTTCTGGGTTCGGCATCTCCGTGACGTCAGGCGTTGCCGTGCAGGGGAGCCCTCGCTCTCATTGGACGAGAGCTCTGGGGAAGAAGAGTTTGAATGGGATAGTGGCGGTTGGGCTTCACATGAGGCACTGTGTTTGCCGGTGGCCATTTTAGACCTACAGACTGCAGCAAAGTGGCCCTTTTTAAGGCACTTCTGGCACCTGGCTTTTCTTGCTGGGCACTGGGACCTGCTGTGCTTGTCCCTCCCGCAGAAATAACATCTTGGGTTCGCAGGGGGCAGTGTAGCAGCAGCCGACAGGCCATCAGTATCTCGGGGGGTGGTAGGGTAGAAGGGCACTCTACTCACATCAGAACGAGGGGTCCAGTCCCTAGAGAACTCGTTTGACTTTAAGGCTGCATCCTCCATTGTGATTGCAATCCGGGCCACATCCGCTAGTTTTTCTACCCCTTGCTCAAGCAAGCGCAGCCTCACTTCGTTCGATCGGAGCCCGGCCACATAGGCATCCTGGACGAGATCGTTTGTGATCTCGGCAGCAGTTTTGTCCACACAGTTACAGTCCTTGCTCAACGCCTTTAATACTTGTAAATATGCCCTGCTGGACTCGCTGGGCTGTTGCTTCCTCAACGCAAGCACGAGCCGGGCATGAACTCTGTTCACCGGATGATCATACAGTTCTTTCAGTACCTTTATGGCTGCGATGTAAGTGGTCTCATCCTGGATGTTCTCGTAGACTCTCAAGGACACCATAGACAGCAATGCTGTTAGACGCTGGTTATCCTCCTCCACCTCAATGAGCCTTAGGAAGTTTTCAAAGTTCAACAGCCAGAACTTAAAGGCTTTGAAGGCTGTAGCTGACTGTGGGTCGATGTCAAGTTTTTCTGGCCGAGTTAAACGCTCCATCCCTTTCAAAAAAATTCTTTTTGCTAATAAAATTGTAGAGCTCGTCGAAAGAATCAATGACTTGTTGATCCAAACCAAGGCTTTTATTAGCAAAGACAGGAGCTCTTCACAGGTGGCCGACCAGTCCGGAATGATCCAACCTGGCTAGGGACACAACCCTTTAAGGCCCAGACAGTAGGTGTGGCTTAGCTCTCAGCCAATCGCTGTAAGCACAGTCTAGATACTGTAACTATATACACTATATACATTGGTGATAGATCTGTACTATCACACTCATTTATAGACTTATTTTTGCACTTTATATATTTTCTCTCTCTCTCTATTTTGCAGTCAGTTTGTTTATATTTCTTTATTTGTTTACATGTGCCCATCAAGTACAGTTTTTTTGCATGACCAATATTCTGCTTCACCTGGTGGAAAAAGATCTCGGGGTTGTATGTTATGAAATGTATGTACTCTGACAATAAATCTGAAATTTGAAAACTTCTGAGCTAGTGTCAGATTCATCTCTTGGGATTCAGGGCATCTCTCCTCCTTTCCACCTTCTATATGACATCACTCCAATGCCTCAAGCCTCACTCTTCCATGCTGCACCTTTTTTTGGCCAACTCCAATTTTAAAATCTATCCTGGGACCTTTACTAGCCACAATTGCCCCTTTAAAAAAAACACCATCACAACCAGTGCAGGGTCATTAGATCTGTTGTAAAACATTTTGATGCTGGTTTCCCACTGTAGGATCCAGTTAGTGCCTGGACAACTAATCATGGAATTAGTAAGAATAAAGCCAATATTCCACAGATCAATCAAGCACTGAGTCCCACTGCACAACTTTAGTACCTTTAGCACTATCCCATTTAGCCCTAAGACCTTTGGTTGCTGATACAAAGAATATTTATAAATTAATTCCAAAAAAATGCAGATATTGGAAATCTGAAAGAAAACAGAAAATACTGGAAACACGCAGCAGGTTAAGAAATATCTGTGGAGAGAGAAGCAGTTAATGTTTCAAGTATTAGCACCCTTTGATATAATGAAGTCAGAGACCCAAGGCTTTAACTGTTTCCCTTTCCACAAATATAGCCCATCCTGTATAGTGTTTAAAGCATTTTCGTAATAAGTATAAAGGTCAGTTTTCAACATGCATTGTGACTCCCCACCCCCCCCCCCCATCATAGAAACTTCCCAGAAAGATAAATTTCCTTTTCTCTCTATTTGTTAGGTACCTGTATATTGTCACCAGTAAGAAGCTCTCATTCATTTATTCAGCATTTTGCCATTTGCTGGCATGTTTTATGAGCTTTTGGAAGATAAACTTTCAAATGGTTAAATTTAAAATGCTACCCAAAATAGAAGCAGAATGTAGAGAAATTGATGCGACTTCTATTGAACTCTGGATAGATTAAAACACAAAGGGAGTGAACTCACTCTTTAGTCATCTGCTCAACGTGAATAAGCTTACTGGCCACTGATTGAACTCAGCTCCACACTTTCTGGTTCACTGACGTCAAGAGTGAGTACAGCCAACAGCCACTATTCAAACTTATTCCACAATGGCAACCGGAGATCAGCTTCTCCCCATAACTCATTGCAAGCAACACAGAACAGACTTGTAACATAAAGTCAGTATGTAAACATTTTCATTGTTTCCTAAATCCAATGCTGGTCGCGGACCTCATTGCCATATTATATTGATGCATATTTTATTCTATCTGGCAATGTAGATTAATTAAAACATTTTCTATACAAGCAATTAAATTGTGTCAATGTTCACAACTCATTTGTGCATTCAGCAGCCTCATGCCAAACAAGTTACTTTGTAATATTCCATTTATTTGTTTATAGAAATTAATTCAGCTTTGATTCTGAAAATGCAATTTGGCTTAATCTTCATCATATGCTTTTCATTGTTAACAATTGAGTCAATATCATTTGTGTGAAAAAATCCCTGGGCTCTATTATTCACAGATCTTCTGCCTCCCTGTTGAGGTTTTTGTTTGATTTTCCTGTATTCACATAATATAATTTGGCTCATTGATTGCAGAACTTTCAAACTTGAATTGTTTAAACTGTAACTTGCAAGTTAATGACAACTTTCATTGAACAAGCTGGCTATTTATTCTTCAAGCATGACTTCACTGGACCCTAAATATTTACACAAAATTTCAACAGCATTTAAAAAAAAACCATGTAAAACCACACAAGATCTTTAATGTCCATGCCACTGCTTCAAAAATAATTTAGAGGTGAGAGACATCATTTTATGTAATTCAGAGTTTCTTTACAGCACAGAGGAAACCATTTGATGCATTAAGTCAAGGCTGGCCCAGAGCAATCCAATTCCTCCACTAAATTTTCCAGTGGCCTCTTTGGCTCCCAGTGTGCATCTCAGTTTGAAGGAAGCAGAAAACTCCCATATTAATCCAGGTTTTGATCTCTTCACTCTATGTTGGTGCACGTGACAATAAACAATTCAGTTCAACTCAATTAAAAACCTTTGTTGCCACTGACAGTGAGGGCATGCTATCAGAGTCAGAATTTAATTACCGTGAAGATGCAATGAAATTCGTCGTTGTACGGTATTGTCACAGTGCAACATTTATATAAATCACCTTGCAAAATTAATAAAAATAGTGCAATAAAAATAAAAGGAATTGTCAAAGTAAGGCAGAGTCTGTGATTCAATAATCATTCAGGAATCTGACGGCAGACGAAAAGAGGCCGTGCTTGTACCACTGGGTGGTCATCGTCAGACTCCTGTACCTATTTCCCGATGATAGTAGAATGAAACAGGCATGGTCTGGGTGGTAGGGGTCCTTGAGGATAGAGGTTGCTTTCCTAAGACACCACTTCATGTAGATGTCCTCGATGGAGTGAAATCTGGTGCCTGTGATGTCACAGGCCTAAATAAGGATACTTTCAAAATACAGCAATGACTCCTTCTTCTGATGCCCCAGGTTATTAGTCTATTTTTCACCAGAGATTAAGAAAAAATACTTCTAACGCTTGAAAAATAGATGGGAATGAATGAAAATTCAAAATGAGAATTGTTTGTTGAAAAAATTCTGAGCATTGGGTTATTTTCCATATCCTGGTGAACAATAAGCAATGCACAGGTATGAACTGTAAAATTTGGTTAATTGGACACTGTAAATTCCCCCTTGTGTATAGGTGAATGTTTGAATCTGGTGGAAGATGATGGGAAAGAAGGGAGAATAAAATAAGTAGTGAAGATTAGTACAATTGGGCAACAATGGTCTGTGAGGACTTGAAAAGGTAAAAGGTCCAATTTCATGTTGTTTGACTATATTAAATTTAAATTTTTAAATTTTTTAATTAAAAAAAAGTTTTAAAAATTAAACATACAACACAGTAACAGGCCCTTTCAACCCATTAGCCCATGCCATCCAATTACACCCAAATCGCCTACACCCTTTGAAGGGTGGGTGAAAATCAAGAACTCCCATGGAAAACCCATGCAGACACGAGGAGTACGTATAAATTTCTTACAGACAGTGCAGGATTAAAACCCTTGTCGCGATCACTGGCACTGTAATAGCATTGCGCTAACCACTACAATAACCTTGTCACCCCGTGTATGTAAGAATAAGCTACTGCACTTTTATTGAACCTCCCAGCCTCAGAATGTTCCAAACAATTCATTGGCAATGAATTACTTTTATATTGTTACCATAATTGTATTTGAGGAAACACCACAGAATATCCCACATAGAATAATTTGAAATCATTTGTTTTTAATTCTTGGAGTAATTAGAGGGACTTTAGACCAGGGCAACCAGCTGAGCTCTTGTACTCCAGTGGTTGGGTGACAAGGGCTTCATTTTGGCAGTGTAAAAATGGTTGCAGTATTTTCCACATTAAATACTGGCTGCACTTCAAAAGTAATTCTTCATTCACTGTTATATTTTGAGATGACCTGAGGATGTGAGAAGTATTGTGTTCAAACAGATCTTTCATTCACTGAAGCACTAGCAGCTTGTTTTCCTTGCTTCAGGGAAATAGATATTGTTTGCTCCAAGACACATAGATGTCCACTATAGTCATGAAGGGCTGCTATTGTTTTTCTGCAATAGTAAATTAGTGAGCAATCCAAACTACCTTAGATTTGTGTTCAAGTAGAAAGGTGGTTAGACTGCTTGCATAATTTACTAATGTCATTTTGTAGCCGACCGCTCCAAAGAAACACACACACACGCACACACACACACACACACACACACACACACACACACACACACACACACACACACACACGCACACACACACACACACACACACACACACACACAGTGTGGCAGGTTAAGCTCAGTTCTTTATCTGTTTAAAAGACTGCTTTTATATTGTTTAAGTTCCTGCCATTTTTGCTGATTGACTGAGTCATCCATATGAATAACAATAGAGGGCGGGAACATCAATGCAAATGAATGCCCTCCTTCCCCAGCCTGTTTCTGTTGAGTTAGCTGGGCAGCTTGACCAACGCCATTTTAGGGCTGTTGGTCTGATGCCTCTCCAGCTTCTACCACTGCTGGTTCGTTGTCCTGGGAGTCGCTTTAGCGATCTCTGTCCATATCCGCTGCCGTGAGATGTGCCGGCCCAATCTCCGCACTTCTAGGCCGCCACAATTTAAACACGAGTACACTAGAAAATAGGAGGATGAGTCGTCGACCTCTCCTCTTTTTTCACCCTATTGTTTCCACTCATCAGTTCCACCCCACTCTTTCCAGCCTTCTGTTTCTACCCTAATGTTTCCAACATTGTCTTTCCACCCCTCTGTTCCCACCCCTCTGTTTCTTCCCCTCTATTTTCAAACATCTGATTCACCCCCTCTGTTTCTTCCCTGCTGTTTTCACATTTCTCATTACTCCCTTTGTTTCCGCCCCTCTCTATCTATACCATTGTTTCCATCCATATGTTTCCACCCCTCCATTTCCACCATTCTGTTTACTCCCCTCGGATTTACATTTCTCTTTCCACCCCTTCCTTTCCATTCTTCTTTTTACACTCCTCAGTTTCCAAAACTCTGTTTTGAATAAATTTTTTCCACCCCTCTCTTTACAGCCCTCTCTTTCCACTCATATGTTTCCACCCTTCTGATTCCACCCCTTTTTCCAACCCCTTTCTTTCCACTGCTCTTTCACCCTCTCTTTCCATCCCTCTATTTGCACATCTTCATTATTCCCCTCTATTTACACCCCTCTGTTTCCACCCCTCTTTTTTCTCCACTGTATTTCCATCCCTCTTTTTCATGCCTCAGATTCCACTCCTCTGTTTCCACCCCTGTTTTCACCCATATTTCCTCCCCTTTATTTCTGCCCCTTTAGTTCCACCCCTCTGTTTACAACTCTGTTTGAACCCTCATTCCCACCCCTCTGTTTCTACCCCTCTATTTTCAAACCTCCAATTTCACCCCTCAATTTCCTCCCCGCTGTTTCCACATTCTCATTACTCCTTCTATTTCTTCCCCTCTCTGTTTGGAACCTTTTGTTTGCACCCCTCTAATCCAACCCCACTGTTGCAACACTTCTGTTTCAACTCCTCTATTTTGACCCCGCTGTTCACACCCCTCTGCTTGTACACCTTTCTTTACACCCATCTGTTTCATTTCCTCTGTTTCGTTCCCTCTGTTTCAACCCCTCTGCTTCCACCCAACTGTTTTGACCTCTCTCTTTTGACATGTCCAATTTGAAACCTCTGTTTGCTTCCCAATATTTTGACCCCTCTGTTGTGAATCCTTCTGTTTCAACCACTCTATTTGGCACATCGGCATTGATCCCTTTCTTTACACCCCTCAGTTTTGATCCTTCTGTTTCGTCTCCTCTGTTTACATCTGTCTATTTCGACCCTGCTGTTTTCATCTCACTGTTTCAACACCTCTGATTGCACCCCTCTGTTTTCACACATCTGTTTGACACCTCTATTTCATACCCTCTGCTTCGATCCACCTGATTGGATGCTTCTGTTTCAACCCCCTTGTTTGCATGCCTCTAATCTGGCCCCTCTGTTTAAACCCATCTGTTTCAACCCCCTGTTTTGACACTTCTATTTCGACACATCTGTTTCATCTCCACTGTTTCAACCCCTCTGTTTCGACCCCTCTGTTTCGACCCCTCCCTTTGCACCCATCAGTATACACCCCTTTCTTTGCAAATCTCTGATTGTACCTCTTTGTTTCAACACCTCTGTTTCCACCCATCTTTTTGAAACTCCTTTGCTATGACACCTCTTACAACACATCTGATTCAATCCCTCTATTTTTTCCTCTCTCTTTCTACCCCTCTGTTTGCACCCCTCTGTTTTCACCCCTCTGTTTCCACCCCTCTATTTCTTCCATTCTGTTTCAACACCTCTTTTTTTTTACACATCTGTTTTGAGACCTCTGTTTGCATCCTGCTGTTTTGACTCCTCTGTTTTGACCTCTCTGTTTTAAACCCTCTATTTCAACCCCTCTGTTTGCATCCCTCTGTTTCAACACCTTTGTTTGCACCCCTCTGTTTCAACACCTGTTTCCACCCCTCTGTTTCCACCCCTCTTACTGTAACCCTCTGTTACAATCTCTCTGTTTCAACACCTTTGTTTTGAACCCTCTGTTTTGATCCCTCTGTTTCAACCTTTCCGTTTCGACCCCTCCATTTTGACACATCTGTTTTGACATCTCTCTTTTGACACATCTGTTTCCACCCCTCTCTTTTGAATCCTCTGTTTCGACACCTCTTTTTTGACACATCTCTTTCAACACCTCTGTTTGCACCCCTCTTACTGCAATCCTCTGTTACAACCTCTTTGTTTCAATTCCTCTATTTCGACACCTCTGTTTCGACCCCTCTATTTGGACCCCTCTGGTTCCACCTCCTTTTTTGCACCCCTTTGTTTGCACCCATCATTTTGAACCCTCTGTTTCATCACCTCTTAAAACACTAATTCTGCCTCTCTCAACAATACTGCTTTGTTTATTGAATATTTCAGAATTTTCTCTTTTCGTTCTGATTTCTAGTACTTGCAGTGTTTTATTTTTGGCTTATTATGTGAGGAATTAGAACAAGATGAGACGTGAAATCTTCAAATTCAATAAAAACCAATTGGTGGCAAAATAAGTTGAAAACACAGCACATGCTGTTCAGCCCACGATATTGTAGTTTTCTTGTCTTGAAGTGTCTATCAAAGTCTTTTAAGAACAAATATAATTTTAATGCAGAGCACAGACATGAGAGAAAGCTATTGATTTCAATCTTCAGTTTCATGAATTTGAATCTAGCATGTGAATTTTGCAAGAATATCACATTTATAGTTGCAAATTTAATCATTGCTGTATGAAGGGATGAAAGTTTCATGTTTCATCTCAGTCTTTAAATTGTACGAAGTCTAAAAAAAATGTGTATTTAGGCCGAGTGTTTGCCACCCTTGTTTCTCAGCTGTGGTTTGTGATTTGTAGCATTGACTAAACTAATTGGATGTCAAGAGTGGACCATCTCAGTAGGCTATTATGGTCAAAAAAGAGAGCTTTGAACTATTTAACATTGATAATTGAAGCCAAATGCCACAATGAAGAAATGGTTGGTCTCATGCATAAACTTTTCAGTTTCATAAGCTTCATTTTCTTTCCATCAGAAGGGGAATCAATGTTTTGATGCAGTGAATTAATGTTTTTGTTCATTTAATGATTCTTATCTTTGGTTTTTAAACAAAGATATTGAGTTTCTAACATTCTCAGTATGGTGTTCAGTGGATGATAAAACGCAACTGATTTTCATTCTGTTAATTTTATTATTGAATACTTATCAAGCAGGTTATACTCAGATTATCCCTGCCTGTTTCTCAACTTGTGAGAATTAAAATCTACGTAGGAGGGAAGGGTAGGTTACAAGGTAGAGAGTGCAGAGGAGATTCACCAAGATGTAGTCTGGATTGGTGGACTTTAGTAATGGAGAGAGATTTACCTGTCAGGGCTTGTTTCTCCTGGAGCAAAGGAGGTCGAGGGGTGACCTGATAGAAATACATAAAATTATGACAGGCATAGATAGGGAAATCAGCCCAAATCTTTTTTTTTTCCTTGCAGATGCGCTGGAGGCGAATTCACAGACACTCGGTGACTCTGAAGTAACTCTCTTTGCTTCTCTTATACTCTAAGCAATACTAATGGTGACTTTTTGACTGCCTTATGCAGGCAAAGGTTAAAGTAAAAATAACCATGAACCTTGATAGATTTAAGGTCAGAAGAAGGAGTTTTAAAGGAGATCTGAAGTTCTTCAACACAGGGAATAGTTAATGTTCAGCATGCATTTGCAGAGGCAGTAATGGAATCAGGTACAATTACTTCATTTAAAAGGCTTTCAGACAAACATTGAAATAGGCAAGGCTTATAAGGATACCAGTCTGAGTGCAGACAAATAGGTTTAGTGTAAATAGATGAAAAGGTCAGCATGGACATGCTTGACCATTCTGTGCTGCACAACTCTATGATTCTGAACTTGCCTTTGTGGAAACAACGCACATTAATAATCATTGCTCTCACACCTGATAGTTTCCGTACTGTAAATTGTTATATGGTTACTTGCAATGCAGTCAGAACCCTGGTCCTACACAGCATCACCATGCTCACTTTTAGAACCCCATCAGATGTTGGTTGAGGCAATAGAAGACAACAGAACTGGTTCTCTTGCCAGCTATACCTACACTCCCAATTTGTAATTTGTGTATTTTGTCAGGTGATTTTCATGGACCTAGGGAAATTTGCGATGTTATTACTGGACTTGAGGTCTGAATTTATAGGGAGAGGCTGGATAGGCTGGGTCTTTATTTTCTTTAGATTAGGAGTCTGAATGGTGGCCTTATAGTGATTTATAAAATCATGAGGGGATTGGATAAAGTGAATGCTCCCAGTCTTTTACCCTGGGTGAATGATTTCAGAGGGTTTAATTTAAGAGGTTTAAGGTTAAAGGGTAGAGATTTAAGAGGGATGAGAGGGGCAACATTTTCATTCAGAGGGCTGTCTGTATTTGGAACTTCAGAAGAGGGCATACATGCTCCATTCATTGATAGATGGATGGCTAAAAAGGATTTTGGAGGGAAATGGAACTAGTCCAGAATGCCAACTTGGTCAGCACAGATATTGCGATCCTGTTCCATGCTGTATGGCTCTAAAAGATACTGTTACAGGAAATTACTAGGCTACTTAACAAAGGATATGATTTACATATATATTCATTTTATGTAGATTTCATGTGACCTATTTTTAACTATCCTTCGATGATAAGCTTGGAATGGTGATATTGCATCATTTGTCTGCTTTATAATTTTGTTTCTCAATAGAAGCTTAACAAGCCAAGGATGACCTCAGGCTCTGCTAAATCTCTGAATGCTATTGATCTGTGCTGAATAATGCTCCTGTGTTAACCCTGGAGACAGAGCTGACAGGATGGTCACTGTTTTCCATAAGGGGGAAATGACCTAAACCTTGTTAGCCTGGGGTTGTGCTCCCACTGATGGTGTTCATCCTGACAGGTTCATCCAGCAGATTGTGTTTATCTTCAGAATCCAGCATCTCCAGTCTCTCATGCGCCCCTCGAGTTGTGGCTTCTTGGTCTCTGCAACTTCTTAGGTGAAGTTCTTTTCAAGTATTTATTTTCTTTAATTTTTCTGATTGCCAGGATAGGGGTTGGGGTTTGGAATGGAAGAAGCATTTCATGCTCATACCATCAGCACACGCAGGAGAATAGGAGAAGAGCAAAAGGCATCAGAATGAAAAAATGGTGGATGAAGCCCATTTTCAAGATCCACGTTCCTATAGTGTCATGAATTCCTTTTAAGCTATCTAACTTTAAGATGGATTAAATCATTATTTTTCCATCCTCAGCAGTTTCTTGCAACAAAGTTTGAATTTTAGGTGGTAAAATGCCACTTTGCAAATTGAGAAAGAGAGAGAGAGAGAGAGAGGGTTTACCATCATCTACGTAAATTTGAATTATAGAACTGATACAACACAGAATGAGGCCATTCAGTCTTTTGAGTCTTTGGCAAGTCCTTGTAGTGCAAGGCCATCACTCCCATCAACAGGCATTTCCCTCACAGCCGTACGAATTGTTCTCTCTCGAGTCTAAAGAAAATCTGATTTAAAGGTTTTGATTAGTTTTGTTACAACAACCCATGCAGTCAATTGCAGATCCTCATCACAAGATAAGTAAAAAGGATATTCTCCTCATCCTCCTTGTACTTTTTTGGTTTCAAAATCTTCACTCTTTGTCCCTAATTTACTCATGGGAACAGTTGTGCTCTATTTACCTGTGTAAGTCTGTCATAATTTTCAGAATGAAGGCTGTTTTGTCTTAAGATGTGGACCAAGTCTCTTGGTCTGGATTAGAATTTTAAAAATTCCACCCAAGCAAGCAGGTACTTCTGCCATTCCCAACATTTGGTGTCTCTCAGAATGTTTGGTAGGCAAGCTTCATTAAGTGGTGCTGTCCATTTGGTGAAAGATCGGTGTGGAATGCCAGGATTTTGAACCAGCAGTTGGTCTTTTTCTGTGCTGTATAACTCCATATGACTTGATGACATCATGGTTGCATACATCAACATGACTTGGAGATGATGGTGTTCTGATGTATTTGCCTCCCTTGGTCTTGCAGATGGCAAGGACTGCACGTCTAAATAAACATTTGGAACATCTTGTCCATGGTTCTGCTGCCCAGGGGGGCTTGTGGTGGAGGGTGTATGGTATATGAAAGAAACAGATTGCAACATTCTGAGGAGGTCATGCACCTTGACATTTTTTTTTATTTCATCCAACCAGACAAAACATGGCAGATCATACATGCAAATACTTACATGGTTTCTATATAAATAGTGGAGATGCTTTGGGGAGTTGAGAGGTGAGTAGCCAAATGCAAATACCCAGCTCCTAACCTTCACTTCGAAGAATTTAAATGTGTTGTCTCTGTCTTTCTTTGGCTTGGCTTCGCGGACGAAGATTTATGGAGGGGGTAAAAGTCCACGTCAGCTGCAGGCTCGTTTGTGGCTGACAAGTCCGATGCGGGACAGGCAGACACGGTTGCAGCGGCTGCAGGGGAAAATTGGTTGGTTGGGGTTGGGTGTTGGGTTTTTCCTCCTTTGCCTTTTGTCAGTGAGGTGGGCTCTGCGGTCTTCTTCAAAGGAGGTTGCTGCCCGCCAAACTGTGAGGCGCCAAGATGCACGGTTTGAGGCGATATCAGCCCACTGGCGGTGGTCAATGTGGCAGGCACCAAGAGATTTCTTTAGGCAGTCCTTGTACCTTTTCTTTGGTGCACCTCTGTCACAGTGGCCAGTGGAGAGCTCGCCATATAACACGATCTTGGGAAGGCGATGGTCCTCCATTCTGGAGACGTGACCCATCCAGCGCAGCTGGATCTTCAGCAGCGTGGACTCGATGTCTCTGTAGGCATCTGGTTAATGCTAATGTCAATGAAGAGGGACTTGATGGCAAAATGTAGAGGGAGGTGATTCTGCTTCTCTCCAGCTGAGGATGGCTGCTGCCTTACACATATCTGATAGGTGAAGCTGGATGGCTAACAGCCAAACCTTTTTGAGCATGATGGGAAAATAGGTCAACTTTACGATGATCCCTCTAACTTGGTATAAACTAAAGTGAAGCTCGACAGCCACACCTGATTGTGCGGTGTTGTAGAATGAAGTTTTGAACTCAGTTTGGAGCTCAGAGATTACCACAATCCTCATCGGAGGGAGACTAGCTGGTTCACAAAACATGGCTTACATTTAAGTCCGAGTCAAGTGACATGTGATTTAAATATGGAGTGATATGTTAGATCTGTAAATAAGAGTTATTTAAAATTATTTGTATGCCAGCATTTCAAGATGCAAGATTCAATTTATTGTCATAGTAATAAAACAGCGTCATATTACATGAAATTCCTTTTTGCCTCCTGCAATACAGACAGATTTGCCACTGGCAGAAATTACCTAAGCGCCTTTTACATTTCTTACAGTCAGACCTACAGTCAGACTTACAGTCAAAGAGAAGCAAAGGAAAGTCTGCCCCCCCCCCCCCACCGAGTCACTGAGTGTCTGTAGATTCACCTCCAGTGCTTTTCTAGCCTCCACAGCCACCCAGAATCCAGTCCAAACCATTGGTAACCCGAGCTCCATTCCAAATCTCCAACACAGTTATGGACCCTTTGGCACCCTCGGCACTCCCTCACTTCCCAGTTCTGATACCAGGTACTCCTCTGGCCAGTTTGAGCCAATCTCCAGCAGTCTGCAGCCAGGTGCGAGTCTCCTGACAGCAATCTCCAGCGCCCACAGTTTCTGTGGGTTCCTCGCCTCGAGTCACCAGCATCCCACTGCAGAGCTGTCTCACTGGTCAACCTCCATGGTCACATCCATGGGTCATCTCTTCTGCTTCTCCTCAGACAGGAGGTGATCTTCCTGGAGTCTGCAGCCCCTCGTGGCTGCTGCTCATTAATAGGCACCACCATCTTGGGCGCAGACCCTGTGGTCGCAGTATCTCAAATAAAACTATTGTTGGTTCCCTCTATGGGTTGTTCAAGCCTGAGTATCTCTGCTCCTTTGCTCCCTCACTCCCTGCAACACTACCAGTACAGTGGCTCCCTCAGCACCACCATCTTTACTGTCATAAGTTACTTGAGCATAAAGACTAATTTGTACTCAACATTTTGTTTGAGAGTCTCCTTGACTGACGCATCATTAACACTGAGCATATAGGGTTAACTCATGAAAGTCACATTATTCAACCAATGTTGTTAGTTTTATCTTCAGTAACATCAATCTCCTTCACAAATTAACATTCAGCCAAATATCTTAGGAGTTTTATGGAAACGAAGGTATATTTCCAGTCCTCTTATGTTCCTCTTCATCCAAAGCAGGAAGTATGCATGCACGCCAAGGCAGGGGGGGTTCTGCAGACTGTTTAACTGAAACATTCTGCAGTAAGCAGAAGCTCTATTGTTCCACCCAGATTTGCCTCGCATTCACAAATTCTGCTGCAAAAGACTTCAATGCTGCTTCACCATAAGAAAACTGAAGAAAATGCATTTCTTTACAGAAAATCAGCAAGGCCAGAACAAATTGAAGCCACCATAGAGAGTCTATGTAAAACTGTAGGATGCTGAGAACTTTCCAGCTTCAATTGGCATTTGGATTTCAAAGGTTATTCTTTTAATTTCTCTCTCTTTGGGGCTTGTCAAGTTGGGTAATGTTCTTAGTACAACTTTCAAACAACCAGTGTTTTAGCAGATCTCTATTGAATGCAGTTTGAGAAATGGCAACAGGAAGACTTGCAAGAAGAGCTGAAGAAATTACCTTCCTTTTCTTTCCCCTGTGCTTCCCATGGAGAGAATTCTGGCATCCATTGATCACTGACAATTAGTGGCTGTCAAACTTCATGACCCAATTACTTTATTTTATGCTTTTAAATCCTTCAGCTTGGCCCATTAAAATACCCATCTGGATGATACATTTATGCTGAAGTGATACGTCTTCCTTCCAAAGGAAGCCAAGTTGACTATCAAAAGGCCGCAGTTTGTAATATGTTTTTGCTTAGTCTATCAAGTTCGTGCACAATTCTCAATCCAAATCCTGGACATTTATTCTTTACTTTGCAAAAAGAATGCCACTGATTTCATTTTATCAATTAATTTATAATTTTAATTCATGCTTGACTTTTATGTTCTCATTTGACATTGATATAGAAATTTGAGTTTGATTTCTTGATTCTCCAGGGAAATATAAACCTGGCAACAAGGAAATCAAATGTGAGGAGAAAGAATTTGTTTTAGTTTATTAAAAGCCCATTAACCAGCATTACAAATCTTTCAGCTGATAAATTGGTCCTTGGCCACCTTTGTGTTATGTGTGTGCAAATATTGGCTGTTATTCCTCCTCAGCTCTGCACATTTCCTCTCAAACAGAGCCAAATATTCAGAAGTGGCTGAAGGTTGCACCCAGAATCACTGAAGATTCAGTCAAAAGCACTAAATGCGTTGGATCATAGCATCAGCATGTTGAGCATTGCCTTTGACATTCAATACATTTGACTTTGATGGAATTAATATTATTGCATTGGATTGACCACTATATATGGTGAGTTTACCACTGCCCATTGGGGTGAATTAACAGACAAACCTTTTCTCTATTAAATTGAAATAGCTGACATTTGATGGCAGGACCATTCACTGATGGCGCAGAAATGTAGGATGCATCAAATTAAATATCTATCTGTGTAATGAACATTGCAGGATAATTCAGGAGGCAGCTAATCTGGCATCTTTATGATCACCACTTCTTTTTGTTGAATACTTTATTTAAAATGTTAAGCCACATTACATTCAAATATAATAATTCATATACAAAGAACAATGTGGTATCTACCAAATCCACACTCTCCCCACTCCCTCACATCCACCCTAGTACCCCTCCCTCTGATCCCTCCCTCTCCCTACTACCCCAACCCCAAAGAGAGAAAAAAGAAAGAGGGAGATACACCCATCAATAACATAATTAAATGCCATGGAAAAGGGTAACACCACCACAACGTGCCGAAGAAAGTTCAAAACTTTCAACCCACATAATCCAAATAAGGACTCCAAGTGTTCCGATTAAAAAAAGATAATTGTCACCCAAATTATATATCTTTTCATGATCTCAATTCCAATGTGATCACCACTTCTCATTTCAAGTAATTTTTGTTAAGTCCACAACTCTTCCAGATTCCTTATGATGCTGAAGCGTTCGATTGTTATGACACATAGAAACATAGAAGATAGGAGCAGGAGTAGGCCATTCGACCCTTCGAGCCTGCTCCGCCATTCAACGAGATCATGGCTGATCTTAAAGTTCAGTACCCCGTCCCCGCCTTCTCTCCGTAACCTTTAATATCCTTATACTGAAGAAATATATCGAATTCCCTCTTAAATATATTTAATGAACCTGCCTCTACTGCCCTCTGTGGCAATGAATTCCACAGATTCACGACCCTCTGCGTAAAGAAATTCCTCCTCATCTCGGTCCTATATGGTTTGCCTATTATCCTCAAACCATGGCCCCGGGTTCTGGATTTTCCCATCATTGGAAACATCCCATCTGCATCCATTCTGTCCAGTCCTGCCAGAATTTTATATGTCTCTATGAGATCCCCTCTCAATCTTCTAAACTCCAGCGAGTACAATCCCAATTTGCGCAATCTTTCCTCGTAAGTCATTCCTGCCATTCCAGGTATCAGCCTGGTGAATCGCCTCTGCACTCCCTCCATTGCAAGAACATCCTTCCTTAGTTAAGGTGACCAAAACTGCACACAATACTCCAGGTGTGGTCACATCACTAGAAAGTAAGTTAAGCAGAAACTATACATTATTTCTGAAGATAATAATTCATGAAATTAATCGCCAGAAAATGCTACGGATACAAACAGTACTAGTTGATTCTGTAAATAACATCCTTGACAAAGGATTGATGATTGTGACATGAGAGTTGACAGTGTGAATGAGATACATCAAAAAAGGTTGAGTATGGTAAGTTAACAGGCTGGTTCCACTCCTGAAAACTGCTCTGCTCTTGTCAATTACTGACTCACTCTGTTATGCTGGTTGAACATTTTATTTCAGCTCCACTGGGTTTTTTTTAATATTCTTCAATATTCACTCAGCAGTAGTTGTATTCCATCTGACTCATTCACTCCTCGCGACACACCTTTCAGCACACACAGGAATTAATCACTGAAGTAAAATAAATCCTTACAGAGCTAATGATGACAGCTGCATACTGAGTGTTAACAAATTGGAGAAATGTCTAATTAATCTGCAGTCAATAAGGCTATTCACATGCCATTTCCAACCAAACACTGTTGATTATGGAGAACATGGGATGATGACAATCTAAGTGTTGGACAAGCTCACTCTGGAAGTCAACACTTTGATTATTCCTGAGTACTTGTTAGGGAAGAATAATGCATATAAATATATTAGGACCACTTCAGGCTGGACACAATTTCTCCCCAAACTCCCCTCCCATTATGCCTACCTGCCTCCACTTGACTTATCCGGCATCCAGCCGGTAGAGAGCAGCTGATCCTCAGCATATGCGAGCAACCTGCCAAGGTGGGCTGAGTTCAGTCTCAGTCGGCATACTCAGCATCCCCACCCCTGCATCCTTCCATGGCTCACTGGTTGGCAAAGACTTTTAAACTATAGTTAAATGATGGTCAAATCTGTTCTGCCAATTCAAAAATTTTAAAGTGTCAAAAGATGTTTTTAAAAAAAATTATTAAAGCACTGTAAAAGCTGAGAAAATATAAAATGTTAAAATAGTTTAGGCATAGAGGTTAGCATTACACGACTGCAATGCCAGTGACCCAGGTTCAAATCTATGTACTCCTCATGACCTACATTGGGTTTCCACCAGGTGCACTGATTTCCACTCGCCCTCCAAAAAAGTATAGGGTTTGAAAAAAAAATCACCTAGACATACAGATATATTTAAATATGTATGTGTGTGTATTTATATATAGAGTCATGCGCCACATAACGTCCGTTTGTGCAATGTCCACTCGCTTATATGTCCATATTCCCATAATTATTCAGTTACCACAAGCAAGACCACAGCAATTTTAAAAAAGCGATTGCTAGCTGTAGGAATTGTATACTGTATACCCACACTGATCCACTGCCCCACTCTCTCCTCACAATCCCGTGCTGGTCCCCACACTGATCCCACTGCCCCATTCTCTCCTCACAACCCCATGATGGTCCCCACACTGATCCCACTACCCCACTCTCTCCTCACAATCCCGTGCTGGTCCCCACACTGATCCCACTGCCCCGCTCTCTCCTCACAACCCCGTGCTGGTCCCATACTGATCCCACTGCCCCACTCTCTCTCCACAGCCCCGTGCCGGTCCCCACACTGATCCCACTGCCCCATCTCTGCCCAGAGACCCACTGTCTGCCCACAGTCCTGTGTTGGTCCCCACTCTGATCCCACTTCCCCATTGTAGTGCGAATAAAAGCTCTCACGACTGGAGGGAGAACACATGCTTTTATTAGCTGATAACAAAGGGTAGGCTCTTACAAGAGTCTTTAGTAGGTCTCTGGGTTTAGGCGGGAAACCTGGGTTATATATGGGTAGATGTGGGCGGAGACAGGGAATCTCAGTTCACTGCATTCACACCTTCCTGCAGAATAAGGGCCTGTGGATGAAGACAAAGAACACAAACTCAGCAACAAAAATCAGGAATATATACAATTATTTACAGATCTAAATGATCTGGAGATCTGGAAATCGTTGAGAAGCACCCCAGCACTAGTAGGCCTTGGGATCCTTGGGTCTCCTGGTCCCCTCGTAGGGGAGGCACAGTAGGTGGTAGGGCCTCCAATTCTATGACGGAGGGAGATGACTCTTCCTCCTGAACAGAATCTCCTGAGGCCCTGATTGGAGGTAGTGAGAAAGGGTTCTGAAACTTGTGGGTCACCTGAGGCAATGGATTCTCTGTTCCGGCAGGTGCCAGGTCCCTGATAGAGACGGTGTCTTCCTCGCCATCCGGGTACTCCATGTAGGCGTACGTGGGATTGGCATGGAGCAGTCTCTCTGTCTCCACCAGGGCATCGGTTTTACTTTTCCTCGCGTCCTTTCTTAGGAGGACCGGACCTGCTGTGGTGAGCCAGGTTGGAGTGTGGTTCCTGATGGCAATCTCCATTGAAAAAAGTGAACAAGCTCAAGAGGAGTTTCATTGGTTGCTGTACAGAGTAGTGACCGAATGGAATGGAGTGCCATGGGTAGGACATCATGCCAGCGTGAGTGTGGGAGGCCTCTTGACTTGAGGGCCAATTTGACGGCTTTCCAGACCATGGCGTTTTCTTTTTCAACCTGCCCTTTCCCCCAGGGATTGTAGCTAGTAGTCCTGCTGGATGCTATGCCTTTCACCAGCAGGTAATGATGTAGCTCCTTGCTCATAAATGATGAGCCCCGGTCGCTATGGATATATCCGGGATACCCAAACAGAGCAAAAATAGAATCTAGGGCTTGATAACTAAGGAGGTGGAGGTGTCTGGACATGGGATAGCGAACAGGAAGTGGGAGTACTCATCAATGATGGAGAGAAAGAATGTGTTCCCATTCATGGAGGAGAGAGATCCCTTAAAATTAACACTGAACCTTTTGAAGGACCTGAATGACTTAATCAGGTGCGCTTTTGTGGGGCGGTAGAAGTGTGGCTTGCACTCCGCGCAGAACTGGCAAGACCTGGTCATTTCCCTGACATCTTCCGTGGAGTAGGGCAGATTGTGTGCCTTGACAAAATGAGCCATGAGGGTGACCCCTGAATGGCAGAGCTCATTATGCAGGGGGACCACAGTTGACCGGTGTGTGCAGAGGCACAGCTTCCTCTGGATAAGGCATCAGGAGGCTCATTAAGGACAGCTGGCTGATAGGCAATGTCATAATTTTAGGTGGAGAGTTCAATCCTCAACCTAGCAATTTTATCACTTTTAATTTTGCCCCTCTCGATGTCATAGAGCATAAATGCAACAGAGCGCTGGTCAGTGAGGAGCACAAATTTCCGACCAGCCAGATAGTGCCTCCAGTGCCTGATGACCTACACAATGGCTTGAGCCTCTTTTTCCACAGAGGGATTCCAGACCTTGTGGCCTTGCAGGGACCAGGAGAAAAATGTCACCGGCCTATCCGCCTGGTTAAGGGTTACTGCCAGGGTCACGTCCAAAGCATCACTTTCCACTCAGAAAAGGTTCATTCTTGTCCATTGCATGCATGTTGACTTTCGTAATGTGGCTTCGGACATAGGTAAAAGCCATTTGGGCTTCAGCTGAGAGGGGGAAAGTAGTGGATTTTAAAAAGTGGATTTTAAAAATCTTATTGGCATATTGAGGGACCTACTGGGCGTAATATGAGAAAAGCCCCAGGCATCTCCTCAAAGCTTTCATGGTCCTTGGGATAGGAAACACTAACAGGGGGCACATCCTATCAGAGTCAGGGCCAGTAATACCATTCTCCACTACGTAGCCAAGGATAACCAGATGTTTAGTCCTCAACGCCCACTTGCTGGAGTTATAAGTGAGGTTCAGGGATTTCACTACGTGAAGAAAGCTCTGGAGGTTGGCATTATGATCCTCCAAGTTATGGCTATAGATGGTGATGTTATTGAGGTAGGGGAAGGTAGCCAACCTGTACTCATCCACCACCCTGTCCATCTGCCTCTGGAAGATAGAAACCCCATTAGTGACACCGAAAGGGACCCTCCAGAATTGATAGAGATGGCCGTTTGCCTCAAAAGCATTATAGGGACTGTCCTGGGAATGGATTGGCAGCTGGTGATAGGCAGTCTTCAGATCGATGGTCGAATAGACCCGATACTGGGCAATATCATTCACCATCCCCGAAATTCAAGGGAGGGCGTATGCTTCCAGGACTGTAAAATGATTAATTGTTTGGCTATTGTTATAAACCTAGAGGACCCCAAAATCCAGCAGCAATAGAAATTCACCAAGACAAATGGTTCAACAAAAGTTGCTTTTAATGATCTTTATACATGAAAACAGGATCAAACTTTAACTTATTACTATTAACTTACTTAACCTAACTTAACCCCCTTCTAGTTCTAAGCGCACATGTGCGTAATGTGTTTATAAGTTCAGAAAAGTTCTTTGATTCACAGTCCAATCTCACTTCTCATTTCTCCAAGTTCACTGGTTGCAGGCAATTCTTATACAGTGCACAAAATTTAACATTTATAAAGTTTACCAGGCTTTGGTGATTGAAAGGTAAATGGACCTTGGAGACTCCGCAGTCCTCCTCGCTCAAGCAGCCCCCTCCTTCCTGATGCGCCGGCAGGCAAGATGGCATCAAACTCGTGGCTGCCGTTCTTCATCCTCTGATGACGATGGTGCTAAATTTGAATTCAAATCATGGCAAGTTGGCCACCGAGGATTTTTGCACAGTTTTCCCACTGCCACCTTCCTTCAGCAAGTAGCACAGCAGGTAGGCTCTGATGAGTTCAGGGCTTGAGGCTGGAATCAGAGTCGGGAGCTGTGCAGGCTGTGGATTTCCCAGGCATTCCCTTCACGTGGCAGACCCTTGGCCAGTGTCCCCTCTTACTGCAGCTGGAGCAGACAGAGTCCTTAGCTGGGCATCGAGAGTGACGATGCTGGTTTCGACCACAGAAAAAGCACTCCCTAGTGCGGAAGTGCTCTCTAGCATGGGAGATGGCTGCTGTTAGGGCAGGGGGAGCAGGGGCTGCTGGTCCTGAGAAAGGTTTGCGGGGGACAGCGTTGTTGTTATTGGCATCTAGGTCAATGGTCTTGAGCTGGGCTTGTTCAAGGGACTCAGTCAGTTCAATGTGGCTGCCCAAGTCTTTCTTAACCAACTGAAGTAATCGGTGCTTCACCTATCTCAAGCGGCCCCCCTGACTAGGGGGTCCCAGATCTGCTGTTCCTCATGAACACGGCCAGTAGCTGTTTCATACCGGCACTTCTTGGCAAGAGTCTACAGGTCAATCAGATAGTCATTGATGGTCCCTCCAGGCCGCTGCTGACATACAGTGAGTTAATGCCTTACTAGGACCTTGTTTAGTGACTTCAAGTATTGAGCCTTCAAAGCTCAATGGCAGCATCATAGGTTGTACAGTCCTGAATGACTACATACCCCTTAGTCCCTACCATGGAAACAAGGGCGACCTCTTGAGTTCATCAGTGTTGAACATGTCCCTGGTCACGTTCAGGAAGGCCTGGAAGCAGTCCAGCCAGTAAGCAAACTCCTCGGCAGCATCTGGGGACAGAGGGTCGATCATACTTGACGAAAATGGTGCATGGATCTTCTTGTTATTAAGCTAATAAAATTGTAGCATGAATAAAAACTCTCACATCTGGAGGGAGAACACATACTTTATTATAACAAAAGATAGGGTCTTCAGTAGGGCTCTGGGTTTAGGTGGGAAACCAGGCTCATATAGGGGTAGATGGGGGTGGAGCCTGGGAGAAAAAACGAGCATCTGCATATCCCATCACTAGTAAATCTCAGTTCACTGCACCCATCTAGGCCCACAGCCACATGTTGGTCCCCACACTGTTTCCACTGTCCCGCTCTCTGCCCACAGCCCTGTGTCGGTCCCCACGCTGGTCCCACTGCCCCGCTCTCTCCCCACAGCTCCATGTCAGTCCCCACACTGACTCCACTTCCCACTTTCTCCCCACTTCTCTGTTGGTCCCCACACTGATCCCACTGCCTCACTCTCTCCCCACAGCCTCATGTCAGTCCCCACACTGACCCCACTGCCCCGCTCTCTCCCCATAGCCTCATGTTAGTCCCCACACTGACCTCACTGCCCTACTTTCTCCCCACTGTCCCGTGTCGGTCCCCACACTAATCCCTACTTACAAATAAAATGTTTAGAGGTACACTACAGTATTTCATATAGCTTTGCTAAGTATATAATATGATGTTCACACAACATCCATATTGCATAACACCCAATTTCACAGAATGTATATCTATTTGCCCCTCTGCTCCACAGTTTTAAATCTGTAATCAAACAATTCACATGTGCACATTCTGGATTTTATTCATGGTTATTTGCATACATTTTGGTTTGACCATGTAGAAATTACAGCACTTTTTATACATTGTCCCTTATTTTAGGGCATCATAATGAAGGAAAATCCTCAATCATTTCTTGGACAGATCAGAAACCACACTTCAGGAGGCAGGTATGGATGAGTCGATGACTACTGTCACAGAAGACTTTATGAACAGAAATATGGAGACCACAATGCAAGATGCAAACCACTTGTTAGCCACTGAAACAGGATGGCCAGATTACAGTTTGGCAAGAAGTATTTAAAAGACCCTGCAGAATTCTGGAACTAGGTCTTGTGGACAGATGAGACTGAGATTAACCTGCATCAGAATAATGGCAAGAACAAAGTGTGGAGGTGTAAAGAACTGCCCAAGATCCAAGGTATACCACCTCATCTATTAAACATGGTGGTAGGCGTTTAGAGCGTGGGGATGTATGGCAGCCACAGGTACTGGAGCACTTATCTTCATTAATGATGTAATTGCTGATGGCAGTAGCAAAATAATTCTGCGGTGCATAAAAACATCTGCTCAAGTTCAAGCAAATGCCTCCAAACTCATTGGATGGCACTTCATCCAACAGCAAGACAATGATACGAAACATACTGCTAAAGCAACAAAGCAGTTTTTCACAAGCAAAAATGGGAAAATTCTTGAATGGCCAAGTCATTCACCTGTTCTAAATCAAATTGAGCATGCCTTCCATATGCTGAAGAGAAAAATTAAGGGGGAAAGCCCCTGAACCAAGGAGGAGCTGAAGATGTCCTGGCATAGCATCACCAGACAAGATACTCAGCACCTGGTGATGTCTATAAATCAAAGACTTCAAACAGTTTCTCTCTCTCTCTCTCTCTCTCTCTCTCTCTCTTTCTTTCTCTCTCTCTCTCTCTCTCTCTCTCTCTCTCTCACACACACACACACAGACACAGTGTGTGTGTGTGTGTGTCTGTGTGTGTGTGTGTGTATATGCGCGCAATGTACACGTATCTATGTATATATGCGCACATACATACACACACACAAACACAAACAGATATATACTGTGTTTTTTTATTTTTATATATATAAAACCATAAGACATAGAATCAGATATAGGCTATTTAACCCATTGAGTCTGGCCCCACCATTTAATCATGAGCAAATCTATTTCCTACTTAGCTCCACTACCCGGCCTTCTTCTCCCCATAAACTTTGATACCCTGGCTAATTGAGAACCTATCAATCTCTGTCTTAAATACACCCAATGACTTAGCCTCCACAACCACCTGTGGTAACAAATTCCACAGAATTACTAAACTCTGGCTGAAGAAATACCTATGCATTTCTATCTAAGTGGATGCCTTTCAATCCCAAAGTTGTGCCTTCTTGTCCTAGACTCTCCCACCATGGAAAACAAACTTTCTACATCTACTCTGTCCACACCTTTTGACTTTCAAAATTTTCCAATGAAATGGCCCCCATTCTTCTAAATTCCAAAAAACTACAGGGCAAGAGCTGTCAAACACTCCTTATATGATAATGTTTATTTCCCAGAATTATCCTAATGAACCTCCTTTGAATCCTCTTCAACAACAGCACATCTTTTCTAAAATGAGGAGCCCAAAACTGCTCCCAACACTCTATGCAGGATATCACTAGTGCCTTATAAAGCCTCCACATCACATCCCTGCTCTTACATTTCTCTTGAAATGAATGCCAGCATTGCATTTGCCTTCTTCACTACCATGTTAACATGCAAGTTTACTGTCAGGCTATCCTGCACGAGGACTCCCAGGACCCTTTGCAGCTGGGTATTTTCAATTTTCTTTCCTATTCAAAAAATAGTCTGCCTGTTTAACTTTTCTACCAAAGTGCATGATCATACACTTTCCGACATTATATATCTATTGCCACTTCTCTACCCATTCTCCTAATCTGTCCAAGCCCTTCTGACGTTTCCATGATTCCTCTACACTACCTGCTCCTCCACCTACCTTTGTATTATCTGCAAACTTGGTCACAAAGCAATTCATTCCATAATCCAAATCACTAAGAATCAACATAAAAAGAGCCCTGACACTGACCCTGGTGGAACACCACCAGCAATTGGCAACTATTCAGAATATGATCCCTATATTCTGATTCTCTACTTCCTGCCAATGCTCTAACCACACTCGTATGTTTCCTGTTATACCATGGTCTCTTATCTTGTTAAGTAATCTCATCTGTGGCACCTTGTCAAATGCCTTCTGAAAATCTAAATGCACAACATTCACTCCATCTCCAGCCTGCTTGCCACTTTCTCAAAGAATTCCAATAGGTTTGTCAAGCAAGATTTTTCCTTGAGGTAACCACGTCATGTGCCTTTAAGTACTCTTCATCCTTTACAATCGACTCCAACATCTTCCAAAGCACTGATGTCAGGCTAACCGGTCTATAACTTCCTTTCTTCTACTTCAAGCACTTTGTCAATAGTGGGGTGACATTGATGATGTTCCAGTCCTCCGGGACCATGTCAGAATCTACTGATTTCTGATAGATTTCCGCAATCTCTACTGCTACCTCTTTCAGAACCGGAGAGTGCAATCCATCTTGTCCGGGTCACTTGTTTCACCCTTAGACCATTCAGCTTTCTGAGCACCTTGAAACAGTAACTGCACTCACTTTCCTACCCTGATACCCTTCAAGCTCTGGCACACTGCTAGTGTCTTGCACATTGAAGACTGAAGCAAAGTACTCATTTAGTTCCTCTGCCATCTCTTTGTTTTCCATTATTATTTCACCATCGTCATTTTCTAGTGGTCCTATATGTACTCTCACTTCTCTTTTATTCTTTAGACATGAAATTTTTTTGTATCCTCTTTGATATTATCTTCTAGCCTACATTTATTCTTAATCTTTTTCTTCCTTATGAGTTTTTTAGTTACCTTCTGTAAGTTTCTAAAAAACTTCCATTCCTCTGTCTTCCCACTAATTTTTGCTTCCTTCTTTGCCCTCTCTTTTTCTTGCATGTTGGTTTTGACTCGTCTAGTCAGGCATAGTTATGACATCTTTCCATCTGAATATTTCCTCTTTTTTATTATGTCCGGTACATCTCCGACTATCTGAAATTGGATTCTCCAAAATCCTCATTTATCCAATTTTTTTTTTAATTGCGAAAAATGAAGATATCCAAAACAAATCAGAATTTTTTTTTCGGAGCCGAATTGACCTCATAGGTTGAAAAAAATTCCCTCGACATGAAGTTAGAACAATGATTATCCTTGTTTCGGGTAACTCCCTCCCCTTTTTCTTTCCGTTTCTTCTTTATCTTCCCCATTGATTTTTCTCTCCAACTCTCCCTCTCAAACTGCGGGCCACTGTCTCCCAGCTTCAAACACTCAGAAGAATCCCTTGTCCCAGCATCATCAATGAAGCGTCCTCCCAGGCAAGAAAAGAACCCAGGCTCAGTGGCATTCCCTCTGTTTCCCTCCCCTTCCCTTCCCTTCCTCTCTCTTCGACACACCGGAGCTCCCGACTCTGGACCCTACCCTCAGCCTAGGACTGCACATACACCCCAGACTCCCCGGTGTACGTATGCAGAAGGCTTATGGGAAGATTAGGACTTGGGACATGGGCACCAGGAGCTCCAGTGTCCCGGGAGACAGGAGCACACTGACTCGCCTGTGACTGTTCCGGGCAGTTGGGAGCTCTCGGTGATTGGCTGCAGCATTGAGGCCAGCATTTCTTTGGTGAGAATTAAACATTATTTTAATGTTTAAAAAGCCTTTTCTTGTTTGTTGGTGTTTAAGCATTGATACAAGTGATTTGCTGATGTTACTGAGCTGTTTTTGAAAAATGACCAGTTATCTTAAAAAAAGTTTATCCCATATAGGCCCGGCCCTGACCATTTCAGATAATCGGAGTTATACTGTGTTTATCCTGCACCTTTCCAATTTATTGCAGAAACACCATCCATTGCTGCTCTGCCGTCTTCCCTAATAGCGCTCCTTTCTGATCTACTTTAGCCAGTTCCTCTCTTGTACCACTGCAAACCCCTTTACCTTACTTTGAAACACTGACACATCGAACTTTTATTTTCTCACTTTTATATCTCAGAGTGAACTCAGTCATTGTAATCATTGGCCCCCTAATGGTTCTAAGTTTAATTAAATTTAGACATACAGCACGGTAACAGGGCATTTTGGCCCATGAGTCCATGCTGCCCAATTTATACTCAATTAACCTTCACCCCTGGTTTGTTTCAAATGGTGGGAGGAAATCAGAGCCCCTGGGGAAAACCCACACAGACACGGGGAGAATGTACAAACTACTTACAGACAGCATGGAATTTGAACCCTGGTCTTGATCGCTGGCGCTGTAAAGTATTACACTAACCACTATGCCAAACATGCCACCCCTTTACTCTAAGCTTTCTAATCACCTCAGATACATTACACAGCACCCAATGCAATACAGCCAATTCCCTAGTGAGTTCATCAACAAGCTGCTCAAAAACCCACCTTATTGGCTTTCTAAAAAATTCTCTCTTGAGATCTAGTTCTTGTTCTCCCCATCTACATGTATGTTAAAATCCCCCATGACTATCATAACATTGCCATTTTGACAAGCCTTCTTTTCTTGCTGTTGCAAAGTTTTGTACACATAGCAGCTTCTGTTCATAGGTTTGTATAATAACACCAACAGGGTCTTTTTACCCTTGCTATTTCTTAACTCAACCCATCGTATTATATATATTTTGATCCTATGTCACCTCTTTCTCAATTTAATGCTGTTCCTTACTAACAAAGCCATGCCACCCCCTCTGCTAACCGATCTTTTCAATACAGTGTATCCCTGAGACATTCGACTTCCAATGAGATCCATTCTTTAGCCATGACTCCATGATGACCATTACATCATAGCTGCCAATCTGTAACTGTACTACAAGGTCATCCATTTTATTTCTTATGCTCTGAGCATATAAATACTATAGCCCTTTATTTGTTACATTTGACTCTGTGTCCTTGTTGCATTACAACACATCCCCATGGCTGCAAATTTAGCCTATCTGCCCTTCCTTAAACACAAACTTCCTACCAGTTGCAGTGGGCCTACCTGTGTGCCAACAGCCTCTTCCTCTCCTTCTTCATTTTGATTACACACACACACACACACACACACACACACACACACACACACACACACACACGCACACACGCACGCACGCACGCACGCGCACACACACACACACACACACACACACACACCACACGCACGCATGCACACACACACACACACACACACACACAGACACACACACACACACACACACACACACACACACACACACACGCATGCGCAAACACACCTG
Source organism: Narcine bancroftii (assembly GCF_036971445.1). Taxonomy (NCBI): domain Eukaryota; kingdom Metazoa; phylum Chordata; class Chondrichthyes; order Torpediniformes; family Narcinidae; genus Narcine; species Narcine bancroftii. The sequence goes on from NC_091470.1 coordinate 256,472,134, forward strand.
ATGCACATTGGATGCTGATTAATCCAGGTAAAGGTTCCATTATTGTCACATAATACCACATTTAGAATGTAACATACATGAAATTCTTTAACCTTGTCTACCGTAAGGAAGACAGAGACCCACTTTTGTCCAGTGCCCTTAAACAGAGGCCCCAGCGAAGAACGAACTCGTGACCCCGGTTTACAAGATAGTGCTCTAACCACTGAGTTAATGGATAACCGCAACTCCTGATTGTGATGTGAGAGTTACACAAACAATATTTCCAACCCCTCTGCAATAAAGTAAGCACAGTACACTGATTAACTCAGGAACTCTAATCCAGTAACAATTTACAATTTACAATGGGTAAAGTGCAGTGGTCTCTCTCAGGTGTAAGTCTCAGTAGTCTTCACCATGTACCAGAATAAAACATCACCCACGGCTCACAACAGTTGGTCTTCCTGCACTACCTGTGGCTTGCAACCTGGAATGAAAGTCAGGCTTCATCTCAAGGAAACAAGAAAGGGTACTAAGTGAAACAGAAAAGTCTGCAGACGCTGTGATTGTAGTAAAAACACATCAAAATGCTGGAAGAACTCAGCCAGTCTTTTCTTTTTAAAATATTTTCATTGAGTTTAACAAAAACACCTTACACAGCATCAGTGCCAGAATGAATGATTGTGGGGTGGGGGGGGGGGCATTACCTTATTAGAGAAGGGGCATGGTGCAAAGTTCAAACACTGCTGTTACCCTCATCTACCCCTCCTATGTAGGTGTCGAGAGCACTGCGTTTATGGCATCAAACGTCACTAGCCGCTAGCGATGCTTGACGCACGCTAGTGATGCCGGAGGGCGAGGGGGCGGGTCAGACGGTGACCACAACTGTATGGGGGGGGGGGGGAACAGAGCACCTCGCTTGGGGGCGGGGGATAATGCCTGCGGATGCCCCCTTTTTGTGCCGACCCTGCCTTTACACAAGGTGTACTAATGATAACATAAATCAAATCCTATCGTATACCAATTATAAATTAGAACACAACCATAATTATTATATAATTTATTTCATTGAGGACATCAAATTCTATAATTATAATAATGAAACAATTAAATCATGTCCAAAAATAATACACATAAAATTCCCCTACATAATATCATTCTCTAATGTGATCATAGGAGATGCTCCACTTGCACCCACACCTCCTCCATCACCACTATTCAGGGCCCAAACAGAACTTCCAAATGAAGCAACATTTCTATGATATGATCCATTATCTGTAGTTAACCCTCCCTTTACTTACTTGTCTTAATAATAAAAGGAAAAAAAAAAATCCCAACTAATCTATCCCCTCCATATAAACAAAGTTATCTGTATATATTATAAATATGAATCGAATAACAGCCCCCAGACACCAGACAATGATCCCCGGAGCATCCACATCACTGATAAAATTTGATAAGATGTGGCCCCATTCATGGATTTATATCACAATCTAAAGGATTTCAGCCAGTCTTTTCAGCATCTATTAAAGACAAAGGCACATCGCTGACATTTCGGGCCTGAGGCCTTCTTCAAGCAATAAGCAGAATGAGCCAGAAGCAGAAAATGTCAGAAAGTCTCAGCTTTCAGACACTGCTGACTAGAAGAGGAATCTAGACCAACATAGGGCATTAATTGGATATGATAAGGGGAAAGTGAAAATCTATCATGCCTGTGGAAAAGGACACAGGGAAGGGAGAAACAGAGTTGGGGGAAGAAGTCGGGGGGAAGGGGGGCTATAGGGCAGAAATGTTGATACTAATGCCATCCAGTTAGATGGTGCCTCATTCAGAAGATGAGGTGTTGTTCCTCTAATTTGTGGGTGGTCTCAGTCTGGCAGTGCATGAAACGATGGACAGACATGTCAGCAAGGGAATGGGATGGGGAATTGAAATGGGTGGCCACTGGGAGATCCATGATATTGTGGCAGACAGAACTAAGGTGGTCAACAAAGCACTGTTCCAGTCTGTGTCCAGTCTCTCTGACATAGAGGAGACCATAATAAGAGCAGAGTATGCAGTAGATGACCCCGGTAGATTCACAAGTGAAATGTTGCTTCACTTGGAAGTTCTGTTTGGGCCCTGAATAGTGGTGATGGAGGAGGTGTGGGTGCAAGTGGAGCATCTCCTATGGTCACAGGGGTAGGCACCAAGGAGGCAATTGGTGGGGTGAGAGGAGTGGACAAGGGAGTCATCGAGGGAACAGACCCTGCAGAAAGTGCAGAAGGGAGCAGAGGAGAATATGTGTCTAGTGGAAGAATCATGTGGAAATGGCAGAGGATGGCGTATTGGAAGGTGAGGACGAGAGGAATCCTGTCCTTGTTGCTTGTAGAGGCGGGAGGGACAGGACAGATGTGCAGGTAATGGAGGATATGTGGGCAAGCACCAAGTTGATGGTGGTAGAGAGAGAGCCATATTGTTTGCAAAAGGACATCTCTGATGATCTAGTATGGAAGTCCTCATTCTGGGTACAGATGCAACAGAGACAGAGGAATTGAGAAAAGGGAATTGAATCCTTACAGGGTGTGAAGAAGTGTAGTCGAGGTAGCCATGGGAGTTAGTAGGTTTGTGGAAGATGTCTATCGATTGTTTGTCTCCTGAGATGGAGTCACAGAGAGATCGAGAAAGGGAGAATGTATTAAGAGATGGACAAATGTCAGCGAGGAAATTGGCAGCAAAGTGGATGAAGTTAACGACCTCATCATGGGTACATGAGGCAGCACCAAAGTAGTCATCGATGTCGTAGAGGAAGAATTGAGGGGGCTTTACCTGTGTATGCTTATAGCATGAATTGCTCCACATGGCCATCAAAAAGGTTGGAATAGCTGGACTCCATGTGGGTACCCATTGCTACCCATTTGACCTGGAGAAAGTGGAATAAGTCAAAGGAGAAATTTTTGAGTGTGAGGACAAGTTCTGCCAGCCAGAGGAAGGTGGTGGTGGAGGGTGATTATTTGAGTCTCTTATCCAAGAAAAAGCGGAAAGCTTTGAGGCCTTCATTCTGGGAGATGGAGGAGTTCAAGGACTGGATGTTCATGGTGAATATTAGATGATAAAGTTCAGGGAAATGGAAGTTGTTGAAGTGATGGAGGGCTGTGAAGTGTCCCAGATGTAGGTGGGGAAGGACTGAACCAGGTGGGAACAAAGCAGTGTTGAAATAAGAAGAGACCAATTCGGTGGACAGCAGCGCATGGGCACAATGTGTCTACTGGGACAATTGGGTTTGTGGATCTTGAGTAGGAGGTAGAAATGGGCACTGTTGGTAAACAATAAGGTTGGAGACAATGCTAGGGAGGTGATTGGAAGTGATGAATTCAGAGATGGTGTGAGAAACAGTGGTTTGATTAATTTTGGTGGGGTCCCATTGGAGGGGTAAGTAAGAGGAGGGGTCTGAGAGTTGTCATCTGGCTTCAGCCAGAGAGTTGTTAGTGTGCCAGACCACAACAGTGCCACCCTTATATGGTGAGTTTTGGATTGTTGTGGAGAGAGTGGAAGACTAGGCCTTCCAAGGGGGTGAGATTGGAATGAGCCAGGTGAGTAGTGAAGTCAATACAGTTGATGTCATGGTGACAGTTGGAAATATAAAGGTCCAGAGCAGGCAGAAGACCAGAATGAGGTGTCCATGAGGAACAAGAAAGTTTGAATCAGGAGAAGGGGGGTATAAAATCATGGCTGTGGAAATAGGCATGGAGACAGAGTTCAGCATCATGGTGTGCGCAGAACTTGTTGAGATGTGGATAAAGGAGGACCAAGGTGAGGCATCTACTGATGTACTACCCCATGTCCTGGGTTTTTATATTGCAAATGGCCAAGTAGCCCATGTGACCTTGGGTGAGGATAGGGTGTCTTTATCTGTCAGTAGATCTGACCTTGATTGACATGGGGAAATGACTTTCAACCTGCCTCCTGCCTTGCTGATCAGCTGACCCTCCAGGAGCAACCCCATAGGAATTCCTTTGTTCTGAGCAGTTTCCTGTCTGATAATCCTCCAGATAACACACATTCAAATAAATGATGTCATTGTCTGCTGGCACTCCCTATCTTGATGTCTGAACAGTTGAATGCACACTATATATGCTGGTGATACTGAATCCAGCAGTGGAGAACAAGGATATTGTATTTCCATGTCACACTCATTTGGGTGAGTGCATGTAGAAGTCTAAACCAACAGTCCTGTGTGTAAATGAAGAATGAAGCTCTATTCAGTACATTGAGAAAGTTGTCATTTGGACAAATGAGTAAGTTAATACTAAAGTCCGTAGTCCATTTTCCAAGAGCATGACTTCTTCAGCAGGTGAAACTTAAAGCAACTTTGACATTTTGACATTTGGACCTTGTATTCTTTGCTGTCAATGCCTCAACCTCGTTCACTTCCTTCATTCTCTGAACTGTTTCCCAGTCAATCCCTGGAAATCATTTGTACTCAGTGAATTCATGAAAATGTCAAGTGGTTATGTTGATTCTTGCTGTAAACTAGTGCAGAAAGTTCTCACCAAGTTTGGGTGAACCCTCATTCTCAACCATAATTCTTCACACGCTGCCCATAAGTACATGCACATAAGCATTGCATATTTTAAAACAATTACAGTATTGAAATTACAATGCCAAATTTAATCTTCAGTATAGATTCAATCTTTATTTTATGTTTAAAATATTGAGTAAAATTTGCACTTTTTCATTCCTAGTTTTCAGTCTCTGATTATATTCTTGGCAGCTCGATGACTTGATTAACTATTGAATGCCAGGAATCCCTTAACTCTGATGCTTGATGGTTACTTGATAGCACATACACCAATCTTCTGTTGAAAGGCTGCAAAGCCCAAATCATTATTTCTTGAAGCCACAATTCAGTTCCATCTGTCCATATAACACTTAAAATTATCCTGCAGGTAAATATTGTATTTTTTTTAAGAAAACAAGCTTTTTTCAATCAAGATTCAACTAACCCTCACAATTTACCTCAATGAGCTAATCTAATGCAAGTTGTCTAATATCAGGAGTTCTAGGTCAATTGCATTTGATGAGAACAGGAATGCTAGTGATGTATTGCTCATTGCCCAAGTGGGTCAAAGCTCCTGCTTGGCCCTCATTTCCTGTCAGTGTGTTAGCAAAATTGCAAAATGAAGCTGATAAGCCTGTCCCTCCTCACAGGGCCTTTCACCATGATCAACACTGGCCTGAATTTCATCAATTATTAAACCAGTAAACTAAGCTTTGAAACATTTGTTGGACTTCTACATTCTGTTAAGGTTTCCAGCAGTACCTTAGAAATGTATTCAGTTAAAGGAACTCTCTTAGTTTCAGGTTATTGAGATCTCACTCTCCCTTGATGCTAACTGCAAAGGCTGGCCTAACAATCATAAAATTATTAATCTACTAAATTAAGCTACAAAGCACCTCATTGGCTTTTTTGAATATGAAGTTTCAACAGCATACATAAAAAAATGCACTGAAGAATTTTAGTCTCTTAAATGAGCTGTCCATGAGATTTATTTATGCTGAGAATTCCCTTTCTTGACGTGATACATGACTTGCTGATTATTTGTGGCAAAATTCAGGTTTCCAATCACTACCTTTGTACAGGAATTATTAGCATGAGGAAAATGTATCTTTTCTAAATAAAACAGGGAGTATTGTTTTGATGGCTGCCGCTTAGTATGTGAGGCTAAAGGAATGAGCAAGCATGCTACCCACCTTGCTCTAGATAATTTCATCTCACAGAGTATATACTAGAAGGCTGCACACCATCATGTAAATCTAGCAGAATATAGATTTCCAACGAGATAATCCATTTACTTATTAGTTGCAACATTTTCTTGACTAAAATCAGAATAAAAAGTGCTGGAGATACTTAGCAGGTGCCACTGTGGAAAGATAAACCAATTGAATAGCCTTCCATTGGAGCCAGACACCATGTTAAGGGCATGAATTTGAACTTAGACCATTGAAGGTGGACTAGGTAGAAGAGGCAAATAGAAGACCCCTTGACGGGAAAAAAGGGCAGATATTCTTCAAGATGTGCATACATAAAGGGTTAAAAAAAATGGTGGATTGCACAGTAATTCAAAAGCAGAAGACAGAAGTTATTGAAAACACAAAATAACTGATTTTGTATTTCCAGTTCTGATTTCACATTTACTTATCTGGATTGTTTTTTATTAGTTTTTACAAGTACTGTTCTGGATGGAAGAAAGTGCTCCATTTTTTAGCATTTTAGCAAAATAAAGCACAATGCATCATAGAACAATTCAGAAAACATAAGTGCTTTCATCAGTTTACCTTTAACAATATTTTATTTGCAGATGATGCCGCTTTAGTTGCCCATTCAGAGCCAGCTCTTCAGCGCTTGACGTCCTGCTTTGCGGAAACTGCCAAAATGTTTGGCCTGGAAGTCAGCCTGAAGAAAACTGAGGTCCTCCATCAGCCAGCTCCCCACCATGACTACCAGCCCCCCCACATCTCCATCGGGCACACAAAACTCAAAACGGTCAACCAGTTTACCTATCTCGGCTGCACCATTTCATCAGATGCAAGGATCGACAATGAGATAGACAACAGACTCGCCAAGGCAAATAGCGCCTTTGGAAGACTACACAAAAGAGTCTGGAAAAACAACCAACTGAAAAACCTCACAAAGATAAGCGTATACAGAGCCGTTGTCATACCCACACTCCTGTTCGGCTCCGAATCATGGGTCCTCTACCGGCACCACCTACGGCTCCTAGAACGCTTCCACCAGCGTTGTCTCCGCTCCATCCTCAACATCCATTGGAGCGCTCACACCCCTAACGTCGAGGTACTCGAGATGGCAGAGGTCGACAGCATCGAGTCCACGCTGCTGAAGATCCAGCTGCGCTGGATGGGTCACGTCTCCAGAATGGAGGACCATCGCCTTCCCAAGATCGTATTATATGGCGAGCTCTCCACTGGCCACCGTGACAGAGGTGCACCAAAGAAAAGGTACAAGGACTGCCTAAAGAAATCTCTTGGTGCCTGCCACATTGACCACCGCCATTGAGCTGATAACGCCTCAAACCGTGCATCTTGGCGCCTCACAGTTTGGCGGGCAGCAGCCTCCTTTGAAGAAGACCGCAGAGCCCACCTCACTGACAAAAGGCAAAGGAGGAAAAACCCAACACCCAACCCCAACCAACCAATTTTCCCTTGCAACCGCTGCAATCGTGTCTGCCTGTCCCGCATCGGACTGGTCAGCCACAAACGAGCCTGCAGCTGACGTGGACTTTTTACCCCCTCCATAAATCTTCGTCCGCGAAGCCAAGCCAAAGAAGAAGATTCAGATTATCCAATAATTTTGTTTTCTTGACATATTAAATTCCTCATTTACTTTGCCTGTTCAGAATGTTGGATTATTTCATTCATTTGGGTGTAATTTAACATGTGTTATTCATATTAAATTGCTTTTTGTGTAAAAGCTTTACAAATATAACTAGTTTTGTGTAGTTATTTTCCATATTTCCTTGCAATGTAAATGGAGAATGCTTTAGCCCATCAAGTTTATGCTGGGTCAGGGAGAAATCTCAGTCCTCATTTATTTTCATTCCAACCGATTATTCACCATTCCACCCCCCCCCCCCCCCCCCCAGCCTCACTGATTTTTTCCACTCACCTGTTCATTGGGTGCACTTTACAGAGTTCAGTTAGCTTGCTAACCTGCACATCTTGAGGAGGTGGGAGGATACCAGGGCACCAAGGGGAAATCATGTGGCTATTATGAATGGGGATCCTAAATTTTCCCAAGTTAATCTTCTAATGCTCACCAACCTGAAACATTAACTCAGTTTCTCACTCCACAGATGCTGCCTGACCTATTGATTGTTTCCAGCAGATCTTGCTCTTTGTATTTCCATCATTGATTATCCAGTTTCACATTCATTATGTTTCAATGCCGCACAATTTGTTCACTAGAAATTCTGATTTGCTGGCTTACTTCTAATTTTTTCTCATTTTTTTCTGAAGTTAGCAGCATTATCTGGCCTTTGGGATGTTGGGGAAAACCAGAGTGTCCAGAGAAAACATGTGGACATTGTGATATTGTAGTGCTTTGTGATTGAACTATTTTCTCAGAATTTTAGTGTCACCATTAAATTTAAGATTAAAAATTTGATTGTGTGGTGTTTATTTTTCAAATTACAACCAGTCAAGTGAGTGACTCATCCATAGATAAGTGTACACTGATATCTGGCTTGAGATTTATCGCGCAAACTGTTCAGGAGTTTGCTGATCTTGGATGAGCAAATTTTATGTCAAGAGGACATTAGTTCCATTAATGCCCAACACACTTTAAATGGAGGTTTTTAGATATTAGACAGCATTAAGGTAAATTTCCCCAGGCAGAGGTAACTTGGCAAGAACTGCGGGAACTGGGGTGCCTTGCGTGGGAATGGATCCTGGGAACTGGCATCCTGTAGGAATAGATACCAATATCTCAAAATTTCCAGACGACACGAAGATGGGTAGCAGGGTTGACTGTGTAGAGGATTCTAGGAGGGTGCAGAGTGATTTGGACAAGTTAGGCGAGTGGGCCAAGATGTGGCAGATGCAATATAATGTGGATAAATGTAAGGTTATCCACTTTGGAGGTAAGAACAGGAAAGAGAACTATTATCTAAATGGTATCTGTTTAGGAAAAGGGGAGATGCAGAGAGACTTGGATGTTGCTGTGCATCAGTCATTGAAAGTTGACCTGCAGGTAAGGAAGGCGAATGCTATGTTGGCGTTCATAGCAAGAGGATTTGAGTACAGGAATACAGAGGCCCTGCTGCAGCTGTACAGGGCCTTGGTGAGACCAATGAAAGACATCAAAATAAATGTCTCTTTCATGCATTAATCCACATTTTGTCTATTCCCACAACATAAAGAATATCCACTTATTTGTTTCTTGAAGATTCTCAGCAATAGCCTGTATTGTCCCCTTGGGGAAAGAATTCCAGACTCTCACTGATCTGAGACTGTGGTACCTGGTACTAGACATTCCATTAAAACAATGAGACTAGTGTCAGGCTAAACCATGGCAAACAAAGACTGAGCCCAGAGGATGACTGAGATCAATAGTATGCAATACTTTGAGGGTTCCCAGGAGGTGTCCTGTTTCTTTCAGCCCCTTGCTTCTCCCATCCTTCACACTCCTTGTTGAAAGGAACTCCGCTACAGAATCTCTCCTGAGCCTCTCCTCACTGTGTTTACATTTTTATTTGGCCGGGTCCTTGTCTTTATTGGCAAAATCACTTTATTTTCAACATTAACAATAAATGTATTAATATTTAAAAAAAATCTACTTCCTGTGGCAAAAAATTCCACAGGTCCACCACTCTCTGAGAGAAGAAATTTTTCCTTATCTCAGTTCTAAAAATCTTCCCCCTTATCCTTAAACTGTGACCCCTGGTTCTAGTTTTTCCCAGCATTGGAAACAACCTTCCTGCGTCTAGTCTGTCTAAACCCTTAAGAATTTTATATGTTTCTATAAGATCCCCCCTCAATCGTCAGAATACAAGCCTAGTCTATCCAACCTTTTTTCATATGCAAGACCTTCCATCCCTGGTATCAGTTTAGTGAACCTTCTCTGCACTCCCTCCATGGCGAGGATGTCCTTCCTCAGATAAGGAGACCAAACCTCCAGATGTGGTCTCACTAAGGCCCTGTACAGCTGCAGCAGGTCCTCTGTATTCCTGAACTCAAATCCTCTTGCTATGAACGCCAACATAGCATTCGCCTTCCTTACCGCCTGCTGCACCTGCAGGTCAACTTTCAATGACAGATGCACAGCAACATCCAAGTCTCTCTGTATCTCCCCTTTTCCTAAACAGATACCATTTAGATAATAGTTCTCTTTCCTGTTCTTACCTCCAAAGTGGATAACCTTACATTTATCCACATTATATTGCATCTGCCACATCTTGGCCCACTCGCATAACTTGTTCAAATCACTCTGCACCCTCCTAGCATCCTCTACACAGTCAACCCCGCTACCCATCTTCGTGTCATTTTGAAATTTTGAGATATTGGTATCTATTCCTACATCTAAGTTGTTGATATATATTGTAAACAACTGTGGCCTGATAAAGGGTAAAAGACCTGAAATATTGATGGCCTCACTTTCCACAGTTCCTGCCTTATATACAGAGTTTTCCCAGTACTTTGTGCTTTAGACAAATAAAAACATGGTCCTCAGTATCTGGGGTTCAGTCCAGTCCCTGCAGGTTCCACTAGCCCCTGAAGACCTATAACAAACTAGTGGGCACTAATTACTTCCTCACCAGAGCCACCCTGTCATTAATGTAATCTCAGAATAGAGACTGGCAGTTGGCATAGATGAACTTCTCAGTAGGTTGGTGCCTGGGCCTTGTGTGGCCACCTTGTCTAGGCCCTGGAGCAGATCTATCAGGAGGTCACAGTTTATGAGCCAAAGCTGAAGTGCAATCAGAACTTGAACTGCAGCACATTTGCCTTGCATCACTGGAGAGCAGGTAATAAATTCAATACCAGAATTAAAAAGAGGGGTGGCTGCTAAAACCAGTCATGGTTATGCTAGATTACCCAATCAACTGGTGACAGAAGTAAGGCAATATCTTATTCATGAGTAATGCCACAGGTAATTGAATACCCTCTGGCGGCTCCTCACAGTACCCTCGGGGTGCCTCACAGAAGGAAGGACAAATGCAATGACCCAGCAGACTGCACGAGGCCTGCAGCACTGTCCTCCAATTGGCCACAACTAAAGGAGCCTAACTGGCCTATCAAGGAAAGCGGATTGCAAATGCACCAATCAGTGTTGACAGGGCTTTGACCATGCCTCTCAGCTTGGGAATAAAAGCAGGGCTATGAGCCCAATAAAGCTCACTATTAACTACACTCAACTGGGGTTTGTGTTGTTCTTTCCAGGAACAGTGTGTTCTTTCTGAGCGAACCTGCATGCAGCTATAACTTCTCCTGTGCTATAGGCTCCGCAGAGACATAGCTTGTAGCAGCTAGCTACAAACCAATGATTAAAAATTCTGAAACACAGTGGTGTTCTTTACATCTGTTTATAGACTCTGAAACTACTTGAAATGCATCAATATTCTTCCTTCACTCCTGTCTGATTTAAGTACAGAATAAAAGAAAACATGTTTGCACATGTAAAAGTCTTAAGAGCTTGTCATCAACTAGCTGGGATTTTCCCTCTTTCTGCAGTTTCCAACAATGTGATGAGTTTGACCAAAATTCAAATGATGATGTGCTGTTTATACACATTTTTCCACAGCCTGCTTGCTTTAGGTGCTAGATTGGGTAGATTCCAGGAAGTAATTCACTGCTGTTTCTATTAAAGGCTGTTAAGAAACACCCATTGAATAAGCACCCATCCATAGTTCCTCCAAGGCAGAGAGTATTAGCTGTGATGGTGAAGACGGATGTTTCTTTAACCTGTGAACACTTACGTGTTTCCTTTTCTCTTCTAATTATTTCTTTATATCATGTTTACAGGCAACCTGGCAGCAGATTGTAATGGCACTGATCTCTGACAGTCTTTCCCTCAAAACTGCATTGTACCTTTCTCTCTTAAATCTACCTCGGTATTCATGGGATTGAAGGCAAACTGAAGTTAAAGCACTAAAGCCCAGGATTAGCACACGGGGCTGTTAGACACAAACTAATATACTTCAAGGTCTTTGTAGGCAGCTGCCTGCAGACTGCCTCGCACTACGTGCACAGTGTGTGCGGGACACTGTAGAAGACAGATGCTGTGAGCATGTGCGAGGAGACAACTGATAAAACCCCAATCGAGAGTGCAACTCGGGACTCACGATTTACTGTGTTTACTGTTATTTAATAAAGTGTTTGGTTATTTAGTAGCTCTGGCCTCCTGTGTCCTCACTGAGCACCAAACACATATATGGTGTCAAAAGTGGGATGAGCAGAGCTTGAAGGCAGAGACCAGGTTTCTTTTGTGACGCAGTTTCATCTTGTCTTCGTATGTGTGAGTTCTTAAGACAAACATGGATGAAGGAAAATGTTCTTTACTTTTAAAGTTGTAAGCAGCACCATGAGGCATGCCATGAGGCTGCAACTGTCCATTACCAAATGCATACTGTGTGTCAACCCCCTGCTGGCAGCCAAGTCTAAGGCATTACTAGTGGCCAAGCAATCCTGATCACTATCATTACATGCACAACCATGTTTTCCCAACCACTATCCCTGGCAGATGTAGATACCCAGACCCTTTGGTTGTTCGAAGGAAACGTGGCCGAGAATTGGAGGATTTTTGAACATGAAAATTACGTCATTATCATGGTTGAACACTGTGACAAGCCGCCATGCATAAAAGCCTATATTCTGCTCAACTTGGCCGGCCCAGAGGCCATCGAGAGGGACCGAGCGTTCGTGTATGCATCTGAGATTAGAGATGAGAATCAAATAGTTCAGGCTGTGAGTCCAGGGAAGATCTGGAGTGTCTGAAACAAAGGTTCTGGGAAATGTGCAGCCCACAGGTTAACATCCCCATGGAATGCCTGAAGTTTTATAGAAGGGACCAGGAGTTTGGAGAACCTATACAGTCCTTAGTGAGTGAATTAAGGCTGAAAGCCAAGACTTGCAGATTTGTCGCACTGACTGATGACCTGATAAAGGACCTCATAGTATGTGGCGTGCTCAACAATGGAATGAGAAAAATGCTGCTACAAGACAGCGACTTAACACTGTGTAAAGCCATAGACAAGTGCTTAACCTATGAGGCAGCAAAGGGCAGCAGGTACTTCAGGGAAGGCTGCAAATGTTAACATGGTCCAAGCCATGCCCAGCGGTGGCCACTACAAAAACATGGTGCCAAGCTTCTCCCGATGGCAGGATCCAGCCAAAGCAGCAGCCGCCAGATAGCTCTGCCCAGCAACAGCTGGTGGCGGGACAGTAGTGCGCAGACCCACTAACGAGGATGCCCCACAGAATTGGTCACCTGCAGGAACTGCGGTTCCGAACGCACCCACAAAAAGGAGGAATGCCCAACCCGGGGAAGGCAGTGCAGGACCTGCCTGCTATGGAAACATTTCCCACAAAGTGTGCAGGAGCACTTAAAGAACAAGGACACAAAAAGAAATTGGAGACCAGTGGACAAGTGACTAAAGAGGACATGTCATCCAAAGAGGAGCTCACTGTCGACAATGTCACACCAGGCAACCCCACAAATATAAAGGAGTCCTCACTCAAGAGAAATGGTGAAGCCTTCATTACCATGACGGTGAACAGCACAATGGCAGAAATGAAAATAGACACCGGTGCCTAGTGTAACGTTTTACTTTTGAAGGAGTTCAACAGAATCAAATATAAAGAAACTATACAATCCAAGAGTTTCAAGCCTGGTGGCATATGGAGGCAGCAGAAGACATCCACTAGGGGTGATGCATCTGCTGTGCACCACACAGAGACATAAACATAGGCACCCACTCACCTTCTATGTAGTCAAAGAGGACCTACTTCTGCTAATGGGGATAAAAGCATGTGTAGACCTAGGTTTGGTAACCTTCGGAGTGGATGTACACCAAGTAACTATTTCACCCAACAATTTCACAGAAGCAATCCTCTCAGAATACAAGGAACTATTTGGCAGTGAGTTAGGCAAAGTGCCAGTCATCTATAGTATGCAAGTAGACCCGGAAATACACCCAGTTGTGCGACCTGCTCACAGGTTCCCAGTTGCCGTGAATGCAGAAGTCAAATCAGAGCTAGACAGAATGCAACAATTAAGGGTCATTTACCCCTGTATCTGAACTCATCCATGGTGGTGGAAAAAAAAGAAAGGAGCCACAGAAATAAGAATTTGTATAAATCCTAAAGACTTAAACACAGCACTCAAAAGGCCGCACCACCCAATGAGGACAGTAGAGCAAGTGGCCACCCAGTTGGCAGGAGCCACATTCTTCTCTGTCTTAGATGCAAAGAGCTCATTCTGGAAGGCAACACTAGACCACCAGTCGTCACTGCTAACAATTTTAAGCACCACTTTTGGACAGTACAGATTTCTGAGAATGCCATTCAGCATCAATTCAATCAGCGAGGTTTTCCAAAGATCCATGTGTATCCATGCACAATCTTCATCGATGGCATCCCAGTAGGAGGCAAGAACACAGAGAAACACTGCGCCAAGCTAAAAAGGGCAGAGCACAAAAGGGACACCTATGTCTGAACACTAATAAGTCCAGGTTCAGAGTAGATCAAGTGTCATATGTGGCCCACATATTCACAAAAGACGGCCCAAAACCAAAGCTATTAATGAAGTGCCAATACCTACCGATGTTCATCACTCCAGAGATTTCTAAGCATGGCCAACTACTTGGGTAAATTCACTCCAAATGCCAGTGAACTAACTGCACAGCTCACAGAATGGTACTGGGACAGTGCCCATTAAAAAGCATTTGAAGGGCTCAGGAAGCATATGGCGAGTCCACCAGTCTTAGCGTAACTACGAGATCAAACAACCAGTACTACTGACATGCGATGCATCCCAATGGTGGTTTAAGAGCAGCCCTGCCTAAAAGACGGCAAGGCCCGTTGCCTACGCATCAAGGACACCAACAGAGACAGAACTACGTTACACACAGAATGAAAAGGAACTACTGGCGGTAGTCTTCGCATGCATGAAATTTAATGACTACATTTAAGGGAGACCGATAACTATAGAGACAGACCATTTGCCGCTAGTAACCGTTATCAATAAATCCATTCAGTCTGTCCCGGCAAGGCTCCAGAGAATGCAAAAATACAACTTTATGTTGATCCACAAGGCAGGGAAGGAAATGTATCTGGCCGACGGATTATCCAGGGCACCCATCAGCAGTACAGCATGTCTTCTGGGTGAGCTCGACACGTATGATGTCATGGAAATACACCCCATTTCAGCCTCCAGACAAGAAGAGCTAATAAAACATATTGCAGATGACTGGGTATCGACAACACCACTCACTTTCATTCGGGCTGGATGGCCTGCAAAGCAAAGGAACCTACCATGTGAAGTACAATCTTATTTCACGTTCAGAGATGAATTGATCTTCGATGGAGGCAATAATAATGAAATGCCGAAGACCACTCATCCCAACATCACTCCACACCACATACCCAGCTATCCTCCACAGGGGACATCCCAGCATCGAGGAGACTAAGCAATGTGCTCAAGATCTAGTATTCAGGCCTGGTATGGATGCAGACATCACAAAACATGTTCAGTGCTGCGCAGTCTGCAACAGTACCAAAATCCCTTCAGCCGCACCCGGTGCCGGACCTGCATGGTGAACTGTGCCAACAGATATCTTTGAGTGGAACAAACAATAATACTTAGTGCTAGTAGACTCCTACTCTGGTCAGTTTGAGATAGTCCTCCTCTAGGAGACATCGACATCGGCATTGGCGGTGATCGCAAAGCTGAAACGCCACTTCTCAGTTCACGGATCACCACGCAGAGTGCTGTCCGACAACGGTGCACAGTTTACCAGCCAGAAATTCAGAGACTTTGCAAGTACCTGAGACTTCCAACACATCATGTACAGCTGGGAATTTCCCCAATCAAACAGGCTAGTGGAGAGAACAGTTTGCAGTGCAAAGAATGCTATGGAAGGATCACTTAGGGACAGGTCAGATGTATTCCTGGACCTATTGAATCTTTGAAACATGGCCAGAGATCACTTCGTAGCTCATCAGTGCAGTGGCTCATGTCTTAGCCAACCAGAACAATGCTGCCAGTCCCTAAGGAAATCTTGAAGCCTGCTCCCACTAACTCCGACGTAATGCATTCCCAGTTATCGCATAAATGAGCCCTACAAAAGAAGCACTGTGGCAAAATGAGCAAACCCCTTCCCCCACTCTGTGAGGGCAAGACTGTCCAGTTACAAACCCCCAAAGAATACAACCATTTGGTGGTGGTAAAGAAAGCTTGCAACAAGCCCTAGTCGTACTTGCTTTTGTCAGAGGGGAAGAATACTGGAGAAATCGGCGCCACATTCTCATGGTGTGAGAGCCGGCCCCACCTAATGGGAAAAATCCAGCGCCACCGGAGACCCGAGAGAGGAATGCAATGGGGCAACCACAAGACGAACAAGCCACACCATCAGATATAAATGACGACAAGGACCTAATGAGGAATCCATGGGAAGCAATACAATTTGCAGCAGAGGCCAGTTGACCTGAGAGTAACGTCCCTGATTCACCAGTGAGAATGACGGGGGTTGAGGAGGAGGTACAACCCTCCACATCATCTAGGGGTTTATGTAGGATGAGGGCCGGAAGGGTCTGTCGGCCTAATTTGAAATACCTGGACTAGCAGGTACCCGCACCTAATCCAACAGGGCAAGGGACGGTGAGCACCCTTTTCGAGGGACATGCCCTCCCAAGGGCAATGACATGGAGTAACCATGACATGGACTTACCATTGTTGATATGTCTGCATACACATGATGTAGTACTATGTCTGCTGTCATTCTTCCTTGTGTCTCCATAGGTACGAGCTAAAGAAAGGGGATGTAGGTAGCTGCCTGGAGACTGCCTCGCACTATGTGCACAACATGCGCGGGACACCGTACAAGACAGACGCTGTGACCATGTGCAAGGGGTCAACTGATAAAACTCCAATCAGGAGTGCAAATCGGGAGGAGCAGCTGTTTCACCTCCCCAGGACTCGCAGTTTACTGTGTTTACTGTTATTTAAGAAAGTGTTTGTTTATTTAGTAGCTCTGGGCTCCTGTGTCGTCACTAAGCACCAAACACATGCAGACTTGTTTCCAGTAACATAACGGATCAAATTGTCTTCTGTTGTAACATGATTCCAAGATAGTGGAGGTTGCAAGAAAGGACATGGTTTTGACAGGTCATTTGGAGAGAGCACTGGTAGACAGTGGGGGAAAATTCATAATCCTTCCGTCTGATTCTGAATGGACAATGCAGCTTCAGAAGATAATGGAAAGGGAGAGAGAAAATAGAATGCAAAGAGCAGGACATCTAATGCCAGCAGTAGCTAAAATACCACGACCTATTATCAAGGAAATGTTGACAGTGGCCTTCGAAAACTACGAAAGGATCGCGAGGAGACAATTTGGTTTCTCAAAAGGGAGAATATATTTAAAAAATATTTTAGAGATTTTTCTGAACAGGTAATTTATGGTGTGAAACTATGAATTTTTGGAATTCTCCATTCAAGAGAGGTGTAAATGTTGTCTTCAGGGTTGAGTTGAATTTTTGAAACACAGGAAATTAAGTGCTATGGAGCTATGGCCAGGTTCAGAATAAACATGATGGTATGAAATGGCAAGAAAGGATATTGCCAGGTGTTATTTCTTATGTCCTGGATGATGTAATAAACCTGTGAATTGGTATAAAGAAATTCACAGATGGAATGTAAAAGCAATTTCTTTCCTGTTCGTACCAGGCTCTTGATTGGGCCTCCCATTGTAAAGATGATGCTTGCACAGCTCAACAGTATGTTTATTTTAATGCAACGCCCAACATATTTTGCCTCATGTGGCATTCTACCGTTTACTTCCCGTGAATTCTGCATGACCTGCTGAGTTTCTCCAGCACATTTAGGTATTGCATTGTATCCTGTTCCTTTGTTTTATTGTATCACTATCTCCTGCAACTTTGTCTTTATTCTTGCACTACTTGTTGTTCTAAATGTAGGTTGACTTGCCTGAATAGCACACTAAATAAAGTTTTTCACAATATTTTAGTGATAATAAACAATTCAATTCAATTCAAGTTACCCATGTTAACAGAAAGAATGAGGAAACTATTTTTTTAAAAGAGAGAAATTAACAAATGAATAAGTAATAGCTTTCAGGTGGATGAGTTATATAGTGCTGTTCCTTATACTTTAACATCCAGTTACAGGAACAACTCAGAAAGTTAAGTGGCTGGAATATAAAGGCAAAGATGAACTGTAATTCTTGTAATCCAATTGTGGGTTGTTTTGGTTTCCTTGGTGAAGGAACAATATTCTTGGATTTGAGAGGGTGCCACAAAGGTCCAATAGACTGTTCCTGAGATAAGAGGACAATGCTATGAGATTAAATTTGGCCAAGGTTCTCTGAAATTTCAGGTGACATTTTAATAAAAGATATAGACATATTAGCTGGCTGGATAATTTGGCTGCTTCTCCCGGATAGAGAATCAAATGTTAAATCAGAAAATACCCAACAGGATAGAGAGCATCTGTGCAAAAAAAAAAAGAACTCCTCCAGGGATGCTGCCTGACCTCATGGGTATTGCAGCACATTCTGTTTTACTTCTAATTTTTCAGCATCGGCTACCATTTGCTCAAGGAATGAAATGGAATGGGAAGAAGGTGGAAAAGTGGAATTCATATAAAAGCTTTGCCGTACCTTATTGAATGAGGCTGGAAAAGGTCCAGTAACCACATAACTCATTTCTTGTACTTGTTTTATTCTTTTCACAGATGTCCTGAATTCTTTTCTCTGTAAATCTCCACAGCTGCCGCAGATGCTCAAAGCATGATGACATTTCGGAAAATGACAATATTTCTGGACTGTTATAAACCTCCTGATTATAGAATGCTGCCCAGGACTTGCATAGTCTGTGACAAGCTGCTCTCAGACTCAAACTCTCTGAATGGAAAACAAATAAACAGCAGATGCTGGAAATAAAAATACTGGAAAAACTGAGCAGGTCAGACAGGATTTACTGAAGGGACTTCAAACCGAGCTGTGACTCTGCCTTTCCCTGCCTGGTCTGCTGAGTTTTCCCAGTCTGTTTTCGTCCAAATTTCCATTGAAAGGGCATCGCATTAAGGCTTAAATGAGCTAGAGCAATAGCCTGTCCAGATGGATGGTCTCAATCCAAAACGATGACCGTCCATTCCCCTCATAGATGCCGCCTGACTCATTGAACTCCTCCAGCACCTCAGCTTTTTGTCTCGAGAGCAATAACCTTTAAATACCAGCCACAAGTAAAAGAGCTGAAGGGAGATTATGAGGCACTGTACAGGGGTTTCTGGTCTATTTCACTGTTTTTTTTTAAAACAACATATTATATACTCTCAGAGGTTACAGATGTTTTAAATATTACAATAAATAGGTGCTACATGTTGACTGTTGGGGTTTCAGAAGGTGAAACCTATTAGGCAGCCACAGCAGAATGTTATCCAATTGAACAAGGGAATGTGATCCGCCTAAATGGATGCGTCCACATGGTCTTGAGCAAGTTCTATTGCTAATAAAAT